>NC_134548.1:56381037-57072584 GCF_050624435.1 Tenrec ecaudatus | reverse complement strand
CAATGAAATCACATCTGGAATGGCACCTGCAATTGGAGTCACCACCTGGTTAAGTGTACGATAATCCACTGTCATTCTCCAGGATCCATCTGTCTTCTTTACAGGCCAAATAGGTGAGTTAAATGGGGATGTGGTAGGAATCAGACCCCTGCATCTTTCACATCTTTGATGGTGGCATTGATCTCTGCAATCCCTCCAGGGATGCGGTACTGCTTTTGGTTTATTATTTTCTTAGGAAATGGCAGTTCTAATCATGTCCACTTGGTCTTTCCTACCAATGATAGCCCTTATTCCACATTTCAGGGATCCAATATGGTGGTTCTGCCAGTTACTAAGTATGTATGTTCCAATGATGCATTCTGGAACTGGGGAAATAACCACAGGATGGGTCCGGGGGGCCATTGGACCCACAGTGAGGTATCCCTGAGCTAAAACTCCATTGATAAGTTGACCTCCATAAGACCCCACTCTGACTGGTGGGTCTTCAAAACACTTTGGGTCTCCTGGAACTAGTGTGAGTTCTGAGCCAGAGTCCAGTAATCCCCCCAAAAGTTTGATTATTTTCTTTCCCCCAATGAACAGTTGCTCTTGTGAAAGGCCACAGGTCCCTTTGGGGAAGGCGAGAAGAAAGACTAACAGTACAGACCTTCGGTGATGTCGCAGGGACCTCCTTCAAAGGGACTCAGCCTCCCCCTCATTCAAGGGGTTGCGGGTCTGTAAACTGACTCAGGTCTGGGAATTGATTGAGCAATTGTGACTGTCTTTTCTGCTGTTCACCTAATCTACCATTCTTTTGCCTGTACAGATCACATACATATTTAGTAGGTTTCCCATCTGTTTAATTCCTGGGGACACCATGGCTAAGTAGTCAATGCCATAATTCCACACGAGACAGGTTGCTTTGATTACTATTGAAAACTTGTCTATTATAAACATGCCCACCCTGTCTCTGTTGATTCAGTGCTGACACCTGCCCTCTACCATCATGGGGACCAATCAGCCCCATTGTGGGCAAATGTCGGAGTTCGCTTAGGGCAGTGCCCACTGTTAATCCTGGTGCACATAAAATAGCAATTACAGGAGTCTTAAGAGCTGCTGGGGCCCACTTCACAAACTTGTTCCTTATGGTTGTGGTAAAGGGTATGTCCTCCGGACACCCCCTTTTTGGGTCTATGGGAATATCCTGATAGATCTATTCCAACACACCAATTTCTCTAAGATTTTGGATGCCTTCTTCTACAGTGTACCAAGGTAGGTCAGGTACTTCAAGTTGGTCTAATCTAGGCCATCTGGCAGTCCATGCTTCATTGAACCAACCAAGTAAAAAATTACATCCTCTCTTAGCCTCTCTCACAAAGACATTGAAAGAAGAGTCTGTGCTTTGAGGTCCCATATCCAGAAACTCAGACCAGTCTAATATTACATTTCGTGCACCAGTATCCCACACCCTTAGTAACCATTCCCAGGGATATCCCCCAGGCTTCTGCTTGTATGTATTTGAAAACTCAAGCAGATCTTTATGAGTATAGCGCGCTTCTTCTTGGGTAATTATCTCAACTTCACCTTTAGGAGCGTCTGAGACTTAATTTTAGTGACAGGTCTAGCGGAAATAATGGGTGGTGAAGGAGTTTCTTGGGTTCTCTCAGCAATATCTTGTAAGGAATATCCGTCAAGCAGTACTACCGATGCAGCCCCACCTGGCATATCAACTTGAATAGTTTGGCTAATCTGCTCAGGTGTGGATTGTGAATTAATACTTTCAGCTGGGAGGGGTGGATCTATTGACTGGGGTGGATCAATTGTTTCTAAGGGATCAATATCTTCCTCTTCTGGATCATCAGTCCATATGTTCCCATCCCATGTTTCAGGGTCCCCACTTTTCCCAATCAGTGCCCTCACTTTGGTATCAGACACTGCTCTGGATTTGCAATTCAGCTGCCATTGTAATTCAGCCACTCGCATAATGAGACGCTGGACCTGGTTCTCAGCAATGTCAGCTCTTTTACTAGAGGAGAGAAGGCTCTCCTTTGTAGCACAGATGGAAGCTCTCAAATCTGTTAGTCTGCACCTGAGGCAAGCTTCTGAGGATCTGAGTCCATCCCTCTCCTTAATCACACTTTCCATTGTAAGAAGCACCAGCCAACCAGCTTCCCTTTACTTGTCATCCTGACAAAACTCCTGGAAAATATCAAAGATATGATCACTCAGAGTCTCTCCTCTAACCAGCACCTCATCTGTCGATGGTGCTACTGTAGGTATTATCTTTGCTATTTCACACCATGAATTAGTAAGAGTAGCAGACTTATCTATGCTTTGGGGTGCTGAAGTAGCATTACTAGTATTGAGACTAATCAGGCTAGAGAGCCAATTTAAGAAGCCCATATTTATGATTTTATTTCTCTAGAAGCACTCCTGGTACCAAAATGTATTAGACAAGGTTCTCTAGAGAGACAAAACCAGATTGCTAATAATTATATATATATAAAGATAGATAGACAGATAACACAAGAAATAAACAGTTAAATTACAAAGAAGTACAAATGGCTCAGTGCAACTCACTCCCGTGAGACAGTTGTGAGACACTGGCAGTCCTTCAAGTCTTGGGGGCTACCAGGTAGCCCTCTGTAGAGAAATTTAGGCTATCCAATCACAGGCAGCAAACAGCAATGTAGGTCACCAACAGTCAGTCCTAGCTCAAGAGATGTAAATTCCAGTGATGTGGCGAAGCAGGTCTTGAAGGAACCTCAAATTACAGTGACACAGTCCACTGGTTAGGTGTCCCACAGGTAGTGTAGCTTGGAAGTTGAGGCACAGAAGAAGCAAGACAGCCACACACTGGTCCGATCAAAGAGTGAGAGACAAGAAAGGCGAGGCTCAAAACATGGGACCTGACTGAAGGACATGCCTAGAGATCAAAAATCAGACATTGATCTATTTACACGTTTTTTTCCTTTTAATTAATTTATTCTTTTATGGGTAATTGGTTTTCCTTTTTGTTGTTATCGCTGTGTTCTCACCCATCACCTACCTTGCTATGGCTTGATTTTTGGTGCATACCATTATCTCTACAGATCTATCCATATAAGATAGACTGGATGAATAGTCTGGAGGAGAAAACAACGGGACCAATGGTTCTGGGGGACACGGGAGAGGGGGAGGAGGGGGTCAGGAGGTGGTGCTGCCGAACCCAGGGACAGGGGAGCAACAAGTGATCCAAAATCAGTGGCAAGGAGGGTGTGAGATGTCTGATAGGGATTCAGCAAGTTCAAGGTAACAGAGAAATTACTGAAACCCAAATGAAGGCTGAACATGATAGTGGAATGACAGGAAAGTGTAAGGAAATAGGAAAGAACTAGATGACAAAGAGTATTTACAGGGGTATAAAGACTGGAATGTACATATTTATATAAGAGTGTGGGGAAACAGATCTATGTGCATATATTTATAGGTTTAGTATTAAGGCAGCAGATGGACATTGGGCCTCCACTCAAGTACTCCCTCAATGCAAGAACACATTGTTCTATTAAATTGGCATTCCAAGATGCACACCTTCCCGACATGTTACTGAAGAAAAATGTGTGCATAAGCAAATGTGGTGAAGAAGGCTGATGGTGCCTGGATATCAAAAGATATAGCATCAGGTATCTTAAAGGCTTGAAGATAAGCAAGCAGCCATCTAGCTGAGAATAAAAGCCCACATGGAAGAAGCACATCAGCCTGTCTGACCACAAGGTGTAGAAGGGACCAGTTATCAGACATCAAAGAAATAAAAATCTATCAGTGGGTGCCCACCTTCCTGATATGATCACTGAAGACAAACATGTGCATAAGCAAATGTGGTGAATAAAGCTTGGTGCCTGGATATCAAAAGATACAGCATCTGGGGTCTTAAAGGCTTGAAGATAAACAGCCATCTAGTTCAGAAGCAACAAAGCCCACACGGAAGAAATACACCAGCCTGTGTGACCACGAGCTGTCGAAGGAACAAAAAAATCATATCTTTGTAAATGTGTGAGTGCAGAGTGGAGACTCAAAGCCCATCGGCAGCCAACCGGATACCCCCTTACTGAAGGGTTGTGGGGAGGAGATGAGCCAGTCAGGGTGCAGGGTAGCAACAAAGAAACATATAACTTTTCTCTAGTTCTTAAATAGTTCCCCCCACACACTATCATGATCCCAATTCTACCTTGCAAAGCTGGCTAGACCAGAGGATGTACATTGGTACAGATAGCAACTGGAAACACAAGGAATCCAGGAGAGATGATTCCTCCAGGACCAGTGGTGAGAGTGGGGATGCCTAGAGGGTGGAGGGAACGTGGGATAGAAAGGGGAAACTGATTACAAGAATCTACGTATAGCCTCCTACCTGGGGGGATGGACAGCAGAGAAGAGGGCAGGAGGAGACGTCGGACAGTGTAACATATGACAAAATAATAAACATTTATTAATTAGGAAGGGTTAATGAGGTAGGGGGGAGCGGGGAGGGAGGGGGAAAACGAGCAGCTGATACTAAGGGTCCTAGTGGAAGGCAAATGTTTTGAGAATGATGATGGCAACAAATGTACATATGCACTTGACACAATGGATGTATGTATGGATTGTGATAAGAATTGTAGGAGCCCCCAATAAAATGATTTTTTTAAAAAAGAAAGGTTTCGCTGAGCCATTTATTTCTCTGCCCTACAATTAATCCCACATGTGTTTATCGGCCAGGCTGGCACAATAAACTAACTACCTCACATACAATAGAACACCCCGCCCCTGCCCCAAATTAAGTGCCAAAGTCTCCTCAGAAACCTTGGAGGCCAAAAAGTCATGGCAGGCCTTTTTTAATGACTTAAAGAAAGAAACCAAGAATATTATATACCGCAGAGATTTCTTTTAAGAATGATGGTGTACTTTAGGCATTTCACAGATAAACAGAAACCACAAGTATGCGTCTATACAGGACTAACCCTACAAAAAATACCAAAAGGAGTTATTCAGATAGGAAAGAAAGGACATTAAAAATAGACCTGAACCCACATATAGAAAGATCCCAAGTAAAGCAAAACCCTTGGGCAAAAAAGGGACACATTTTAAGGTATTTTTATTTGATAAGTGTAAGGGCTGTGACATTTCTACTTTATAATGATAATTATATAAAAGTATATATAAATTTATGTTTCAGGGTTATATAAAGATGCAGTCGAGACCTCAACAATGTAACAGTGAGGGGAGGTAATGTAATGGTATAAGGTTTTGTATTTTATTGAAAATTTATGCCAGAGTCTTATAAAAGACAAATGTTCTTTGTAATATTCACAGTAACCATGAAGGAAACACACACACACACACACACACACAGCATAGTGAATAAAATTAGATCACTACTAAAAAGCAACATAATACAAAGATAGTGCTTTAGAAGATAATGAAGAACAAAAGAGCTTTAGACAGAAAACATGGCACATGTAAGTTCTTATGTTGTTGTTAAGTGTCCTCAAGGTGATTCTGACCCATATTGACACTATGCACAAACAAGTGAAACACCACACAGTCCTGTGCTATCAGTCTCGCGCCCAAGCCACTGCTGCAGCCACTGTGCCAATCCATGTCATAGAGGGCCTTCCTTTTCTTCTCTGCCCCTCCACTTGACCAACCATGATGCCCTTCTCCACCTGCGGTTCTCAACCTGTGGGTTGCGACCCCTTTGGGGGTCGAATGACTCTTTCACTGGAATTGCCTGATTCATCATAGTATCAAAACTACCATTATGAAATAGCAACAAAAATAATTTTATGGTTGCGGGCCACCACAACATGAGGAACTGGATTAAAGGGCCGCTGCATTAGGAAGGTTGAGAACCACTGTTCTACAGGGACTGGTCTCTCCTGACAATATGTCCAAAGTGTGTAAGACTAAGTATTGCTATCCTCTCCTCTAACTACAGTAAGCATGCTTACTGGACTTCTTTCAAGACAGTTTTGGTTTTCTTTTAGAAGTCCGTGGTATTTTCAATATTCTTCTCCAGCACCACAATTCAAATGCATCCATTTTTTTGTCTTTCTTATTCAATGTCAAGTATCATATGCATATGATGCAGTGGCTAATGCCATGGCATGGGTCAGGCACACTTTAGTCCTCAAAGTCACATGCTTGGTTTCTAATACACTAATGAGGTCTTATGCAGCAGATTTATCTAATGCAACACGTCTTTTTATCTCTTGACTGCTGCTTCCACGAGCCTTGATTATGGAGCCAAGCAAGGCAAAATACTTGACTACTTTTCTCCATTTATCATGATATTACCTATTGGTCCAGTTGTGAGGATATTGGTCTTCTTACAGTGAGTCTCAATCCATACTGAAGATTGCAATCTTTGATCTTCATCAGCAAGTAACTCAAGTCTTCCTCACTTTCTTGGCAAGGTTGTGTCATATGCATGTCATAGGGTGTTAATAACCCTTCCTCCAATCCTGACGCCACATTCCTCGTCATATAATCCGACTTCTCTGATGATTTGCTCAGCACACAGACTGCATAAGTATGGTGAGAAGATATAACTCTGATGCACACCTTTCCTCATTTTAAACCCTGCAGTGTGCCCTTTTGATGTTCACGCGTCTGCCTCTTGATCCATATACAAGTTCTGCATGAGCACAGTGAAGTGTTCTGACCTTCCCATTCTTCTCAAGGTCATCCATAGTTTATCATGGTGTACAAAGTCAAATGCCATTTCATAGCCAAGAAAACAGAAGTAAGCATCTTTTTGGTATTCTCTGCTTTGAGCCAAGATCCATCTGGCATCAGCTGTGATATCCCTTTTTCCATGCCGGCTTCTGAATCCAGCCTAAGCCTCTGGAAGTTCCCTTTCTATGTATTACTATGTATAGGTAATAAAAATTAATTTAAATCGATTGAATGATCCGATCAAAAGGCAAGAATGGAAGAAAGGATAAAAATATTACACATCTACACGTTGCCTACAAGAGATGCACCTTAGGCCCAAAGACACAAATAAATTGAAAGTGAAATGATGCAAAAGTTCAATGTAAAAATAATTTTTAAAAGAGTGGGCTTGCTGATATTAATATCAGATAACATAAACTTCACATTCAAATTAGTTATGAGGTAGACATTAAAAATGATAAGTACAGTAATGCAACAAGAAAGAAAGAAGCTGTAAATGTACAACAATAATCAGTAAAGTACTGCTAGGATTTCAGTTTACACATGCATAGATTTATTCCAAACATAATATGTTTTAAAATGTCTCTGTGATCAGGGAGTGTTTATATATACGTTCTGTCACTAATAAACTTGCCATATCCTCATTAGGAAGCATTCAAAAGGAAAAATTTCCAAGGTCTAATCAAAATAGTAGCTTCCAAGGGGACCTGCTGGGCCAGTTAAATTTAAGGCTGAGAAGTCAGCTCAGAAGGTTTTGGCAACTGTTCTTTCTTTCTTTTTTTTTTAATTCCAAAGGGGCCTTCTTGATAGATATTCTCAGAGGACATAGGACCATTGTAAATGCTTATTGGGAAGTTTTAAGAAAACAGAATATTCTGTTGGTAAGAAAAAGGCCAGGAAATTGAGCCACAGAATATTTTTCATTCGTGACATGGCATCTGCTCATTCTTGGAAAGTAGCAAGTGTGTCCTACATTTTTTTTTTTTAGGAAAGCTTACCCCATGCACCCTACAGGTCTGATCTTGCCACTGCAAACTTCCTTTTGTTTCTCAAACTCAAACGGCATTTACAAGAAACAGGTTTGAGTCCCTCGAGGGTGCCCAAACTACCATTTTGATATGGTGCAAATCAAAGAGTGTTCAGTATTCTCAAGGATTAAAGAGATGGAAAAATTGTCCTCAGAAGTGAACGCACCGAGATGGAGCTAATAGCGAGAAAGAATAACCTCACAGTTTGATGCTTTTATTTAATAAGGAGTTATTATTATGATTTTATAGCAATGTTTTTGACTTACTCTCATACACAGAAAATTATTTCACCTCTCAGAATACATAATTCTTAAGGCATTCAATAGAACTACCGTATTCGTTTCAGGCTCCTACTCAAATTCAATTAAATGGATCATGCTATATTTTAGACACAAATCATAAGGGGTGAATTATAATAATGACTGTTTCCATTTAAAAAATGGATGACAGTTGGCATTTTTTCAACTTCACCTCTAGCTCTATTCCTTTGGCCCCATATCTGGTAAAACTAATAAATCCTGGGTACACCCTCCTTTGCCACTAACAAGAGTTTCAAGCTACCTCCTAACCACAATAAAACCCCCAACCAGGTTCCTTTCCTCGCACTTTCAGGACAATATTGGACTATCTTGGGAAGCTTCTGAGAGTCATTATATCACTAGCAAATATTTTGAGTACTCTCTTGTTGGGAGGAGGGTGTGAGAGAGAAAGAGACATCATCAGTCTTGCCATCTGAACCAAATTTTGGGCTGGGGCTAAAATTTATCTTCAGAATAGCCACAACAGATGATCTATTTTCTAAAAACAACTCCTAACTAGATGTGCAAGAGTGGGTTTATAGGGGAATGGTTCTGGCATGGCACCCTTGCAACCTTGCATGTGTCCATAGATGAATTGAAACTTAGATTTCAGACTTGTTGAACAGCTTGTTATGTACCTGAAAGTTAAAAAGGTGCAGACTGTAGACCATGGCTCTGAGGCCATCTCCCACCCCTGTCTCTGTCTTCCTTGGAAGGCCATAGCAATAGTTCCTCCTCACCGCCCAGTTTCTGATGAGCTGTGGGCAGTGGTGGGATTCAAATCAGTGAGCAACCTGTTTGCTGCTCTAAAGACCATTTGAAGTATTAGAAAAAAGCACCAATAGGTAGTTTATTATTTCATACAGTTAATATATAAATAAGGACAATAGAAGTGATACATAAGACTGGTTATAAGAGTTTTAAAATATCAATGGAAAATATTAAATAATACCTGATTTTAAAATATGAAGCTGATGTTTAAGATATTTCCATATTGTTTCACGATTGCTGACCTCATTTGCAATAGTTATCACTTTTATCTGCGCATTAGCGGCTGTGCGATTCATCCTAAACCATCTTTTCACTGTAGGAGTAAGATTCTAATCTTTCAGAGGTAGGCCAATTAGACAATAGTCATTGTATTTGATATAGTAGAAACAGATGACTTCTCTTCTCTGAACATATTATGTTCATCTTTGAAGAATCCCTTTCTGCTTCTGCAGAACTTACAGCAATTGTTCTGGCAGTATTTTTAACTCTTAGAACATTGTCAGGAATTGCATAATTCACTCATAATATCTCATGGAATTTGGGACCTAACCCAAAGCTGAAATGGACAGCATGTTTTTACCCTCTGGTTGTTTGGCACTTTTGTCCGTATGTTATGTTTTTTGCTGGTGTCACAAATGCATGGGGAAAATGCAGTATTCCATTAAAAGTATAATGAGTTTCATGAAATGAATAAATAAATATTACAAGCATAGTTCCATCTAACTTTTTATACCTATGGACAGAATGAACACTACTACTGGTGCTTAGAATACACTGTTCACAGATGAACATTTAAAAAGGAATGTAAATTTGGTTACAAGTGTCATTTTAACAACTGGTTCACTGAACTCAACCAAAAAATTAAGTATCAGTTCTACCAAAACAATTTGAACTAACTGAATCCCGCCACTGGGTATAGGCCTTTTCTGCCCTGTCTCTTTCAGAATAAGGCTGAGCAGGGTAAAACCACTGAGCGGCACTCTGGGTTTGTTTCTTCAGCACTGGAGCACCCCAAAACTTGCACTGCAGTAACCCAGTCTGCCCTTTTTGTTTCTTTGTCATCCTTCAGGATGTGTGCGATCAGGACCTGTGTATCTTGGTTCTTTGTTTTATTCCTTTGCTACCTATGTAAGTAATATACTATCTAAATCCAAAAGGGTCTCATTTCTAATAATCAAATCTGTCAAACCTTGACCTTGCCTGATTTTATATTTGTAGCTGTGTAATCATGGTTCCTATTTCTGACTTTCATCTATACATATAATGAAAAATCTA
Organism: Tenrec ecaudatus; assembly: GCF_050624435.1. Lineage (NCBI taxonomy): Eukaryota > Metazoa > Chordata > Mammalia > Afrosoricida > Tenrecidae > Tenrec > Tenrec ecaudatus. The sequence goes on along the minus strand of NC_134548.1, from coordinate 57,062,539 downwards.
ATTAGCAAATTTGTAGTAGCTCAATAGTCTTTATATTTAATGAATAGTAGTGAGGGTTTACCATGTACTTCAGTCATTCACATCTGTGAAGCCTTCAGCAGCTTCACGAAGAGCTGTGGTAGCAAAGTGGGTTTTGAGTTAGGCTGCTAAGTGCAAGATCAGTGGGGTGGTGGTTCAAACCCATCAGCCACTCTGCCAGAGAAAGATGAGGTTATCTGCTCTAGTAAAAATTTACAGTCTGGAAAACCTCAGAGAGCAGTTTTTGTCCCATAAAGTTAATATGTATCGGAAACAAATCCATCCAAGTGGGTTGGGTTTTCAACAGCTTCACTGTGGGTTCTAGCAAAAATACTAGGGATATATGGCACTAGAAATTTTTTAAAAATGAAAGCACGAATAATGAACAAGATATTCTTCCCAAGAGAAATATGAATGCAGACAATAGTCGAATACTTTATATTTTCCATTTAACAAATATTTGATAAAATAGAAATATACTTTTTACACATAGCAAGTGTTATAATAACTTATCTAAAATCATGTTGTGAGTGTATGTAGGACACCACCCATGTGCCCATTCTCCAGATTTTGGGACACAAAGAAGATGCAATCTGGGTTCTAGAAAAACCCAGAGTTTAATGAAAACTGTAACCTAAGTTATTTTACTTAATGTAGCTATAAAAAAATCCCCCTTACAAAATACATTTAGTCTAAGGTACTCTACTGAATGTAACGCCTAGGGAATTTTTATAACTTTCTATATTAGTCAAAAGCAGACACGTTGGATGCGGATGTCACCTACCTAAAAATAGCCAGATGATACTGAGAGTCTTCTCTTATTTACCTTACTGTTGGGTGAGTAAAAGCTAGGCCCTGCTACCTAGTTAGTCAACAAAGACATCCTGATACTGGCCTTAAGACTTAATGAACCTTACGTTCTGTTTGCTTGTTGATAGTCAACAGCTGCTTCCCATGGTTACATGGGAAGCCCGAGTTAATGTAAAACATCTATTCGTGACTTCCCAAAGTGTAAATTACAAAACCAAGGGTATAAATTCTGTGTGTATTCTGCTTTGGAACAAGACACCACAAAGACAGTCTGTTTTGTACTGCTCTGGTCTCCTGGCTCGTATACCTTCTAAATAAAAACTTCTCCTTCTTCCTCTGACTTGGAATGGGTAAATTGGCTGCAATGCTTCAGGGTAAAATATTTACATCTCAGGTGACAAAACTAATAAGTATAATACAATTTTGATAATATCTGTGATATAAAAAAGCAACGGGGTGTCCAAGAACACAGGAACTCAAGGAGGGCTTCTCAGAAGCAGCCCTGCTTGCAAAGGTAAGGGTTATGTTGAGCTCCATCTCACAGATGAGAAAAGTGAACATTAGAGTGAAAAAGTAACTTGGAAGGGTCCACACATCTAGCAAATGGTCACGACAGTCTTGAGGAATGCATGACCCTTGGGACTTGTTTTAATTTGCAGCGACCACTTACAGTTCTCCTGATTGTGCTGGCTTCAACATTCAAAACAAACTGTTGAAGCCATTGTGGATCCAAATTAGGAAACAACTTCCAGGGAAAGACTGATACCATACATATACTGCCTTCCTACAGAGGGAACATGGAATTGAAAGCTTTGCCCAGTTGTAAGTGGTACAGGGTTCTGAGGTAGGCTTTTCACTCCTCCCTTTCCTAGTAACAGCTATTTCTGGAAAACTCCTTATTCTCTAAGATTGAAACCCATTTGCAGAACAGAGATAAAGGAAGCCTCAAGGTCTTCAGTTCAAAACCACCAGTCTCTCTGGGGAGAAAAGCAAGGCTTTCTGCTCCCATGAACAGTGACAGTCTCAGAAACCCCCAGGAGCAGTTCTCCCCTGTCCTAGAAGGTCAATAGCAAGTGTGTAGAGTCTTCAATGTTATCCCCACTTCCTACAATTTCTGCTATTCCCCGAGCCACACAAAGTTAGAACAGACCCACATCTGTTTATTTCACCCCAGTTTCACTACATTCTGTCCTATAAGGTTTTATCTTTTATAGAATTCTAAGCACAGTCCAGGTAACCACAAAGTCGGTGGTTCGAAACTACCAGCTACTCCGTGGAAGAAAGATATGGTTTTCTACTCCCAAAAAAGTTAGTCACAGGAACCCACAGGGGCAGCCCTGTTTTTCCTTATAGAGTCACTATGAGTCTGAATTGACTCGATGGCAATGAGTGAATGAGTGCAAGTTTTAAAATGTTTAGCCACAGTCAGGTATATCGATAGCTGTTTGCTTTCCTGTTTCATCCACCATGATATATAAACTTTCAGTTTAAATAAAGCACAACCAACAACTCCACAGCCACATTCCCCTAAAAACTCATTAGAATATATGTGGATTTTCAGAAAATTTCATAAATTTGCTCCCTAGAGACACCGCTTTTCAGTTTTCCACACTGATATGAACTGAACTATAAGTGGTGTTAGACACTCGGCTTAATAACATGTCATCTCTATCTTCCAGCAGCTATAAATAGCGATTGAGCTTTACCTATTTGGGCCAAATTAGGGAGAAAAAGAACTCTCCAAACATGACTTTGCAGCAAGGAAATCACTAGCCACTTTAGAGTATGTTTCCTCTTTCTCTTTGGACATTTGACCCCTTGGGCCAGCAGCAGTATCCAATGACTCTAATCTAAAAATCTTCATACTTATTTTTCCGCTGCCTGATAGATTAACCTTAATGATAAAATATGATTATTTTAATTATAGAAAGTGTCAATCATACAAAAAATAGAATCATATCTAATGAAACATTATTTAATAATCACCCAGCTTCAATAATTATCAACTCAAGACTATCTTGTTTCATCTATAACTTAAACCTACTTAGTATCCACAAACATTAGTTAGGAAACAAATTCAAGGTATCATTTCAGAGTAAAATTCTAGGATAAAGCTCTAAAAGATAAGGATTACTTTTAAGATAACCAAAATGTCATTGTCCTAACTAATATAAATTAACCAGTGTTCAAATTGCCTTCATTGTCACATAAATGTAATTTTTTAGTTTGGTTAAATCAGGATCAAAATAAAATCCATAAATTATAATTGATCACTTTTAATCTATAGATTTATACTGCAGTTTTTCCTTTGACCTTCAATTTGATTGAAGCGACTGGAAGTTTTATGTTGTGTGGCTCCCACTGGTTTCAGTGCTGTAAATTATTCATCTGTCCCCTATGTTTTCCATAGGTTAGGAACTATGTCTAGAGATATCAGATTCTGTCTCAAAATTCTGGCAAATTTATTTCACAGGCATTTCCATGGACTGAGGTAGAACAGTAGTTAAAATAGATTAAGCACCTGACTGTCAACCAAAAGATCAACATTGCAAGTTCACCAGATGTTCCACTGGAAAAAAATGTAGCACTCTGCGTCTGTAAATATTTCTAGCCTTGGAAATCCTTGGGTGAAGTTCTACTCTGTTCTATAGGATTATTTTGGAACCCAGTTAATGCAGGTGACTTGGGGAGTATACTGTCATCAGGAGGCATATAATGTCTGTGATGATATAAAAATATGAGTAAGAATTTTTTGCTGGCTGCTAACCACAAGGTCAGCAGTTCAAAACTACCAGCTCAGTTGCTCTGAGGGAAAAAGAATGCGTTTTCTATTCCCATAAAGACTTACAGCCTCAGAAACCCAAAAGGACACTTTTAATCTGTCTGATAGGCTCACTTTGAGTCAGAATTGACTTGATGGCTTTGAAAATATCTTACCCCTGCCTGAAAACATTTGTGCAACACTTGATATACAAAAGCCACTGATATGCTAGATAAAAACCATTAACTGTACTAACTCCAGATTAGCAGGGGTTGCTTTACTACTCGGTGTCATTACAAAATATTAATTATTTAAACAAAGCTGCAGTGATGTGTACCATATTTCAAGCAATGTCTTACATGCTACATATATTCCAAGAATAAGAAAAGGTGGTCCTGCCTTAGTGTGAGAAGCTGTTTACTGCTATCCCAAGGTTATGGAATTGCTAGCAGTTTAGATCCCTTGTTTTGCAGGTATCCGGTGAATGATTGTCTGGGACTACCATATATTTACCATTTGAATACCATTATTGATTTTTATGACACGTATTAATCTTATAGTCATGGTTCTGTCTTTGTTGATGTGTATTATTGAAAGTTTTGCCCTATAACCATCCTCTATTGTTTGTGTAGTGTTTAGTCACATAAAGGTTTAATCTATATAAATCAGCAATATATGTATTTCCGTCTGATATTAGCCTATTCTTGTATAATTTCCTTTTCTCAACATGTATTAAGTTCAATACCATTGGCTAAATTATGGCACCATCAATAGAATTACTTGGTGGCCTGGGTGGGTGATTGATAATGTTCTCTACCATAAAATGATGTCATAAAATGAACCAGAGGCATATATAGACCATGTATATAAATGGACCCTGGGCTCACACTTAATTGTAGTCCCAATCTAAGAAATATTACTTCTTATGACATGGCCCTGCTCGATACCCTCATGAAGAGATCACTGAAGATATGGGTGCTATAGTGAAGTGTGCTAAAGAAACCAAATGGTACCAGGCTATCAGAAAGAATAATGTCTGGGGTCTTAAAGGATTGTCTTCAAACAAGCAGTCATCTAAGTGAGGTGTCAGTTCATTCCACATGGAAAAAATACACCAGCCCATGTGATCCAAGGAATGTAAATAATAAAACCCAAATACGAACAAGGGAATGGTAGGTATCAGAACTTACCTTTTGAACATCTGATTTGCAGAAGGCTGTGGATGACAGTGGAAGCCCGAAACCCATTTGCAGGGGCTCTCCACATGCATTAAGCCTCCAGCCAATTCCCTCTACCATAGTTAAAGGCCGTGAATAGTCTTGCTATCACACAGAGAGCATTATAAAGTCAAGTATGGCAGATGTAGTTAGGTTCAAATGTATTAACCTCTCATTTGAACTCCCCTTTGACCCATTTTAAAGTTGTTTCAGTTTTTAAATATAAGAAAACATAGTCCTAACATTCCAAGTCACATAAACTGGTGAAGAATACATAGTCATGAAAGCACACACACAAAAATGGAGGTGCCAATTTAGAAGCCTGTACAGATACAGCAGCCGTTTAACAACCAGAATAGTGATTACAATACCTAGGGAGAGGTGTCTGAGTTAGATTGGACTTTCTATAGAAATATAACCCCATAGAAAAAGATACATATCAAGAAATGGCTCACTTGGTTGTAGAAGTGGGCAAGTCTAATCTGATCAAGTCTGTAGATGAGCTGTAAGCTAGGACTCCCAATAAACTGCAGGAAGCAGAAAGATAACGCAGAAGGACCTTCAGCTGGTGGGTTAGAGCTTCACGAACCTAAGATTGTCAGTCTGCTGATGGCACCAGATACAAATTTAGATCCAGCAGAACCACTTCTAGCTTCTTCGGTGTTAATCTATACTTAGAGTAGGCCACGCTCTGAATGAAACCTCCTTCAGTTTTATCAAAGATGTGACCCCGGTGTAAACTATGAAAATAATAATTTATCATGGGTTCACGGGGGTGGGGAGAGGGAAAAAAAGAGGAGCTGATATCAAGGGTTCAAATGGAAAATGTTTAGAAAATAATGATGGCAACATATGTACAAATGTGCTTGATACAATTCATGTATGGAATGTTATAAGAACTGTAAGAGCCCCCAATAAAATGATCTTTAAAAATAATAAATAAAATTTATTTTTTAAAAAAAAGGTTGTGACCAAACTAAGGAACCCTGATGGCATAATGGTCATCCTTTAGGCTTTGAACCGTAAGGTCAGTGGTTCAAAACTACTAGGTAGAAGATGGGGCCTTCTATTCCAGTAAACAGTTACAGTCTTGGAAACTCATAGAGGCAGTTCTGTCTTATCCTATAGGGTGGCTATGAGTCAACATCGACTCAATGGCAGGGAGCTGGATGACTAGCTTAAGCAAGTAGTCCTCTACCTTATTCTTCTCACAGCTGCTTAGCTGCTTCACAGAAGATCCCATCATGAAGTTGACCACACTATGTTAGAACATGTCGTGGGAGAACCCTGGTCCACCCAAGTTGAGATCAAACCCAACTATCACAGGATCAGATGTGTCCCTGGGAGTATGAAAGAGCTCACCTGTCCTTCACCATTCCATTCATCATTGGGTTCACATGTTTGCTTTTCTAAGTAATACTGAACAACACTTATGCTATTCACTTTTAAAAATATTTTATTGGCACATTAATTCCTCCAATGAACAATGAACAAATATTTTTCTATAACCAACCACTTTTCATTGGAAAACCTTTCGGTGAATTATCCATTACTGTTTCACTGCAAAATCAGATACAAGCCTGAGAGAGTAACATATAATTCCAGTTACTTTAAGAAACGAAGAAATCAGGAACACACTAGCAGTAGATATTCTTGATCAGTGTCTCCAAATTCCATCCGCTGTTTCAGGCTTTGGGGATATGGAGAAGATTCAGTCTGGGTCCAGGTCCTTCAACAATTTATCGTCATAGATCCACAGTCATTCAGAAAGATGATTACAATACCAGAAGGATTTCTTGTTTTGTCAGGTGAAGTCTACAAAAGAAACACTGAAAAGGAAATCTCAGGTCATCTGTTAGTATTGTAGGCTATCAAATAGCACTTTCAATCCCCACTCTCAGTTATTGATAAGAGAATTGCTGCTCTTATGATTCCATATAAAAGTGAAAGAGAGGGTCCTGCTTTAGAGTCCTTTAAATGAGGCTAAGACCCTCAGAAAAGTCCTCTACTATTGCTGTCACATTTTAAAATGTCTGTTCCTTCTTACACTTATATATTTTCTAAGCACTTTCACTTGCTGTTTCAAAATACAAAAATGTTGAAATCTTTACAATAATTCCAGTGAAACCATACAAAAGAATTCAAAATATTTATAGCCACTTCCAACCCCCTTTCAGAGTTAACAATGATCTGATCAACAGAACATCGATTTCTTAGAAAACAATATACATTATCTATCTGAAGTAAACTTGTATCAAGAATACCAATATTACCTTTATTCCAGCATGTCTTCTTTAAAACATTTTTTTTAAGGATAGGAATAAGCACTTGTCAAGTTGGAGATAAAAACCAGGCTTTTATAAAACGTGGATGAAAAAAAATTCTACTTCATACTTGAAAGCCTTAATTAGCTTTGGTCAGTGCAGTTTCTTTTTTTATTTACCTTGTTTTATGGGGTAGTGGTTTGAAAAAGCCAGCCACACAATTTTAGTGTAATCATTACATATATGATGCATAAGTGCTATGTAATGATTATAAAGAGGAAATCCCAAATGTGCATCAAACTTTTGGAAGATGGTGGTTACAGATGCCAACAGTTTATTTACTTGGAATTAAAAAAATTATTTTTAAGGTGAATGTATCCTTGGGCTCTTCTATTTTTCTAGACTGAACTCAAGGATCATATTTAGCAAGCATTACCTATGTGGATTTGAAATTTTAACTTGAAGAGTAATTGAAACATGTTCTGTTTTAATTTAGAGGCGGCATGAAGCCTTGGACGTTTGACTAATTGCATGAATAGAAGACGTGATCACTGAAGCAAATTCTGAACAACAGACAGCAAAAGATTTACAGACTGACAAATCTCAACAGTTGGTTAACTTCAACAGTTACTTTTCACATTTTTTTCAAGCACATAGTTGAGAAGTAAGATCTTGAATTTCCACTTGCAAAAATGTTACATGTGAGTTAAATCTCCCTTGTATTTGTGTCAGCATTTTGGATACAGACAGTTTTATGTATGAAATAAAATCTAATACAATAATCCTATTTCCCTCTTGCTAATGTATATTTTATAGAATTCCAAGTTACTGAGGCTGCCTGTGAGCCCATTTGGAATATTCGGATAGAAAAGGTAAATTTGTGGCATTTAAAAAGAAGATGACATTATTTCTGTACAAAGAAATCATTTTCTAAAGCGACATTCTATCATTCTGCAAAATTTGTAATGAAATTGTAGAATTGGTTTTAAAACCTATTTTCTAATCTATTCATTCTTTGATGGCATCAGTTTACTTTTTGTTGATTATAATATGGACTTTATAAAGCTGTATTTATATATCGCAAGGGCCTTATTTGAAAACTGCAGCAGCACCAAAGTTTAAAACATAACAGCATTAAATTAGACCATTGTGTTCTTACTAAAAGGTTAATTTGTGAAATAATGAAACAGTTAAGTTACATTTACTGTCCATTTTATACTTTATCATCTCTAGAATATTCTTAAGATGCTACCAAGCTTGTAAAAAGATATTTTCTCTTCATCTCCTTGTCCCAAAGTAGGCTTTTTCTCAATCTTCCTCAGAGATTAAGTGTTCCATCAGAAAAATCTAGACTTTAGAGTAAAACCCCAAATTTCTTAATATGGAGTACATTATAGTGATTCAAAATTAAGTTCCTTGACACAAACCATCTACCAACAATCTTTAAGAGCTATAACATAACATAATGTAGATTTCCCAAAGAATTAGGAATTTCACCTCCCTACTTACTCCACAGAGTGGGTTTTCCCCTTATTTAATTTCGGACATGACTTGGGGGAATACAGACTGTCCCAGAAGAGATCTGTATATTTTAGATGGGATCGTTAATGGGATCCAGCAAAGTATCAGAGAAATTTAGTTCTTAATCCACTCCTCAAAAAAGTTGGTCATATTAGACAAAACATTTATCCATGACCGTTGAGAGATTGTTCAGATGTCCTATGAATTTGGGAGATCCCTAACAAGTGAACATAAATAATGCGACTTCAGTCCATTGAAATGGAATCCCTATATAAGATCCATGCATTCCTGATAGCCAGGAAAGCTTAAAAGCAATATCTCTAAATTTTAAAATAACATTTTCCCCCAGAAACTCATTTTTGAGTGAACCATGGATTTTCTAGGGAGCCAAGAGAAAGGGGCAAGGGAGTTTTCCCGATAAGGTATACATAGGAAGTCCTTGGGTTACCAGGGGCCTGCTAACTGCAAGGTCTGCAGTTTGAAAGCACCAGCCTTCTTCTCAGGGAAAGAAGTTCAGGCTTTCAACTCCCACAAAAAATGACAGTTTTAGAAATCTACAGGGGAGGTTCTACCCTGTCTTGTAGGGTAGATGTGCCGGGATCTACTCAATGGCAGGGAGATTGTTTTGTTTTTTTAAATTTACTTTAGGTTACCAAAGCCCCACCTAAGGACAGTTCGTACTTGCTCTTTAATGTTATGTATATTTAGCCTCACTTTGAAAAAAAATATGAACCAATCCCTACTGGAAACAAATTCTTCATCACAAATCACCTACACTTGCTACCTGTGCAGCTCTTAAAATAGCTGAAAGGGCGTTTAGCCTTTTCTTGTACAAACACAAAAGCCCCAATCCTACTACCATCAAGTCAATTCCATCTTAGTGATCCTATAGGACTCATAGAGAAGGCCTATAAAGCAGGCTCGCTCCTTGTGAATTCCAAGGCTGTACATTTTGACAAGAGCAGCTAATCTCCTCTTCCTTGTGTGGAGTAGTTGAACCTGTTTGAACTGCTGAATTTGAGGTTGGCTGCCCAGTGTTTAACCCTCTGTGCTACCAGGATGTATTCCTTATACTAAACTCATGGCCATGGAGTTGATTCTCAACCAGTGTACCCTGTACCAGGCTTCCTGAGACTAATGTTTACAGGAGCAGTAGCACAATCTTTGCCCCTGGAGTAGAGCAGCCAGTAGATTTGAACCTTTCAGCTAGCTGTCCCAAGCATATCTGACAGAACCGCCATTATGTACTTATTCTGACTTACCGACAAATTTGAATTAAATACCCAATGAGACCAACTGTATATCAAAGTGTGTCTGCCTAGTAATACTGCCCTCAGAGAAATATCTGCCTCGAAGGTAAACAACAAGCTAAAATGCATGTCAGTGGATTGGACCACATGGCAACTCCATAGGAACATAACTGCAGAACTGCGCTTCATAGGTTTTCTTCCATGGCTCAGTTTTAAAAGGTAAATAGCCCAGTATTTCTTCTGGGGTACTCTGGGTGGACTAAAATTGTCCACATTTCTGTAGACAGCTAGGCGCCTTAACTACTTGTAGAATCAGGAGCACTCTATAAGGTAATGCTTTCTTAAACCACACTTTAACTCTATGAGAAACAACTACTTCAAGCTGGCAGTGAAGGAATCACGAGTTGTTAAATTGCTGTGAAAATTAATCGATACAGAAATAGCAAAAGATACTTCTGGGAGTATTGTATTTCTCAAGATATAATCATGACTATGAGTAGTTCACAAAGAGCACAAACTAAATTTTCTATTTTATTTTTAGGGAGGTGGTAACTATTCAAAACTGACCTTTTACACCAGTTACTACGATTGAAGGGCGGGTTAACAAGGGCTGATGCTCTAAATGAAACAACAATTCAGAGGAAGGGGGAAAGATACAACATGCCCACACAATCGAGCTGAAAGGATTTTAAAGGCCTCCTCCACTACAAAACAAAACCCACGAGAGTGGTACAAAATATGCACATACATAGCCACACAGATACGCTTATTGGCAGCGGTGGGGGTGGGGGTACGGGGAACAACTGAAACAGTACTGATAGTTCTCAGTAGGAAAGATTGAGCAGTTAAGGCACCTTTAAAAACACACAACGAAAATCACTAGGCTTCCATTCACTACGAAGGGATTCTCAGTGCATCTGAAAACCTTGCCTGGCAACTGCAAGCATGATTCAGATGTTTGCCAAGGAAACAAAAGAAGCCTCCCTCCTCCCTTTAAGTGCGCACATGGCATCCGAGGTGCTCCGGGCAGGACTGAGTTTCAGGTGGGCGGACAATCGGGAGTCTAGGCAGAAGCGTACATACTAGGGATGGCTGTCCGGCAGCGAGGAGGCCGTGGAGAGGCCATTGCTCTGGGAACCGGCCAGCTTGAGTTTCTCCAGGTACTCGGCATGCACGGGCTTGTGGCACTGGAGAACGCGGATGGCCTCTTCGATTTGGAACCACTGCCGCTTCCTCCCGATGCTGACGGAGTCTTCCCACTCTTCCAGCAGCTCGGTGACGGTCAGCACGAACACGTACGTTCGGTGCTTGGGCTCCTGGTTCTGCTCGAAGACGCCCAGCAGCCGCCCCAACTTCCCCTTGACCCCCGCCTCCTCGTACACCTCGCGCACGGCCGCCCCGCCGGGCTCCTCCTCCGGCTCCAAGCCGCCGCCCGGCACGATCCAGCGGTCTGGGTACCGACTGCTGCTCACCAGCAGCACCTCGTCCTCGCGCTCGCTCCGGAAGCACAGGCACGCCGCCCGCTTCTTGAAGCCCTCGGGGTCGTAGGTGCGCGTCTGGTTGGGCTTACACTTCATCGTGAGGCCGGCTCCTGCCGCCGCGGCCGCTGCGCTGCGCCGCCCGCCAGCCGAGGCGCCGCGCGGAGACGGGCGCTGGCACTGGAGGCGAGCCCGGGGGCGCGGGGGGCAGAGGCGCCCGGGCGGGCGGCCGGCCGGCGCCGGGGAGCGCAGAGAGAGACCAGGCCGGGCGGCCGCGGAGGCCGGCTTCTCGGTCCCGGGCCGAGCCAGCACGCGCGGCCACCGCGGAGGACACGCGCATCCCAGAGCCCAGGCACCTGAGCGCAGCGTCGCGCCGCCGCCGCCGCCGCGTCCCAGGGGCTCAGCGCTCGCTCTCGCCTCGCGTCTCGGGGCCGCGGCTGCTGCGCGCGCGCCCGCCCGCCCGCCTTGCGCCGCCCCGGGCTCGGGTTGTGTGAGGTGAGGCGCATTCACGTGCGCGTCCGCGTTCCCCTTCGCGGGCGTGTTCCCGGGCGGGGGTCTCGGCTCCTGCAGCGCGCCTCAAGTCCACTGCCTGCGCAGGCGCTCTGGGAATCTCCTGAACATGGCTGCGTGCACACACGCAGCTAAACCTGCCTGCGGGGCCGCCGAACCCAACCTGCCTCCTCCCTCTCCCCGCCAGGTTGGGCCAAAGAATGGGGCACCATCATGGTGCACCAAACAAGGACATCCTCCCTGCAGCCCATAACGCTGCATTGCACTGACTCATCGCTGAAGACCCTGGTTTTGTCAGAATGAAAATGTCACCTATTCTTTGCTGAATCACGTTACACAGTTTTATTTCTCAGCGGATTCTTAACCTTGTCGGACATCTTAGCAAAGCCCCTAACTAAGCAGGTTTTGTTGTTTTAAAATTGCAGTTTACATGTCATCTCTCCTCTGTTCCCTGGCACCAGTAAACTCTTACTTCTTTCTGCCCCTTTCCTGTTGATGGATGTGTACCTAACAACTGGATAATCACCGAGGCAGTGTTTTATGAAATCCCAGGAATCTCCCCCTCCCCCGCCCTCCCCCACCTTTTTAATCGTTCACATTGATGAGAACTGATTGGAGTTCTGGAAAATCTGCCGATGGAAATCCCTTCGTCTTGGACTTTTTTGTTGAAGCTGCTGTTTAATCTTAGGGCATGGTCGTCCATCGACTGTCCTCTGGCCTCTTGGTGTGGTCATCGTGTCCGTGAAGTTTAGCGCTCTAGCTGTCACCCCCAGAGAAACGAGCAGCTCCAAACCCCTCTGGTTTGTTAGGGTCCAGAGATAACTGCATTGGTGCTCACAATAGCGAAGCGAGGCACGGCACAGTTGTATTAAAGCATAGAGTTACTTCAAAGGAAATGGAGTGAGTACTTCTCATGATTGAGAAGGACACCTTACGCATAGATAGGAGTGAAGCGGGTACCTCTGGAGAGGTGAGAAGGGACTTTGTCTAGGGGAACTCTTCCAGTTTTCTAAAAGGCACTTTCAAGGGAGGGGGACTTTCCATTCTGCAGATGATCACACAACTTTTTTAGAAGTTACTCAGTTTGAGTCTCATACACCGTTTCTTTCTGCTTTATCTAGCCTGCAGCTCTGGGCCAGTATGTCCTAGAATTGTCTTTGAGTATAGTCCTGTGTCAAGATTTTCACTAGACTTCAATGTTAAGGTGCTTGCCAAGTCAGTTCTTACAGTCTTTTGTTCATAACTTGTTTCACAGGGTCCTTTTTTCATTTCCAAAGCAGGTAGGGCAAAAGCCCCCATTCTTCCCCTGTCATTCACTTTGAAAAGAGCGGGACCCCAAATTCCTTTGGGGAAGTGGGCAAAGAGCGATCTGACTACTTTTGAATGTCAGCAGGGTTGCCATGAGTCTGTTCTCTTTCTGATCCTATACTTTATCCCTTTTCCTACTGGGGCAAAAGAACCATCAAACATTGGACTCGTCTTCTTCAAGGAAGGTAACTGTAGCCTGATGGGCACTTCATAAAGAATTGATTGATATCCACTTATAATCATCATCTTTATATAGAAACATTGAAGCCTGGAGACATAAACTTTATAGGGTGTTAGGTACAAGCTAAACAATTGGTAGTAGGATTATCAAAAGCAAGGATCCTAAGAGGCTATGAGCCAGTTCAGGAAATGGAACTAGAATGTAGGGATTCATGGAGCCTGTTTCTACCAAGCTAAAGAACAGAGACAGCTCTATTACAAAAGGTTTTGCTCAGATACCAGTGATCTGAGAAAGTGGTAGGGAAGATATTAATAAGCCACTATAACAACTCATCTCAAGCTACTAAGTATAGAAAAGAGAAGGGGGTGAAAATGACGTGGGGCTGAGGTCACCTTTAATGTAGGAGCAGAGTTGAGTTGCCCCCTGAAGTTTTCGAAGATCTCTGTGTTTATTCTTTCTGCTAATTGCACTCCCTAGAATTCAGATGCCATCTTTTTTGTTTTTTAAATCATTTTATGGGGGCTCACACAACTCTTATGGCAATCCACACATACATCAATTGTGTAAAGCACACTTATACATTCGTTGGCCCCATCCTTCTCAAAACTCTCGCTCCCTACTTGGGCTCCTGGAATCAGCTCCTCATTTTTCTTCCCCCTGTCTCCCTCCCCCCTTCCCCACTAACCCTTGATAATTTATAAATTATTATTCTGTCATATCTTGCACTCCCGGTGTCTCCCTTCACCCTCTTTTCTGTTGCCCATCCCCCAGGGAGGAGGTTATATGAAGATCCTTGTAATCGGTTCCCCCTTTCTAAGCCACCCTTCCCTCCTGGTATTGCCACTCTCACCACTGGTCTTGAGGGGCTAATATGTCCTGGATCCCCTGTGTTTCCAGTTCCCACCTGTACTGCTGTGCATCCTTTAGTCTAACCAGGTTTGTAAGGTAGAATTGGGATCATGATAGTGGTGGTGGTGGGGGGGGGGAGGAAGCGTTTAAGAACTAGAGGAAGGTTGTGAGTTTCATTATTGCTACACTGAACCCTGAGTGATTCATCTCCTCCCAACTACCCTTCTTCAAGTGATGTCCAGTTGTCTACAGATGGGCATTGGGTCCCCATCACACACTCCCCTCATTTACGATGATCTGATACCCCCCCCTTAGTTCTTGATACCTGGTCCCCTAGACCCTTCGTGATCACACTTGCTGGTGTGCTTCTTCCATATGGGGTGTGTTGCTTCTGGGCTAAATGGCCTCTTGTTTATTTTCAAGCCTTTAAGACCCCAGACTATATCTCTTGATAGGTGGGCACCATCAACCTTCTTCACCACACTTATGTACACATTCACCTTCAGCATTTATATGGGGAAGGTGATCATCCAATGATGGTTTTTGTTCTTTGATGTCTGCTACCTGATCCCTTCAACACCTCGTGATCACACAGGCTTGTGTGCTTCTTCCCTGTGGGCTTTGTTGCTTCCGAGCTAGATGGCTGCTTGTTTGCCTTCAAGCATTTAAGAACCCAGATGCTATATCTTTTCGTAGCCGGGTACCATCAGCTTTCTTCACCATGTTTGCTTATGCACACATTTGTCTTCAGCGATCATGTCGGGAAGGTGGGTATCACAGAATGACCATTTAGCTAAGCAAAGTGCTCTTGTATTAAGGGAAAGCACGTGTGGAGGCCCAATGTCCACATGCTACCCTACTACAAAATCTATAAATATATGCACATAGGTCTATTTCCCCCATAATCATAAATATATTTGCATATGTACATGTCTGTATTTAGGCTTCGCTGTATGCCCTTTTCCTCCTACTTTCCTCTATTTCCTTATGCTTTCCTCCTGTCCCACTATCATGCTCAGCCTTCATTTTGGTTTCAGTAATTCCCTTTGGTTACATTGCTCTTGGTCACTCGCTACCAGTCCTCCCATCCCCTCCCTGCCACTGGTTTTGATCCACTCGTTGTTCCCTTGTCCTTGGGTTGGCCAACACCTCCTCCCTTCTCCCACCTCCCACTCTACAATGTCCCCCATGGGACCATTGGTCCATTGTTTTCTTCTCCACATTGTTTATCCAATCTATCTTATCTAGATAGACCTGCAGAGATAATAATATACGCATAAAATTGCAGATGGCCTTGACAGCACCAAAGTGGCACATAAGAACATGGTGACAATGGCAGCAACACTGACAAAGTAACAAACAAAAAAGCCACTGACATACAAAATCTAAATGAAGAGAAAAAATAAAAAAATTTAACAAGAAAGAAAGAAATGCCTGTTGATAGTTCAAGATCTGCTTGTTAACCTTTAGGAGTGGTTTCCCGATGAGTCTGATTGGGTGCCATTCCCTGGCCCCAAAGTTCATCCTTGATACTCCCTTGGGACCTTCTTGCTCTGCTCCCCCGGCCGCTCTATTGCACGCCCCCCCAGTATTTTGCCTCAGCGTGTTGGGGTCAGCTCGGTCACGCATTCCACACTGTGTCTCCGGTGCTGACCTGTGGAAGGCCATGGGTCAATACAAGATGTCTCATGTAGCAGTGGGGCCTGCCATATGGTCCTCTCTGTGCATTAGCTGCTCCAAGCCGGGCGGGCTATCGTCCTCTGAACTTGGTGGGCCCTGATGTGCTCCACTCCATTCCTCCCCCTTCATTTGTTTCAGCTTCTTTCTGGGTATGGTAGTTCAGGTCCTTTCCCTCACCAGACGATCTATTTTCATTTTCTGTGGCACTCCATTCCATGGTGTGGGTTGGGCTGATTCTGGTTGGGGCCGGGTGTATGCACCAGTCCTTTTGTGGATTCCTCTGAGCATTACGTTACCCTACTAGTTTGGTGCGTCATGGTGGGGTCTGTATGCACATTACAGTTCTGTTGGAACACAACCAATACTCTCCCCTAAGTGGATTAGTGCCCTGGACCCCCCATGTCATCAACTTAGTTTCTCCCCACCCCGATTCTCCCTCCTCCTGACCCCTTCCCCTTCTTTCTGTTTGACTCTCATGTACCTCCCGGGGTGTGGTCTGCCTTCCCCCCAACTATCTATGCTTCCACCCATTTATTGCGAGATAAGTGTTTATTCCTCTATTCCTGCCATGCTGATAGTACTTATCTTAGGGGACTCACATTATACCTATCATTTTGAGATTGGCTTACCTCACTTAACATGATTTCTTCTAGCTCTCCCATGAAACGACTCGTTTCACGTTATCATCCATGCTTTTCAGTGCTGCATACTACTCCATTGTGTATGTGCCAGAGTACTAATCCACTCATCTATCGGAAACTTAGGCTGTTTCCAAGTCTTTGCAATTGTGCTGCAATAAACATTGGAGTGCAGATGACTGGTCGTGTTTTATTTATTACCTCCACTGGGTATATGCCTAGTAGAGGGATGACTGAGTCATAAGGTGGATCATTTTCCATTTTCTTTCAGTATCTCCAGATTGCTTTCCACAGTGGCTATCCAAATCTACACGACCGCCAGCAGTGGAAGAGAGTTCCTGCTTCACCACAGCCCCTCCAACACTTGTTGCTCTCTGATTTTTTTATTTGGGCTAGCCTCAGGGGTTTATGGTGGTATCTCATGGTTGTTTTAATTTGCATTTCCGTTGTGGCTAATGACCAGGAACACTTTCTCATAAGCTTGTTGGCCATATGAGTCTCCTCCCTAGTGACAGTTCTTTTGCCCACTTCCTTAGGGGGTTAACTGTTTTCCTCTTTTAGTAGGTCACGAGGATGTTATAGATTTTAGTAATAAGCCCTTTGTCCGATGCATCATTACTAAAAATCCTCTCCCAGTCTGTGGGTTGTCTTATCACCCTCTTGGTGAAGTCTTTCAAGGTGCACAGGTATTTTATTCTTATTAAATCCCATTTGTCGATTTCCAGTTCGCCTGTGTGTCCACCCTTCCCTATTGCTGTGAGCCTATGAGTTCCCTGGGCCAGTGCTCTGAGGTTTGTCCCAATTCCCTCCTTGATGGTCCTGATGGTTTGGGGTTTAACTTCTAGGTCTGTGATCCACCTTGAGTTTATTTCTTGTGCATGGGGTGAGGTAAACGTCTTGTTTCATTTTTCTACATGTGGATAACCATTGTTTGCAGCACCACTTGTTACAAAGGGCATCCGCTTCCCATTTGAAGGTTTGGGGACCCTTGTTGAAGATCAGTTGTCTATATGCTGATGGTTTTACTCCTGGGCTTTCTATTCTTTTCCACTGGTCTGATTGTCTGTCATTGTGTCAGTACCATGCTGTTTTGACCACTATAGCTGTGAAATAGGCATACAAATCAGATAAGGCATGTCCTCCAACTTCGTCCTTTTTCTTGTGGAGTTCTCTGTTAATTCTGGGTTTCTTCCCTCTCAATATGAACTTGGTAATACGTTTTTCCTATTCTTTGAAGAAGGTTGATGGTATTTGAAGCGGTATAGCATTGAACTTGTAAAGTGCTTTAGGTAGGATTGTCATCTTTTCTATGTTAAGCCTTCCAGTCCATGAGCAGGGGATGTTCTTCCATTTGTGGAGGTCATTTTTGGTTTCCTGTAGTAGAGGCTTATAGTTTTCCTTGTATAGGTCTTTAGTTTTTCAAAAAATATATATATTCCTAGGTATTTCAGCTTGGTTTTAGCTACTGTGAAGGGTACTTCCTTCTTAATCCCCTCTTCCATGGTCATGTCTGATGTGTATAGAATAACTACTGACTTCTATTGATCTTGTATTCTGCCACGCTTCCATAGTCTTTTTATTGCTTTAAGTACTCCTGTTGTGGAGCTTTTGGGGTTTTCAGTGTACAGGATCATGTCGTCTGCAAATAGCGATAGTTTCACCTCCTCCACCCCATTTGGGTCCCTTTGATGTCCTTCCGCTGTCTTATGTTGTCAGCCAGAACCTCCAAAACGATACTGAATAGAAGTGGGGACAGGGGGCATCCTTGTCTTGTACCCCTTTTCAGTGGGATTATTTATGTCTTTTCTTCATTAACTATGATGTTGGCCTTTGGCCTTTCATAGATAGCTTGCATCAGCTTGAGGGACTTACCTTCTAATCCTATCTTCACGAGTGTCTTAATTCGGAATGGGTGTTGGATGTTTTCAAATGCTCTTTCTTCCTCTATGGATATTATAAGATGGTTTTTATCCTTTTCCTTCTCGATGTTCTGTATAATATTGATGGATTTTCAGATGTTAAACCATCTCTGCATCGCTGGGATGAATCCTATCTGGTCGTGGTGGGTGATACGTTGTATATACTCTTGTATTCTATTGGCCAATATTTTGTTAAGGATTTTTGCAACTAACGTTCATTAGAGATATCAGTCTGTAATTCTCTGTACCTATGGGGTCTTTGCCCTGTTTGGGTTTCAAAGTTATGCTGGCTTCATAGAATAAATTTGGGAGTTTGCCATACTCTTCTATGCTATGGGATACTTTGTGGAGGATGGTGTTAACTCTTCCTTGAATGCTTGGGAGAATACTGCTGTGCAGTCATCTGTCCCAGGGGATTTTTTTTTCTTTATAGGTTTTTGATGACCCTCTGTATTTCTTCTTTCACTGTGGGTTTGTTGAGGTTCTTGACCTCTGTCTAAGATAATCTAGGGAGAGACAGTTTTTCCATGTGTTCCAAGTTTCTGAATTCACTAGATAATAGACCTTCATAGTACTTTATGAATATCCTTTTACTCTCATTGGGGTCTGTTCTTATTGCCCCTGTTTCATCCCTCATCCTGGCTATTGCTATTTGCCCCTTTCTATCCTTGTAAACTATGCCAACGGTGTGTCCCTTTTGTCTCTTTTTATGGTTTGGACCTTGAGATCCGCTTTGTTGGAGATTAAGACACCCACCACCGCTTTCTCTGAGTTACCATTTTATTGGTATACTTTCTGCCAGCTTTTTATTCTTAGCAAATTTTTGTCTGTGTGCTTAAGATGTGTCTCTTACAGGCAACAGATTGATGGATTGTGTTTTCTGAGCCAGTCCTCCAGCCTTTTTCTTTTGATTTACGAATTGAGTCCATTGGATTTCAGAGTTATTATCACTATCTGTGGATTCATAGTTGTCATACCCTGTCTTGCATTTTGGGTGTTTACTATCTCCCTCCATATCAGTGTGCTGTGTTTGAGTAGAGAGTTTCTATCTTTTTTTTTTCCCTCTAAGACCCTGTTGTCCTGATAATTGTTGCTGGCATGTTGGCTTATAGATAGAGATGGGCTACCTGGTGGTCTCCAGTTTGTTCTTGGTGGAGGTTGATCCTCTGGCCATAGTGAGTCAGCCAGTATTTTCCTCAGGGTTGGGTGTCTTGCAGCATGATCCTTGAGTCTTTCCTTGTCCTGGAAGACCCTTATCTCGCCATCTATCTTAATGGATAATTTGACAGGGTAAAGGATTCTGGGGGAGGTGTTTTATTCTTTCAGCTTTTGGAAGATGTTGCTACACTGTCTCATCTCTTCATGGTATCTGCTGATAGTCTGAGCATACTGTTACCTGCGCTCCTTTGTATGTGGCTGTCTTCCTTTCTCTTGCTGCTCTTAAAATTTTGTTTCCTCGAAGTTGGATATTTTTACTATTATATGTCTTCGCGTGTTCTTCTTGGGGTCTCGTCTAGATGGCATCCTTTCTGCTTCCAGTATGAGTGCCTGGTTTCACTCGTTAGAGTGGGAAAGTTTTCTTCCAGAAATTCCTTTGCTATCTTGGCTGTTGACTTGCGTGTTGTGTTGTGCTCCGGTAAACCAATTATTTGAATATTATTCCTCTTCGTAGAATCTGTCATTGATCTCAGGTTATCCTCTGCTTCTTTAATTTTCCTATCTGACTGTCTTTCCCGCTTGCTTAGGTCTGTTTGTGTGTCGTTGAGATCACTGATACGGTTCTCTGACTCCTCTAGCCTTATTGTAAATTCTGTGACCTTGTGTGTGGCTTCTGCTACCTCCTCTGTTAGCTCCTGTAGTTACCTTTGGTGTGTGGACTTCATCCCCTCTATTGTGAACTTCATCTCCTCTATCATTGCATCCTTATTCTTGGTTGCTTCCTTCAGCTCCTGTATTACTGCAAACAGACTTCTGAAGATTTCCTTCTGTGACAGATCTTTATCTGATTCTTCTATGAGAGACATTAGCTCTGGTACTGTTTTTTGTCTCTCTGTTTTTTTTTTGTTAGGAGTGATGTAGTCTGTTGATTTTTCCTTGATCCTTTCATAGGCCCCATGTTTCTGGAAGACCAAGGGGCCCTTACCTGTGTTAGTGTTAAGGATGCTTTCAGACAGCTGCCTATGACCTACTATAGAGAGGGGTCAGACTGACATGTAGGCAGAGTTCCCCGATGGCGTAGTGGCCAGCAGTGGTGAGAAATTTTAGTGACTCGAGTGGGAGCTGGAGTCTCAGTGAGTTCCCCTAGGCTGCTTTGACCTAGTCTGTCAGGGAACTCTTAGTAACCCTTTTTTTTGTTTAATTGAAAATTTTTAATTAAATAAATTAGAGAATAATTTATAGAATAGAGAAAAAGAAGAAGTTATGAAAGAGCAAAGAAGTAATAATAATAGTTAAATAGGAAAAAGAAAAGGGAGAGAAGGAAAACCTGTAAAATAGGGGCAGATAAGATGTAATAGTAATACTGAAAAATGAGGAAGAAAAAAGAATGAAAAAAGGAGAGAGAACACAGAAAGTAAAAAAAAAATGAAAGAAAGAAAAAACAGCACAAGAAAAAAATATATATAAAATTTCCCTCTCCTTTTCCCTCCAAGTTTGAGTGATGTCTAAAAGAAGGTGGCAGTGGGCGAGGCCTTGCTGCCTTGGAACATGGTGCTGATTTGGGGCTCCGGAGTCGGGCTATGTAAGGGGAAAGTGCTCTTCAGATCAGCATATACTCCTCAGGTCTCTGCAGGCCTGTAGAGTTAAGCTGCTGGGCAGAGGCTGCACTGGTGGGAGACGCACCACAGCAGCAAGCCTCCTGAACTGGTTGGAAAGTGCTGGGGCCACAATGGGTGCTGAGGGAGACGCCAGCCTCAGCACCCTCCTCCTCTGCCATCAGGATATGGCTGGGGCCGCAGTGCCCACTTCCTATGCCAGCTGAAAAGAGCTGGGGCTGGCTCAGAAGCTGACGCTGGGGACCCCAGAGTGCACCGCAGTTGTGTGAGCCGGCCAGAGCAGACAGCTCTGGTGCGACCGTTAAGAGGCGTCCTAGGCTCTCTGGCAGGCGGGATGCTTATCCCTTGAGCCGTGGGCCCTGTGAGCTGCGCAGGTCCGAGCGGATCAGACAGCTGAGGCTCCTGCGTGAAGCAGACGGCAATAGTGCCAGCCTTTTGCACTGAGAGGACATGCAGAGGCAGGGCAGGCTTCGTGCTCAGAGCTACCGGCTACTGGAAACCTCACAGTGGCCGGGAGCGGACAAAGCCGGCTGCGGTGGGAATGCAAAGCCTCGACACTTGCCCTCCCAGTGGACAGGAGCGCTCCCTGTTCTGCCTGGCACTGTGAATGTGGCGCCCGCCCGCCACACTAAGAGAAATGCACCTACCTTGGTGGGCAGGCTTCATGCTCCAGGTTGTGGAAACAGAGATCTGCGGTGATGCTGGCCAGCCTGAAATGGCTACAGGGGAAACGCAGTGTAGTAGGTAGAAGCAGGATGGGCTCCGGCCACGGCTCACGCCTGCAGAAAGTGCACAGCGCAGCTTCCGGGGCTGGGAATGAAGCGGGAGCTAAGCTGATGGGGCCTGGTGGGCAGGCAAAGAGGGGTGCCGGTGAAGAGGTCCCAGGCAGCAATGGGGGAGGGGAGGATGGTCCCCCGTGGAGGTCGCCTAGGCAGCCACAGGTAGATTGCAGGTCAGTTTCCTGGGCCTTGTGTGAATGGAGGGAGGGACGCGGGCCCAAGGGCAGATCGCTGCCACTTGGGGAGAGAGGAACTGCAGGGGAGGAAATCTTCTCTCTTACTGGGGCCCCACGAGTGGGCAGCTGCTCTAGGGGTCCTGCCACCACTGCAGCTGTCTCGGCAGAGCAGACAAGGAACTCTGGGTGCGGGCTCCTGGTCTGGGGTAGAGTGGGACTATAGCTGGTCACGGCCGCGGTGGCAGTGACCTGATGACAGGAGATGTCCCAAGAATGTGATCCTGGATCACCTAGGCCCCAGCTTAGGACAAATGCGTGGGGTGGGGGTGGGGTGCTGTCCCAGGGGGATATTTCACCCACCAGAATCCTTCCACTTGGCTATCTGGACACCAAACCTGCCTTGTTCAAAAGAGTTCTCAGAGTATGTGGCTCACCTGGTCGGCCATCTTTCCCCCTCTCTCAGATGCCATCTTTAAGGTCTAGACATATTGGCTTCATTCTGTTTCTGAGAGAACAACGTCAAGGCTCTTTATGAGTCATTGTAAACTGTATGGCCAATTTATTTCTTCCATTCCTCTCGGTCAATTTTAAGAAAAGACAGGTACGGCAGTTAGTGAGGATCAATCCGTACAGACTTTCATATTTCTTATACTTTCCTTATAATGAACTCATTCATTTCTCCTTTCTCATCAACTTCTTTTCAAACAACTTTCTGTACACCTTCAAGTTTCTTTATCATCTTTCATAATCTGGCACAACCAGACACTTTATTATAAGACAGAACTAGTTCTTTTCTACAAAACTTTTCCCCTGAATATTTGTGACTTACTCTGACCTTCTACAACTTACTGTATCCATCTAAATTCTTTTCTCTTGCTAGGTTTTACATTACAAGGTATGCAGTCACTGAATATGAAAATTCTATAACTTTTAATTAAATGCCAGCAAAGGGTTAAGTTGCTTCTAGAGGTAATTCTTTCTTACCTTTCTGGCAAATAAGCACCAAGTTCCAAGACTAAAGCTGCCACTTATGGAGGGAAGGGGAAAAGGCAGATGCTTCCGTCAACTACAGGGATTAAATCCATGCAACCTTTCTGCTCAAGTTTTTGCTTTGTAAAGAAGAGTTGTAACCTTTAGGTAGATTCACATGAGAAAGTACCTTTCTGTTAAGTATTGACATTGTCCGGAGCTTGAACTGGCTTTACTTGGGATAGATGCACTCACAGTTGAATTCCATGGGGATAAATAACAACACTTGTTTAGGATGTCTCCATATAGGTATTAACTGCTTAGTGAACTTGGGGTTGCTTCCTGGACATAGTGTCATAAGCATTGCTGCGCTTCTACAGGTTTATAATGTTTTAGAAAATAGCTTACCTCAGTCATGTCTCTTAATGCTTATGCGGACAATGGGCCTGCTATACATGAACTCAAATGCTGATGCTTCTGAGATGGACTGAGGGGAGTGTTAGCTCTTACAAGAGCAATAGAAAGAGGTATGGAGGTCATCTGGACTCTTATTTTAAATTTAAAAAATCTTCCTAAAAGTGGAGCAGGGGCTCAGGAATAATTAAAAGTGATTTGAGAAAAAAGAGCCTTTCCAAGTGCAGGGCAGAGGGGAGGTAAGAAACCACTTAGTTGGCAGCATGTGAATGCCAATACCATGGAGATAGTAAGAAGTCAAAAGACCACCAAAAGATTTTAGTTCTAAATGTGCAGCCCTCCTGTCCAACAAAAAGCAGATGGACTTATTGCCAACATCCACATATACCCATAGCTCCTCAAGTGTGATGTCAACCATGTTGTCAGAAAGAGGTAGGGGGTCATGGCTCCATCAGTCAACAGGATGTGTTGCCACCAAGACCTACTTGGGGCACTCAGGAGCTCAGTGTCCTGAAGTCCCACATTGGAAACTGGCAGAGGGAGGCTTCCCTCTCTCGCCTGTGTTTCTGGGAGGATCTCCTTTATGACCCTCACACTTGATATGGCCAGGCTTTCACAGCCTTAACAGACCACTCAGGGTCGGGGTCATACGGAGACATAGAGCTGGCTGATATTAGTCGCAAAAGAAGCGCCAGTAATTTTGGCCTTTTTATGGTCCTTCTTTCCCTCCAAATTCTGGTTATTGTACACTAAGGTTGCTGCTGTTGGGAGCTCATTATCATTTTACATAGTTTTCTATGGATGTTTGCTGTAGGTTGATTAATAAAATAGGTATTTAGAAAAACTTTGCCATCAAATGTTTTGGGATCTATATTGGTAAATCTCTGAATTGCCTCTACTACACAGTTTCTGAAAACTGCTGGGCTCTCATCTTTGCTTTGGATGACTTCAGCAAATTTGGAATAATTCAAAGGTTTAATCTGAATGCCTTTTATTCCTTCTATGAGGCAGGTTTGCAGGTAACCTCTTTAGCTGGAGTTTCACTTGAATTTTTATTTCTGCTAAAGAGATGACACACATACAAAGAGAAGCCAAGTGCTGCAGCTTGCTCTCCAAGGTCGCCCCTGTGGCTGCTGCTTTGTTCCGGCCTTGGTAATCATCCGTTCTTGGGCTTAGCTCTGGCACTATGCCTCAAAGGGGAGGAGCAGTCTATTGGAAGATGTTTCTCAGGGGATTTGACAGTTAAGGGACTTATGCAACAAGTTTTCCTTAAACTCTCTATGAAGCAATATAGCTTGCACATACGGCATTTCACTCCAATTGTCCTCATTTAAACAAAATAAATCTAATGCCTCAGAAACTCAAGTTTACAGAAAGGCCAAGTGGAGTTACAAAAGAAAGTCATCTTCCACATCAGGCTATCTAAAGATAATTCTGGTCTTTTTTAGGGTTCCAGCAGGCATCCCCAAAGTCAGGCACTGATGTATTCTGACCAATTTCTGTTAAATGTAACAATCAGAAGGGAATGAAAACCTCTGGCCTTAGTGTCCCAACAAGATTCTACTACACACTGCAACTTTTAGGGTACATAGGGGCATCCCTTTAGTAGCCTCTGGCAGGAGCAGCTGGGTATAAACCATTTACCCCTTCGCCAAAGCCAGTACCCTCAAATTAGGGCAAAATTTGAGGTTGCATCTAAAAGTTTTTTTTCTCAGCTTCTTCGAAACACTCTACGATAAAAATGTTAAATATAAATAAAAATTCTCCAGCCTGACAAAGGCTTAACAAACCCCTGACTGCGAGTTCCTTTCCCCGGGATTTCCGCAATTGATGGCCTAATTCTGCTGACCTTTGATGACAATCTGCTTTGTTTTATGCATGTTATGTTTATTTACCTTTTAACCTGCAAAGTTGATATTTAAAAAAAAGTAATCCTCCACTACTCACTGGGACACATTTCACATGCATGTAGATAACATTCCTGTTAATAATCTTCCACTCAATGTTCTTTCTTCCTGAAAAACACAGGCATTCAGTGATGATAGCTTCCATGTAAAGTTCTAGGACACTTAATAACAAAGTACAGAGAATCTGCTGTCAAACCAGCAGAGATAAAATGTTTATTTCTGCTTTGTTTTCCTGAGTTTCGTAGGAGCAGGTAGACTGGAATGTGGCACCTGCCATTAGAAGCATTGCTGTGGAACTTGGGCGTCCTGCTGAGTGAGAGAGGTGTGGAATTTGTGATGCGCTCTTAAATGGGGTACCATCTCAAGAAAGAGGAGCCCGACAGAAATAGCTGTAAACTGGGATCGAAAGGGTGAAGGCCTTTCCAGAGCGCAGCAATTGTGAGGATGGCTGAAGACCAGGCAGTGTTCCCTTCTGTTGCACATAAGGGTTTCAATGAGTCACAATACTCACAGCTGGTCACAGAGACTTTCAGAGTTTTTTCATGAGAATCAGCACCAGGGGGGTGATTTTGGTAGTAGTCAATGAGAAAAAAAGAAAATGGTGTTTTCAAAAGCACCTGAGTTAAAATGTAAGTCTAGCTCTCTCAGTACCTATGCTACCTAAATTTGACCCTAATATTTATTTCTTGCCCACTCACCCATTACACTGGGATTTAATTACCCTCCTTTGTTTTCTTAGAAAGAGCCTTGATGGTATAAGGGCTTGCACATTGGGCTGCTAACTGCCAGGGTCAGCTGTTCAAACCCATCAGCAGCTCTATAGGAGAAAAATGAAATCTACTCCTCCCTAAAGATTTTTCAGCCTTTGCAACCCTAGAGATCTGTGTCTCTCTGTGCTATAGGCTTTCTATGAGTCGGAATCCACTCAATAGCCGTGCTTTGGGGATTAGTTTCTGTTCCTCGTGGAGAGCACATGTGTGCAAGATAGAACTGCTCTACAGAGCATAAGGCAGTGACTTTTCCGAAGCAGATTGCCAGATCTGTCTTCCAGGGTACCTCTGGATGGGTGTGAACTGCCAACTCTTTGGCCAGTAGTCAAGCACTTAACT
The DNA here is from genome assembly GCF_050624435.1 of Tenrec ecaudatus. Classification (NCBI taxonomy): domain Eukaryota; kingdom Metazoa; phylum Chordata; class Mammalia; order Afrosoricida; family Tenrecidae; genus Tenrec; species Tenrec ecaudatus. The sequence continues at coordinate 57,036,007 of NC_134548.1, read as the reverse complement.
GTTTGTGCCACCCAGTGACTCTCAACTCAACAGCAATGACAACAACTTCGTCTTCCCAGGCTCCCTTAACTTTAATTCTGTCATAGCTCTAATCACAGTTGCTCTGCAGTGATTCATTGTGAGGAATCTGAGGGCTGATCCTCAGTCTGAAACATATACCTTTCCCCTCTGAGTCAGCACAAGCCTGAGACATAGTGTCCAGCTTAGTTCAAAATATAGTTATTGAAGGAAAAATCCTGACACAAGGATCATACAGAACTCAAACTCACTGTAATTTAGCTAATTCTGACTCACAGCAGCTCCACAGGACAAGATAGAACTGTCCCAGTAGGTTCCCCAAACGGTAACTCTTTAAGGGAATAGAAAGCCTAATTTTTCTCCTGTAGAGAGGCTGCTGGTTTCAAACTGCTACCATTGAGTAGGCCAACACACAACCCACTATTATTGTAACTGTTAATAGTTTGTTAGCAATAATATATGAAAAATGAGTGAACGTATGGCAGATCCATACATATGTTTTCACTCTAAACAGGGGAACTATGTATGTCTTCTGAATCAAATTCTATATACTACCAATTTATTTACTAGATTATGCAACTTAGACACTATGTTAGGCCAGGCTGACTAGAGGAACAAATCCAGAGACACTCATGTGTGTAAGAGAGAACTTTATATCAAGAAGTAATTATGCATCAATAAAATATCCCAGCCCAGCCCAGTACAGATCAAGTCTTTAAGTTCAATATTAGTCCTTAAGTCCAATATTGGCCCATTAATTCCTTTTCAGACTCACGCAGGACATGCAATGATGCAAAATGCAGGAAGATCATAGGCCAGTGGGTACAATGTCTTGTGGATCCAGTGGCTGTGGAAATATCTCAGTGCTGGCGCATGTCTCCATGTGGCTCCTGCAGCTCTCAGAGAGAAAAAGGTGAAGCAAGCAGAGAGAGAGAAAATTCCCCGAATCCTTATGAGAAGGCCATGCCCACAAGGAGGCATTATTAGGCTGTGATCTGACTGGCAGGTAAGACCCCGCCCCTTAACTTTTAATACTTTCAAGTTGACATGAGATTATGTAACTACCACAGACACTATATATTTCCTTCAACCACAGATATGACTTTATAGCGACTTACATTAGATAATTAATTCACTAAGAGCTTCTCAAATGTAAAGGTTTTGAAACCTCAAGTATTCTGCCATTTTTCCTGTTTCTTTGTTTAATTGATGGGTCATTAAATGAATATAATACTGCTAATTTGTGCATAATCAAAAGATGTGCACAGAATCAATGATGTGGGCTTGATGAGCAATGGAATTGTCACAAGACCTAGTGAGTTCTTCCATATTTATAGGGATGCAAAACTTTCTTGATTTCTCTTACTTTTTTGGTCACTACTTCTGCTTTCCTGAGGGCTGTGTTCCTCATTTTAACTGATATTATTTGGAGTATATATATGCTTGAGTGGGAGTGTGTCTGGAGTGTGTGTCTCTGTGTTGGTATGTATGGATGCTATATGTGGGTGTATATGGAATATGTATTGTGTATGGGGTTATGAAATGTGTTTATGCTATTCGAGCTTCTAATTCAAATAACTCTTACATGTTTATTTATCTGAGTAAAATGTTATATACTTGCAAAGACCTAGAAGGTCCTGGCTCCTCTTTGCCTTTACCTCCACCATTTCCATTCGGTCAGTCATCTACAGTTGCACTTGACTCTTCAGTTTTCAGATTATGTCAGGCAGGATCCTGTCTCAAGGTGTGGCTCTAGGTATTCCCTTTGCCTAGAATGTTCCTCAGCCATACCTGTGTGACCAGTTTCCTCACTTTCTTCAAATCTTTTCTGTTTCCACCTTCTCAATAAGGTCTGCACATACAACTGTATTGGAATCCAGATGGTATTTACCTATTGCGCTGCTAACCACAAGGCTAGCAATTCAAATCCATCAGCTGCTTTCTACCCCTATAAGGAGTTACAGTCTTAGAAACTCATAGGGGCAATTCTATCCTGTCCTATAATGTCACTATGAGTTGTAATCAACAAGTTAAAAGGGATCAATAATATCTGGGATCAATAACAACAACTCATTGCTATCTAGTTGATTCTGACTCATAGCAACCCTAATAGGACAGAGTAGGCTTCCCCTGTGGGTTTTCAAGACTATTAATCTTTATGGGAATAGATAGCCTTGCTTTTCTCCCACGGAGTGGCTGATAGTTTTGAACTGCTGATGTTGTAGTTAGCAGTCCAATGCATAACACACTATGCCATCAGAACTCCCTGGTGAGGGGGGAGGGGGAGATGAGTAAAAATGTAGCAATATATAATGCAGCTGTATTTTGTGCACTTCCTACAATAGAATACTGATTTTTTGTCTCTATAGTAGTGATTACACGTTGTGCTGCTAACCACAAGGTTAGCAGTTCAAAACCACCAGAGGTTTTGTGGGAGAAAGAGGGTTTTCTACTCCCTTAAAGAGTTGCTATCTCAGGAGTTTACAGGGACAGTTCTACGCTGTTGTATAGAGTTGCTCACTCTACACACTCATTGCCATCAAGTTGATTCCAACTCATTGTGACATTATAGGACAGGATAGAACTGACCTGAGGGTTTCCAAGACAGCAACTCTTTATGGGAATAAAAAGCCTTATCTTTCTTCTGTTTAGCAGCTAGTGTTTAACCCTCTGCCACCAGGTTGCTATGAATCAGAACTGGCTCAATGGCAGTCAGTTGGGTTTTTAAATATTAGCAAAAGGAATAATAACTATTTGAAATCTGCTTGTGTTAGGTATTTTATTAATCTTACTAACAATTTTCACAAAAACCTGTTATTTTCATTATTAAAAAGCCACATATGAGAAACTAAGACTCATGAAAGTATATAATTTGCTCCTTATATGCAGCGAGCAAGTAACAGAATTTGAATTTAAAAGGTCTCTAACAATCCACTGTCAGTACAGATAAGCATATCCCTAAATTATAAATCTTTTTTTTCAAAATGGACTAAAAATCCTTATATCCTTTAAAATCACAAATTAAATTAAAAATAACTCCCTAACATTCTGTTTGTAGTTTTACTTACGCCAAATTAATATTTTAATCATGACAAATTTCCTTTTGCTTTAAATTATTGAGCTTTTAATATAGTTGAACTTTAAGATATGAAAAGGCATATATGACTAAATTCTAGGAAATTTTAACTGAAGACACATTGTTTGTTAGAAATTATGTTATGCAGTGTGAAGAGATATATGGAGAAATTAATCATATTTGTAGTCCTATAACACCTACTAGCTTCTATAAGGGTGCTATGGAATGAATTGTTTCCCCTTTGCCTGTGGTTGTAATCTTATCTGTAAATGGGCCATCTTTTTATGTTGTTGAGGCAGAATTGGTGTAGAGTGTATCTTGAGTTAGTCAACAAAACCCACATGGAAGAAACACACCAGGCTATCCCAACACGATCACTGAAGACAAAGCGGATGCATAAGCAAATGTGGTAAAGAAAGCTGATGGTACCGGCTATCAAAAGATATAGAGTCTGGGGTCCTATAGGCTGGAAGATAAACAAGTGGCCATCTAACTGAGAAACAACAAAGTCCACATGGAAGAAGCACACCAGCCTGTGTGATCACAAGGTGCCAAAGGGATCAGTTATCAGGCATCAAATACAACAAAAAAAAATCCCCCCCAAACCCCACTCATAGCATTGTGAATGAGAGGGAATGCAGAGTGGTGATCCAGGGTCCATCTGTGGGAAATTGGACATCCCCTTGCAGAAAGGTCATGGGGAGCAAACGAGCCAGTCAGGGTGCAGTGTGGCAACGATGAAACATACAATTTTCCTCTAGTTTTTGAAAGCTTCCTCCTCCCCACTATCATGATCCCAATTTTACCTTACAAATCCAGCTGGACCAGAGGATGTTCACTGGCACAGGTAGGAACTAGAAACAGGGAATCCAGGACAGATGAACCCTTCAGGATCAGTGGTAAGCATGGCAATTCTGGGAGGGTGGAGAGAAGATGAGGGAGAAAGGGGGAACAGATTACAAGGATCTACATATAACCTCTCTCTGGGGGACAGACAGTGGAGAAGTGAGTGAAGGGAGATGCCAGACGGTGTAAGATATGACAAAATAATAATAATTTATAAATGATCAAGTGTTCATGAAGGGGAAGTGGGGAGGGAGGGGAAAATGAGGAGCTGATACCAAAGGCTCAAGTAGAAAGCAAATGTTTTGAGAATGATGAGGCAAACAAATGTACAAATGTGCTTGACACAATGATATATGTATGGATTATGATAAGAGTTGTATGAGCCCCCAATAAAATTATTTTTCAAAGAAAGATTAAACAAGGGCAGAGACAGAGGAAGACACATTGCAAGCCACAGGAAGATCTCCAGGAGCAGAAGCACACACACACACACACACACACACACACACACACACACACACACACAGAACTTTCCCAGAGAATGAGCACCCTAAACTTGGACATCTTGACTCCTAAACTGTGAGAAAATAAATTTTGGTTTGTTAAAGCCACCCACATGTGATATTTCTCTTTTACCAACACTAGTAGAATTTTACCAACACTCTTGCTACCAAGAGTGAAGTGCTGTTCTAACAGATGGCTACAATGTAGAAGTGGTTTTGGAATTGAGTAGTGGGTAGAGGCTGGAAGAGTCATAAAATTCTTAGGAAAAATCATCTATATTACGTAGATTAAATTGGTGGTAGAATTATAAACATCAAAACCAGGGATCAAGAGTTTGATCCATGGGGATCAAACCAGAAGGAAGGGGGGAGTGGGGAGAGAGGGGGAAATGAAGAGCAGATACCAAGGGCTCAAGAAGAAAGCAAATGTTTTGAGAATGATGATGGCAACAAATATACAAATGTGCTTGGCACAATGGATGGATGTATGGATTATGATAAGAGTTGTATGAGCCCCCAGTAGAATGATTTTAAAAAGCAAACTAACAGGGGTCAAAAGGAAGTGTGGAGAGCTGTAGAGAAAGTCTCTATTGTTTTGTTGTTAGGTGCCATACAGTCAGTTCTGACTTATAGAGACTCTATGTCCAACGTCATGAAAGATTGCCCAGTCCTGTGGTATCCTTAGGATTGTTCTTATGTTTGAGTCCATTGTTGCAGCCACTGAGTCAATCCTTTTGGTCAAAGGTCTTCCTCTTTTGGGCTGTCACACTACTTTACCAAGCATGATGTCCTTATTCAGATACTGCTCTCTCCTGACAACATGTGCAAAGTACGTAAAAAGATATTTGCTGTTAAGGAACATTCTGGTTTTACTCCATGAAGACAGATTTGTTTATTTTAGCAGTCCACGGATTTTCATCAGCAAGTGCTTCAGGTGCTCCTCACTTTCCGCAAGTAAGTTGTGTCATTTTTGTATCCTAAGCTGTTAATAAGCCTTCCTCTAATCCTGATGCCACTTTCTTCTTCATATAATCCAGATTTTCTGATTATTTGCTCAGCATACAGATTAAATAAGTATGGTGAAAGGATACAATCCTGAAACACACCTTTCCTGATTTTAAAACATGCAGTATGCCCTTTTTCTGTTCACACAGATGCCTCTTGATCCATACACAGGTTCCACATGAGCCCAATGAAGTGCTCTGGAATTCCCATTCTTTCCAAGGCTATCCATTGTTTGTTATGGTTCACACAGCTGAATGTCTTTGCAGACTCAGTAAAAGACAAGTGAACATTTAAAAAAAAACACGAATGACAGAAGACCTGATAGTCTGTGAGAGGACATCAAGATCATCATTCATAACTCATCATTCATTAAAAATACAGGAAAGAAGATATCACGAAAGTGGATGTCAGAAGAGACTCGGAAACTTGCTCTAATCATAGAGTAGCTAAAGCAAATGGAAGAAGGGATGAAGTCAAGGAGCTAAATAGAAAATTTCAAAGAGAAAGCTACGAAGACAAAGCCAAATATGGCAAAATGAACAAAGACCTAGAATTAGAAAACCAAAAGGGAAGAACAGGGTCAGCATATCTGAAATGGAAAGAAATCCAGGGGAAAAAATTCAAACCTCCAATTGCAATTTTGAAAGATTGTATAGGGAATATATTGAATGATGCAGGAAGCATCAAGTGAAGATGGTACAGAGTCACTGTACCAAAAAGAACTAGTAGATAGTCCATCCTTTCAGACGATAGCATATGAGCAAGATCTAATGGTGCTGAAGGAAAAAGTTCAAACTTCACTACTATAGTTTATTGTGCCAACCTGGCCAATAAACACAAGTAGGATTAACAGAAGGGCAGAGGGATAAATGGCTCGGTGAGCCTCACCTTGGTTGTTCTGTGCCTCAGTTTAAAGGGGTACACTACCTGTGGGATGCCTAGCCTGTGGACTGTGTCGCTGTAAGTTGAGGTCCCTTTAAACCCACACGATTGGAATGTTCATCTCTGGAGCTGGGGACTGACAGTTGATGACAGTTGGGGACCTGCCTTGCTGTTTGCTGCCTGGATATATATAGCCCAGCTCTCTCTACAGAAGGGGACTGGCAACTGGCAGCTCTCAAGCCTTAAAGGACTGCTAGTGTCTCACTGCTTTATAATTTCACTGTTAATTTCTTGTATTATCTATCTGTTTATAATTTAACGGTTCATTACTTGAATTATATATCTATCTTTATAAATATATTTCTATATAATTACTAGCAATTTGGTTTGTCTCTCTAGAGAACCCTGTCCAATACATTCACTGAATGCATTAGCTGAAAACAAGACTCCAGGAATTGATGGAATACCAATAGAAATGTTTAAGAAAGCAATGAAAGCACTTATTTGTCTATGCTAGGAAATTTGGAAGACAGCTACTTGGCCAATTGACTGGAAGAGATACATTTTTGTTCCCATTCCAAAGAAAGGCGACACAACAGAATGTTCAAACTATAGAATGATATCATCGATACAACATGCAAGTAAAATTTTGCTTAAGATCACCCAACAACAAAAGCTGCAATACATTGACAAGAAACCGCCAGAAATTCAGGATCGATTCTGAAGAGGACATGTGAGATAGTTAAAGCTTATTGTGCCAAACTGGCCGATAAACATGTGGGGTTAATTGAAGGGCAGAGAGATAAATGACTCGGTTAGCCTCGTCTTTATAGTTCTCAGGTCTCCTGCTTTCTGATGGTCGGACCAGGGTGCAGCTGTCTTAACCAGTTCCCTGCTTCAGCTGGCAAGGCGCACTTCCTGCAAGACATCCCTGAGGAGAAGGCACACAGACCTATGCTGATGCAGCCCTGGGTTCTGGGTCAGCCGTGTGGAGACCCTTACCAGCACTGAAATGCTTACATGTTCACGGATTTGGCTTTCCTCCTGCAGTCGGCATCATTGCACGTGTTTTGTGAGATGGAGGAGGACTTTGTCTATTGGTGTTGGACATATGGGTTAATGGGTTAATGTTGGACTTGTGGGCTTGGGCAGCACTGGGTTGGGATGTTTTCTTGATGTGCAGTTACCCTTTATATAAAACTCTTTCTTATACATATGAGTTTCTGGGGATTTGTTTCTCTAATGTACCCAGACTAACACTACATGGAACAAGGGATATTATTGCTGATGTCAGATGGATCTTGGCTCAAAAGTAGAGAATACCAGAAAGATATTTAGTTGTGTTGCATTGACTATGCAATAATAAATTGTGGATCCATAATAAATTGTGGATACCATTTAGAAGAATGGGAATTCCAGAACAATTCATAGTGCTTATTCAGAAATTGTACATGGAACAAGAGGCAGTTATGTGAACAGAACAAAGGAACACTGCATGGTTTAAAATCAGGAAAGTTGTGCAACAGGGTTATATCATGTCACCATACTTGTTCAATTTATATTCTGAGCTAATAACCAGAGAAGCTGGATTATATGAAAGAGAATGCAGCATTGGGATTGCAGTATGCAGATAACACCACCTTGCTTCCTGAAATTGAGGAGGAATTGAGGCACTTATTGGTGAAGATCACGGATTATGTCCTTGATTATATCCTTCAGTATGGATTACAACTCCGTATAAGGAAGACCAAAATCCTCACAACTGTACCAACAGGTAACATCATTATAAATGGAGAAAAAGTTGAAGTTGTCAGCGATTTTGTCTTACTTGGGTCCACAATCAATTATCATGGAGGCAGTTACGAGCTCAAAAGATATATTTCATTAGGTAAATCTTCACAAAGTCTCCTTAGAGTAACAAAGAACAAGAGTGTTACTTTGAGGACTAGGGTGCACCTGAACTAATCTATGGCATTTTACGTTGCATCATATGCATGTGGAAGTTGGACATTGAATAAAGAAGATCATAGAAGAATTTTTGTATTTGAATTGTGGTGCTAGCGAAGAATATTAAAAGTACTGTGAACTGCTAAAAGGATAAACTGATTTGTATTGGCAGTATTAAGGCCAGGGAGTGATCCTTAGAGACAAGGAAGTCAAGACTTCTTACATACTTTGGACTTATTGTTATGAGAGACCAGTGCCTGGAGAAGACATCATGTTAGGTAAAGTGGAGAAGAGGTGAAAAAGAGGAAAGCCTCCACTCATGTACTCCCTCAATACAAGAACACTTTTCTCAACTAAACGGTCATTCCATGATACCCACCTGCTTGACCTGATCGTTGAAGACAAACGAGTGCATAAGCAAACATGGTGAAGAAAGCTGATTGTGCCCGGCTATCAAAAGATATAGCATCTGGGGTCTTAAAGGTTTGAAGGTAAACAAGCGGGCACCTAGATCGGAAGCAACAATACCCACAGGGAGGAAGCACACCAGCCTGCGTGATCATGAGGTGTTGAAGAGATCAGGTAGCAGACACCAAAGAACAAAAACCAGCATTGTGTGCTCACCTTCCCCATATAAACGCTGAAGACAAATGTGTGCATAAGCAAATGTGGTGAAGAAGGCTGATGGTGCCTAGTTATCAAGAGATATAGCATCTGGGGTCTTAAAGGCTTGAAGGTAAACAAGTAGCCAGCTAGCCCAGAAGCAACAAAGCCCACATGGAAGAAGCACACCAGCATATATGATCACAAAGGGTCAAAGGGACCAGGTTTCAAGCACCAAAGGGGGGGGGGGCGAAGCATATCATCATGAATGAGGTGGAGTGCACAATGGGGACCCAATGCTCATCTGTAGACAACTGGACATCCCTTGAAGAGGGTAATGGGGAGGAGATGAGTCACTCAGGGTGCAGTGTAGCATTGATGAAACTCACAACTTTCCTCTAGTTCGTAAAGACTTCCTCCCCCCCACTATCATGAACCCAATTCTACCTTACAAACCTGGTTAGATCAGAAGATGCACAGTGGTGCAGATAGGAACTGGACACAGGGAATCCAGGACAGATGAACCCCTCAGGACCAGTAGTCAGAGTGGTGATACCGGGAGGGAGGAGGGTAGGAGTGTGTAGAAAGGGGAAACCAATTACAAGGATCTACATATAAACTCCTCCCTGAGGGATGGACAACAGAAAAGTAGGTGAAGAGATAGGTCGGGCAGTGTAAGATATGATAAAATAATAATTTATAAATTATCAAGGGTTCATGAGGGAGGGGGAGCATGGGGGGAGGGGAAAAAATTAAAATGAGCTGACTCCAGGAGGCCAAGTGGAGAGTGAGTGTTTTGAGAATGATGTATAAGTGTGCTTTACACAATTGATATATGTATGGATTGTCTTAAGAGTTGTATGAGCTCCAATAAAATGACTTAAAAAAAAGTGGATTGGAAACCAACCAAGCAAACAAATAAATAAATAAAGTATTAACAAGCAACGATGTCCCTAAAGGGTGCCTAATCTAAGTTAGGGTGTTTTCAATCATTCTGCATGCATGTGAAAACTGTACAATAAATAATAGAGAACTAAGAATAATCGATGCCTTTGAAGTACGGTGTTGCTTAAGAATATTAAATACACTCTGGACTGCCATAATAAACAAAACTGCCTAGGACTAAGGACAACATGAATGCTCATCAGAATCAAAGATGGGCTTACATGGAGAGCAAATGTTTGAGAATGATGATCATAACGAATGTAAAAATGTGCTTTGTACAATACATGTATGTATGGATTGTGATAAGAGTTGTATGAGCACCTAATAAAACGATTTAAAAAAGAAAAAGAGGAGAGCCCTTGAGCAGATGAAAAGACACAGTGGTTGCATCAATGGGCTCAGCAGAGGAACAATTGTGAGCATGGTGCAGGACCGTGCAGCATTTCATTCTGTTGTGCACAGGGTCTCTATGGGTCAGAGCTGATTTGATGGCACCTAACAACAACAATAAACATTTTTCTGGTAGTCTCAAGTTTCAGCCTAGATACATCTAATGTCAGATGTATCTGAAGCTGGCCTGAACCTTTGGCTGTTTCCTGTCAATCTACTGCTGCAACCATTGTTGGATGATCTTCAGCAAAATTTTATTTGCCTTAGTGCCTGTGTTGACTTAATGAATGCATATAACATGAACAATGGGATGTTGCTTAAAATGTGGATGGTGCACATTTAAATGTGCTCCAGCTGAGGCTTAAAAAAAAAAGGTCAACATGTGTTTGGACAATGGAGGAAGGGTGATGCTTTTTCTATAGTGGCAAAAAATTGTCTGAATGATGTTTAAATATTTGGTGGATGATAGGATTTCTAAGTGGTGAATGTTCCTGTCTGGATGGAAAGATTTCTAAGGAAGATGTTAAAGGAATGTGTGGCCTCTCCTTGCCACATAATAAAACGTGGGTGGGAAGAGATGGACTTAAAATGAACTGTGCAAAATGGAAAGAAAATAAAAAGATTTGAAACATTCTTCTGTGAAAACTATATGATTCCTATAATTTTCATCAAAGATGCGACTACAAAATCTTCAGTAAAGAGATTAAGGCTATGATTGATAGGCTTTTTATGGTGGTGGTTGATTAGACACATCAGCATAGACTGTAGCGTGCAGAGGATGAATAAAAGGAAAGAATGCAATTTGTCTCTGGAAATTCTGTAGCCCTTGATCAATCCCTACCAGGCTTCTCACACCCTCCTTGCCACTGATTTTGGGTCACTTGTTGTTCCCTTGTCCCTGGGTTTGTCAACACTACCTCCTTTCCCCCACCTCCCCTTCCCCCAATGAGTAATCCAAAATTAGTGGCAATGAGGGTGTGAGAAGCCTGGTAGGGATTGATCAAAGGCAAGGTAACCGAGAGAAATTACTGAAACACAAATGAAAGCTGAGCATGATAGTGGGACAAGGAGCTAGAGGAAAGACATAGGAGGCAAAGGGCATTTATAGAGGTCTAAATGCAGGCATGTACATATGTAAATATATTTATATATGATGATGGGGAAATAGATCTACGTGAATATATTTATGGGCTTAGTATTAAGGCAGCAGATGGACATTGGGTCTCCACTAAATACTTACTCAATGCAAGAACACTTTGTTCTATTAAATTGTCATTCTATGACACACACCTTCATGACACGATTGCTGAAGACAAAGCAGGTACATAAGCAAATGTGGTGAAGAAAGCTGATGGTGCCCAGCTATCAAAAGACATAGTGTCTGGGGTCTTAAAGGCTTGAAGGTAAACAAGTGGCCATCTAGCTCAGAAGCAACAAAGCCCACATGGAAGAAGCACACCAGCCTGTGTGACCACAAGTTGTCGAAGGGATCAGGTATCAGGCATCAAAGAACAAAAAAATCATATCATTGTAAATGAGGGGAACTGCAGAGTAGAGACCCAAAGCCCATCTGTAGGTAACTGGAAGAGCCAGTCAGGGTGCAGTGTAGCAATGATCAAACATACACCTTCCTCTAGTTCTTAAATGCTTCCTCCCCTCAACTATCATGGTCCCAATTCTACCCTACAAATATGGCTGGATCAGAGGATGTACACTGGTACAGATATGAACCAGAAACACAGGGATTCCAGGACAGAGGATCCCTTCAGGACCAGTGGTGAGAGTGGCGATACCGGAGGGTGGAGGGAAGGTGGGGTAGAAAGGGGGATCTGCATATAACCTCCTCCCTGTGGGACGGACAACAGGGAAGTGGGTGAAGGGAGACATTGGACAGTGTAAGATATGACAAAATAACAATAATTTATAAATTATTAAGTGTTCATGAGGGGAAAGTGGGGAGGAAGGGGAAAAATGTAGCTGATGCCAAGGGTTTAAGTAGAAAGAAAATGTTTTGAAAATGATGAGGGCAACAAATGCACAAATGTGCTTGACAATGGATGGATGTATGGATTGCGATAAGGGTTGTATGAGCCCCCAATAAAATGATTTTTAAAAATTCTATAGGCAATAAGAGGCTAAAGGAGATATATCTCTTGTACTTCAATGGGGTGAGGAGGGGGAAACCACTGTTGGGGTAACTCAGAGATAAGTCAAATATTTGGAAGCAGCACAGTGATTTCCAAGAGTGTGGCCACAATTTGCTGATTCTCAAAAACTAGGGCCACCACTTGTATGCTTCCATGAGTTTGATCTTCATCAACTCGGTTCCTGAATATGGAGCTGCTATTCAGGTGTATTGGGGTATGAGACTGTCAAGAAAGTTGAGGGAGTGGTGCTGCCATGCCCAAGGGGCAGAAGAATGGGGCACACCATAGTCAAGATTCCTGTGATGAGGTCTTACAATTTTTTGACTAACTTGCTTACTCAGCAAAGTATTTTCAAGGTTCATCCATGTTGCAGCATGTATTAATAATTCATTTTTGTTTATGTTTGAGTTGAGTAATACTCTAGTTTGTCCATGGCAATTTGGTTATCGATTCCTCTGTCGATAGACATTTAAGTTCTTCCACCTTCAGACAATTGTAGTGATGCAGTGAACATTGACGTATTTATTTGAGTTCCTGCTTTCAGTTATTTTTGTAGATACCTAAATGTTGTATAACTTTTGGAGTAAACACCATCTTTTCCATGGTAGCGGTTACATTTTGCAATCTCATTAGCAAGGGATGAGGACTGCAATTTCTTCACATCATCAACAACTCCTACTGTTTTTATTTGGCTGTTTCTTATGCTGTTTTGCTTTAAGAGTTTTTGGGTGAAGTGGTACCTCCTTATAGCTTTAATTTACATGACTCTAATGAATAATGATACTAACCAACACAAGTTCATCAATTTTTTATACTTTACACACTTGGGTATTGCTGTAGTGCTGGAAGCTATGCCACATAATTTCACATACCAGCAGGTTTATCCATTGTAAACAGGTTTCAGTGGAGCTTCCAAACAAAAGAACAAAGAAGAATGAATAGGCTGTCCATTTCTGAAGAATTAGCTTCTGAAAACCTTTTGAAGAGCAGCAGATTATTGTCTGATGTAATGCTGGAAGATGATGCCCTTAGGTTGCACGGCACTCAAAATAAGACTGGGGAAGAGCTACCACCTCACAGTAGAGTCTACTATAATGATGTGGATGGAGTAAAGTTTTCAGGATCTTCATTTGTTGATGGGGCAACACTCAAAATGAAAAGCAGCCACTCAAACACCCATTAATAATTGAAACATGGAAATGTACAAAGAACAAATCTAGGAAAATTGGAAATAATAAGAAATGAAATGGAACAAAGAAAGCCCAGTATCCTAGGCAGATAAGCCCCTCATGACCAATATTGAGAGTAGTGATACCATGAGGGGAAGGGGAAAGTAGGGGGAGAGAATTGGGAGAAAGGGGGAACCGATCACAATGATCGAAATACAACCTCTCCCCACCCCCCAGGAAGATGAACAACAGAAATGTGATTGAAGGGAGACAGCAAATGGTTTAAAATATTAAAATAAAAATATGGGAGGAGAGTGTGGTAGTTACAAATCTCCTATCAATTTGTGAAGGGGTGAAGTCTAGCCTGTCAATCAGGTTGCAGCTTGATGACCCCATTTAGAGCCAGGAAGGAGATAAATAGCTGACTGAAGACCAGACACTCACTCTACTTGTATTCCTGTTGTCAAGCAACCTGGAGCTATGCTGATAGAGCCAGAATCCTGGAGCTGGAAGAGCCATGTGGAGACCCATGCCAGTGATGAGATGCTTCCACCACTATTGGATCCACATGACTTTCCACGCACTAGCCCGTGAACTTCCTGCATTGAGCATCATTGCATGGATGCATGAGTTGAAGGGGAATTTACGGACTAGTATCGACATATGGGATAATATCAAACTTATGGACTTGATCTGGACTGAACTGGAATTTTCTAATGTACAATTTCTCTTTGATATAAAGTTCTCTCTTACACACATATGAGTGTCTCTGGATTTGTTTTTCTAGTCAACCTGGACTAGCACAGGGAGGGAGTGGGAAAAAGAGGGGCTGATACCAAGGGCTCAAGTAGAAAGAAAATGTTTTGGAAATGGTGATGTCAACACATGTACAAATGTGCTTGATAAAATTGATGTATGGATTGTTATAAGAGCTGCAAGAGCCCTTAATAAAATGATTTATTTAAAAAAACAAACATCTGTGTCCTAGAAATTAGTAAGATGAGATGAATTGCTATTGGCCATTTTGAATTAGACAATCATATAATTTAATATGCCATTAATGCCAAATTCAAGAGGAATGTCCTCATATTCATCATCAAAAAGAACATTTCAAGATGTCTTGAAGCACAATGCTGCCTATAATAGGATAATATCTATACATGTACAGGAAGTCCAGTTAATATAATTATTGCTCAAATTTACATACCAACCACTAAACCTAGTGATAAAGAAATTGAAGAATTTTATAAATTTTTTCAGTCTGAAATTGACCATACCTGCAATCAAGATGCATTACTAATTAGTGGCAATTGGAACATTATAACTGAAAACAAAGAAGAAACAGTAGTTTGAAAATATGCCCTTGGTAAGAGAAACAAAGCTGGAGATTGTATGATAGAATTTGGCAACACCAACAACTTTTTCATTGCAAATACCTTTTTCGAAAACATATATGGTGATTATACATGTGAACATTGCCAGAATCAAATGAACTACACCAATGAGAAGAGAGTGTAGAAAAGATAAATATAATTTTGTTAAGGGCAAGTGCCTGACTGTAGGGTAGACCATCAATTGTTCATATACAAATTCAGGTACAAGCTGAATAAAAATTAAAATAAGTCCACAAGAGCCAAACTACAGCCTCGAATATATTCCACCTGAATTTAGAGAACATCTCAAACACAGATTTGATGCACTGAACACCAATGACAAAAATCTGATGAATTGGGGGATGACAGCAAAGCATCATACATGAACAAAACAAGAGGTAATTCAAAGGACAGGAAAGAAAGAAAAAAATCAAAATGGATGTCAGAAGAGATTCTGAAACTTTCTCTTGAACATAGAGTAGGTAAAGGCAAATGGAACATGTGATGAAGTAAAGCAGATGCAACTTGAGAAGTATTATAAAGAAATGTGAAAAGATCTGGTGTTTGAAAGCCCAAAATGGAACTGAACAAAACACTCAAACCTTAAGTTTCAATATTGAAGAAATCCATGGGTAAAATATTGATCAATGATGCAGAAAGCATCACAGTGCTTTGGAAAGAATACACAGAATCACTGAACTAAAAGAAACTGGTATATGTTCAACCATTTCAGTAGTTAGTATTTGATCAAGTACCGGTGGCATTGAAAGAAAAAATCCAAGCTACATTGAAGGAATTAGCAAAATCGCATCAGTTCATAGATAGGGAGCTTCAAGAAATTGAAGCCGGTTTCAAAAGAAATGGAACAAGGGACATCATTACTGATGCCAGATGAATTGTAGCTGGAAGCAGATAGGATGAGAAAAATGTTTGTGTTTTGGTGAGTTTGCTAAAGCATTCAATTGTGTAGATTATATGAAATTATGGATAACATTATGAAGAATGGGAATTCCAGGACATTCCATTTTGCTCAGGGGGAAACTACACATGGACCAAGAAGCAGAAGTTCACATAGAACAAGGAAATATTTCATGATATAAAATCAGGAAAGGTATACCTTAGAGTTGTATCTTTTCACCACACTTGTTCAACCTTGGATACTGGGCAAACCTTGGATACTTGGATCTGAGAAGCTGGATCATATGAAAAATACACATGAAAAAGAATAAGCCTTGGGAGGAAGGCTTATTAACAACTTTCAATATGTAGATGACACAGCCTTGCTTGCTAAAAGTGAGGAGGACTTGAAGCACTTACTGATGAAGTTCAAGGATTGTGGCCTTCAATATTATTACAACTCAATATAAAGCAAACCAAAATCCTCACAACTGGACCAACAGGTAACATCATGATAAAAAGAGAGAAGATTAAAGTTGTCAAAGATTTCATCTTGCTTGAATATATAGCCAATGCTTGTGGAAGCAGCAGTCAAGAAATCACACAATATGCACTGGGGAAGACAAACAAGTTCTTTGATGTGAAGAATCATTTCCAGTGGGAGCTTTGAGCATATGCATCCATAAGCACAGCCCAATCCAGAACAAGCCATCTGAATTGGTGCAATGTGTATCACAGCCTCAAACATCTTTCTCTTCATCTTCTCTGGCTTTGGTCAACTCAGCCCTAGCTATCCAAGCTGGGTTCAATGGATTTCAGTAGCAAGCTTGGGAGTTTATACACATCCTGCACTAGCCCCTTCATATACTCTTTTCAACCTTAGCAAGCCAAGCTAAGTCCCCACTTACAGGCTCAGGATTTACACACTTCAGACGAGCCGACCCATCCCCTTCTCTCATCTTTAGCCTATGTGGACCAGGTCAGCAGGTTCCAAGAACACATCCATATTCAGCCTGTCTTTTCATTGCTGCATTCCTCTCACCTTCTCTCATGAAATTATTGTATGCCTCTTATAACCCTACAAATGGGAAAAATGAACACATTGTATAAAACTCCCAGATATATACACAGCTGCTCTTTAAAAAATGGTATGAACTACAATATATATATATATATATATATAATTGTCAACCAAATTCAACACCAATAAATTACCTAAGGATTTTGAAGTTATCTATATAACATAAAACATAATTATTGCTTAAAAAGTTTGTTTTGATATTCTAATTTTTAAACTTTTACCTATTTTTTAAATCTAAATTTACCTTTCTAGATTTAAAATATCTATACCTAATTAAAACCTACTGCCATTGGATTGGATCTGATTCATTATTAGAGGACTGAATAAGCGTGTCCCCTGTGGTTTCTCAAACTGAATATCTCTGTGAGAATTAAAAACTCTTGCTTCTCCTATGAGCAATCCATACTTCTGAGCTTGGTGACATCCCAATGCGTAATGCACTGCACCACTATGGCTCCTACACCAAATTGAGAGCTGCTATTTATTTTTTTGGTAAAGTTTTCCTGAGGCCACATGAACTCAGATTGGAGCCCTCCCTAATCTGGTTCACAATAAAAATCAATAAATAATCTTACCAATTCATTTGCATATGTTTAAACCCACCCATGTGATTTAATGGATAACAGACAACCAATTTCTTCCCCTTCTATTAGTCTTTACTGGAACTTGGAAGAAAAAAAATTATTGGAGGCTCAAGGCTTATCCCCAATCTCTGAAAAGAACTAGTTTACTTACTTTCCAGACCACCTTTATTCTTTACTTGAAACACATTCTCTAATATCAAACAAGTTACTTGTAAAGATATTTATTTCCAGGTTGGTATAAATGAAAAAAATAGCCAAAATGAATCCACTTAATTAATTATTTATAAGACTATTGAGATCATAAGTATACATGTTGTAAAATCAAAACCATTGTTTGAAATATGTCTAAATTAGTAATACCATCTGAAGGAAAAATTTTTTTTTTAATTTTAACAATTTTTTAGGGGCTCATACAATTCTTATCACAGTTCATACATATACATACATCAATTGTATAAAGCACATCTGTACAGTCCCTGCCCTAATCATTTTTTTCTCCTCTTTTCTTTTTTTACATTTTATTAGGGACCCATACAACTCTTATCACCATCCATACATATACATACATCAATTGTATAAAGCACATCCATACATTCCCTGCCCCAATCATTCTCAAAGCATTTGCTCTCCACTTAAGCCCCTTGCATCAGGTCCTATTTTTTCCCCTCCCTCCCCTTTCCCCCCTCCCTCATGTGCCCTTGGTAATTTATACCTCGTTATTTTGTCATATCTTGCCCTATCCGGGGTCTCCCTTCCCCCCTTCTCTGCTGTCCCTCTCCCAGGGAAGAGGTCACATGTGGATCCTTGTAATCAGTTCCCCCCTTCCAACCCACTCACCCTCCACTCTCCCAGCATCGCCCCTCACACCCTTGGTCCTGAAGGTATCATCCACCCTGGATTCCCTGTACCTTCAGCCCTCATATGTACCTGTGTACAGACTCTGCCCTATCCAGTCCTGCAAGGTAGAATTCGGATCATGGTAGTTGGGGGGAGGAAGCATCCAGGATCTGGGGGAAAGCTGTGTTCTTCATCGGTACTACCTCGCACCCTACTCCTAGCTCTTTCCTCCATCTCCCTTGACTTTCCTCCTGCCCTACTACCATGCTTCATCGCCACCTGGGCTAGAGTATACCTCTTCTCTAAGCAACCTTACCCTTGATCATTTCCCACCATGCCTGCCACTCCCCCTTCTCTACCATTTGGGGTCCCATGTTTTTCCCTTGTCCCTGGGTTTGTTAACACCACTTCCTTACCCCCCCTACCCCCCCACCCCAAGTCCCCCCGGAACTGTCGGTCCCGTTGTTTTTCCTCCAGATAGTTCATCCAGCCTGTCCTATTCAGACAGACCTGTGGAGTCACTAACATGCACGAAAACAAGACAGAGGAAAACAAAGCAACAGTATACAACCAGACAACAAAACAACAAAAACAAACCACTGACAAAGAACAGAACAAAACAGTTCACAAGAGAAAAGCTTGTAGTTAGTTCAGGGATCGTTTGCTGGCCCTTAGGAGCGTTTTCGAGTCCAGTCTGTTGGGGCACCACGCCCTGGCCCCAAAGTCCACTTTCAGCATTCCCTGGGGACCTTGCCACTCCATTCCCTTGCTGTTCCGCTGCACTCCCCAAGTGCTTTGCCTCGGTGTGGTGGGATCAGGTCAGGTGCAATTCCCACACTGTGTCTCTGGTGCTGTCCCCTGTATCGCCCTTAGTCACTGAGGGGCATCATGTCTCATAGTAGGGCCAGCCATGTTGTTCTCTCTGAGGACTGGCTGCTCTACTCAGGAACATCATCATCACGGCCTGGTGGGCCAGGCTGTGCTCCACTCTCTCCTCCTGCCCCTTCATCTGCTCCCGTGTGCTCTGATCAGATATGTCCATCTCCCGGAGCTGCAGAGTCAATGTCGTCCTTTGGAACACATTCTTTTCAGGGAAGGGCAGGAATCCACTTAATTTATGGTGCTGGGGCCAGCATCCCAGACCTCTCCACTGGTTCCCTCCTCCACGCCGGGATATTGCATTCACACCTTGCGACACTGGGTTGAAGTCTGGTCCCACTTTAATGACTATATTGGCTGAAAGTTTTGTTACACCACTGAAAATAAATAATTTTTCTACTGTACATTTTTTCCAAATCACTGCCATCGAGTCTACTCTGATTCGTAGCAACCCTGTAGGACAGGATAGAACTGCTTCTGTAGGTTTCTGAGACTAACTCTGTAAGGGAGTAGAAGGCCTCATCTTACTCCCACAGAGCTACTGGTGGTTTTGAATTGCTGATCTTGCAATTAGTAGGACCAAACATGACCCCAAGTAGCAGTGTATTTGCAGATGAGGCTCAGAGTAAAGAAAGGAAGAGGAAAAATGAAACCCAGATGGAATGTATCCATTGAAGATGAAAACAGAATTCATTAAGATGAAATCTCATACATTTTCCTCTGTAACTAACAACAGATTTCATACAAACCCGCACCATCTTGGCAAGTATCACACACTCACCATGTCTTTGAACCACGAACCCACTGCCATCATGTTGATTCCAACTCCTGTAGACCGTGTATAGCATTTCCAAGACGGTAACTTTTATGATTGAAGATAGCATCTTCTGTTTTCCTTGACGCAGCTGGTGAGTTTGAACTACTGACCTTACCCTTTAGTGTTAGCATTCCAACACTTACCTGGCAGGACCACCGGAACTGGAGTTCAAATACCAGGGTTATAAGGTCACTGTCTATATATTCCCTTCAAATTTATTACAATGATTTACAACAGCATAACATTCTGGAAACTGCATAACCCAAAACAAAGCAATATACAAAAAGAGCAGCATAATTTCAAGCTATTTATGTTTGGTTAAACTATCTTAAAGTTGCCCAAAAATTTCCCTCAAAGGCGTCTATTGATTTTCTATAGAAGTGTTGGCAATAGCATGCCAGTGTCTAGTCCATGAGTAGAGGTATAGCTTGATCTTTGGAGATGGCTTTTCGCTCTTTTTTTTAATTAATCATTTTCTTGGGGCCTCGTACCATTCTTATCACAATCCATCCATCCATCCATTGTGTCAAGCACATCTGTACATTTGTTGCCATCATTATTCTCAAAACATTTGCTTTCTACTTGAGTCCTTAATATCAGCTGGTCATTTTCCCCCTCCCTCCCCACTCCTTCCTCCCTCATGAAGCCTTCATAATTCATAAATTATTTTGTCATATGTTACACTGTCCAACGTCTCCCC
Source organism: Tenrec ecaudatus (assembly GCF_050624435.1). Classification (NCBI taxonomy): domain Eukaryota; kingdom Metazoa; phylum Chordata; class Mammalia; order Afrosoricida; family Tenrecidae; genus Tenrec; species Tenrec ecaudatus. The sequence continues at coordinate 57,015,308 of NC_134548.1, read as the reverse complement.
CTGCCCTCTTCTCTGCTGTCCATCCCCCAGGGAGGAGGCTATACGTAGATTCTTGTAATCAGTTCCCCCTTTCTACCCTACATTCCTTCCACTCTCCAGGCATCGCCACTCTCACCACTGGTCCTGAAGGGATCATCTGTCCTGGATTCCCTGTGTTTCCAGTTGCTATCTGTACCAGTGCACATCATCTGGTCTAGCCAGATTTGTAGGGTAGAATTGGGATCATGATGGTGGCGGGGGGTGGGGGGGAGAAAGCATTTAAGAACTAGAGGAAAGTTATATGTTTCATCGTTGCTGCCCTGCACCCTGATTTGCTCATCTCCCCACAACCCTTCAGTAAGGGGGTGTATAGTTGCCTCCTGATGGGCTTTGAGTCTCCACTCTGCACTCACCCACATTTCACTGTTATTAATGAGCATAAAGTGTGTCAAAAATAGGCCAAGAACTGCAGCCTATTTCCCCTGCAAACTTCTTTCACATTCTGGTGAATCCATCCAAAACATGTGCATACAAAGTCAGATGGCAACATTTAGCAACAGTAAAGTGATGCATTCAGTTTCTCAGAAATTTGATCAAAAGACACATTAGCATCTCTCACCACCATAAGCTGTGTTGGTCTGGTTAGACTAGAGAAACAAATTCATAGACACACTCAAATATATACAGAGAGAACTTTATATTAAAGAGTAATTGTACATTAAGGAAACATCCCAGCCCTGTCCAGGTCGAGTCCATAAATCTGATATTAGCCCATCTGTCAGTTACCAGTCTATAAATTTTTCTTCACATCCATGCAGCACATGCAATGGCACCGAATGCAAGAAGAAAGATCACAGACCAGTGGTTGGAAAGTCTTGTGGATCCAGTGGCAGTAGAAGAATCTCAGGGCTGGTGTGAGTCTCCACGTGGCTCCTCCAGCTCTCTGAGTTCTGACTGCATTAGCATAGCTCCACCAAGCTCATTCTCAGTAATATCTCCCAGTGAATGAGCGTGTCCTGTCTCCAGTGAACTGTTTATCTCCCTAGCGCCTCCAGATGAGGTCATCAAGCTGCGACCTGATTGACAGGCTAAACTCCACCCCTTCACTCTTAAGTCTCCAATTGACTACAGATTATGTAACTATCACGTATGCATAAATTCATAGTGAGGCAAAACTTCTTGGAAATAGAATTACCTCCATTAAACACTAAACCAGAGCACTCTTTTCTAGATTTTTTTCTGAGTCATGAAAACAAGTATACAGGACCAGAGACCTGGACTAACATCTGCAAGAGACCAAGAGTTTTCAAATAGAACAAACTACTCCTCAACCACACTAATATTAAATAAGTTTCTCTGGGAAAAGAGAAGACAAAAATGGAAATTCATTTTCTCGAAATGAACATCGAAATTCCAAATTAGCCCTAGTACATTCCACTTAAAACATACCAATACACCCCCAAACCAGCATCCAGATTGGGGCCAGAGTTGGGGGATCTATTGGGATTTAACAATGAGATTAAAACTTAATCAATATAGGGAAGGACTTTGGTGTTTAGGCAATAAATGTCACTTTGTGTCGATGTGCTTGGAGTTATAGAGGCATCATCTTAATGCCAGCAAGCAGCCCGAGCTCATTGCCTGTTCTCTGAACTGGTTTATCCTGCTTTTCATTAATGGAGACTACTCTGCTGCCTTTTAAAATTTCTAGCACAGTACTTTATGCAGAGAAAAATCATGCTGCTCTCACCAGCAAAGACAATAATGAAAATCCTTGCAAAAGATAGAAGCAGAGCCCTTACCACTACTAATGGTGGGGGTGGGGGTATAAAACAAACTCTTATAAGGGGATGGAGAGTGGTAATGGACAGCTTACTAAACCTGAGTTCAGCATGTTCAATTTCTCTTGAATATAAAAATCTACAGATATAAGAAAATACTATAATTGGGACTAATAAACAGATTTGAAATGTTGAAAGGCTTGGTTCTGTGGGCCTCTGACTATCTTGGCTAGGGCATGACTCATGACCATGAAGCCCAGGTACCCCAATTTCCATTAAGGGCATGCCAGGCAAGACTTTGAGAGATCTTCCCTTGGGCAAACTAAGGAAGTCATAGTAGCCTACATTTAAGCAAACTGCATTTTATGTTCAGAAAAAAATCTCAGTAGCGGCTAAATTTATGTTAATACTCCAAGTGAAGTAGGCTCCTACTGTAAAATGTCTGAAACCAACTGCTCAGAATTTAAGCACGAATATGCTAGCTTTATGGAGCCCTGGTGATGTAATGACTAAGCATTGGGCTGCGATTTGCCTGGTCAGCAATTCAAAACCACCAGCACTTCCAAGGGAAAAAGACTGGGCTTTCTACTTCCTTAAATAGTTACAGTCTCAGAAACCCACAGGGGTTGCTATGACAATCCACAGACTCAATAGCAGTGTGGGAGTTAATACATTATTAGATATATTAGATATTAATACATCTAATAATACATTATTATTAGTATGGATATCATCACTTCAATCTGCTATAGAGCTTAAATTCTAAGCATTTGGTTTACAGTGGAAAGCCTAACTTCATTTCCAGTGTTGAAATAAATTCAGTTTCTATTTAAATTTTGTCTTACCATTAGCCAGCAATTTAAGAATCTTTGCCATTGTTGTTATTGTTAGGTGCCTTTAAGTCAATTAGAACTCAAAGGGATCCTATGAACAACACTGCCTAGTCCTGAGCCATCCTCAAAATTGTTGTTAGATTCGAGCCCATTGTTGAAGCAACTTGTAGAGGGTATTCCTCTTTTGGGCTGCCCATCTACTTTACCAAGCAGGATGTCTTGTCTGGATGGAATGGTCGCTTCTGACAAAATGACCAAAAATACATGAGATGAAGTCTTGCCAACCTTCCCTCTAAAGAACATTGTGGTTCTACACCTTCCAAGACAGATTTGCTTGTTCTTTTGGTAGTCAATATTCTTCACGAGCACCATAATTCAAATGCATTTATTCTTCTTTGGTCTTCCTTATTCAATGCCCAACTTTCTGATGCACATGAGGTGAAACTACCACGGCTTGTGTCAGGTGCACCTTATCCTCAAAATAACGTTCTTGCTTTTCAACACTTTAAAGAAGTGTTGTGCAATGAATGCATTATTTGATCTTTTGACTGATGCTTCAATGAGCATTGATTGTGTATTCATGAAAGACAAAATCTCGACAACTTCAATCTTTCTCCCATTTATCATGCTGTTACCCACTGGTCCAGTTGTGAGGATTTTGGTCTTCTTTACATTGAGTTGTAACACATACTGAAAGATACAATCTTTGATACAACCAGCAAGTGCTCCAGGTCCTCATCATCTTCAGCAAGCAAGTTGAGTCGTCTATGTATCAGAGGTTGTCAATAAGTCTTCCTCCGGTCTGGATACCACCATTATCAGGTTATCCCACCGTTTATCAGGTCTTCTGTCATTAGTGTTCAATGCTGTACATCTGTTCTTGAGATGTTCTAGAAATTCAGGTGGGATAGATGCAAGGTCATATTTTTGGCTCCCATGGATTGTTTTAATTTTCTTTAGCTCGTACCTGAACTTAAATATGAGCAACAAATGGTCTGTTCCGTAGTCAGCACCAACCTTATTTTAGTAGCTGATAGTGAGTTTCTCCATTACATCTTCCCATAGATATAATCTATTTGAATACTGTGTGTTCCATCAGAAGTCAGAGAAGTAAACATGTATAGTCGCTATTTGTGCTGTTGAAAAGGATATTTGTGACGAAGAAGTCATTGGCCTTGCAAATTCTATCATGAAATCTCCAGCTTCATTTGTATTATCAAGGCAATATTTTCTCACGACTGGTCCTTCCTCTTAGTTTTCAACTTTTGCATTCCAATTACCAATAATTATCAGTGAATCTTGATTGCATGTGTGATCAATTTCTGATTGGATATGATAAAATCCCCCAATTCCTTCATCACTAGCTATAGTGGTTAGTGCATAGATTTGAATATTTTCTGTATTTATTTACTGGATTTTCTTGTAGGTGGATAGATATTATCCTATCACAGACAGCTTTATACTTCCACATAGATCTTGCAATGTCCTTTTTAATGATGAATGCAATGTCATTCCTCTTGAATTTGTCATTCCTTGCATAGGAAACCACACGACTGGTTCAAAATGACCAATACAGTTCAATTCTTTTCATTAATGTCGAGTATATTGATCTTTATGCAGTCCATTTAATTTTACACAACCCCCAATTTTCCCAAATTCATACTTCCTATATTCAACAGTTTAATTATTGATAGATGGTTACATCTGTTTCTTCTCATTTTGAATCATGGTCCATTAACAAACAAAGGCCCAATTCTTTACTCCCGCCATGTCATTATGGTCAACTCTACTTTGAGAAGGCAGCTCTTCCTCTGTCATATTTTGAGTGTCTTCTGACCTAAGAGGCTTGGTTTTTTGGCACTATACCTTACAGTATCTTGCTGCTCTTCATGAGGTTTTCAGTATCTGACAATGTTCTACTGCTTTTCATAAGGTTTTCAGTGGCTAATTCATCAGAAGTGGACAGTTCATTCCTTCATTGTAATCTCGTTTTAGTCTGGGACCTCTACTGAAAGCTGTCCGCTTTGGGTGATCCTGGTGATATTTGAAATACCGGTGACATCGTTTCCAGCATCACAGCACCACACAAGCACGAAAGTGCAACAAACTGATAGAAAAGTGGTGGGCTTTTCCCTTAAGCAGAATGTATTTGACAATAAATGATGAATACTTTAGCCAGCCAGGGAAAGAAAGTTTTGCCCTCATGACTTACCTGGGCAAGCCATTAACGGAAATTATGGTAACAGTCATACCCTTACCAAGGTGGCCAGAAGTCCCTAGAACAAATCCTGTAAATGTTTCTAATTTGTAAGAGTGTCCACACTCCAATCATGGTCCTTTTCCTTCTTCTATAGTCCTGCCTGTAACAATGACAAATTGATTTGAAGTCAATCATTTTCTAAGGATTTCCTTTGCTTTTTCCAAGTTCTATAATTAGCCACATGACTGGGATTTCTTAGGACTCCATTATAGCTTCATACTAATGGTATGCCTCATTCAGTGAGTTTGTTTCTGTCTTATTTAAGACTTAATAAAGGGAAACAGAAGTCAGACGAGGCAGATACACTATTCAGACCTTCTATAACAAAGACATGAGACCAAACGAAATAGATGTGAATGATAATCGTGTAACCTTTAGTTTAAGAGAAAAGAATAGAGAAATGGATTGAATACTGACTAGGAGAAGAAACTGGACAAAATGGTCACAGAAAAGATAAGTGAAGAAATCACATTTTTCTTGGATACACAATCAATGCGCATGGAAGCAGTAGTCAATCAATCAACCAATCTATTGCACTGGGAAAATCTGATGCAGAGACCTCTTTCAGTACTGAAGAGCAAGCACATCACTTTGAGGACTAAAGTGTCCCTGATCCAAGCCATGCATATGTGAACCCTGGACTATCGACAAGTAAGACTAAAGAAGAGCTGATTGTTTAAATTATGATAGTGGAGAGTAATATTGAACATACTATGGAATGCCAGAAAAAAAGAACCAAATATGTCTTGTAAGAAGTACAGCCAGAATGCTCCTTAGAAGCAAGAATATGCCAACTTCGCCTCACGTGCTTTGGACATATTATCAGTCCCTGGGAAAGGATCTCATATTTGGTAAAGTGGTGAGCTAGCAAAAAGAGAAAGATACATAATGAGATGAACTTACACAGTGGTTGTGCCAACAGGCTCAAACAGCAACATTCTTTCTGTATAAAGGAACACTATGAGTCAGAACCAATTCCACGGCATCCAAGAATAGAGATAAACAAATATTGAGGGATTTTGTTGCCAGTAGAGCTGTCTTTCAGGAAATGTTAAAATGACCTCTTCAGAAAGAAGGAAAATTACATAGGTCAGAAACTCAGATTTACAGACTAAAGAGGTTTTAGAATCAATGAAATTAAAACATTTCACTTTTAAAATGGGTCTAATACATACAAATCTGTTCAAAATAATAATAGCAAAAGCATATTGCATGATCACAAGTATGAGTTGTGAATGAGTGAAATAAGTAACAGTGATAGCATAATAGAAGCCACCACTACTACCCACTGCCATTAAGTTAATTGCAACTCATAGCAACCCTAGAAGGTAGAGTAGAACTGCTCCTTGGAGTTTCTAAGAATGTAAATCTTCATGGGAGCAGTCCAACACTTACCTGGCAGCACCACCAGGGCTCTTTAATTTCTATAACAAAACCCTATAATTGTAAGCAGTGTTTGTGTGCTCTGTGTGGCCACTACAACCTCCTAGAGAAGTGGAGTGCCATGGGAGGGATGTTGGATAAAAAAGGACTAAGGGTTGAGGTATCTGTGATCATTGCCTTAAGAACATGATCACTGGGCATATGTAGAATTGGATTGTCCTCGCCACCTTGTGTAGCCAGAGGAGGTGAGACATGGTACTCATGCTATTTCCTCACATTGTAGCATTAATCAAAAGAAAGCTGAAATAGTTTAATTTCAGACAAAGTAAACTTCAAAGCAAAGAACTTTTTGAAGCAACAAGAGAGACATTTTGTAATGAAGGAAGCATTACTTTCTCAAGACAACATAATAATCTTGTATGAGTATGCTGCCAACAAGCGACTGTAAAACTGTAAGAGTCAAAATTGGAAAGAACCACAAAGGGAAAGAAAGAAATCCAATATTGTAGGTAGCCACTTCAACGTTCTCTATCAATAAGTGACAGATTCAGCTTAACCTAAAACTCAGTTGAACCTAATTGACAATTATAGAATATATTATGTAGCAACAGCAGAATACACATTGCTTTTAAGCTCACATTGAACATTCACCAAGACAGATCACACAATGAACCGAACTGATATCAAGGACTCAAGTAGCAGGCAAATATTTTGAGAATGATGATGCCAACAAATGTACAAATGTGTTTTACACAATGGATATATGTATGGATTGTGATAAGAATTGTATGAGCCCCCAATTAAATGATTTTTAAAAAATCAGATCTAAACAAATTAGAAACAATTGTAATAGTACAAATTATGCCCCAAGACCATAGAATTAATCTACAAATTAACTACAGAAAAAACACAAAACAAAACAAAAACAAACTCACTGCCATCGCGTCAGTGCCAACTCACAGTGACCCTATAGGACTGGGTAAATTGCTTCTGTGAGTGTCCTAGACTGTAACTATTTACAGAAGTAGAAATCCCCCTCTTTCTCCAGCAGTTAACAGTCTAGCTCATAACAGCTAGAAAATGTAAATATATTTGGAGATCAAACGACCTATTTCTACATAACACATGGATCAAAGAGTCTCAAGAAAATTTAAAATATTTGAAATGGAAAAAAACACACACAACTTATCAAAATCTATGAACATATTACAAGAAATGTAGAAAGGACATTTTGCGCTATTGATTGCACATATTAGAAAAGGAGGATCAATAATCAATAATCTAAACTTTCACTTTAGGAAATTAGATACAGAACAAAACTGCAAATGAATCCAAGGTAAGTAGAAGAAATAATTTTGAAAAGTGCTGAAATCACTAAAATTATAAACAGGAAAATAATAGAGAAAATCACTGAAACGTTACTATTTTCTCTTTGTAAATTTAACATTCTTTGGGTTTATACTTGGAGACTATGGGAAAGTCTTGTTGTATTATTCATTGACAATTCTTATCTGAATTTCAAGGTTGGAAATGGTGCCTAGACAACTAGACACTCCTGGGTAGGGTCAGAGCGCAAACTATCATTGGCTCACAGCCTGCCGACACCTCCTTGAGTGTGGCCTTTTGTATGAGAGAAACTGAATACAGTGAAATCTTCTTTGTCCCTTTGCCTTCTGCCAGAGCTGGATTGTGCCTCGGTTTCTTTAATCTCCTTTTGCACTGCCTGTCTATCCTAGGAGCCATTGGCAATATTTATTTGGCGAACTTCGGATTTTGGGACTTATATTACCTCTGCATCTGCCAGCCTGTGCCCCTTGCAGTCTCTGCTTTGTCATCCTGTGTTCTGTTCATCAGCTTCCATGAGGCAGGAGAAACCTGGCTTAAATTAGACTGAACTGACGTATTTCTACAACTGTGCAAGCCATTTCTTGATATAAATCTCTTTGGTTTAGTTTCTAGAGGACCCAACCTTATATAGCGATCGACTGTGATGAAGAGCTTTCCCTTCTCACATATATATTTATATCAGTCCAAGCTCATGGATATAGATTTTACATACTAGATAATATTCAATTAAAACCCCAAACCAAACTCACCGCCATCAGATTGATTCTGATTCATAGTGATCCTATAGGGCAGACTAGAACTGCCCCTGTGGAATTCTGAGACTAAATCTTTAGGGGAGTAGGAAGTTTCATCTTCATCCTGGAGAGCAGTGGGTGACCTTGCAGCTGACCTTGCAGTTAGCAGCCCAGCTAGTAATCTGCTATACCATCAGGGATCTTTTTTTTTTGAACTGGGAGTTAATATGTATATCATATAATTCCATAGTTCAATCACTTCAAGCAGTATTTTCCAATTGCTACCACAATCAATTTCCAACCATTCCTTCCTAGACTCCTTGACCTCACCTCCCTTTTACCCCTCCCCCCTCCACCACCCCCTACTGTACCTCCCCCAGAAACCCTTATTCTACCTGTTGTCCCTATAGGTTCATGTATCCTGGGTTTCATATACTGAAAAACATATAACACAAATTCAAGAGGGTGATCCCTAATGACATAACACATCTGAGATAAAACCTAATATGAACAACCAACCAACCAAACAAAAAATATCCCCAGAAAAAAATGTTGACAACCAGATCAGGTCCAATGTCAGAGCGGGGATCAACTGACAAGGTTTTTACCTTTCAAGCCAGGTTTATCCCTTTGATCTTCTATACTCATCTCTATAGTGCACTGTTTAGTAACCACTTTCCTCTCATCCCTCAGTTATGGACAGAATGGAGATCATTGGAGGCTTATTCCCTGTGTAGATCCCACAAATGTATCTTGGGCTCCCACTGTCATCCACAGCCTTCTGCCAACTGGATTCTCACAATATCGGCTCTGATACTATTCCCTTCTTCAACTTCTGATGATGTGATTTACAATCTTTCAGTGCTTCTTCCATGTGGACTTAGATGGACATCTCACTTAGATGGTTGCTTATTCCCACCAGGACTCTTTCATACTCAATTAAGATCATTATTTTGAGTGCTCATATTAGCTCAGATTTGGTCAGTAAAAGACCCATGAAACTATTTCGTGTCTTTTTTTATATGTCCTCATTGTTCTTTCAACATTTTTCGGCACTGATATCTTCCAACATCATAGTAACATGTAAGCCACCATAATATGACAAACTGATAAATGAGTGTATCCTACCTGAAATTACAAGTAGATTTGAGTCATTGAGTATGAATGACCAAAGACAAGACAGGATGTTTGGTGAGCTCAAGGACAACGTACATGTTGTGAGAAAAGGTTATTAAAAAATGAAAATACCAATGTGAATGTAAGAAGAGATGCTGAAACATTCTCTTCAGTGTAGAGTAGCTGAGTGAATGAAAGAATGATGAAGAGCAGAATAGAAGATTCCAAAGGACATTTTGAGAGGACAAAAAAAGTAAAAGGAAATATGTTAAAACCTGGATTTCAAAAACCAAAGAAGGAATACTGTATGCATAGAAAAAAATAAGCTTAGAGTGGCAGAATTGAGAGATTCTATTGGTAACATCAAGATAAACAGGAAAGATATTAAAGTTATTAAGGATTTCATCTTGCTTGGATCCATAATCAATGTTCATGGAAGCAGCAGTCAATAAATCAAAGAGCACATTGCATTGGGTAAGTCTGGTGCACAAAACCTGTTTAAAGTGTTGTAAAGCAAGAAGGTCATTTTGAAGACTAAGGTTGGCCTGAGCCAACCCATCGTATTTTCAATGGCCTCCTATGTATATGCATTGGACATTGAATAAGGAAGACTGATAATAATACATTTGAATTATGGTGCTGATAAAGAATATTGAAAGTACCATGGACTGCCAGAAGAACCAACAAATCTGTCTTGGAAGAAGTACAGCCAGAATAGTCCTTAGGAGCAAGAATGGCAAGACTGTATGTTGCCTACTCTGGATATGTTATCAGGAAAAGATATTATGCTTAGTAAAAGTGTAAGGGCAGTGAAAAAGTGGAAGGCCCTGGATGAGATGAATTACACAGTGGCTTCAACAATGGATTTGAGCATAACAACAATTATGAGGCCGACCCAGTAGCCAGCACTGTTCTGCTCTGTTCTGCATGGGGTCTGTATGAGTTGGAACTGACATGATGGCACCCAACAACAACATGGGGGGAAATTGAATGACATTTCTGAAGAGGCAAATCAAAAATATCATCTCGTGCCATCATTCATGGTAAGATAAAATAACAGAAAACAACAAATACTGGAGAATGTGTGGAGAAACTGGAAACGTCATACGCAGCTGGTGGGGCTTCAAAACACTGCAGCCACTGTGAAAAGTAGCATAGGACTTCCTCACAAAACTGGGAACAGAAATAGCGCCGGAATCAGGAATCCCTCTACTAAGTATGCATTCCAAAGAACTAAGAGCTGCAGCATAAATTATATGCACACCCAGATTACTCAGAGTACGGTCCACACTAGCAAAAAGATAGAAAAAACCTAAAGGAGCATCCGTGGAAGAATGAATAAATCAACTTTGGTATATTCTAAGGAGTACTATGTTACATTAAAGAATATGATAAATATAAGAAAACCTTTATAGCATGAATGAAGCTGGAGGTCAAAATGCTGAGTGAAATTAGTCAATTACAAAAGAGAAATATTATATGAAACTACTCTTATAAAAGTCCAAGAAAAGATTTTTCACACCCAAGCAAATTCAATTTGATGGTTACCAGGGGTGGAAAGGAAAGGGAGGAAGAGGAAGCCAGAGGCAAGAGGATAAACAAGTGTTAACTTGGGTGAAGGGGTTGGTAAAAGGGAGGTTGGTTAAAAATGATGGACGCAGGGAAAAAACCTTGGGAAATTTCAAGAGTTAAAGGCAAAAAGGGCAAATAATGTTATATACAGCATTCTTCAACAAAAGTGATCTATGAATAAATACTTAGATAGGCATGCAAGCTGGACAGGCGTGGGAGGCACAGTGTGTATACCCACAAATGTATATAGATTTGACAGACAATATTTGTATCAGTGTATTTATCACTTTTTGCAAAATTATCTATGCCTGTGGTGGGGCATAGAGAAGGTAGAGCTACAAATATCTCTTAGATATAACCAAACTCCCTGAGGGAAAGAGTTCTTGAGCTGGGGATAAGGACCATAGTCTCAGAGGACACTAAGGTTAATTGTCATAAAATAGTTCAGAAAGATAATGCTCTACACCTGTGTTAGTTCAGGTTGATTAGAGAAACAAATCCAGAGACACTCATATATGTGTAAGAGAGAACTTTATATCAAGAAGTCATTATGCATCAATAAAACATCCCAGCCCAGTTCAAATCAAGTCTGTAAGTCCAATATTAGTCCAAATGTCTGATGCAAGTCTATAAATTCCTCTTCAGACTCACAGAACACATGCAATGATGCCAAATGCAGGAAGATCACAGGCCTGTGGCTGGAAAGTCATATAGATCCACTGGCAGTGGAAGCATCCCCAGGGCTTTGGCTTAAGGTGACCAGATTTTAACATTGGTAAAGTGGGACACCGGGGGGCAGGGGTTCTTGATTAAAAATTTGGCCTATATGGAGCAACAGAAATTTTCATAGAACACAAAAATAGTGTTGTAATATAGTTTTTAATTTAAACATAAGTACAATTTACAAATATAATACATTAAAATTATGTATGTTATTATTTTATTCTTTGGCATATTTCTCATCTGAGTGAATTTTTTTAGTATATTGCTGTCGTTGTTTAAAAGGTCATGAAATTTTTCACAAGAATTTGTTAAATTATATTTCACACATAAAATGGCTTTCAAGGTCTCAACACTTAATTGTGATTTTTCTGATGTCCACACTTTATTTACCATAGAAAAAACGCATTCTGTCGCAGCATTAGTTCCTGGTAAGGACAGCGCATATTCCACAATTTTTAGTGCATTATTGTATGGAACATAGTTTGTTTCAAAATGATGAAATATTTCTAACCATTTGTTCTCTATTGGGATTTTTGCGGATGCTCAAGATTTAACCTTTTCCTTATCAATATAATTTTAATAACGATACCTCATTAAAAAGATCATTTTTGGAAATATTACTATATGGGAAATTTTGAGTAATATGATCGAATGATTTTTGTACATCATTCCAATTAAGTTCTTGTTTTAATATAACCCAATGAAAATGTTCAATATCATTGTAATGTACCGTCCACTCTTCTAAATAATCTATGCATTTACTATAGAACTTTTTAACGTGATTCATGGTATCTGCACAATTTATTGCACCTTATTCTTCTAGCTGGCTTATACTATTGTGGATAGTTAACAGAAGAAAATTATTTTCTAACCGCTCTTGACACAGAAATTTTAAATTATTAACTTCATTTGCTACTTCTATTACCGGAATTTTGTCACCTTCAAAAAGTTTTATAGCATTTTGAAAAAGAACTGCTTGATTGTGTACAAACTCTAGCCAAATTTTTGAAGATTCTTTTTCAAAAAACTCTTCTAAAATTCTAGGACATTTATCCTGTCATAGAAAGTAGGATTTCAAAGGATCTTATATTTTCAAAATTCTTTCGACAGCCAGCCAAAGAACTAACCAGCGCGTTTTACTGTATCCAAGTATTGTCTGATATTCGACTTCCGTGGTTTCACAAAATTCTTTAAGTATTTCAATGTGCACAGTGTATATATAGAAATAAGAATATATATTAATAACAATATTTTCCACATCTACGGGCAACAAATCAGCAGCTATTTGAATGGCGTTATGCATTATGTGCCCTGTACAACCAACACCAATAATGTTTTGATTAAGGTTTTTGCTTAATTTATAAAAAATATTTTGTGTGCCTCTTCTCGCTTTACCTCCAAAATTTGCGTTCATGTTGTCTGCCCAATGTGCAACCATTTTATGTTTTAAAATTTTTCCCCAAAATATTAATAATGGAACTGAAAATTATTTCAGAAGTTTCGCCAGGCACAGAAACAAAACCTAAAATTCTAATTTTCATTCCAGTTTCTGAACCAAGAAATCTAATCATGGTTGGAAATAACTTTATATCCTTATGATTAGATGCATCAGAATATATGGATATAAAATTAATTTTTCTACATTTTTAATTCTGAAAATGCATATAGGGAAAGCACAATTGCCTTGGATTTTGTTCTAGCACAGGCACATTTTTGGTTGATTAACTTTTTGACAACTTGTGATGTATAGTTCATAGATCTGAAGGAATGATTGTGATTAATAGCATGAAAAGACATAAGTCCTTCTGCTAATGCTAATTTCTTTTCTTCGTCTCCATCAGTTGTTTTCCGAAAAAAAATTCCTGGATTTTGGAGGAAGATGCAGCAGTATTTAATGTTTTATGTTTTTTATGTTTCTGTGTCTCCAAGTGCTTTTATGTTTCTGTGTCTCCAAGTGCTTTGAAATATCATTCTTCCCACCGTGCAACATAGAAAATTCACCATTACATTTTACCATGTAATCGTTTTTGGTTTTTTTAATAAAAGGAAATTCACTTCTTAGATCATTGTTGAATTTGCATCCTCTTTTCTTACTTATTATGTTAAAAACTAAAGAGTAATTTTAAATAATATTATAAATTATTATATACACATTGCTTAAAAACACAGAAAGTGGGTACATAATTACATGGACACATTTTATTGTTAATTTATAAATGAAATTAATTTGATTGTTATAAAGTAACTATATTTTAAAAATTATTTTAATTTTAATCCTATATTTCTTTCTAAATAATAATAATACTAACTTGTATTATTTTTTTCTCTGAATTTGCTGTAATGTAAGTCGTAAGTGTCACTTTCAAGACTGGCACTAGACTTTTTGCCGCCACTAAAAATATAATTAATATGAGTACTGTCTGCTAAATTCAAGACAATTTATGTATTTATGAAATAAATACAAATAAATACATAAATTACTTACCTAAACGATCTGAATAGCTGATTTGTTATAATTAAAGTTTAACATTATAAAATTAACAAAAATAATATAAAACTCATATCCTGGCAAAATAGCCACATGGCAGCCAAAAACCGTATATTCCCTTCCCGTTCTCCCACCGTTCCCTAGCTTGTCATGCATTCTTTCCAAAAATCGGGACTTTTTAAAAACGCCGCGGGATGCAGGACAAATTGTTAAAAATCGGGACTGCCCTTCCAAAAGCCGGACGTCTGGTCACCTTACTCTGGCTGCCATCAGCTTGGCTCCATGTGGCTTGTCATCAGGAATGTGAAGCAGAGAGAGTATGTGTTCTGCTTCCAGGGAGGAAGAGAGAAGTTCCCAGAATCCTCAGGAGAAGGCCATATCCACACAGAGGCATCACTGGCTATGACCTGATTGACAGGCTAGACTCCACTCCTTCACTCAAGTTGACAGGAGATTATGTAACTGCCACAGACCACCCCTTGTCAACTTGACACTTTTACATGAACAACTCTTTAGCCATAGATAATTTTAAATAAAATCGTATCTGTACATAACGGGATACAACTAAAATGCATATAATTGAATATGTGCCAGCCTAATTTAAACATAATATTCTATAAGTGAACAAACAACAATATTCTATGCCTAATAATTGCAGTAAAGTAAACACCTACACCCTAGTCCTATAGCATATTCCTCCACCTATGAACGTTTGTGAGTCAGCCACTTCATGCCTCTATCCTCCCCGTTTTTGGTATCCAATGTCTATGCTGCCCACTTACATCATCCCAGTGCTCTGAGGAGACAAGCGTGTTCTTTGATGTGAAGAATCTTCATTCCAGCTGGAACCTTGTGAGTCTGCATCCATAAGCAAAGTCAAATCAGTACAGGCCAGCCATAAAGTCAATAACAATATTCACCAATCCACAGGCTCAAACATATCCTCTTCATCTGGTCGGGTTCTGGTCAACTCAATGTGGGTCACCTTGCTTAGCCTCACCAGGGTGCCCATTGACCACCTTGCTTTAGACCATGGGCAGCATCACAAATTTTCAACAACCCTAGTCCCCTTGTGCTAGGTCATGAACTTCAGGCCAGCCAACCTGCACTCATCTTCTCCTCTAGTTTCTGTAAACCATGTCCACGGGTGCCTGTGGACAGACTCAATCTGTTTCTTTTTTGCTGCATTTCTCCCCCTTCCACTCAACAAGTGACTCCAGGAGGTCACCTAGCAAGCATTCCAGGCTACTCGCAGTCTTCCTTTAACATTCAGTCTTAGAGAGGAGTTTGTTCATGGATCCAGAGTTTTCCAGCTTCTGATACAAACCACTAGTTCAAAATTCAAAAAAGCCAAAGGGTTTCTTTTTTCCCCTCTTCAGTCTGTCAACAGCCGCCTAGGTAAGACTCTTCAAATACAAATATCCTGAGTACTCCAAAGCACTGGACGGGGGCTTATCTTTCCAGAGCCTTCTTTGCAGGTGTGTCCTTACCCATTTAAAGATTTAAATTGATGGCTGAAACAGAGAGGCTGCAAACTCTCTATTTATAATTCTCAATAATAAATTCTATTGATCATTATATCAATAACAACAGTCAAAACAACAACAACAGTATAAACCCAGTACAGCCATATCCTAAACTCAATTGTTAAAACAGTCAAGTTTAATCCTTATCCATGTTATCTTAATCCTTATCTAAACTATTCCATTGATACTAAATATGGCCTTAAGCCTCTGACTGCATCACACCTGGACCTTCTGTCAGCCATTTTGACCTTCTATCAACCGTTTTCACTAAGCAGCATGATCTCTGAGAAATTCAATGGGCAGTTTCACCCCCCCGAACACAAAATATGCATTAATCACAATCATTTTCACCATTCCAAACAGGAATAACCAAAGACAACAACCAAAGAAAATAATCAAAACTTTAACTTCCCATGTTCTTTCCAGAAAACAACCCAGTAAACTGCACGACAATATCTGACCTCTGGCTAGCTCAAGAAGAAAAACAACCATGAGGCAGAGGTCAAATAAGTATCCATTCTCCATCTTTATGATTTGTTTCTCTAGGACCAATTCTCAAGGCACCATAATGTGTTCGTCTGGGTTGACTAGAGAAACAAATCCAGATTCACTCCTATAATATATGTATAAGAGATGACTTTATATCAAGAAGTAATCCTACTTGGGTGAATAATTACAGGAGTCTTAAGAAAGCTTGTGAGCTTAACAGCCATCTAAAGTGCATCCATTGGGCTCTCCCCATTCTGAGGGAAGAACAGCATTAAAAAACCAAAAGATGTATGAAGAAAATTGGTTCAGTGGAATGATGAACCAAACAAGCATCAATCTTTACAGCCCTGAGAGCAGAACAAGATGTTGCCTAGCCACTACTATGTACTGCTCGCAAAAGGATCAAATTGGAATGTCCTGGACTGAATGGGACAAAAATACAGAACAAAACTAAAAATCTAAGATAGATCAGACGTTCTGGTTGGAAAGAGACACGTGGGGCCCCTGAGACTATGACCCTTAGCCACACTTCAGGTTTGGCACTGAACCTACCCCTGTGGTAAAATAATTAACCATTTAAGATCAAAAGGGCAGTATTTATTCATCCACCAACCTCAGAGACTTAGGAAAGAAGGAAGAATGCAAACAGGAAATATAGGGAGGATGTGGGATAAGTGATGATACATTGAGGGGATTGCAATGAATGGGTTGAAATAAAATGGGTATGATTTGGTGAATATACAACTGACCATCTGTGCTTTAAACCTTCACCTAGCTCTATAATAATTAAAACAAAAATACTGAAGTAAAATTACTATTTTATTTTTCCACTTTATAAACTGCCGAGGGGCTGGTCCCAATCCCAGCTATGTGGAAAGCACACCCTCCCAACAGAAGAATTCATTTCGGAAGACAGCACTGGCGCTACATCTCAGGGAGAGGCACATGTCTGACCAGAGTACACAGAAGCAAATGAAGGGAGAGGAAGAGAGCAGAACACATCCTGGCCTACCAAGTCCTGAGCACGATATTCCTCACTCACAGCAGTCAAAGCACAGAGAGGACCATAGGGCCTTGAACTATTTACAGGCTTTTCATGTATTTTTGTTGTTGTTGATGTGTTTTCTTTTGTTGCTTTGTTTTGCTCTGTCTTGCTTTTTGTGCATATTATTATCTCTGCAGGTCTATCTAGAAAAGATAGGTGGGATAAACAATCTAGAGGAGAAAACAACGTGGTTCCAGGGGACATGGGAAAGGAGGAGGTGGGGGAAAGGAAGTGGTGTTAACATCCCAGGGACAAAGGAAAAACAAGTGATCCAAAATCGATGGTGAGGAGGGTGTCAGAGGCCTGGTAGGGCTTGGTCAAGGGTAATGTAACCGAGAGGAATTACTGAAACCCAAATAAAGGCTGAACATGATAGTGGGACAAGAGGAAATTAAAAAGAAATAGAGAAAGAACTAGGAGGCAAAGGGAATTTATAGAAGTCTAAATACAGGCATGTACATATGTAAATATATTTATCTATGAGGATGGTGAAATAGATCTATATACATATATTTATAGGTTTAGTTGTAAGGTAGCAGATGGATCTTTGGCCTCTACTCAAGTACTCCCTCAATGCAAGAAAACTTTTTTCTATTACACTGACATTCCATGATGCTCATCTTCGCAACACGATTGCTGAAGACAAAGTCGGTGTATAAGCAAATGTGGTGAGAAAAGCTGATGGAACCCGGCTATCAAAAGAGATAGCATTAAAAAAAAGGGATAGCATTTGGGGTCTTAAAGACTTGAAGATAAACAAGCAGCCATCTAGCTGAGAAGCAACAAAGCCTACATGGAAGAAGCACACCAGCCTGTGTGATCATGAGTTATCAATAGGATCAGGTATCAGGCATCAAAGAACAAAATATCATATCATTGTGAATGAAGGGAAGAGCGGAGTGGAGACCCAAAGCCTATCTGTAGGCAACTAGAAATCCCCTTACAGAAGGGTCGTGGGGAGGAGATGAGCCAGTCAGGGTGCGGTAGAGCAACGATGAAACATAAAACTTTCCTCTATTTTTTTATGTTTCCAATAATTTATTTAGAGTTTAATAATCTTTTTCAGGGTGAGTTATAGACTTGAATTTCATAATTTCATAGTTGTCAAATGCAGATGAATTGCTTCTCTTTGTTGGCGCCATTAATTTGGTTCTACCTTGCAGAAATACTATGGGCTACTAAATGAAACACTGCCCAATCCTTTTCCACCCTCACAACTGTTGTCATGTTCCAGTGAACAGTTTCAGTCATTGGATCAATCCATTTTGTTGAGGTTATTCCTCTTTTTAAAATAATTTTATTGCGGGCTCATACAACTCTTATCACAATCCATACATCCATCCATTATGTCAAGCACATTTGTACATTTGTACATTTGTTGTCATCATCATTCTCAAAATATTTGCTTTCTGCTTGAGCCCTTGGTAGCAGCTCCTCATTTTCCCCTTCCTCCCTGCTCCCCCGCCCTCATGATCCTTGATAGCTTATAAATGATTATTATTGTCATATCTTACACTGTCCAACATCTCCCTTCACCCACTTTTCTGTTGTCCATTCCCCAGGGAGTAGGTTATATGTAGATCCTTGTAATCGGTTCCCCCTTTCCACCCGACCCTCCCTCCACCCTCTTGGTATCACCACTCTCACCACTGTTCCTGAAGGGACCATCGCTCCTGGATTTCCCATGCTTCCAATTCCTATCTATACCAGTGTACATCCTCTGGTCTATCCAGATTTGTAAGGTAGAATTGGGATCATGATAGTGGGGGAGGGAGAAAGAAACATTTAGGAACTAGAGGAAAGTTGTATGTTTCATCTTTGCTACACTGAACCCTGACTGGCTTGTCTCCTCCCTGTGACCCTTCTGTAAGGGGATGTCCAGTTGCCTACAGATGGGCCTTGGGTCCCCAATCTGCACTCCCCTTCATTCACAATGATTTGATTTTTTTTGTTCTTTGATGCCAGATATCTGATCCTATTGACACCTCTTGTTCACACAGGCTGGTGTGCTTCTTCCATGTGGGCTTTGTTGCTTCTCAGCTAGATGGCCGCTAGTTTACCTTCAAGTCTTTAAGACCCTAGACGCTACATTGTTTGATAGCCGGACTCCATCAGCTTTCTTCACCACATTTGCTTATACACGCACTTTGTCTTCAGCAACTGTGTTGGGAAGGTGAGCATCATGGAATGCCAGTTTAATAGAACCAAGTATTCTTTCATTGAGGAAGTACTTGAGTGGAGGCCCAATGTCCATCTGCTACCTTACTACTAAACCTATAAATATATGCACACAGATCTATTTCACCATCCTCATATATAAATATGTTTACATATGTATATGCCTGTATTTAGACTTCTGTAAATTCCCTTTGCATCCATCCATTGTGTCAAGCACATTTGTACATTTGTACATTTGTTGCCATCATCATTCTCAAAACATTTGCTCTCTGCTTGAGCCCTTGGTAGCAGCTCCTCATTTTCCCCTTCCTCCCTGCTCCCCCGCCCTCCTTGATCAAGCCTCCTACACCCTTCTCACCATCTATTTTGGATCACTTGTTGTTCTCTTGTCCATGGGTTTGTTTAAACCACTTCCTTTCCCTCCTCCTCCTCTTCTCCCATGTCCCTTAGGAACCATTGGTCCCGTTATTTTCTCCTCCAGGTTATTCATCCAGTCTATCTTATTTAGACAGACCTGCGGAGATAATAACATGCACAAAAAGAAGACAGAGCAAAACAAAGCAATAAAACAAAAAGCCAGTGACCAAAAAAAAAACCAACCCAAAAGAAAAGCTTGTAGTTAAAGGACTGATTTTGGGGCTTAGGAGTATTTTCTGGTCGAGTCTGATGAGGTGCCAAGCCCTGGCCCCAAAGTCTATTTTTGGTATTCTCTGGGGACTTAGTTGATGTGAGGGCGATCTGGCTTCGACATCTGTCACCCCATTGATCGCCAGGGTTGAATTGGCTGATCTGGCTGACTAGGCGTGTGTCCCCTTCCTCCCTCACCGCTCCATGTGTGTCCCTCCTGAAGCTGCACGCTCGGTTGAAGAGGACGACCTTCCCTGAGAGGAGGACTGTCCTTTGGTCAAGGGTATATGAGTAGCTGTGCTCCCCTGCTAGAACCTCCAAAGAAGTCTCAAGATCCTCTAGTTCTTTCATACTTCCTCCCCCCACTATCATGATCCCAATTCTACTTTACAAATCTGGCTAGATGAGAGAATGTACACTGGTACAAATAAGAGCTGGAACACTGGGAATCCAGGACAGATAAACCCCTCAGGACCAATAAGGAGAGTAGTGATACCAGGAGGGTAAGGACAAGGTGTGGGAGAAAGGGGAAACCAATCACAATGATCTACATATAACCCCCTCCATAAGGGACAGACAACAGAAAAGTGCGTGAAGGGAGACATAGGACTGTGTAATAAATGAAATTTTTAAAATAAATTATCACGGGTTCATAGGAGAGGGAGGGTCACGAAGGGAGGGAGAAGAAAAATGAGAAGCTGATACCAAGGGCTCAAGTAGAAAGAAAATGTGTCAAGAATGATGATGGCAACAAATGTGCTTGACACAATGTATGTATGTATGGATTGTAATAAAAGTTGTACGAGCCCCCAATAAAATGATCTTTTTAATTCAAAGGAAATCAATATCATGAAATTTGGGGACAAAAGGGTCGGGGTTAACCTGAGGGAATGAATAAGCATCAGAGAAATTGAAAGGAAAATATAGAGTCATGGTACCAAATAGTGACCTACTGAATACAAGTTGGGCTTGAATCCACAAGGTCAGCAACTTGCAACCACCAGTCACTCGGAGGAAGAAAGATTGGGCTTTCTACTCCTGTAAAATTTTACAGTCTCAAAACTCACAAGGGCAGTGCTACCCAGTCCTATAGGATGCTATATGAGTCAGCATCGACTCAATGGCAGTGATTTTGGTTCCTGTATGATACCAAATAGATTAGTTTAATTGTCAATGTTTAACCACTTCCGTTGGTAGCATAATATCAGAGACCTATGTTATTGGATGAAGAGGTCTAAACTGCACTGAAGGCATTCATGAAAAACAAAAATAAAAAAAATTTTAAATCCAAGAATTAATGTAATACCATTTGAAATATTTCATCAAACAGATGCAAGGCTAGAAGAACTCACTGCAATTAATCGACAATGCAAAGGCATTTGAATGTGTGCATCACAACAAACTACAGATAACAAAAAGAATGGAAATTTGAGAATATTTCCTTGTATTATGTTGAACCACTACATAGACCATAGGCAACCAAACAAATGGAACAAAGTGATACTGAATTGTTTAAAATCAGGGAAGATGTAGATTGGTGCTGTATCATTTCACCATTCCTATTCATTCTGTACGCTGAGGAAATAATTTGTTAATCTGAACTGTATGAAGAACTTGGCATCAGGATTAGAGGAAAACTCAATATCAACCTGTGATGTGCATATACTATGCCCTTGTTTGTTGAAAGTCAGGCCTACTTGAAGCACTTATTGAAGATCAAAGACATCAGTCTTTAGATAGATTACAACTCGGTGTAAAGAAGATCAACATCCTCACAATAGGACTGAAAGATAACATCATGGTAAATGGAGAAAAGATGCACTGTGTCAAGGATTTCATTTTCCTTGGATCTAAAATCAATGCTTCTTGAAGTAGTAGTCAAGAAATCAAACAATATAGTGCATTAGTAAAAAGTGCTGCACAGGTCCCTTTAAAGTGTTGAAGAGCAAGGATGTCACTAAGAGCTAAGGTGTGCAATGGTATTTTCAATGGCCTCACATGTATGCAAAAGCTGAACAATACATAAGAAAGGCGAAAGACTAGAGAAAAAATTATGCTTTTGAATTATAAAGATGGCAAAGAATATTAAATATCCCATCAACTGTCAGAAGAACAAAGAAATCTGTCTTGAAAAAAGTACAGCCAGAATACTCCTCAGAACTGAGGATGTCCAGCTTTAGTCACCCATGTTTATCAGGAGAGACCAGTTCTTGAAAAAGAATATTATGCCTGGTAAAGTTGAAAGTCAGTGAAAAAGAGGAAAATTCTCAAGGAGATGGATTTACATAGTGACTGCAACAGTGGGCTCAAACCTAACAATTGTGAGAATGATTCAAGATCAGGCAGTGTTTCTCTCCATTGTGTATAGGGTTACTATGAGTTTGAAACAATTTGATGGCACTTAACAAAAAATAATTGACAAAAGTGAAAATTAATAGGAGATGGTTGGCTTCACGTCTAAAATATAAAGCACCTAAAAATCACCACCCTCATACTTACACCAACCAAAAGTTGAGCAAAGGAAAAATAAATGTCTCGATAGATTTTAAAAGAATATTATAGAATTTTCACCATAACAGTTCAACATCAGGTGCCAATATAATAACAGTGAATTTCAACTGGACAACCTATAAAGAAAATTATTTTCCTAAGGAAAAGTATTTAAGGAAGTTCAAAGTCAGGAGAAGAAACAAAAGAAGAACCTTAGAGGAATTTGACGTCTTGGCACCTAAAATTGCAAAGATATTATAAAGAGTCAAACTCCTAACCAGATTAACATAAATCCTTATTTATTTACTAAATACTTATTTACTTAATTTCTTTGGGGGTTTAAACACAAAATCAAGACATTCCAGAAGGCAAGAAAAAAATACATATGAAAAGGTAAATATCATGATCAGATTTAGACATAAAACAGATGTTCGAAACATCAGACAAGGAGTTCAAACTAACTTTGATAAATATACTAAAAATTGTAGTAGGAAAAAAGTGGAAACATGCAATATGGGTAATAACTACAAAGAAATGGAAACTCTAAGAGAAAAACAAAGGAAACAAAATAAATTTAAATACAGTGAAACAAAAATGAAGCATGCCTTAAATGGACTTATAATTAGAGTTTACATGACTGAGGAAAAAAATAAGTATGGTTAGAAAATAGCTTGACAGGAACTTCTCAAACTAAAATGCAAAGAGAATGACATAATGTGTGAAAAAATAGAAAGCATCCAAGAATTATGGATTTAACAAAGTGTCATATATACATAATAGGGATATTAAAAAAGAGAAGAAATGGAAAACATTTCAGTAAATATGATTGAGGGCATCAAACTTACTGCAGAGCCTGTGCCCAGGAGCAATGCTATGCTGTACACCAACCAACCCATTGTGTGGTTCACAGAATTTACTGATGAGAATGTCAAGTTCATCGTTGAGAATATGGACTTATTCCATTGTGGCCAATTCCATTCAAAAGGTCTTCTTCACTGAGGTTTCCATAATAGCCATTGACTGGGTACAGATTGATGCAAATTCCTTGGTGCTTCACAAGTTCGTTGCTCAGAGACAGGTTAATTCTCACCATTAGTGACTATCTAGACAGGCTGAAGTACTGCTGGGAGTACTCATGGGCAGAGTTCTGCCATGAGTGTTCAGTTGAGTTCACCTTAGATGTACAGTGCAATGAAGAACAGACTCGCCATGTCACATTCCATGACATCATCTCCAACAGTTCCTGGGCCATTTTGGTTATGTCCTGAAACTGCAACAGTGACCCCACTGATTACACGGAGTAGGATGCCATCCTCATTGACAGCTCACAAAGGGGCAAGAGCTGTGACTGTGAGCCTATGCCAATAAACTAAGGAGCATGCCAAGTGGAATCCTACTGCAGGGGTAGCTTTCTAATATGATCCAGACAATGCCCTGAGCCACACAGTGTACAAGTTAGAGGACTGATCAAAGAGCTAGTACTTAGAGCTGGATGAAAATGAGTCCCACATGCCCTGGGACCCTAATGCTAATGCAGAGATTTTACTACAGTGTGTAGTCCTGTGGCTCTCTGTGCCCTGAAACCATCATTCTCTTGGCCCTCTCTGAATTGAAGAGGCTGAGTGAGTTACAGACCCAGTTAAGCTGCAAGATCCAGACTGATGTCCTGATCATAAACTAGCTACAGCATGGCTATTAAATAAGAAACTGGCCAGAGGTCCACTGGGCTTCAGGTCTCTCCCGAGATATTTCTAGATTAGTGCTAGTGTTCGAGTTTCTTGGAAGACCATCAGCACCAACTTAGGGAGAGTTAGCCCACCCCATCCTTCATGGACAGCAGACAAGTTACTAGGCAGGCTGCTATGTTTGAAGTAGGGCTGTTCTTTACCAGACACGTAGCATCCTTTTGCTGGGAGTGCTCATAGAAATCAAACATTTCACCTCACCTCACCTCATTTCCTAATATGCCCCTGGGGGGGGCATCTTGCACCACAGTTGAGAACACCCAGCTGCACTTCCTTAGGATTGATTTCTAGAACCCTGATTTAGGCTACTTCCAGACACATCCAGTCCCTTTCCCAAGGCCAGCCTCACTCAACTCCCAGGTTCTTCAATGTGAGAAGCACGCTTCTGGAAACAGTACTAGGTACTAGTTGCCCCCCTCCCCCCATCCCCATGAATAAACATGCAATCTCTTTCTTTGCCATCAGTAATGAACTCCTTCACTGGCAGATTTTAAACTCTGAGTATGGCAGATATAGTTAAGTTAAAATGTAATACCATATCATTTGCGCTTTCTTTTGATTCATTTTAAAGTTATTTCATTTTTAATATTTTCTGCGTTCATCGAGGTTTTCCTATGTTTTGTCTAGTCATTGTTGCTGGGGTTTTTTGTTTGTTTGCTTGCTTGCTTCCTGATTGTTTTGTATAATTTTCTGCATATGAAATCCAGGATACGTAGCTCTATAGGGGTAGTAACTAGATTGATATTTGCCTAGGGGACATGGCAGGGGAGGTTGGGCAAGTGGGGAGCTAAGAACAATGAGTACAAGAAGAAAATATCCTAAAATTGATTGTGGTTATGATTATACAAATATTCTTAATACATGACTGAATGATTAAATTGTATGATGTGTGAATTATATGTCATTAAAACCATTTTTTAAAAGGCGAACCAACAAGTCTAAGCTCTGATTTATCAGCAGAAACCATGCAAGTAAGAAGGCAATGGGAATTCCCATTGCCTTCTTACTTGCATCCAAAAAATGAAAAAATATTTGACAACCAAGACTCATATACTCCCCAAAATTGTTCTTCAGATATGATGGCAAAATGAGGACATTTCCAGATAAATAGAACTGAAAGGAATTTGTAAATCCAGAATTTACAAAATATGAAAGGAAATCCCTCAAAGAAGAACCAACAAGCACAGACAACAGCATACAATATTATGTGCCAAAAATAAAATAAACCTACTAGGCTGATAATAGCGAATCAAGGATATCAATTTGTAGTAAAGATAATTACAAAGAAAATTGTGGAAATAGTGTGATTACAAAACTTCTAAATGGAAAGGAAATTAAGTAGACTTCATGATAAAACAGACAGCTTTAAACTTGGAAAGCAGTTAATAAATTGCAAGGTAACCTCAGAGAAGAGGAATAAATCATTTTATCAAAGTAAAAAGAGGAAAATCAAAGATTTAGTAAACACTAAAGCAAGAAAAGTGAAGAGATTGACAAGAAAACCCATGAACAAAATGAACTCGGCACATAAAATTATGTGGAACAAAGAAACCAACACACACACACAGAGTAAAATAACAGCAATAAATTGATATTTATTGATGACTACACTATATGCAAATTGACTAAATACATCACTCCAGAGACAGAATAGCAGAATGCTGTCCACAAGAAACACACCATAAATACAAAGACAAAAATAGACTAAATATCAAAGGATGTAAAATACACTATCAAGCTAATGGCATTCAAAAAGGAGCAGGAGTGGCAATGTTAATTACTTAGAAAGAGTCTCAAAATCTATAAATCAAACGCTTAAAGAATTGAAGAAAGATATATAACTTTACAATAGTAGGATATTTAATACACCACTTTTAATGAAGGACAGTAAAATACAATATAACAAAACTTTGAGATATAGCAAAAGTAGGGCTTTTCAGTGCTCAAGAGTCAATTTATAGAAATAACCATATAAATCAAAAAGAAGAAAGAAACAAATCTACACCTTACCTGAACAACTCCAAAAGTAGGAAAAAGAGCATCAAAACCGCCTATAATCTCCAGAAGAAAGGAAATAATAAGGATTAGAATAGATATAAATGAAACAAAACAGAAAAAGAATACAAAGACTAAAAAGGCTCAAAGGTGGTTGTTAAAAAAGTTGAACAAAATTGACAAACCACTGGCAATGATATGAAAGATGGGAACAAAGGAAAAGAAACAGAAATAAATAAAATGAATTAAAACTTGATTTCACAAGAGTTAACTGTAATAAAATAATAACAGAATACTATGAGGAACAGTATTCTTATAAACTTGAAAACCTCTAAAAATGGATATTTTTATAGAAACACATGACCTATATGAATCAACACAGACTGAGCTAGAAAGACCCATCGCAAAAGACACAACTGAAAAGGGCAGTAAAAACTCCCAACAACTACATGTTCTATCCCAGGTGGCTTCACTGGAGATTTCTATGAAATATTCAGCGAAGAGATGACACTAAGTCTATTCAAATGATTCTAAAACATAGAAAAGGATGTACTACTCTCAAGTTGACTTAATGAAGCAAGTACAGAAAGAAAACTACAGACCAGTATTCCTCATGACTTGTTTTAATTTTCTTCAACCTGAACTTACATGTGAGCAAATCAAAGTCTGTTCCACAGTCAACACCTTGCCTCATTTTAGCTGCTGATATTGAGCTTCTAGATCATCTCTTCCCATAGGTAGTTAAATGGATTTTTATAGGTTCCATTTGGAAAAGTCTATGTATAGTCAGTTTGTGTTGTTGAAAAAGGTTATTTGCAATGAAGAAGCCATTGGCCTTGTAAAATTCTATTACGTTTTCTCCAGCTTTGTTTCTATAACCAAGGCCAGATTTCCAATTTTGCATTCGAATGACCAATAATTATCGTGATTGCATGTTTGATCAAGTTCAGACTGGAGATGTTGGTAAAATTCTTCAATTTCTTCATCACTAGCTTTAACAGTTGGTTCACAAATTTGAAGAATGTTTGCAATGATTGGATTTCCTTGAAGGCAGCTAGATAATCCTATCAAGATAGATCTAGAAATATCCTTTTTCACAATGAATGTGAATTTGTCACTCCTGAAATAGTAGACAAGAAAGATATTTACTTGTCTTCTATTAACTATGCAAAGGAATTCAACTGTGTGGATCATAAGGAACTATTGATATCTTTGAGAAAACTAGGAATTGCTGAATATTTTATTGTGATCATGTGCAACCTGTACGTGAATCAAGAGGCAGTTGTGCGAACAGAACAAGGGAATAGTACATGGCTTAAAATCAAGAAAGGTGTGTATCTTCTGACCATGTTTATTCAATTTTTATGCTGAGCAAATAATCAGAGAAGCTGGGATATATGAAGAAAAATGTGGCATCGGGATTAGAGAAAGGCTTATTAACAACCGTCAATATGCAGATGACACAACCTTGTTTGCTGAAAGTGAGAACTTGAAGCACTTGCTAATGAACATTAAATATTGCAGCCTTCGGTATGGACTACAACTCAATGCAAAGAAAACCAAAATCCTCACATCTCTACCAATGGGTAACATCATGGTAAACTAAGAAAATATTGAAGTTGGCAGGAATTTAGTCCTGTTTGTGTCCACACTCAATACTCATGGAAATATCAAACAACACTTTGCATTAGGTAAATATGATATGCAAGACTTCTTTGAAAGTGTTGAAAAACAAGAATGTTACTTTGAGAACTAAAGTGCACCTGACCCAAACCATGGTATTTTTCCTTGGATACATGAGAAAGTTGGATATCAAATAAGGAAGAACAAAGAAGAATCGATGTATTTGAGTTGTAGTGTTGGGGAAGATTATTGAAAATAACCATGGACTACCAAAAGATCCAACCAAAACTTTCTTAGAAGCACATCCAGAATGTTCCTAAAAAATTAGGACGGTGAGCAGGATTGCATTTCACATACTTTGGGCATGCCATCAGGAGAGAATAGTCCCTAGAAAAGGCCATCATGCTTGGCAAAATAAAGGGGCAGTGTAACTACAAAAAAAACCCTCAATAAGATGAAGTGACATGGTCGCTGCAACAGTGGGTTCAAACATAACAAGGATTGTGAGGATTTCATAGGACTGGGCAGTGTTGTTGTGTTGTACATAGGGTCACTATGAGTTGGAACCGATTTGATGTCACCTAAAAACATCCCCTATGGACATAGATGCAAATATTCCCAACAAAATCTTAGCCAATAGAATCCAATAGCACAACAAAAAAATAGTATATCACAAAGAGGTTTCTAGTGGTGTTCTGTGATTGTATAACTGGTATTGCTCATGACTTATCATTAGAAAAAGAATCAATGTAACTCATCATGTTTATAAAACAAAGAAAAGGAATCACATGACCTTATCAATCTATGCTGAAATGGGCATTTGATAAAATCGGACACCTCTTCCTGATTTAAAAAAACAAAAACTTCTAGCAAAGCAGAAATACATGGGAAACTCCTCTACATAACAGAAAGCATGTATGCAAAACCAATGGCAAGAGGCCTCTTTAAATGTTAGAGCAATAAGATTATGGACTAAAGTCCACCTGATTCACACTATGGCATTTATAATAATCTCTTATGCATGGGAAAGATGGACAATAAGGAAGACCAAAGAAAAATTGTTTGTGTTGTTAGGTGTCATCAAGGCAGTTCTAATTCATAGCGACTCTAAGTGCAACAGGATGAAACATTGCCTGGTCTTGGGCCATTCTCAGAAGCATTAGCCTCAGAAGCTGCTTAAGGATACACTCACCGAGCCACATTTATCTCTGAGTGCCTTCCTGGTTCTCACTGAGCCCTTATTTTACCAAGCATGATATTTTCTACGGCCTTATCTCTCCTGATAATGTGTCCGAAATACATGAGATGAAGTCTTGCCATCCTCACTTACAAGAAGCACTCTGGCTATACTGCTTACAGGACAGATTTGTTTGTTCTTCTGGCAGACCGTGGCACTTTCAGTATCCTTTGCCAGCACCATGAATCAAATGCATCGATCATTCCCTGGTCATCCGTATGCATTGTCTAGCTCTCCCAACTAAAATCTCCATGACTTCAATCAGGAGTACCTTAGCCCTCAAAGTGAAATCTTTTTTCTTTAATGCGTTAATGAGGTCTTGTTCAGCAGATTTGCCCAACACACAACTGTGATTTCTTGATTGCTGTCTTCATGAGTGTTGATTGCTTTTCCAAGCAAGATGAAATCCTTTAAAACTTTAATCTTTTATCCATTGATGTGTTTTACTGGTCTAGTATGAGGATTTTTCTTTTCACTGAGTTACAATCTATACTGAAAACTGCAGTCTTTGATTTTTATCAGCATATGCTTCAAGTACTCTTCACTTTCAGCAACCAAAATTGTATCATCTACCTATCACAAGTTGTTAATAAGCTTTCCTCTAATCCTGATGCTCATTTTCTTCATATTGTCCACCTTAATGGATTATTTACTCAGCATACAGACAAAATATATATGATGAAAAGAAACAACACAGACACTCCATTCCTGATTTTAAGCCATGCTTTATTCCCTGTTCTATTCTTTTTTATAAATTTCACATAGACCTAACATAGCTAAGATGGGTGATTTATGTTTATTTTATTTTTCATTAAAAGATCATTTTTATGGGGGCTCTTCCAACTCTTATACAATCCATACATCAATTGTACTAAGCATATTTGTACATATGTTGCCATCATTATTTTGTAAGACATTGACTTTCTATTGAGCCCTTAGTATCAGCTCCTCTTTTTCCCCTGCCCCCACCCTCGTGACCCCTTGATAAATTATAAATTATTATAATTTTCTTGTCTTACACTGACCACTGTCTCCCTTCCCCCATGGTTTTTGCTGTTTGTACCCCTACAGGGGTGTGTGGTTATGTGTCAATCATTGTGATCAGTTCCCTCTTCCTCCCCTCCTTTACCCACCTTCCCCTTACCCCCCGGTATATCTATTCCCATTCCTATTCCTGGATTCTGTGTGTCTTCAGCTCTCAACTCCTATCTGTACCTGTGCACATGCTCTGGTCTAGCCCGCAGTGAAAGGCAGGACTGGGGTCATGATAGTGGGAGATGAGGTAGCTTCAAGGAATCAGAGGAATATTGTGTGTTTCATCAGTGGTTTACTACACCCTAGTTGACTCATCCATTCCTTTTGACCCTTCTGGGAGGCGATGACCCACTGTCTACAGATGAGTTTTGAGTCTCTGCTCTGACCCCCCTCATTCTCAACAATGTTTTTTGTTTGTTTGGGGTCTTATGAGGCCGGTTATCTGATCACATCGACACTTCATGATCTCACAGGCTGGTGTACTTCTTCCATGTGGACTTGTTGCTTCTCTGCTAGGTGGCCGTTTGTTTAACTTGAAACCTTTAAGACCCAAGACACTATATCTTTTGATAGCCATGCACCATAAGCTTTCTTCACATTTGCTTATGCACCATTTTATCTTCAGTGATTGTGCCGGTAGGGGGAGCATCACAGAATACCAGGCTGTTAGAACAAAGTGTTCTTGCATTGAGGGAGGGCATGAGCAGAGGCCCGAAGTCTGTCCACTACCTCAGTGTATTGCCTGATAAATATATGTACATAGGCCAATACCTCTATTTTTCTGAATTAATGTATTTACATATGTACACGCCTGTGCTTATACCTCTATCCATAACTTCGCTTCCTAGATCTGTCCTCTGTTTCCTTTTACCTTCATTCTGCCCCCACTATCATGCTTTCCCTTTTTCCAACCCTTAGTAATTCTTCTCAACTAAATTGCTGTTGCTCCAACACCTCCAGAATCTCTACATCCTCCTCATTTTTAATTTTATTTCCCTAGTTACTCCCCCGTCTATGACTTTGCTCACTGCTCCCTTCCCCCACTTCCTCCTCCCCCCAAGTCCCTCCAGAACCAGAACCATTGGGCCCATTGCTTTCTCCTTGAGCTTGCTTTTCATGCCTATCTTATATAAGTAAACAAACCAACAATAACAGTGACTGAACAAAAAGAAAACAAAAAGATTGAACGAAAACTGAAAAATTTTAAAAAGATAACAATAACTGGCAAACAATCAAAGCATACACAATGCTAGGTCTGTGCATTGAACTTTATGAATATCTCCCCACTGATCCTGGGACAATTCTGGGAGCTGCCCCTCCTAGCCTGAAGTCTATTTTTGAGACTCCCCAGGGGCTTTGTGGCTTCGCTTTGCTCCCATTGCTGGTCTGTTA
Source organism: Tenrec ecaudatus (assembly GCF_050624435.1). Taxonomy (NCBI): domain Eukaryota; kingdom Metazoa; phylum Chordata; class Mammalia; order Afrosoricida; family Tenrecidae; genus Tenrec; species Tenrec ecaudatus. Next base: position 56,983,710 of record NC_134548.1, on the reverse strand, counting down.
TATCCCCTGCTTGGTTTGCCCCGCTGTGGGGGGTTCAGACCTTTTGTTCCATGAAGTGGTCTGTTGCATGGCAGCATGAAGAAGATCTACATGAGCATGGATAAGTGTTCTGGAATTCTGATTTTCTCAAAGACATTCATAGTTTGTCATGATCCCCAAAATGCAATGCCTTTGTGTAATCAGTAATTTCTGAATTCTGTTGGGCCTTCTCTTTTTGGAGTGGGCTGGTTATCCAGGTAGTTGTCTTACAATTACTTGGCATAGACTAGTGAATGCTTCCAGTACTACATCAGCTTGTTGAAACATGTCAATTGATCAAATGATCGATTCTTGGATCTTTTCTTATTGCTAATGCTTTCAGTTCAGCTTGGACTTCTTCCTTCAATACCATCCATTCTTGGTCATATGCTACTCTTTTAAAAAAGTCATCTTATTGGGGGCTCATACAACTCTTATCAGAATCCATATATCCATCAATTGTGTAAAGCACATTTGTACATTCCTTGTCCTCATCATTCTCAAAACATTTGCTCTCCATTTAAGCCCCCAGCATCAGCTCCTCATTTTCCCCTCTTCCACCCTCCCCCATCCCTCATGAACCCTTGATAATTTATAAATTATTATTATTTTGTCATATCTTACACTGTCCAACGTCTCCCTTCACCCACTTATCTGTCAACAGAAAAGTGGGTCATACGCTACTCTTGAAATAGTTGAACATTCACCAGTTCTTTATGGTAAAGCGACTGGGTGTAGTACTTTCATCATCTTTGGTTGCTCTCTACATGGTTCAATATTTTTTCCATTTCTCTCACTACGATGGAGTCGATGCCAACTCATAGTGACTCTGTAGGTTTGCTTATCACTCTTGCACAGGTGTTTGGTGATTTGAGATGAATGACCTTAACACAATGTTGTATGGCAGCAATTGTATGGTCTTCTTCCTCTCCCCCAATCTTGAAAATCTGACTCCAACTGAGGACAGGTCTCCTCTGCCAAAGTGGTTTTTAAGATGTACATATAAAGGGGTGAGATATGGTTCATGGGCACTAGACAAGCTCTCTACCTCATTGCTTAGGAGACCAGATTAGGAGAATACATGAACAGAGAGTACAAGTCTACTTTTCTTTTGGTATTTATCCAGAGAGTAGTATACACATACAATGTTTGTCCTTTTGTGATTGGCTAACTTCGAATAGCATAATGGTTTCCAGGGCGATCCATGTCATAAGGTATTTCATGGTTTTATGACTGGTTTTTTTTTTTCAGGGATTGCTTATTTTATTGCTGATCTTTGCCAGTACGGACACATTTCAGGGGCTTGGGAGGATCAAATGGTGAAGGTGCTGCCCATTGACTCCAGGAGAGAGACCTCCCACAATCAGGTCGTCTAAAGATGGGGATGGAAACGAGGCTCCTGAACGTGGATGCTGAGGCCATCTCATGACTTCTTATGACAACTGGACATAAATAAAGGTGTGTCTCATGAAATCCTGCAGCGTCTGGATGCTGAGGGCCATCTCATGACTTCTCATGAAAACTGGACATAAATAAAGAAGGTCTGTCTCAGGAAATCCTGCAGCATCTGGACACCGTGCACTTGGAACTCCATGACAGGTGGTCCCATCCACAGGGCCAAGCCTCTCAGCCACCACCATCCATGACTGGGCCCCAAGACAGTCACTCGCGTCTGTCCAGAGGTGGTGAAGCCTCCGCTACAGCTGGATGAAGGTGCTGCTGTGTTCCTCTAGACGGCGAAGGTCAGCATCTGAGGAGCCAAAGATAAGCTCCTCCACCTCCTCATCTACGTAAAACACCAGCGGATTCAGAAAGTTTTCTGGCACCGTCCACCATGGCTGCTGCGTCTCGGCGCTGGTCCTGCCGGTACTCATGATCCTGCTGAGTTCTGACTCAGTCCACAAGAGAGCAAGTTCCTTATGACTGTTTTTTTAAGGATGCATAGAATTCCATTGCGTGTATGAAACAGATTATTTGAAAACAAACAGTTTTATTGTATAACCATCTCCACAATCAATTTTAGAACATTTATTTATAAATGTACTCATTTTCATCAGCTCTCCCCATCTCCCCAGCCTTCCCTGCTATACCCCACTAAAAACTAGAAATTCAGTCACTGTCTCTATAGCTCTACCTGTACTGGATTTCATATACAGAAAAATGCAGAAAACAAAATACAGAAAAACACTGCACTCTACATGCTATATAGCGAGGCTATTCACATCTCTGGTCTATGGTCAGAGGGGATTCACTGGAGACTTCATCCACGTGTGTATCCTGTGAATGGCTTGGGCTCCCATTGTCATCCATAGCCTTTTGCAAGCTTGGTGTTCACAAGTTATGTTCTGATACTATTCCCACATTCAGGTTTGGATTTTATCATTCACAATCCTTGCATCACATGGGCTGATGTGCTTCTTCCATGTGAGCCTAGTTAACACCTCATTCAGATTACTGCTTATTTGAACACAAGACTTGAAGACCTCAGATGCTATTCTTTCCAATAACCTAGCACCATCTAGTTTCTTTGCTATAGCATCCATGTCTTCAGTGATCTCTTCATGAGGGTAAGCAATAACTAATTGTTCTTAGATTGGGGCTAGAATTAAGTGTGAGCCCCAAATCCATTCATGTAGCTATGCTTTATATATGTCTTTGGCACACTTTAGAGACATCATTATTATTTTATGTTAGAAAACTTTATCAATCATCCTCCTGAGACATAGCTATTGATGACACTATTGATAGTGTCATTAATTTAGCCATTGATGCAGTATTTACAAACCTCAATACATGACTTGTAAAGATCAAGCTTATAAGTGACTGGAAACTTTACACAAACAATGAGAGTGGTGGTAGAGCAAAACTTCCAATAATATTCATTCACAATGGATGAATAATGCCTCGTAACTTAAGACATGTTATAGTAAAGACTTAAGGCTGAAACACTAAGGCCCTTAAACCTTAATACCAAGGTCTATAGGTCAGTTTGAGGGAAAGCCAAGTTTACTTAGTGAGGTTTCCACATCAAGTTTTTCTGGTGTGGCCTATGGAGGATGTTGTGTGCCTTGAAAGAACAGAGTCTAAGGTCCCAGTAATATATTTCACATGTCCATCAAAGGCTGGAGAGCAACTAGGTCAAAGGTGTCCATTTAGGAACACAGCACCATGCATATTCTTCCCTTGGGTTCTGCATAAGTATAAAGGTTTTCTCTCGATGGGAAGTTGCTTCTCCCTGTTTACCTTACAACAGAAAGGCCTTCTCTGAAACCTGTATGCCCCCCCCCCCACACACACACATCCTGACTTGAATTTCCAATAAAGTTCACGTATCATTCTTGTAGGACTTTCTGTTGATTTGGGGTGACCTCAACACAATTTTTATGGCAGCAACTGAATGGCCCCCTTCCTCTCCTCACATCCCAAAAAACTGACTCAAGCTGAGGTAAGGTCATCTTTATGGATATGGCTTTAAAGCTGTACATATAGAGGGCGTGATATATGGTTTGTCTTGGTTTTTATTTTTATAGTAGTAGTTTCATGAATTATGGAAGACCATTGACAGTGACAGAGGAGCCCTGGTGGCAGTGGTTACTTGTTGGGTCAGCAGTTTGAAACCACCTGCCACTCCTTGCATCACAGAGGCTGGTATACTTCTAAAACACCAGGTTTTTTACTCCCATAAAAAGTTAGTCTCAGAAAGTCACAGGGGGAAATTCTACCGTGTCCTATGGGGTCACTATCAGTCAGCATCAAGTTGATGTCAATGAGTAGTTTGGATTGGTTTAGTTATTGAACACCGGAGGGAGGGGAGTCTGTTTCTGAGAGGTAAAAGAACTGGGGAATTGAGTATGATACAGAAGTGAGAAAGAGAGACTGAGTTGGAATTATCTAGAATGTCAATTGCTATGGTAGCTTTAAATTCACTCCTAGAATGTGTTTGTGTGGCAGAACCAGATAAAGTAGAAATATAGTAACAAAGAAAAAAGAGTAATATGAATTGTTAAAGCAGTACCACAACACTCTTTGGGGGAATATAAAACATAATCACAAGAGATCTCAGTGAAACGCAGTAAAATCAGACATGCCACAGTGTAATTCCCCTAAGTGCAGTCTAGTCTTTGCTGGAGGGGCACATACTACTCTTAGACAGCCTAGGAAGTGAGGGAGGTGCTGACTGTTGTATGTCTGGGGAAAGCTTATTAGGAAGGATATGTCTCAGTTCGATCTTAAAAGATTGAAACTATTGAATGACAGGAAATATACTAGAGTGAGACTTTGAATATTTTCCTTTATTCCTGTGTTTTAAAAAAAGGCCTACTTTAGGATTTCCCCTCCTCAGTCATAGTGTACAAATTCAATTTCAGGAATCTATTCTGTGCATTAATGGGATGGCCAACAGGAGGCAGCATAGAATTAGAAATTTGTACATCCCCGAAATGCTGCATTCCTTTGCCTGCAGCTCTCTCTCTTAAATCAGGATGCTTTTATTCAACATAACATTTGAGCCCAGCTCATCTCACTAGTATATTTTCAAGGTCTGGCTCTTCAAAATAGGTAGGGTATGGTTAAAACAAAATAAGTGTTGCCGAGACCTGTGATGGAACTGAAGGCACGAATATTTATTTCACAATTCCCTGAGCTAAAAGATCCCATAGAGACCACTTAAAGTAGGACGAGAGATCAATAGAGCCCATTAGTCAAGGTTTTTGGATTTTGAGACCAGCAAGGAGTCATATAGAAGCCAACAACACAGGGCAATACTATTCTGGCATCACACTGTATACTTTGAATGCCTTAAACCTTAGGTACTGAGGACTTTAGCAGTCCCCTAAAGTGGTACAATTTCAGGATAGAAGGTATGGGCAGGACCTAAGATAACAGGGTCCAGATTTTCTGTAAAGGATACTGTGGTGCACTACTCAAATTACCCTTTACTGGTAGTGCTGCCCAAAACCAGTTCTCTGGAAATTACTTTTCATCAAAAAGAACTTCTTTAAGAGGGCACCAATCGCAATGATCAACATATCACCCCACCCCACAGCCCACCCTCTCCAGGGTGACGAACAAAAGAAGTGTGAGTGAAGGGAGACCACAGATGATGTAAATTATAAAAATAAAACAATTTATAAATGATCAAGAGTTCATGAGGGGGAGGGGGAGGAAGAGGGGAAAAGGAACTGATACCAAAGTCTCAAGCAGAAAGAAAATGTTTTGGAAATGATGGTAACATATGTACAAATGTGCTTGATGCAATTGATGTATGGATTGCTATAAGAGCTGTAAGAGTCCCCAATAAAAAGATTTATTAAAATTTTTGAAAGAAAAGAGAATATACAACCAATTCAGAAAGACCTAAAAAAAAGAGATTCTTTGCCCAAGCTTACACTCCATTCAAAAGGTTACATGTATCCAATGACTACTGTTTACCCATAGTCATTGAGTTGATTCTGACATTTTATGATCCTATAGACTAGAGTAGAATGGCTCCATATGATTTCCAAGGATGCAATTTTGGAGGTGAGGTGTTTTGACTCCTTTGGTTTTGTGGTTTTTTGTTTTATTGTGAATTCAGTGAAGTATTAGAGCTCAGTGTTGAAATTTTTTAAAATCTTATTTTATGTCATTGATTGCAATCTCCCCAAGTGGCATCATTTATCCCACTTTCTGCTTTTTTCCTAACCCTTCATCCTAGGATAAATTTTCCCTTTTAATCTCAAATAGTCAATGATTCTAAGATATGTGTACTTTCCTAGTTTTATCGTTCCCCTCATACAATTGTCTATTGTTTGGATGAAAATTGAACCAGGGAAGTGAGTTCATTTCCAGACCTGAAGGGTGACTAACAGCAATTTCCTCAATTATTCCACTTGCCTTTATCTGGCAAATAAGCCTGGCCTTTTTTTTCATTTAATAAATTTGAGTTTTATTAAACATTTGAGTTTTATTAAACATGTTCTCCTACTCCCTCAAGGATGGTAATGGTAGCCAGGCAATACCTAATCCTTCTGATCTCAGGGTTGTGGAGACTGATGTTTGCATGGTCCTATAGTACATTTATGTATTTCCATTTTCGTCATTCTCCTGAAGGTGGAGAGACACCAATAGTTGCACTTTATATGACTGCTCTTAAGATTTTAAGACTCCAGTCACTACACGGTGATAGGATTTTATCTCTCTGCCTTCAATGAAATCCAATCAATACAACTATTATTCAAATTTATGCACCAACCACAAAAGCTAGTGATGAAGAAATTGAAGAATTTTCCCAATAATTTCAGTTGGAAATTGATCAGATATGCAATCAGGATGAATTTATAATTTTGTTGATTAGAATGCAAAAGTTGGAAACAAAGAGAAAGGAACAGTAGTTGGAAAATATGCTCTCATGACAGAAATGAAGCTGGAGATCAAATGATAGAATTTTGCATAGTAAATGCCTTTTATCAACAACAGAAAAGGCAATGACTTCCCCAGATAGAATACACAGAAATCAAATTGACTACATCTGTGGGAAAACATGATGTAAAGGCTCAATATTAGCAGCTAAAACCAGTCCAGGAGCTGATTGTGAAACAATAAATAGCTCACATGTAAGGTCAGGAAAAAACAAAGGAAAATCTAAACAAATCCATGAGAGCCAAAATATGATCTTAAGTGTATCCCACTTGAATTTCAAGAACATATTTGAGGCATTGAACACTAATGACAGAAGACCTGATGAGTTATGTGAAGACATGACCATCATTCATGAAGAAAGCAAATGGCTATCAAAAGGACAGGAGAGAAATAAAAGATCAAAGTGAATGTCAGATGAGACTGTGAAACTTGCTCTTAATTGTAGAGTAGCTAAAGCAAATGGACGAAAGGAGTAAAGGAGTCGAATAGAAAATTTCAAAGGGCAGCTCAGGAAGACAACCCCAAATATCTTAAAGAAATGTGCAAAGACATAGAATTAGAAAACCAAATGGGTAAAAAGATACTGAGTATATCTTAAAGTGAGAGAACTAAAGAAATAATTCAAGCCACAAATTGTGATCTTGAAACATTCTATGAGCAAAATAGTCAATGATGCAAGAGGCATCAAGAGAAGGTGGAAAGAACACAGAGTCACTGCACCAAAGAGAACTATTATACCGTCCACGATTTCAGGAGGTCGCATATGTACAAGAATCAATGGTGCTGAAGGAGGAAGGTCAAGCTATACTGAATTCATTCACCAAAAACAAGGCTCCAGGAATTGATGAAATACTAATTGAAATGTTTCTGCAAGCTTATGAAACACTGGAAGCACTCACTCATCTATGTCAGGAAATTTGGAAGACAGCTATTTGGCCAATGGACTGGAAACCATCTATATTTGTACTCATTCCAAAGAAAGATAACGCAGCAGAATGCTGAAACTATAGAACAATATCATTGATATTACATACAAGTAAACTTTTGCTGAAGATCATCCAACAACAGTGCAACAGTATATTGGCAGTGAATGGCCAGACATTTAGGCCAGATGCAGAAGAGCATGTGGAACAACAAATATAATTGCTGGCTCAAAGCAGATAATACCAGAAAGATGTTTTTGCTTTTGACTGTGTGGGTCATAATAAACTATGGGGAATAAACCTTGGGAAGAATGGGAATTCCAGAACACGTTTTGTGCTCACAAGGAACTTGAATATGGATCATGAGACAGTTGGGCAAACAAAAGAGGGGAATATTGCATGGTATGGAAAGGTATGCATCAGAGTTGTATCCTCTCACCATACTTACTCCATCTGTATGCTGAGTAAATCATCAGATAAACTAGATTATATGAAGAATGTGACAGCAGGATTGGAGGAAGGTTTATTAATAACCTACCATTGCATATGGAACAACCTTCCTTGTTGAAAATGAGGAGGATTTGAAGCACTTGCTGATGAAAATCAAGGATTTTAACCTGTGTGAATTACAGCTCAATGGAAAAAAGACCAAAATCCTCACAATGGGATTTATGGCTAACATCATTATAAATGAATAAAAGGTGGACATTGTCAAGGATTTTGTCTTGCTTGGATACTCAATCAAATGCTCATGGAAGCAGCTGTCAAGAGATCAACAGATGAGTTGCATCAGGTAAATCTGCTGCGCAGACCTCTTTAGAGTTTGAAAAGAATGAATGTTACTTTGAGGACAATGATGCACCTGGACCCAAGCCATGATATTTTCCACTGCCTAATTTACAGGTGAAAATTGGACATTGAATAAGAAATACGGAAGCAGAATTGATGCATTTTAATTGTGCTGGCAAAGACTAAGCAAAATACCATGAGCAGCTAAAAAGACAAACGGATCTGTCTTGGAAAAAAGTATGATCAGAGGTTTCCTTAGGGGCTAGGATAGCAAGACATTGTCTTTCATATTTTGGACATGTTATCAAGAGAGACCAGTCCCTGAATAAGGACACCATGTGTGATAAAGCAGAAAGTCAGCAGAAAAGAGGAAGATCCTGAATGAGATGGATTGACACAGTGGCCTCAACAATGGGCTCAAGCATGGGAGCAATTATTAGGATGCTGCAGGATAGGGCAGTGCTTCTTTCTGTTGTACATGGGTTGGAACTGACTTTATAGCGCCTAACAACAACATTATGGCAGGGGAGATTGGCAAAAAGAAGCGAATTAAAAGCAGTGGGTACAAAAATGGAAATATTCTACAGCTGATTGTAGTGATGATTGCACATTAAAAAAGTTATTAAAATGATTTAATTGTATGCTACATGAGTTATATACCCCCCGAAAAACCTGTTTAAAAATTCAGGGCCAGCTCAAATGGTAAAATTCTTGGGAATAGCCTCAGCAGGAGACATTCATGGTATTTTTCAGACAACCAAGAGCAAGTTGTTGGTATGGCCTGCTCCAAAGACTAAGTAGGAGGTCCAGTGTTTGGTTAGTCTATTTTGATTTTAGAAGTCAGAGTACATACCTGAGAATATTTAAATCTCCCATCCATACAACTACTCCAAAGAAAACTGAGTGGACCCCTGAGCAATTGCAGGCATGTCTGAGTTACAGAAAGTGGTCTGACCCTCTTGCCTTTAGGACATTATGATCCACATTCAGACATGATTTTGGAGGTGTTTGACACTCATGCTTATACAAACTGGCGCTTATGGGAGAAAAAAAACCCTTGAGAATGCTGCCCTATGATGACCATTGGGATTCTGGACTAGGATGCTTCCCAAAGCTGCATCATAATACACACCTTTTGGAAGGCAATTGCTTACCTGCTACAGGACATTGATTGGGATTGCCTCAATGACAGAAGTACATGAAATCATCATGAGATACCCATAACATTTTGGGTGATGTCAGAGAAACACTCAAATAAGGAAGGTGGTACATCAAATGGTTCCATAATAACATGGAAATGCATCAAGGGCTTATGAGGGTAGGAGAAGCGGGGAGGGAGGGGGAAATTGAGGACCTGATATCAAGGGCTAAAGTAGAAAGCAAATGTTTTGAGAATGATGATAGCAACAGATGCACAAAGGTGCTAGACACAATGGATGTGTGTATGTATGGATAAGATGGAAATGGTTCTTACAGGAATAAGGTGCTGGGTGAATGCAGGGTTGCACCCACCATATCCAGAAACAGTTAGCCTCCCTTCTCATCAGTTCTTCCCTGGAACCACCTGGGAAGCTGTCAACACTGATGGGGAAAGCTGCTACATTAAGACCAGCAGGTGCCGACTTTAATTGAAGTAAGTAAAAACATGTCATCCCAATGAGCTCAAGTGTATACTGTTTTTCTAACCATGATGGAAGACTCAGGCAATGATGAGAGCCCATCTGCTTGGTTTTTTCCTGCTGTGTGGACAGTGGCCAATGGCCTAACTATATGGTTAGGCAAATGGACAATGGAAAACTGGACTATTAAAGGAACACCTGTGTCAGGCAAAGACCTATGGAAAGCACTATGGGGATTTACAGGGTGCATCAGAGTAGGAAAAGTTGATGCCCATCCGAAGAACCCCTTTCCTGGATCTGAAGGTGATTGAACCCTGCAAGTGAACTTGCTGGTATAGTCTCTTGAAGTAGCCAATGGGATCATGAGCTGAATGGACAGACAAGTGCTGCAGCAATGAAGAGATGGGCTGAATCTAGGATCCCTCTGAGGCACAAAATGCCCATAAAGAATACTCCGTCTTTCAGCAAGAATACAAGGCTTTCAGATGGCTATGGGACAGATTCCTCAAGGAAAAGGCCCTGCACATAGATGGCAAGTCAATTATATTGGACAAATGATACCAGTGGCATCAGGTGGCAAGAAATTGATCCTTGTAGAAATAGATGCTTACTTTGATCTGGGCTGTGCATATCAGTAACACATGAAGATTCTAAACACCCCAATCAAGGGATTAGAACAAAAGATACTGTACCAATTTGTGCCACTAAGTTATATCTCCGTAGAGCAAGGAACACAGTTTATAGACTGCAGGTTGCAACAGTGGGTCACTCTCTATCATGCTAAATAGACACACCGTGTTGTCTTGGAAGAAGTACAGCAGGAGTGTTCTTTAGAAGCTAGGATGGTGAGACTTCATTGTCCATACTTTGGAAATATTTTCAGGAGAGAGAAGTCCTTAGAGTAAAGCATCCTGCTTGGTAATGTAGCGGTAGAGTAAAAAAGAGAAAGGCCCTCAATGAGATGAATCGACACACTGGATATGACAATGGATTCAAGTATAGGAACAATTGTGAGGCTGGTACATGACTGAGAAATGTTTTTGTTGTTGTTGTGTATAGGGTTGCTAAGGGTCATAACCAACTTAATGGCACCTAACAACAACATGAACCTATATGAAAGCCCCAAATCATATATTTACATCATATGTATTTGGAAGAATTGACTGAATAAAATTTATAAAAATCAAACTCACTAGGGACGGGGTAGAACTGCCCTTGAGAGTTTCTGAGACTGTAATTCTTTATCAGAGTAGAAAGCCACATCTTTCTCCAGTGCAGTATCTGGTGGTTTTAAACTGCTGACCCTGTGGTTAGCAGTCAAATGCCTAATCACTACGCCACCAAGGCTCCATAAATGAAGTAATACAAGTTCTAAAATGATACTAGAAACTTCAAAACACCACTTTGAATGTTACAGAGAATCATCTGGAATTCGAATTGAAAAAAAAAGCAATAATGAAAAGAACATAAAGAAATAAAATCAACAAGGAAATATAGGCTTAGAAGAACAGTATAAGCCAATTAAGACAGCTCCCTGGTGGTGCACTGAATTAAGTTTGAGCGGTTAGTCAAAATATCAGTGGTTTGAATTCACAGAAACTCCATAAAAGAAAGAGTTACAGTCTCCTCAATAGAAAGTGAAAGCATTCCCCTTATGAAAGGGTACTAAACAAGGATGTCCTTTATCGCCACTCCTATTCAAAATGTACTGGAAGTCTTAGCCAGACAATAAAGAAAGGGAAAAGCCATCCAAATGATCAAAAATAAAAAAAAATTCTCTTTATTTGAAGATATGATCCTATATGTAGAAAATCCCAAAAGCTCAGTAAGGAAATTGTTGGAATTAATTTAAATATTCAGCAAAGTGGCAGGGCACAGGATTTGCATGAGAAAACATGTGGATGATAGTCCTGGAACATGGAGCTTGAAAGGGATAAAATAGAGAGGCGGATTGGATACAGACAGAACAGCCTCTGAATGGGAACTGTAAGAGAGGAAATAGACAGCTGTGCCAGCTCATAATCAGAGCAGGTGCATACCAGTGACTGACGAGGAGCGTGGTATCCTACCTTGCTCTCTGCACACTCCCAGGGACCAGAGGAGTGGCCATCCCACGCTCTCAACTCACCTTCCAGGCCTCTTGCACTGTCTGAGGTCTGAAACTCATACCTGTGGATTGGTTCCATGTTCACCTTGAGATGTACAAGCTGTACATCATCAGAGCAGCATAAAGCACACTACAAGAAAAGCAGCTTATTGCAAGCCACCTAGGGTGAGCAAGAACTCCATCCATAACAACATGCCATATCCCCAGCTGTCCTCAGTACACGAGGGAGGTCCTCTCTAAGAGCAAGCACCCTCTCCAAGTCTCAGACACTGAGACTGCACAAACAATTTCCAGATTAAATTACTGAACTAAGAGAGGACTAAATCCATACTAGACTGGCTTTCCACTCCCTCACTCCTCCCCTCAATCTTGTGATCTCCATGGCTGTTGCCAACCTATACCAGTTACCAACCCTACACCGTTTTCTTTTCTGGGTCTGACTTGTGCCTCAGTCTTCCTTTCTTTGCTTAAATTTCCTTCCCTAATGTTTTTATATGCTTTCCTATTTTCCTTTTTCCTGTTTCGGGCGGACAGGCTCAGCGTTCCAGGCCACATCTGCAGTGGTGCAGGCCAGCCTGAAGTGGCTCTGGCGGAAACGTGGTACAGTGGGCAGAAGTGGGATGGGCTCTGGAGCGGGGTTACGCCAGTGGGAAGTGCACAGCACTGGCCTCCCAGGCAGGGAGAGGAGCGGGAGCTAAGCTGATGCAGGCCGGCGGGCAAATGGGGTGCCAATGGAGAGGTCCCAGGAAGAATGGGGGTGGATAGTTCTCCGTGGAGGTCGCCCAGGCAGCCACCAGTAGGTTGCAGGTCAGTTATGGAGGTCCTGGGTGAATGGAAGGAGGAACCCGGGTCCAAGGACAGATTGCTGCCACGTGGGGAGAGGGGGACTGTGGGAAAAGGAAACTTCTCTCTTTGTGGGGTCCCATGAGTGGGCAGCTGCTGTAGGGGATCCTGACACCATTGTGCGTGTCTGGGAGAGCAGCCAAGCGACTCCATGTGCGGACCCAGTCTGGGGTTTGAGTGTGGCTATAGCTGATCATGGTCATGGTGTCCGGGCCTGATGACCCTAGATGTCCCATGAATAGAATCCTGGATCACTGAGGCCCCATCTCACGACAAATGTGTGGGGTGGGGGTGGGGTGCTGTCCCAGGGGGATCTTTCACTCACTAGACTCCTTCCACTCAGCTACCTGGACAGCAAACCTGCCTTGTTCGAAAGAGCCCTCAGAGTGTACAGCTCACCTGGTCCACCATCTTCCCTTTTCTTCTGTCCGTTTTTTCTTTAGCCTCGACTCTTTTTTTATATCCACTTCTTTTTGTTTTAGTTATTACTTCTTTCGGGGCCTGTTGTTTGCCTCATTTCTCACTATATTTATTAAGTTATTTAATTTTTTTCATATTTTATTTTTGGCAGTTGTTTCTCTTGTTATATATATTTACTTTTCTTGTTCAAACTGACCAGAGACAATGGTGCCCCTGTGACACAGAAACCCCAATAGCTAAACCTAATAGACAAGGTCTGTTACCTACTCCTATCCTTATGAACACCATTAAAACACAAATATACCACCACCAAAATGCTCAGAGACAACAATTTCAATTCACAAAAAGAAAGCACACAGAATGCACTGTTCGGAACCTGTTATCCGATTTACTGCCGATGGGTTCCATTCCAGTGCTACAGAAATTCCCAAAATAATATAAGACTGACAACATGTCTGTCTGATTTTACATTTGGGAGACAAGGGAAAAAAAAAAAAAAGAAAGCACACAGATTGGCTCTCAGAAATTGTAGGGAACCATACAGAGAACCAAATATAGAGAGCTGAAAGATGGTCAGGAAGAAGAGGAATATTACTTGGGTGTTTTCAACAGATTGAGAGAACAATTGAGAAAATTATAAATGAAATCAAAGACAACAGAAAAAAAAATTTAGAAGAATTTTTAAAAACACTATAATAACAAACTGACAAATCAAATGAAAATTTACAGACCATATGAAAACAGCAAATGGAAATTCAGAAGATTAATATTAAGAATACAGAAATAGATAACACAGTTGAAGAGTAAAATTGAATCAATGGAAGGCCCAAATAGAGATAGTGAAGTCAAGTTATTCAAAACTAATCTGCTATAGGAACAGTTAAAAAAAGAGAACTAAATATTTATGTGGGACACATCAAGAAGATTTACTAATGTGTGATAGGAATTAAAGGACAGAAAGTAACCTCTTAAAGAAAGATAGAAATTATCACAGAGTGTTAGGATGAAAATTTCCCTACCATCATGAAGGATGAGAAGATATGCATTCAAGAAGGTGCACAAAACTAAAAAAAATAGATTCCCCCTCAAAAAATCACCATGATATACCTTTATCAACTTTCCTCTCAAAAAATGGAAAAGTTAACTGCAAAGGGAACCAAGGAGACTAGGCCCCAAGTTTTCAAAAGAAATAATGCAACAAAGAAGGCAATGGGATGACATATATAAACAAAAAAATTGCCAACCAAAATCAAATGCTCAGCAAAACTGTCCCTCAAATAAAATGGTGAAATTAGGACATTTCCAGACAACCAGAAATTAAAGGAATTTCTAAAAACAAGACCACATTTACAAAAATACAAATATGAGTTGTTTGGACATAAAACCAATACCAACAGACAACAACTTGAGATTAACATACATGAAATCACAAAACAGAAGTCAACCCAAACAGATGCTATTGTTTGGTGGTGGTAGTGGCATTAGCCCATGGGGTTGGATTTAGGTGTCATCGAGTTAGTTCTGACCCATAGGAACACTATGTAAAGAGCAAAACATTGTTCAGTCTTACACCATCTTCACAGTTGTTCCTATACTTGATCGCATTGTTGCAGCCACTGCATCAATCCACCTTGTTGAGGACCTTCCTCTATGTCCACCGCCTCCTCTATCTTACCAAGGATCATCAATCTCTCTACAGGGACTGGTCTCTCCTGACAAGTCTAAAGCATGTAAGACAAAGTTTCGCCATCATTGTCTCTAAGGAGCGCTGCAGACGTACTTTCCAAGACAGATTGGTTTCTCATTTTAACAGTCCATGGTACTTTCATTATTTTTCACCAGCATTCAAATGCATCGATTCTTCTACAGTCTTCCTTAAGGTCCAACTTCCACATGCATACGAGGCAAGTGAAAATGCCATGGTTCCGGTTGGGTCCTTAAAGTAACCTTTCTGCTTTTCAACACATTAAAGAGATCTTGTGCCGCAGGTTTGCCCAATACATGTCCTTTGATCTCTTGTCCGTTGCTTCCAAGGGCACTGAGTGTGGATCCAAGCAAACCAAAAGTCCTTGACAATTCAATCTTTTCTCCAAAATCTATTTGTCCAGTTGAGAGGATTTGGGTCTTTTTTACGTTGAGTTAGAATCCATAACTGATGGCTGCAGTCCTTGATCTTCATCAACAAGTGCCTCGAGTCCTCAGTTTTAGCAAGCAAGGTTGTGTTATCTGCATATCGCAGGTTAGTAAGTAGCCTTCCAGTTTCTTCTTAACATAATCCAAGATCTCCATTATGTTCAGCATACAGATTAAATAAGTATGATGAGAGGATACAAACCTGCCTTATACACACCTTCCCTGCTTTTAAACTATGCCTCTCCTTGGTCCATTTCCACACGAACACAATTAAGTCTTCTAGAATTCCCATTCTTCTCAAGGTTATCCATGGTTTGTTATGACACATGCCGTTGAATGCCTTGATATAGTTAATAAAGCATAAATAAACACCTTTCTGGTGTTCCCTGCATTAAGCCAAGGTTCATCTGACATCAGCAATGATATTCCTTGTTCCACATGCTCTTCTGTATCTGCCCTGAACCTCTGGCAGTTTCCAATGTAGTGATGCAACCATTGTTGGATGATCTTCAGCAAAAATGTACTTGCATGTGATATCAATTATGTTATTCTACAATTTTGTTGGATCACTTTTCTTTGACAAGAGTACAACTATGGATCTATTCCTATCAGTTGGCCAAGTAGCTATCTTCCAAATTGCCTGGCATAGACAAGTGAGTGGTTTTAGTGCTTTATCACCCTGTTGGAATATTTCATTTGGTATTCCATCAATTTCTTTCAGACCACTGGTTCTTGCTTATATTCTACCTCCTGAAATTGTTTAGTTCTTTTTGGTGCCAAACAACAACAGCAAAAAACACTACCCTTGAGTCAATGCCAATTTATAGCAACCCTTTAACCCAGGGTGGAAATGCCCCTGTGGGTGTCTGAGACTTTAACTCTACAAGATTAAAAAGCTCTGTCTCCCTCCTGCACAGCAACTGGTGGCTTCAAGCTGCCCATCTTGTGGATTGCAGCTCAATATATAACCACTACACCATCAGGTGTGTGTGTGTGTGTTTGTGTGTGTGTGTTTGTTTGTGTGTTAGTGTGTGTGTGTTTGTGTGTGTGTTTGTGTTTGTTTGTGTGTGTGTGTTTGTGTGTGTGTTTGTGTGTGTGTTTGTGTGTGTGTTTGTGTGTGTGTGTGTTAGTGTGTGTGTGTTAGTGTGTGTGTTTGTGTTTGTGTGTGTGTGTTTGTGTGTGTGTGTTTGTGTGTGTGTGTTTGTGTGTGCGCAGTGACTCTGTATTTGTTCCATCTTCTTTTGATCATTCTTTCATCATTCAATATTTTACCTATATTCTCTTTCAATATTTTGATTCATAGCTTGAAGTTTTTCTTGATTTCTGTCAGTTTAAGATATACTGAATGTGTCCTTCCTTTTTGGTTTTCTAACTTTAGATCTTTGCACATTTCATTATATTTACTTTGTCTTCTTTTGAAATTCTCTCTTCAGCTCTTTGACTTTATTATTTCTCCCATTAGCTTTAACTACTCAAAAATTAAGATCCAGTTTCAGAGTTTCTTCTAACATCCACTTGGATCTTTTCTTTCGTTCCTGTCTTTTTCATGACTTTTTGATTTCTTCATAAATAATATTCTTGATGGCCTCCTGCAGCTCATCAGGTCTTCTGTTATTAATGTTAAATGCAGCAAAGCTGTTCTTGAAATACCCTCAAAATTTAAGTGGGATACACTCAAGGTTGAATCTTGGCTCCTGTGAACTTATTTTAATTTTATTCATCTTCAAGCGAAACTTAACATGTGAGCAATTGATGGTTACTTCAGCAGTCAGTCCCTGGCCTAGTTTTAGCTGCTAATATTGAGTTTCTCCATAGTCTCTTCCTACAGATGTAATCAGTTTTATTTCTGTGTATTTCATCAGGAGAAGTCGATGTATGTGGTTGCCCTTTGTGTTGTTGAAAAGGGGTGTTGGCTATGAAGATGTTGGTCTTTCAAAATTCTGTCATGTGATCTCCACTTTCATTTCTATTACCAAGACCATGGTTTCCAACTATCCCTTCCACTGTTTCCAACTTTTGCCTTCCAATCGCCAGTAATAATCAATGCATCTTGATTTCTTATTTGATCAATTTCAGATTGAGATCGTTGGTAGAATTCTTCAATTTCATCATTAGCTTTTGTGTGTGGTGTATTAATTTAAATCGTTGTATTTATTGGATTTCTTTGAAGGCAGATTAATATCCTATCACAGACTGCATTGGAATTTCAAAATTGATTACGAAATATCCTTTGTGACTATGAATGGAATGCAGTTCCTTTTGTACCGTGTCCAGCCTAGTAAACCATTTGATTTTCTGATTCAAAAGGGTCAAGACCATTTCATCTCATCTTTATGTATTCCATTTCATTTTTAGGAACTTCCAATTTTCTTAGATCCATACATTTAGATTTCTGATTATGAGATTCTTGTAGCTGCTTCCTTTTGCTTTTAGCTGTGCCCCATCAACAAATGAAAACTCCAAAGGATCCACACCCCCAGGCTCTACTACATTCACATCAACAATATCAAGTGCCTTCCAACCTGAGGGGCCCAAGAAATAATTCAAGCCACAAGTTGAAATAAAGATCTGATGGGCAAAATATTGAACAATGCAAGAAGCCTGGAAAGAATATACATAGTCACTGTACCATAAAGAACTAGTGGACATTTCACCATTTCAGGAGGTAGCATATGAGCAAGAACCAGTGGTGCTTAATGAAGTAGTTGAAGCTGCACTTAAATCATTAACCAAAAGCAAAGCTCTAGGAATTTATGGAAACCTATTGAAATGTTTCAACAGGCTGATGGAACACTGGAAGCAGTCACTGGTCTATGCCAGGCATTTTGGAAGACAGATACTTGGCTAATGACTGGAAGAGATCCATATCTGTAGCCATTCCAAAGAAAAGTGACCCAACAGAATTCTGAAATGATAGAACATGCAATTTATATTTAAATTTTTGCTGAAGATCATCCAACAATGGTTGCAGCAGTTCATTGACAAGGAACTTCCAGAGGTTCAGGTTGGATTCTGAAGAGCATATGGAATAAGGACTATCATTGATGAGATCATATGATCATGGCTAAAAGCAGACAATACCAGAGAGATTCCAGACAGAATAACAAGGAATTCTGGAAGATTTCATTGTGCTCATGTGCAACTTGTACATGGTTCAAGAGGCACTTGTGTAAACAGAACAATGGAACACTGCATTGTTTAACCTCAGAGAAAGTGTGCCCCAGGGCTGTATCCTCTCGCCATATTTACTCAATCTGCATACTGAGAAAATCATCAGAGAAGCTAGATTATATAAAGAATGTGACATCAGGATCAGAAGAAATCTTGTTAACAAACTTGGCAAGATGAACAATCTTGCTTGTTGAAAATGAGAAGGACTTGAAGCACTTGCTGGTGAAGATCAAGGACTTCAGCCATCAGTATAGATTAGGACTCGATGTAAAGAAAACTAAAATCCTCCTAACTGGACCGAGAGGTAACATCATGGTAAATGGAGAAAAGATTGAAGTTGTCAAGGATTTTTGTCTTGCTTTTCTCCATAATCAATGCTCATGGAAGCCACAGTCAAGAGATCAAATGATGTATTGTACTGGTAATTCTGCTCCACAACACCTCTTTGGAATACTGAAAACAAAGATGTTTCCTTGAGGCCTAAAGTGCACCTGGACCCAAGCCATGGTTTCTCTATTGAGACATTGATTAAAGAAGACTAAAGAAGAGATCAATGCATTCAAATTGTGATGCTGGCCAAGATTATTGAATGTACCATGGATTATAAAAGGACAAACCTCTCTTTCTTGGAAGAAATACAGCCAGAGTGCTCCTTAGAAGAAAGGATGGTAAGGCTTTGTCTCATATACTTGGGTCATATTGTCAGGAACACCAGTCCTCGGAGGACAGCAAAAAGAGGATAGCTCTCAATTAGATAGATTGACACAATGACTGAAACCGTATGCATAGGAACAATTATAAGGACGGTGCAGTTTTGTTCTGTTGTGTGTAGGGTCACTATGGGTTGTAACCAACTGGATGGCACTTAGCATCAACAACAATACCCAAGGGGCATACCACTCCACTGTATGCCTTAATCTGAAAGCATTCAGCTCAAGCTCTGTGAACCAGCAAACCCAGTTCCCTGAATTAAGTGGCCAGAGGCACCTTACTTCACAAAAGCACTGTGCCTTACTTGCTTCATGGGCTGTGAAGTTCACAACCATGTTCCATGCTCTGGCTCCTGGTTCTGATGCTGCGCCTGTTTTTATAGCTGTCTTCTGGATCCAAGAGGTTCCCTGTACAGGTATCTTTAGTCTAGAGGATGCACTCCACTCTTGGCTCTTGCTGATAATAAGATCCATCCTCCTAATTCACAGAGGCCTTGTTTTATGTGCAGCAGGATGGCATTTCAGGGAATCTGGTTTACAATTACTCACAGGTGAATCCTATCAGTATCTTCTCCCATCTCACTAGACCAGTGCTGTAAAAGGTTGTTTGCTGGGAGTTAGAGACTTTGGCTAGAGGAACAAATTAAATAACTCACTGCCCTTGCACAGATGGCCAAAAACAAATGAATCAATGCTTGCGATCTTTAGCCACCTGAGAGATGCAAATCAAAAGAACAACAATGGGATATCTTGTTATTCACCAATGACAAAATAAAAACAACAACAAATAATGCTGGCAAGGTTGTGGAGTGATTGGAATTCACCTACATTGCTGATGGGACTGTAAAATGTTACAACAACTATGCAAAGTTGAATGGTGCTTCCTCAAAGTTAGGAAAATAAATATGATTCAGAAATTCCCGTGCTTGGTATATATCTCAGGAAATAAGATCTATAATACCAATAAATACAAGCACATTCATGTTAATTGTAGCACTACTCTCAATAGCAATAATATAGAAACCATCAGAATGCCCAACAGTGGAAGAATGGATAAACTTTGGTACATACACACGGTAGGTTTTTACACAATGTTAAAGAACAAAGATGAATCTGTGAAACACCTCACAACATGAAATAACTTTAATGTATGCTTAGCAAAATTAGTCAGCCAAGTAAAAATACTGTTTGAGATCATTATAAGAAGTCAAGAAAACCTTTTCACATAAAATGAGCATACTTCATTACCAGAGTTGAGAAGGTAAGGGAGGTAGAGGAAGCCACAGACTGAGGGTAGACAGGTGAAGGGGAAGACAATATAGAAGAGGGAGGTTGGTGAAAATTAATAGAGGCAGGGCATGACATTGGAATATTTCCAAGTGCTGAAGGCAGCAGGGGCAAATACTGTTATATACAATCCTGCATCAGTAGTGACCTGCGAGTGGATGCTTAGACATGCAAACTCAGCAGGTATAAGTTGGATAGTTGAAATAAACCCACAAATTAACATAGATTTGTCAGAGGATATTTATATATGTGTATTTTTCATTGCTGCGAATATATCTACAAATATGGTGGGATGCACAGGAGGTATAGTTATGAGTACTTCTCATGCATAACCAAATTCCTCGAGGGCATGAGTCACTGGGCCTAGAGGACCAGGACAACACCAAGGTCAATTGGTATAACATAATTCACAAAGACAATATTCTATATTCTTGTTGGATGAGTAGCAAGCAAGCTCTTAAAAGCTCACGAGTATCCATCTAATGTGCAACCATTAGTCTCTCCCGATCCAAAGGACATAAGAATGTGGAAAATTAAAAGGCACGTGGAAATGTTTAGTCCAATGAAGCAATAAGCAATGGATCATACAAACTTCAGTCTCCACAACTCTGAAACTAGAACTCTATGTTACCTGGCTACAAGTACCAACTCCTCTGAAAAAGTGTTCAACAAAACTCAGAATGTCAAGTGAACAAGCTTACTAGTCCTAAAAAGGCAGGTGGGATCAATGAGACCGTGGCCCTTAATTACTACTCAGGTCTGAAATTGAACTCATTTGTGTGGAAGAATAATCAACCATTTAACATCAACAGGGCAGCATCTACTCAGCAACAAAGTTCAGAGGTGAGGAGATGGCTTAGAGACCGTATCTGATTACCCCCAGCTTTGGTAAGGAAAAGAAAAATCCAACTCCACACTAGCACAAAGCCAAATGATATAAGGCAGAGGTCAGGCATATTTCCACCCTCCATCCCTTTTTGACCCTATTCTGACATTGTTAACTTCATGACACTTAACTTCTCTGCTGGGTTCAACAATTCATGACAGTGCCCAGACAACTCATACACAATATTCTCAATTATGGGAATTTGTTAGGGTTAACAGGTTATACCCATTAAGATACAGTCTTTGCAGAGAGGAACTTTTGTTACCAGTCAACAGCCACATTTCTCTCTGGTCCTCAGGCTCTCAATTAGATGATTCCTTGGCCTCTGTGGTCCAGGAATCCCATTACTACTCTGCCTCACTGCTCCATGGTCTCAGAGGTGAAGCTCCTCTGCACTGGTGCCTCTGCTGTCTTTCACTTCAAACAGGGATCACCTGTGTGTTCCACTGATGACTTTTTCTTTCCTGATGGCTTCGGGATTTTCTCTGTCCCTGCTCCTGAGATTCTTCTCTTATACTCAGAATGGGAAAACTGACCAATCCTTCTGTTAGAGCCTTATTTTCGTAGTTCGCACAATCATTTGGTGGAAGTTATAGACAAATAGAAAAGCCATAAGTGATTTCATTGTATTACTCTGGCTCTTCTAGTTATTCTCTCTTTCATTCATGCAGAATTAATGTCCCCTCCCTTTCAGTTATATTTTCTAAAATTATGATTTTTACATTCATAGTTAACGCTGTTAACAGTCATTTATAATCCTGAGTCATATAATTGTATCGGCATCTTCCCCCAGCATCTTTTCCCCAGACCTATCAAGAAAAGAAATTATTCATTGGGGATCATACCTTGTCTTACTCATTTTGAGTCTGAGCACATACACGAACACTTGTAAGATAGCCACCTTCATACCGTTGTCGTCTTATTTTAGACAACCAATTTCTAAATTGCCCATCACTAAGAACTCAGAACTGCAGGAAGACAAGCGTGTCCAGTTGGAACTTTGAGTATCTACATTTATAATCATAGCTCAATATACAGCGGGTCATTTATCAAGCCTGCAGCAATGTATAAAATCTCAGAGGGTCAAATATCTTTCTCCTCATCCAGTCTGCTTCTGTTCAACTCAGCCTAGCCATCCAAGCTAGGTCAAAAGGGCACTAGTAACAAGCTTTGCACTTCACATACCTCCCTCCTGTTCAGTCCATCTGACCCTATCACCCTAGTGCCCTGGGGCTAAGTCATTCGCATTGACTCAGAATTCACACAATTATTTAAACTTCAGGTCAACCTGTGCCAGTGTGACATGTTCAAACCTACCCTATATCTTCACTGATGCATTTTCCCACTTCCCAAAGGGTTAGGACAAAAAGAGGACTGGGAACAGGAAGAATAGATAGAGAGGAGATTGCAATGAGGAAGCTGAAACAAGATGTATGAATGGTTGAATGTAAAACTGATCTGTTTTATAAATGTTCACCTTAAGGGAAAAAAGGGAACAAAAAAGTAAAAAAGGAGAACAGAATATTAAATGAGAGTAAACAAATTTTAAGCCTAGAATTAATGATCAAATTTCTAGAAACACATGCATAGCTAAGCTAACAAACTGCGGTTGAAATTTTGAATAAGCCCATGAAAAAAAGAAGAAATTGAATAGGCCATACGAAAACTCCAACAACAACACAAACAGTCCTAGTGCACATGACTTGACTGGCAAATTCTTCCAAACATCAGGGAGAAGCTGACACCGCTTCTGCTCACATAATTGCAGGATACAGAGAAGGAGGCAAGACTACTAGTTTCACTTCATGAAGGGAGCGTAATCTTCACCAAATAGGTGGCCAAGAGACAGAAGAAGTGCTGTGATATGAGGCGGTGTTGTGAGGTGCCATTAAGTTGGCTCCAGCACCTAGTGATCCCGTGCACACCAGACAGAGACACTGGCCTGTCTTGCATCGTCTTCACAATTGTTCTGCTTGAGCTCATTGTCACAGCCAATTTGTCAATCCATCTTCTTAAGGGTCTTCCTCTCTGTCACTGTTCTGCACTTTACCAAGTGTGATGTCCTGACTAGTTTCTCCTGACACGTCCAGAATACAAGAGACAATGAGTCTCCATCCTTGCCTCTGAGGAGCACGCTGGCCATACAGCTGAGAAAGATTGGCAGTCCCTGGTACTTTCAATATTCTTCATTAGCACTATAATTCAAATACTCCACTTCTTCTTAGCTCTTCCTTATTCACTGTCCAACTTTCACATGCCTATGGGGCCATTGAAATACCATAATTGGATCAGGGGCACCTTAGTCCTCCTAGTAACACCCTTGCTTTGCAATACTCTCAAGAAGTTTTGTGCAGGAGATTTCCCCAATGCATTGTGCCGTGGTTTGCATCTCAGAAGTCTTTAAAGAGACACAAACCAATACAACAGTGAAATCTCAGCTCACTCCAGCCATTAATAGCATGGTTCGAAAAACAGCAAATGGTGGTGAGGGGGTGGGGAGACTAGTACTCTCATATTACTGGTGGGATTGTGAAATAGTACAAAACTATAAAAAATAATATGGTGCTTCCTTAAAACTTGGAACTAGACATATCATAGACTCCAGCAATTCTATTGTTACGAATAACCCTAAGAATTATAGCAGGAATAGATGTATGTACACCCATGTTCATCACAGCATTATTATTCACAATAACAAAAGGTCAAAATAACCTAAATGTTCATCAATAGATGAACAGAAAGATAAACTATGGTACATAGACACAATTGAATAATGTAACACTACAGAATGATGATGAGTCTATGCAATACCTCATAAAATGGATAAATCTGAAGGATACTATGCTGAGCGAAACTCTTGTCCCAACAGGAAAAAATGTGTATGAGAGCACTAGTATTAAGGCATGTAAAGATTTTTAACCCAGTTTGCAGAAGGCTGTGGGTGACAGGGGAAGCCCAATATCCATTTACAGCGTTTCCACAATGAATACCCTCTGATCAGAAACATGAACAGCCTCGTGAGCAGACAGAGCATTGTAACAGCAATTATGGCAGATGTAATTAGGTTAAAATGTAGCACCTTATCATTTCATCTCCCTTGTGACTCACTTAAAAGTTGTTTTGGTTTTTAGTATTTTCTCTTTTCTTTTTTATCGAGGTTTATCTCTGCTTCATTTTGTCAGTGCTGTTGTTTTTGTCTTGTAAGATTTTCTGTTTATCAGATTCAGTATAGGTAAATCATAACCAAATACTGTGATAGAAGGGGTTGTTGGGAGCTCTGGACTATAGTCTCAGGGAACACAAAGATCAATTGGCTAGCTATAGTCCACCGTGTTCAACAGTTTTCATTGGTGATTAGAAAATGGTCTTAAGAGCTTGTGAGCAGACATCCAAGTTGCAGCTCTTGGTTTCTCCCAATCCAAAGCAATGCAAAGTGAAAAATATCAAAGATGTATAGAAATATTATTGAAATGGGCTAAAGAACTACCAGAAACCTAGACTCCATAAATCTGAGATCAGAATTACATGGTGCCTGCTACCATGTTCTCTGTAAAGGATCACAATATGATTTCCTGGAAAAAAGTAGGAAAAATATAGAACAAAATTCAAAATCATTAAAAAAGACCAGGCTTCTTGGTTGGATAGAGACTGGTAGGACCGCCAAACTATGACAAATCTCTGAAGAAGAAATTGAGGTTGGGAGAAACCTTGCTTAATGTCACACCAAGTTAATAAGTTGTTGAGCTTGAATTTGAGTCCAAATCTAGAATATCCCTAAACCTATACCATAACCTATGGTTCTATTAGGAAAAGAAAACATAGGAAAGGAAACAAATAGGTTTGAGCTTGTAACCATATATTATGTTTTTAATTAGGATTTGCACAAGTAACATAGATTGTTTCCTTTCGTCCTCCAAACAACCCAGAGAGGTGAAATGTGTTATCTACATTTTACAGGTGAGGAGACTGAGGCTTAGAGAAGTAAAATTTTCCTCAGAGAGGTTAAATTACAGCTAGTAAGAGCCAGACACATACATTCAAGCACAGGTCTGTCTGATTCCAACGTTCATATCTGCTCTGCAGCAATGTTTCCTGTTCATCGATATTCTTGATGTGAAGGCTTCCCATAAATTAGGTCTGTCTCTTTTGTTCCTAGAACTTGATTTTGACCTCCTGCTCCATCTTTTCCCAAGAGTCCAACAAGATGCTTCTCTTTATGTAGAGTTAGGCCTATACTTAGCACTTCCCTCCATAATTTTGGCTTCAGGCCTCTTAATCAACTGGCTCAACACTGCTGCCTTCCATTATCCATCCAAACTAGATGGGTTACTAGTCAGCTTTGGCAGATTGTTCTTCCACCACAGGCTTTTCAAATGAAGCCACTTGTAATGTCAGCATTTTCCATCGGTGAACCAGAACATTTTAAGCCATGGTTCTCATACTTTGCTGTAAACTAAAATCACTTGGGAAACTTATAAAAATCGGATGCCCCTGGTAGGAACCAGCCATTATAATCTCGGGATGGTGTCCAGACATCCGTAAGCATTAAATTTTCCACAGGTGATCTCATTGTGTAGCTAAGATTGAGGACGACTGTAAGGCATCTTCTTTCAGCACAGGCAGTCATAGTCACAGATTTTTCACATTTTAGTTCGTAGGGGAACTTTTTTTGTAGTGCATTCTAAAATCCAGATCTCAGGACTCCTACCCAGAGAGTCAGTGTTTTAGGTCTAGACACATATTTTTAACTATCACCCCAGAGAGTCTGCTGCAAGTGTTTCTCAGACCACACTTGGGAAATGCTACATTAGAACCATGAAAATGAGATGGGAAAAGAGGTTCTTAGCCCTTTAAGGACTGATTAAGAAACTACCTTTAAAGCTGTGGAGAAGGGCAGGTAAGGCTGCTTTTGTTCATTTTAGTGGATAAGAGAGCAGGTCCTGGAGTGAACCAGTCCTTGTATATGACCTCAGCCTTTGAATAATACTATCTTGTCTTGGTCCTGGATAGCAGGGATGTGGAGCATGATGCCCTGTCCCACCTGTAGCATTTGTTTGTTTTAATGCAAAGTGACCAAGTTAAGAGACCTCCTCTTGTCCACAAGTTCCCCCCAGAGGAAGAGACATAGGGCCAGCCTGCCTGTCTGTCTTTCCTTTTGGCTTGCCCCTTCCTTCATGGTTGTGGAGCCAGGATGCAATTACTTGTATAAGGAAAAAGGATTCGAGCTTGGGCCGGAGCCTGTTGCTGAATGCTACGGCTTTCAAGATGGTCCTCCTCAGCATCCTTAAAGCCATTCTTCTTTGGAAACTCGTGTTTTTTATGGAACACAGAGTCCAAATGGAGAGAGTAGGACAGCCTTCTATTGCTCTCCTGGAGGAGGGCCCTGCCTCACCCCTGATTCAGGAGCTGTTAGAAGAAGCCCCAAGCAAGCAGCAGAGGAAGCCACGCTTCCTAGGACATCCCGTGCGGTATATGCTGGAATTATACCAACGTTCAGCTGACCCGTGGGGGCACCCTCGGAAGAACCGCACCATTGGGGCTACAATGGTGAGGCTGGTGAGACCTTTGGCCGGTGTAGCAAGGCCACTCAGAGGTGAGTTATCCTGCCCTCATCCAGCCCGGGGCGGGGGGGAGGGGGGAGTGGAGAATAGTGTAGAGAAAATGGAATGTATGCTTTTATAAATCCCAACCCACTGATCTCAAATCTATTCGGACTCACAGAGATGCTATGTAGGATATTTACAGGAGCAGATAGATCTTCATTGGCCTCCCAAGGAGTTGCTGACAGGTTTGAACTGCAGACCTTGCAATCAGCAATCCCATACTTAGGTTTATAATCAGGCTTTGTTTCCTAATGGACAGAGTGTTTTCTCAGGGCTGGTTTTCACAGGATGGCCAGTTTAGGAGGAGATGGCTCCAATTTAAGAATAGATTGCCTTGCAACCTACCTCAGGAATGCATCCCAGGCCCTGGGATGACTTAAGTGAGGCTGGCATGTAGCTTTAAAATAAAATTACTTGTTTGTTATGTTGCTGAAAGTTGACGGAGAAATGTGAGTGGGCTTCAAAAAGTTATTGAGAAAATTAAATTAAAATATGAAACATTTACAAGAATTTTTGGAAACACACATTTTCTTATGGTGGGCTTCTTGCATGTTATTTTACTCTAGAAGGCAAAAATGATAGTGTGTTGATCTGGAGAAACGTAAGGCCTCAGAAATACAGAAGCCGTTAATATCTGCATATCTGCATGGCTGGCTCTATGTGCATCTGCTATTGTATTATAACCCTTAACGATCACTACTATTATCATTAACTTTCGGGGCGGGGTGGGGGTGGGGGTTGGAATTAACCTAATTCTTGAAGATACCAAAACTGAAGCATGTAGTAAATGACAACAATCATAGATATTTGGGGATCTTTTGCTTTGTCCTTGTCATGCTTGATTCTACTTTCAACATCTGCAGTAGACACTATGCTAGGACAACAGTGGGCTCTTGACGTATAGGGCTCTCTCTAGGACAGGGTACGATTGCCTGCGTGAGTTTCTGAGACCGTTACCCTTTTCAGGAGGGTAGTAAAGCTCTTCTTTCTCCTGTAGTGGGTGGTGGTTTCCAACTGCTGAACTTGCAGTTAGCAGCATAATGCATAACCACTGCACCACCCGCTCTCTTATAAAGGGAAACAGGCTTGGGTTCAAATCCTGACTCTAGCACACTGACTGTGTGTCCTTTAACATGGTTTCAGACTCTCACTTTCTTTGTAAAATGGGGTTATCTATTTCATAGCACTATTGAGGACTAATAGAGGAGCCCTGGTTGCGTGGTGGGTATAGGTTGAGCTGCTAACAAGATCAACAGTTCAAAACCATCAGCAGCTCTGTGGGAGAAAGATTGGGCTTTTTACTCCTGTAAAGAGTTACAATCACAAAAACTCCCAGGGACACTTCTATCTGGTCCTATAAATTCGCTATGAATCTGCATTGACTTGATGGCAGTGAGGGTTTTGTTTGTTTGTTTGTTTTGCTTTGTTTTGGGTGTGTGTGTGGTTTGGGTTTATTGATTAAAGAGCTAATATATGTAAAGCATCTAGTTCTTTAGTAAATACTCAACAAATGGTGGTTATTATAAGTACCGCGGGTTAATTTGGGGGCTCATAAGTTTTCAATCTGTATTGATCAGGTTTGTGAGGGGGATTCAGATCAGGAGGTGAAAAGCTAATCTCTCTTGTTTCCTTTTACTTATTCAGGCTCCTGGCATGTGCAGACTCTGGATTTTCCTCTACGATCAAACCGCGTGACTTATAAACTAATCAAAGCCACTGTGGTTTACCGCCATCAACTCCACCTATCTCACTTCCACTTCTCCTGTGTTGTGGAGCCGTGGACCCAGAAACGTCTAACAGACCATGTTCCTTCTTCAGGAGGAGGTTCTTCCGATCCTTCCCTTCTTAACAAAGCTTGGACTGAGATGGACATCACAAAGCACATTCAACAGAGGACTCACAAAGGGCACAGGCTCCTACGGCTCCTTTATATGTGTCAGTTGCAAAAAGGTAGTGAGACCCTTGAGCCCCAGTGGCCAGGGACCTCATCCATGGACACTGCCTTCTTGTTACTCTATTTAAATGATACCAGTAAAAGTGCTCAGAAGGCCGTATTCCCCCAAAGTCTAGAGGAGTTTATGGAAAAGGAATCCCCTCTTCTGCGGAAGTCCCGGCAAGCAGACAACCTTGCATCTGGGGGGCCTGGCTCCTCCTGGGGCTATGATGAGCCTGAACAGAACCAGTGTTCCCTCCACACTTTCCAAGTCAGTTTTCGCCAGCTGGGCTGGGACCACTGGATCATTGCACCTCATCTCTATACCCCAAACTACTGTAAGGGAGTCTGCCCTCGGGTCCTACGCTATGGTCTCAGTTCCCCCAATCATGCCATCATCCAGAACCTTGTCAATGAACTGGTGAACCAGAGTGTCCCTCAGCCTTCCTGTGTCCCCTATAAGTATGTTCCCATGAGCATCCTTCTGATTGAGCCGAATGGGAGTATCTTGTACAAGGAGTATGCGGATATGATTGCCCAGTCCTGCACATGCAGGTGACAGCAGCTAGTCAATGTTTCCCCCCCAAAATAGGTTAAAAATAAACAATTATTGATGCTAAAACTGCAAGTGTCCCTTTACCCAATCCACAGGTTCTGTTCCTTGCCTTAAATGCAGTTATTTAAGTCTCTCTTCATTTTTGAGCTCTTCAGTGCATAAAAACTCTTGTAATACCAATCTCCTAACATGGATAAGTACTTTTTGACCACTGACAGAGCCCTTAATAATTGGGTTCAATATTCCTTTGAAGACGATTTCTATTTTCTAGTCTCTTTTATTGTGAGTATATCAAAAGTCACCAGTCTATGGGGGTGGGGGGGAATAGAGCTTAAAAAATGATCTCACCAAGGCCTGGGAAAGGTTGATGCTTCCTGGCGTGCATCCGCTGGGCCTCTCTAGAAGATTTGGGGTGAAGAAAGCAGTTTGGGATTTTTATACTCTTTCCTTTACTCCCAAGGAGCCCCGGGGTATTGTCAGATAAGAGCTGGATTTCTGCCCACAAGGTCTGAGGATTCTAACTCATTAGCTTCTCAGCAGGAGCAAGATGAGGCTGGCTTTTCCTGCAAAGATTTACAAGTCCTCAAACCCTATGCATCAGAATTCGCTCAATAAAAGTGGGCTGGGCAGTTTCCTTTACTTTAATATCCTAGAAACTACTACCTAATCTGAAAGACTCACAAGACCTAGAAAACTTTAAAATGTCTCCATAGAAATCTTTTGAAGGAAGCAGAAAGATGGAAGTCTTTTTCTAAGGTTTTCCTCTTGATCTCTGAAGCTGGGATAATATTTGAGGTTCCCTATGTACAAGAAAAGGACAATACCCTTTAGTAATGCTGTCTGAAATGGCAGTAACTTTAAAACCATCTATGGCGAGAGGGAAACAAGTTGTCATTGCCGACTAGGATCATGGATAGGGGGCATCATTTAAAACTTTTTATAGAGTGTTACATTTCACAGGGTATTTTAAACATATATCTTGCACAGACAGTTCTCTTGGCTACTCAGTGTAGAAATTAGTGTAACTGGTATGTGTGGCCCCGGTGGTGTGTTGGGCTGCAATTTGCATGGTCAGCAGTTCAAAATTACCAGCAGCTCTGCAAGAGAAAGATTGGGCTTTCTACTCACAGAGTCAAACTCACAAGGGGTCACTGAGTAAGCATTAATTCAGTGGCAGTGAGGTTTTTTTAGGTGGATGGGAGTAAAAATGGGGAGGGAGTAAAGTGCTGCAACAGGGCATCCTGAACAGCTGTAAAGGGGGAGGATAACATGCTCAAGCTTGGGGCGGCTTTCACTTTAGGCTTTTGTGCTTCATGTGTTCAATGTGGCACTAAGCATGGGTCTCTGGAGGGTCTCATATTGTCTTTGGGAAACCTGGCACTCTGCCCCAACTGAATGATGCATGTTTTCTACTTGTGCTGAACTGTGTTCTAAGTTTGTTGTTAAAGAGGAATTTGTATGTTTTGAGGGTTGGAGGAGAGTGGATAGGAGGATTAAATTTTTTTCCCCTCTGGTTCCTTTATATATGATCCTAGGCACTAGGCCAAGACCCTACCCCACAAGGCAGAGCTGGAGATTCCTTAGAAATTCTCTTTAAGGGCGACTAGCAGGCAGCACATCTAATGATGAACCTCACCAAACGGTAAGAAAGTGAGTCTTTCCCCAATGCCCTATTGTCCCTTGATAGTCTTATTCTCAGGGAGATAGGATCAAATTAAACTGGGTTTACATGTTTATCAAAGGCAAATCATTTCTCCCTGTCAATCATAAATGAACTTATGCCATCACTCCATCCTCAACAATGAGGTCCATGCCTTTCAAGTCTGTAAGTACAAAATTTTATTCTGCCTAAGGAGCTTTCTCAACATCCTTTTCTCTGTATACCGCCTTTACTGGATCTTTTAGAAGCACTTCAAGTATATCTTCATTTTCTAAAACTCCCATGACACTCTAGAATCGGGTACCCCTCCTCTCTGCTTACATAGCAATCTTCTTTCACGTAACCTAGCATAACTTTTTTTTTCCTTTTAAGGTCTCATGTTTATTATATATATTTTTGTTGTGCTTTGGGTGAAACGTAGAGAGCAAATTAGTTTTCCATTCAACAATTTATATACCATTTGTTTCATAGTATTTGTTGCAATTCCCTCAATATAGAATTTCTGTTTCTCCCTGCTTGCCCCATATTCATTCATCCCTCTTTCCTGTTCCTTTCTTCCAAGTTTTGTTTTGGGGAAAATGCTGCCCTTTAGATCTCATGATTGGTTATTCTGAAGAATGCATTCCTCACAAGTGTTCTTTTCCCTTTATAAGCTTATCTATTGTTGGCTGCAAGGTGGAGACTTCAGTCCAAGTGGTTCATTAGGACTAATTGTTTCCTTCAATCTTTTTTTATTGTTTGTTTTCCATTCTTTTTAATCTCCATATGGGGAGAGACCAGCAGTTGGCTTTTAAGACCCCATTTGATACCATAGTAGAGTGTAGAACGTTGTCTTGATGTAATATGTTATCCTATTGAATTAGCTATCCCCAAACAAAATTCAAAACCATGAAGACTTAATGGTCTGATAGACTACTAGAATGCAGAGACTGTGGCCCTTAGACACTCTTCAAACCTGACCTTGAAACTGCTCCTGAGATCACCTTGCAGCCAAAAAATAGACGGACCTATAAAGTGAACAGTAACACATGTGAGGAACCTACTTCCTAGAATAAGCAATCATGAGATCACAAGGGCAGCATTTGCCCCAAAGCGAAGCTCAAAAGGAAGAAAGTAGCAGAAAATGGTAGTTGGATATTGGAAACCTTGTTGGGGTGGGGGTGGGGCGCAGGAAGAGTGCTGCTTGTGTTGAAGGAATTGCAACTAATTGCTATGGAGAGAAAGGTATGTGTAGACTGAGGTGGCTTGGGTGTTTTGTATTTTATAAAATCAATTTGGGGAACATTTGGCTGCTATATATCTTCAAATATTCATTATGCTGCTTTTTATCTCTTCTCTCTGGTATTCCATGCATACTGGTATGCTTGATGGTGTCCCAGCAAGTGTCTATTTTTCTACCATCTCTGTTCCTTCTGTTTTTCAGATTAGATCAATTTTTTAAAATCATTTTCTTAGGGGCTCATACAACTCGTTTTACAATCCGTGCATACATCATTTGTGTCCAGCACATTTGTACATATGCTGCCATCATTTTTCTCAAATCACCCACTCTCTACCTGAGCCCCTGACATCAGCTCCTCATTTTCTCCTCCCTCCCCACTCCCACCTCCCCCCAAGCCCTTGATAATTTATAAATTATTATTTTATCATATCCTACACCATCCGATGTCTCCCTCACCCAGTTCTCTGCTGTCCATCCTCCCGGGAGGAGGTCACATGGTATTTGTATTCCCTGTTGTTTGAGGTAGTGCTGATATATTTACAGTCTCACCAACAATGTGAGATATTTTAATCCCTACACATACCCCCTAGCATTTATGTTCTTGTTTTTTAACTTGACAGTCATTGTGGGTGTAAAATATTTACACACGTATCTCATCATTGTTTTGATTTGCATCTCCTAATGACTAGTGATGGTAAACATTTCTTCATCTGTTTTATAGCCATTTGGATGTCATCTTTGATAAATTGTTCATGCCCTTTTCTCACTTTACAGTTTTATATAGATTTTAGAGTTTGGTCTCATGTTCTTTTGTGCCATTGTGAAAAATATGTTTTCACTCTCTGGGTTCTTTTTTCACTCTTGTGATATCCCTTTGACACACGTAAGCCTCTTATTTTAGAAAGTACAAATCCTCTGTTTTGTCATCCATGTGTGCTTCCTTTGTTATAATTGATAGTGTGTCTATGCCCTGCACACACGCATTTGTCTTTATTTCCTGGCGATCTTTTTCTTAAAGATCATTTTACTGGGGGCTCAGACAACTCTTGTTACCATCCATTCATCTATTGCATCAGGCATACTTATACAAATATTGCCATGGTTCTTTTCTAGACATTTCCTGACTATTGAGCCCTTGGGGTCAGCTCTTTTTGCTCCTCCCTCCTCTCCCCTCCACCCTCAGGCTCCTTGATAGATTATAGATGGTTATTCTTTTCATATCTCACACCAACCACTGTCTCCTTTCCCTCTGGTTTCTGTACTTCCCCTGAAGGTGTGTGGTTATGTGTCAGTCATTGCGATTAGTACCCCCTTCCTACCTTTCTCTCCCCACCTTCCCCCTACCCTTTTGGCATCGCTATTCCCATTCCTGTTCCTGGGTTCCATGTGTCTTGAGCTTTGCCTCTTGCCTATACCTATCAGCACTGGGGTCATGACAGTGGGGGATGAGGAAGCTTCAAGGAACCAGAGGTATATTGCATGATCCATTGGTGCTCTACTGCACCTTGATTGACTTATTTCTTCCCTGTGAACCTCTGTGGGGGGATTTTCCATGGGCTTTGGGTCTCTCCTCAGACCTCCCTCATTCTCACCAACACGTTTTTGTTTGTTTGTTATAAATATTCTGATGCCTGTTACCTGGTCCGGTGACACCTCATGATGGCACCAGCTGTGCTTCTTCCATGTGGGCTTGTTGCTTCACTGTTGGATGACCACTTGTTTAATGTCAAGCCTTTAAGACCCAAGACACTATATCTTTTAATAGCCGGGCACTAGCTACAGTCTTCACCACATTTGCTTATGTACCCATTTTGTCTTCAGCAATTGTGTCAGGAGGGTGAGCACCTCAGAATGCCAATTTGTTAGAACAAAGTGTTCTTATATTGAGGGAGGGTATAAATTGAGGCAGTGTATTGCCATATACATATATATACATAGGGAAATACTCTATTTTTATGGATTAATGTATTTACACAAGTACACACCTCTGTTAATATATCTATAGCTTTGCTTCCTAGAGCCTTCCTCTGTTTCCTTTTGCCTCTTTGTGCCCCACAATAATGTTCCCCCTTCTTCCACCTCTTAGTACTTCCTCTTAGCTAGATTGGTGTTGCTCAAATACCCACAGGATCTCTACAACCTCCTAGATGCTGGTTTTAATATCCTAGGTTTTCCCCTGCCTATGGTGTTATTTGCTCACCACACCCTCCCACCACTCACCACCTTCTCCCCCGCAAAACCCTCCGGAGCATTTGGCCCCATTGCTTTCTCCCCAAGTTTGCTTCCCATATCTGTCTTATATAAGTACGCAAATCAACTCAACAATGTCCTAGTCCAAACAATAAGAAGATAAAAAGTTGAAAAGGAGGGAAAAAATACGTAGTTCCAGGTCTGTCTGCTGGCCTTTAGGAATCGCTCCCTCTTCCACACCCCAACCTGGGAGAGTCCCAGGGGCTGCCCCTCCTAGCCAGAAGTCTATTTTGGGAGCTCTTTAGGGCCTTGGTGGATTGCTCTAATTGCAGATTTGTTGTGCTCCCTTCTTGGGTTGTCCTGCTGCGAGGGATTCAGGCCACATTATCTTCCTGCCTCGTGTTCCCATGATTGTCCTCTCACAGTACGCTCCAGTTAGGGATCAACATGTCTTGAATTATTGGTGGTCGTACTATCCTTTCCGGTACCTTAGCAGCTCCACGGAGGAACATCACTTTCCCGGCTTGGTGTGCCAATATGAAATCTAGGCTAACTGTCCCTTTCTAGTTTTCCTTCCTGGTTTGCTTCCCTGTGCGTGTGGTTTGTCGGCTCCTTTCCCCCACCTGAAGGTTTAGTGTTGTTCTTTGTCGCACAAACTT
Source organism: Tenrec ecaudatus (assembly GCF_050624435.1). Lineage (NCBI taxonomy): Eukaryota > Metazoa > Chordata > Mammalia > Afrosoricida > Tenrecidae > Tenrec > Tenrec ecaudatus. The sequence continues at coordinate 56,948,582 of NC_134548.1, read as the reverse complement.
CTAGGGCGGGGCTCAGATTGACTCTGGTTGGGGCCGGCCCTGTAGCCCAATCTCTTCATGCAATCCTCCACGTGGTTAATTGCTTCCTGGTTTGGTGCACCGTGTTGGGGTCTGTATGCACACTCCCAATTCTGTGGAGACATAACCGGTACTCTCCCCCTGGGTGGGTTAGTGCCCTGTTCCCCTCATGCCATCATCTCAGTTTATCCCCCTTTTCTCCCTTCTCCTCCTCCCCTTTTCCCCTTCTTTATGTTGGATTCACATGTACCTCCTTGAATTTGTTCTTACCTCCACCTGACAGTCTTTGCCTCCACCTGTGTATTGTGAGATAAGTTTCTTTTCTTCTATTCCTGCTGTGCTGATTATACTTACCTCAGGGGACTCATGTTATACCTATCCTTTTGTGATTGGCTGACCTCGCTTGACATTATTTCCTTGAACTCTTCCCATGAAACAATGTCTTTCATGTGATTGTCTGTGCTTTTTAGTGCTGCATAGTACTCCATTGTGTGCCAGAGTTTACTAATCCACTTGTCTATTGATGGAAATTTAGGTTGTTTTCAAGCCTTTGTGATTGTGCATTGTGCTGCAATAAACATTGAGGCTCAGATGACTGGTTGTACCTTACTTCTTATCTCTTCTGGTAATGTGCCCAGTAGAGGGATAGCTGGGTCATAAGGTAGATCAATTTCCATTTTCTTTAAATATCATCCGGTTGCTTTCCACAGTGGCTGTACATATTTACACAACCACCAGCAGTGAAGGAGAGTTCCTGTCTTGCCACATCCCCTACAATATTTGTTGCTATCTGATTTTCTGATTTGGGCTAACCTCAAGGGTGTTAGGTGGTACCTAATGGTTGTTTTAATTTGCATTTATCTTATGACTAATGATCGGGAACACTTTCTCATGTGCTTATTGGCCATATGGGTCTCCTCCCTAGTGAAACTTCTTTTCAGTTTTTTTGCCGACTTCCTCAGGGAGTTAACCGTTTTCATCTTTTTGCAGGCCAGGAGAGTATTGTAGACTTCAGTAATAAGCCCTGTCTCTGATGTATCATTGCTCAAAATCCTCTCCCAGCCTGTGGGTTGCCTTATTACCCTCTTGGTGAATTCTTTTGATAGACACAGGTGCTTTGTTCTTAGTAAATCTCATTTGTGGATTTCCAGGTCACCTGTGTGTGTACCCGTCCCTATTGCAGTGAGCCTATGTATTCCCTGGGCGAATGATCTTAGGTTAGTCCTGATTCTTTTGTTGATGGTCCTGATGGTTTGGGGTTTTACTTCTAGGTCTGTGATCAAGCTTGAGTTTGTTCTTGTGCATGGGGTGAAGTAAACATCTTGTTTCAAATTTCTATATGTGGATCTCCATTGTTTCCAGCACCACTTTTAAAAGAGGGTATCTGCCTCCCACTTGATGCTTTGGGGGCCATTATCAAAGACCAGTTGTCTATATGCTGATGATTTTACTTTTTGGAATTCTGTTGTTTTCCACTGGTCTGAGTATCTGTCATTATGCCAATACTATGCTGTTTTGATCACTGTGGCTGTGTAGTAGGTGTTAAAATCAGGTAAATTGAGTCTTTAGACTTTGTCCTTCTTCTTGAGTTCTCTGCTAATTCTGGGCTTCTTCGCTCTCCATATGAAATTGGTGGTCAGTTTTTCCAGTTCTTTGAAGAAGGTTGGTGATATTTGAATCAGAATAGCGTTAAACTTATAAAGTGCTTTGGGTAAGATTGACATCTTTAGTATGTTGAGTCTTCCAATCCACAGCATTGGATGTTCTTCCATTTTTGAAGGTCACTTTTGGTTTCCTGTAGTAGGGTCTTAAAATTTTCCTTGTATAGGTCTTTCGATTTTTTGGTTAAATATATTCCTAGGTATTTCCATTTGTTCTTGGCTACTGTGAAGGTTACTGCCTTCTTGATCTCCTCTTCATGGTCCTGTCCAATGTATACAACAAACTGATAGGCTCCTGTTTGTGAACTTGTATCCTGCCTGCCACTCTTCCATATTCCTCTATTACTGTAGGTTCTCCTGTTGTGGAGCTTTTGGGATTTTCATTGTACAGAATCATATTTTCTGCAAATAGTGATAGTTTCACCTCCTCCTCACCCAGTTGAATACCTTTAATGTCCTTTCACTGTCTTATGGTGTTAGCTAGGACTGCCAGAACAATATTGAAGAGAAGTGGGGACAAAGGGCATTCTTGTCGGGTACCCTTTTTCAGTGGGATTTCTCCCCCTTTCTCCATTGACTATGATGTTGGCTGTTAATATTTTGTATATAGTTTATATTAGCTTGAGGAATTTTCCTTCCATTCCTATCTTCATGAGTGTCTTAATTAAGAATGGGTGTTGGATGTTGTCATATACTTTTTCTGCATCTATCAATATTATCATGTGGTTCTTATACTTTTTCTTATCAATGTGGTGTATGATATTTATGGCTTTTTTGTTTGTTAAACCATCCATACATCCCTGGGATGAATTCTACCTGATCAAGGTGGATGATATACTTTTGTATTCTATTGGCCAATATTTTCTTAAAGATTTTTGCATCTATGTTCGTTAGAGATATAGGTCTGTGGTTATCTATATCTGTGGGACCCTTGCCCTGTTTGGGGATCAAAGTTACATTGGCTTCAAATAATGAGTTTGGGAATTTGCCATCCTTTTCTATGCTCTGGAATAAGTTGTGGAAGATCGGTGTCAACTCTTCCCTTAACCTCCCTGGAAGTCTAATTATGTCAGTAATTTTGTACCCAAATTTTTTATTGTTTGTAAAGTGAAAAAACTTCATAATCAGGGAAAATTTGTATTCTGACATGACAGTGCCAAAAAATAGAGTTGCAAGTAATTTCTTGGTGGTCCAATACCATTTCCGCAGGGGTTTCCCTACCACTCCCATTATTAGGCCCAGAAATTTCCAAATGTCATCTTTGGTCACTGGTTCCCACTTTCTGCTTCTTGAAAACTTATGAAGCAGAGGAGCAGATTGTTGCTCTTTGTATCGGTTTGTCTCCATAGCAATTTTTTTCAATGACCTCATTGGTCATAAATAATTGTAGGTACGCCAAAGGGTTGTTGTGGTCAACGTCTACTTTCATACCAGGTATTCCAGTAAACGGGAATCTTGGGGGAACTGCCTTATCCGTACCGCAGACAATAGAGCACTAAGTTCACACATCACTGAGTCAGGTGAGAATCATCACTGTTGTCACTTATCTGATCAGTGTCAGTGTCAGACGATGAATTTTCCCATGAACTTCTATCACTCAATTCTGTGAGTAATTCTAAGTCACTGTTGCTGTCATTTACCTGTTCTGAAACTCCTTTTGTGCTAAAGTGACACTTTTTTGATGCCATGGACAAAAAGTTTCCAGGCAATAATTTAAAAAAACGTTTTATTAGGGGCTCATACAACTCTTATCACAACCCATACATATACATACATCAATTGTATAAAGTGGAGAGCAAATGCTTTGAGAATGATTGGGGCGGGGAATGTATGGATGTGCTTTATACAATTGATGTATGCAGGCAATAATTTTTCCAAATAACAGTAAAAGGGCAGGCAGGGCACTGGAGACTGATCTAGGGACAAATCTGAGCTGATTTGCTTTGATACAATGTAATCCTCACAGGTTACACTGTCTCTCACCATGTGTGTGTATGTGTGTGTGTGTTTATGTCTCTTTTAAACTTGCAGTTTTGAATTTCACGCCCAGTTCCACCCCCATGTGGCGACACTGCAAGCAGAGAACACCGCTGGACCGGGGAGCAGTTAAGGGACTTCTCTGCAGTGTAATCCCGAGTGTGGCTCAGGGTTACCACTTCTGACAGTTAACATTTACCCGCGCCACACTCAGAATTACCACCAAGGAGATTAATGCTTGGTAGAATTCCCCTGTGAAGCGACCTAGTCCGGAGACTTTTTTGTTGGTAGCATCTTGATAACCATATCTAATTCTTCTTTGCTATGGTTTTGTTGAAGTTCTTGACCTCTGTCTGGGATAATCTAAGGAGGGACTGTTTTGCCAAGTATTTATATCTGTCTTCCATGTTTTTTATTTCATTAAAATACAGTCCTTCGTAGTACTTTGTGATTATCCTTTTAATCTCATTGGGCTCTGTGGTGATTTCCCCTGTTTCATCCCTCATCCTGGCTAGTGATATTTGATCCTTCCTTTCTTTGGTTAGGTTCACCAGTGGTCTGTCTATTCAGTTGATCCTTTCATAGAACCAGATTTTTGCTACATTAATATTTTGCATCGTTCTTTTGTCATCCCATTGATTTACCTCCACACAGATTTTTATGAATTATTTTTCTTGGCTATTGGAGGGGTTATTCTGTTTGCTCTGTTCTAATTTCTGGAGGCTTTGTGGTAACTTATCAGTCATATGACTGTCTTCTTTTTTTATATATGCATTTATTGATATCAAGCTACCTCTGATAACTGCCTTTGTAGTATTCCATAAGTTTTTATAGGTTGTATTCTTGTTCTCATTCGTTTCTAGAAACTTCCCAACTTCCTCTCTAATCTGGGCCAGTACCCATTCATGTCACAGAAGATTGTTGTTCAAACTCCAATTGTTTGCCCTTGCTCTTCTGGTTGTTATTTTATTAATCTCCAGCTTTATGTTGTGGTGATCGAGAATGGTATCTGAATAATCTCTATGTGTTTGAATTATTTAGGTTCAACTTGTGTCCCAGCATGTGGTATATTCTCAAAAATGAGCCATGTGGGCTTGAGAAGAATGTGAATTATTTTTTGTTTGGATAGAAAGCTCTATAAATATCTATCAGGTCCTTTTGGCTAATCGTATTGTTTAGCTCTGTGGCATCCTTGTTGAACTTCATCCCCAATGATCTATCTTTCTCTGATAGCAGTGTATTAAAGTCACTTACTATGATTGTTGAATCTGTGATTTCTTTTTTCAATTTTTGGATAGTTTGATGATTTCGCTAGTCTATTTTTTGGAGCATACATATTCAATATGCTTGCTGGTTCCTGGCTTACTGATCCTTTTAGCATTATATAGTGGCCCTTCTTGTCCCTTTTTATGGTTTGAACCTTGAGGTCAATTTTTTCAGAGATTAGGATTGCCACCCCTGCTTTTTTAAGTTGCCTTTTGCCTGGTCTACTTTCCAACAGCTTTTCTTAGTTTATTTTTGTTCGTGTGCTTAAGATATGCCTCTCAAAAAAAAAAAGACGTGCCTCTCGCAGGCAACAGATTGTTGTATTATGTTTTCTGAGCCAGTCTTATAGCCTTTTTGTTAATGTTGGAATTAAGGCTATTGGAGTTCAGAGTTATCATGATCTCTGGATTCATTTCTGACATCTTGTGCTTTTTCTTTTGGGTGTTTTCTTATCTTCCTTAATATCAGTGTGCTGTGTTTGTGTGAGGGGCTTGATTCTTGTCTTCCTTCCCCTCTGAGGACCTGCTATCTTGGAAATTGTTGTCCACACATTGGCTTCTGAATGGATTTGACTTATATGGTGATCTCCTGCTTGTGCTTGGTAGATGTTCATCCTCTAACCACAGTGAGTCAGCCAGTATCTCCCACAGGGTTGATTGTCTTGCAGTGTATTCTTTGAGTTTTCCCTTGCCCTGGAAGACCCTTACCTTCCCACATATCTTGATGGATAATTTGTCAGGGTAGAGAATTATTAGGCAGGTGTGTTTTTTTGTGTTATTGTTCAGCTTTTGGAAGATTTTGCTCCACTCTCTCCTCCTCTTCATGGTTTCTGCTGGTAGGTCTGAGCATATTCTTACCTGAAAGCCATTGTATGTGACTGTCTTCCTTTTTCTTGGTACCCTTAAAATTTTCTCCTTTTGCTCCAAGTTGGGTATTTTAACTATTATATGCTTTGTTGAGTTCTTCTTGGGGTTTAGTGTAGTTGGTGTCCTCTCTGCTTCCTGCATGAGTGTTAGATTCACATTCATTAAGTAGGAAAGTTTGTTTCCAGAATTTCCCTCGCTAATTTAGCTATAGGCTTTTTTATAGTGTCCTTCTCTGGTAGACAAATTATTTGAATACGGTTCCTCTTCATATCACCTGTCAATGATCTTAGGTTATCTTATCCTGACTGTCTTTCTCGTTTGCTGAGGTCTGCTGGAGTGTCTTCGAGATCACTGATACAATTCTCTCCCTCCTATAGTCTAATAGTAAATTCTGTAACCTTGTGTGTAACTTCTGCCACCTCATCTGTTTGCACTTGCACTTCCCTTTGGCGCATGGACATCATAACCTTTGAGGAGTCCATCTCCTCAGTTGTGGACTTCATCTCCTCTATCACTGCATCATTATTCTGTGTTGCTTCCCTCATCTCCCGTATTACTCCAAGCAGCTTTCTGAAGTTTTCTTTTGTGGCAGATCTGCATCTGGTGCTTCTATGAGTGTCATTAACTCTGCTATTGTGTTTGTCTCTCTGTTTTTGTTGTTGTTGTTGAAATTGATGCAGTTTGCTGCTGCTTCCTTGACCCCTTTGTGCAGATAGACGCCATATTCCTGGGAGACTGGCTTGGGGGGCTGAGCTCTTTCTCTGTGTTTTACTGTTAAATGTGCTTTGGAGGATGCCTGTGGCTTACTATAGAGGTGTGTCAGACTGACATGTTGTCAGGGTTCCAGGGCCATTCAGTGGCCAACAGTGGTGAGGATTTTCAGTGACTGGAGTGGGTTTCGAGCCTGTATCTATGCCCCTGGGCTGCTTTGAACTGGGCTGTCAGGCATGATTAGCAGCCTTTTATCTTGTTTAATTTTTAATATACATTTAAAGATGCCAATAGAAGGCAAAGTTGGGGAGGACTTGCTGCCACAGGAGAGGTTGCTGATTGAGGGTGAAAACAACTCCACTATCCTGTTGGGGTGCCTGGGGAGAGCCTCTGAAGGTTGTAGGTGCCTCACACTAGTGGGAGCAGCTGTTGTATCCGCAGTCAGAGAGCGGCATGCTGGTGTGGGACAAGACACTGCTGCTGTGGATAGCGGAAATGGAGGAGCCCTGTATGTAATGATAGGGCTGAGGGGGGCCAATCAGTGTGTATTGTGTTGAGGTCTGGGTGTGGCTGGCATGGGTTGGGAAGCCCTTGGACCTGGGTTGCTTATTCCCTGGACACCAGAACCAGGTTATGTGTAAGGAATGTATGTTCTTCAGACCGAGGTTGTACTCTTCCCTGCTCCCTGAAGGCCTAGGATGCTAGAGAAGTGCTGATCCGGTGCGGGCAGGAGCGCAGGGGCTCTCACGATGGGGACATGGGTGGAGGGGTGTCAGGCAATGGTGTGAAGAGAGGGGTCCCCTAGTCGTAAGTCATCTAACTTGTTACAGGTAAGCTGCAGGTCAGTTCCTGGGGCCCTGGGTGAAAGGAAGGCGAAACCAGAGCTTGGTGGTGGATCGCCACAACATGGAGAGAAGGGAACCGGGGGAGAAGGGAGCAGCTCTCCTAGGGGAGTGCTGCAAGTGAGGAGTTGCTGTGAAGGGGTCCCACCACAGCTGTGTGCATCACAGCAGGGCAGCCAAGCAGTTCCTGGCGTTGGGACCAGGCCTGAGAGTCGGGTGGGGTAATTGGCAACTGCGAGGGTGGCAGTGACATGCAGGAGAAGCCCAGCCAGCCAGACTGAGATGTCCCAAGGATCAGCTCTTAGATGTCTGGGGGCTCCAGCTCAGGGCAGATATGTGCGGTGGTTGGCTCATGGCCAGGCGAAGCACCCAGGGTTGTCGTACGGGTCCTCTCACTGACCAGAATCCTCCCACTAGTCCTTCTGGACACCATACCCGCAGTACGTGAAAGAGTTATCAGAATGTGCTGTTTACCTAGGCGCCATCTTGACTCCTCCCACCCCTGTTGATGATCTCTATAGCTCTAGGTTTTACATTTAGGTGTTTGATTCATCTTGAGTTTTTATACATGAAGTAAGGTATGGGACCTGTTTCATTCTTTCTACAGATGGAGATCCTATTGGTCCAGCATCATTTGTTAAAGAGACTTTTTTGGCCCTTTGCCAATGATGAGATGTTTGTAAGTAAAATAATTTGTTTTTGAGTTCTCTATTCTGTTTCATTGGTCTATGTTGTGCCAGTACCAGGCATTTTTAACTACTGTGGTTGGCTAATGGGTTTTGATGTCAGAAAGTGAGAGACTTATGACTTTTTGCTTCTTAGGAAGTGCTTTACCTATCCTGGGTTTCAAAGTTAGTAATCAGTTTTTTCTATTTCTTTAAGGAATTAAGGTGGTATCTGGATCTGAATTGCATTTTAATTATAGTTTGCTTTGGCAGTATTGACATTTTCACAATCATACGTCTTCTTATCTATGAACAGGGAATATTCTTTCATTTATATAGGTTTATTATAGTAGTGTTCTGTAGTTTCCTTTGAACAAGACTTTTGTTGCTCTGGTTAGGTTTATTCCTAAGTATTTCATCTTCTGCTTGGCTATTGGAAAAATATTCTTTCTTCATGAGTATACAGGAATCTGATTGATTTTTGTAGGTCAATCTTATAACCTGCCACTTTTGAATCTTTTTCATTTTCTAGAAATAAGATCATGTAATCTTCAAATAATGAGAGTTTCCCTTCTTCTTTATCCATATGTATTCCTTTGATTGCTTTCTGTTGTTTAATAACCCTGGCTAATACTTCCAGCATAATGTTGAATAAAATGATGATAAGGGCCATCTTTGTTTCTTTCCCAATCATTAGAGGAATGTTTTCATTTTCTTGCGATAGAGCAACATTCTTGCCATTGCTTTTGCGTATATGACTGTTATAGTGTTGAACATTTTCTATTCCTATTTTACTGAATGGCTTTATCAGTAATGGATGTTGGATAATTGTTAAATTCATTTTCTGCACTGATATGATCACAGGGTCCTTTTGTTTATGTGATGGATTAAATTACTTTTTTTCTAATGGTGAACCATCTTTGTATGCCTGGTATGCATACCAATTGATTAGTATATATTCAGTTTTGGATGTAGTGTTTGATTATATTGGCCAGGATTTTGAGAATTTTACCATCTAAATTCATAAAGAATTTTGATCTGTAGTTTTATATCTTGGTAGTATCTGTGTGGGTTTGGTATCAAGGTTATGTTTACTTCATAAAATGACTTTGAGAGTTTGCTATCTTTTTCTATATGCTGGAATAATTTTAGTAGAATTGGTGTCATTCTTCTTTAGATGCTTAGTAGAATTATCTGTTGAAGCTATTTTGTCCTGGGCTTTGTTTATTGGAAGTTTGATTAATAACCTGATTTATTTCTTGTTGTAGAGTTGTATAATTTTCTATGCTAGTCTGTGCTAATTTGGTTATAGTATTTCTATAAATATATTCATTTCATTGAGATTGTCAAGTTGGTTGAAGTATAATTTTTCATAGTGATTTTAAAATTTTCATTTGAACCTGTTGTGATATCATCTCTTTCACTGCTTATTTTGATATTTCACTGCTTATTTTTTATTCTCTTTCATTTTCTTAAGTTTTCTAATGGTTTGTCAATTTTGTTAATCCTTTCAAAGAACTAACTTCTTGTTGATTTTTTCTATTTTCTCATTGACATGTATCTGCTCTAATCTTTTATTTCTTTTCTCCTGGTAATTGAAGATTCATTTTGTTGCTCTTGTTCTAATTCTTTAAAATGTTGGGTGATGCTCTTGATTTTGGTTCTTAATTTTTTATGTGTGCATTTATTGCTATACATTCTCCTCTGAGTAGTAATTTTTCCATGTCCAAAAAAAAATTCTGTATGTTGTGATTTCATTCTCCTTTATACCAAAAAAACTTTAAATTTCATCAATTATTCAGTAGTATTTATGCATTGTAACATTCAGTTTACATGTATTTGATATCTTTGTCTTTTTTCTTCGTATTGTTGACTTCTAATTTTATAGCATTGGCAAAATGGGCATGTCTTTGACTTCCTTCTGAAAAGTCAGCAGTTTGAAATGACCAGCCAATCTGTGAGAGAAAGATGGGATTTTACACCCTTGTAAAGAGTAACAGTCTCAGAAACCCACAGACTCACCTTCGTATTTTTGTAATTCTGTTTTGTTTCTGTAAATTCTTTTAATATCTCCTTGTCTTGAATGCTCTTATTTCCCCCTCATATTTGAGTGATGCATTTGCTGAGTGTTAGATTCTTGGTTGGCAGGGTTTTTTTGTTTGTTTGTTTCTCTTTATTATTTCACAAATGCCATTCTGTTGTCATTTTGCATACACGGATTTTGCTGAAAATTGAGCTCATTCCTATTGACTTTCCTTTGTAGCTGACAGTTCTTATTTCCCTAGCTACTCTCAGGATTTCCTCCTTATTCTTGATATTGGCAATTTTGTCTGTGATTAGTTGTAATGGTGTTCTTTTTCTGTCTGTTCTATTTGGAGTTCTCTCAGCTTCTTGGATAATTTTTGTTGTTGTTTTTTGTCTATTCATGCTCCCAAATGAGACTTAAATTGTTTCTCTAGATAATATCACACATAATTATTAGATATTCCTTAACATTTTTTGATGATTGTTCTTCTTTGATATTGCAGTTCAAAGATTTAGCATCAATCTCACTTATTTAGCTTTACATTTCTTTAGTTCTAGTACTAGGGTATTTTAAAGTTTTGTCTAATTCTGTTATCTTATTATTCATTGTCTGGATATTTATTTGGGATAAATTTTGCAGTGTTTCTACTGCTTCCATTGTTCCTTTTCTTTATCCAACAAAAGTAATTGAACATAATTATTATGGATTATTTTCAGATAGTTCCAGGGCCTTTTATTCAGAAAAAATTCCTTGGATTTGGTTGTTTTTCCTTTTTGTGTATAATTTTATTTTCTTCTCTTTTGTCATGTTAATGTAGATCGCTAATTCCATGGCATATTAATGCAGTACTTAGCATTACGAAAATTGCTGGGTGGTGTGGGTGTAGTTGACTATGTCAAGTGGGAATCAATAATAGAGACTCAAAGAGAAAAGGAAAAAGAAAGGAAAAATAATATGAAAGAGAACAAAGTAAGTAAGAAAAAAAGAGAAAGAAAAAGCAGTTTGGAAGAAAGAAAGCATGAAGATAAAACTAAAGAAAGAAAGAAAGAAAGAAAGAAAGAAAGAAAGAAAGAAAGAAAGAAAAAGCAGCAATTGTTCACAAAAAAAGAGGGTAAGAGAGATTCTTGGTGGATCGAACTTCAGATTGATAAACTGTGTACAGGGCCTTGCCAGATGCTGTCTGAGGCCAGCTGGAGCTGATGGTTCAGAATGAGCTACTGGTGAGCCAGGGAAAGGAGCACTGGTAATTTCACAAACAGACGTTTCTCTTCAACTCCTGTTTCTACTCACCCCTACCATCTGTAGGATGTGGAAGTTTTGATTTGTTTAGCTTTCAAGTCATTCTCAGAGGTCATAAGACATCTAGCCTTTCCATTGTGATTTTTTTCCCTCCTGGTTGTGGTAGAGAGTGTACATATTCAGTCAGCCATCTTTCTCCAGTACTATTTCTTTCATACAGAATTTGAACCTCCCTGTAATACATCTTTAAGTACACTGATTTTTCTGCAGCCTCAAATCTTCTGTTACCCCACTAATTTTTTTTATTTCAATTATTATAATTTTCAGTACTGGAATTTATATGAGATAACTTTTTATAATTTTGACTTATTACTATTTTAGGCATCATTCTCATACTTTAATTTTTTTAATAATGTATTGCTTGGGGTGAGAGTTTACATAACAAATTGTCATTTAGCAATTTCTACACATGTTCGAGGAGGCCTGAGAGCACTGTTAGCTCATCACTGATCACTAGTTTAATGGTTCAAACCCACCAGATTAGATACTCCATGGGAGAAAGATGAAACTGTCTGCTTCTGTAAAGATTTACAATCTCAGAAACCCTATGAAGTACCTCTAATCTGTCCTGTAGTCACTTTAAGTTGGAGTAGACTTGATGGCATTGGATTTGATGTTTGGGTGCACAAATTGTCCAGGGGTATTTGTTACATTTCTCACATTACGTTGGCATCTTTTGGTATTTCAATTCTGAATATTTTCTATTTTATATACTTCACTACCCCTTAGCCTTCTCATACTTGCTTTATAGTAATTGTTGACTATCTCATATATATGATATTTCCTTAAGGGAGTGCCAATCAAGTGAGCCAATCTGCCAATTAGTCAAAATCTTTTAATTCTTCAGATGTGGTTTCCTTTTGCTCTTTGAAAATATTTATAATGGTTTAAATTGTTTAGAAAGTTCATGGTCTGTTCTTTTTTATTGATATAATTTTTCCCTTTGTGACTCAGTCACACTCACTCACTCAGTCTCACTCACTCACTCAGTTTCACTCACTCACTTAATCACAGTCACTCACTCACTCATTCACTTATTTATTGCTGATGGGAATGATATGTAGTACAGTCACTGTGGGAAATATTGTATAGTTAATTCCTTTAAAAAATTAGAAATAGAACTACCATATAAGGGGCTTTAAAAGTTTATGGAAAAATACCATTGTCTTTCAATTCCATGTTTCCACAAAATTTTTGAAGCCTTCTGGTATGACCCAGCAATTCCACTCTTATGTACATACTCAAAAGACTTGAAAGCAGAGGGTCCTACACTAATGTTCATCGAGTAATATTCACAATAGTCAAATGGTGAGAATAACTTAAGTGCCTATCAGTGGATGAATGAATAAACAATATATAGTACATTCATACCATGGAATACTACTCAGCCAGATGGAGAAATGAAATCTGACACATGTTATGTGTATAGAGTGTGAGGACATATGTCAGGGAAAAAGGCAATCACAAAAGAACAATTACTACCTGACCCACTTAAATAAAAAGATAAAGTCAGGCAAATGTATAGAGATTAAAGTTTCTTAGTGGTTGTTGGAGACAGGAGGTAGGGGAAAGGGGGTGGTCATCGCCTAGGGAGCAGTCAGTTTCTGTTAAGTCTAATTAAGGCCAGTGAATGGACAGCCAATTGATATAATTGTTGTCACTAAATTGTAGACATTTAATAAGTCTAACTGATGAACACAGTGTAAATTTATATTTTTAGAATAAAATAAAATCATCTAGTACATGCTAACTGTGAAAGTATTATATACATCATCCCATTTCATCTTTATAAAATCCCTAGGAGATGAGTACTGTAATTTTCACATAAGGAAATTGCAAGTCAGTAAGGTGAATATCATGAATGGCATCATGCTGCCATTGGGGGGAAACTAGTGCCATAGGGTCTGAGGACAAGTGGGGAAGTATATAGCTTTCTGAATAGTTCACGCAGGAATTCTGAACTCAGGTCCATGGGATTTGAATGCACACTTCATTGTTCCACCTTCTTATATCAAACATGGCTAATGTTAAAGAAACTTTAAGCAATATTTCCTTTCAAAGCTGATCATTTAAGACAATCCATTACCTATTATTAGATTTATTTCCTCTATTCTTCAATCCTTTTCCTTGTCACACTTTGCCCAAAAAATGCCTTTCCTAGCCTTTTAGTCTGCACTTAGAGCTTGCCTTGTTCCGCATCAAAGTCTCTTTGTTCTTCATCTTAGCTGTCAGACACAACTTCCCTTCCTATTTGGTTCTCCTTTTCTTATCCTGAGAAAACACATAAGAGGATGCATGAGCAAAAGGCTTAGTGGTGAATTCTCTCTCTAAGTAAATGACCAAATGTCACATTTATTAGATTTATCCCAGTCATACAAAGTTTTATAGCCACTTTGCCTCAGGATGGTTTTTTGTGTGTATTTTTTCCTTCCTTCTTTATTAGCATTCACTCCACATTACATCTTTCCCTAAGAGTGCCTCAAGCAGGGGGTTGCTTACATACATTGCTGAGGTTACTGATAAATTTCTCAATTTCCCCTAGAAATCTTTTAACAACTGACATATTTACAAACTGCTCCAGAAAACTGAAAGAGACCATATGTATTCTATCTGAATTAAATCAAACAAAATAACAAAAACTCCAAAACTCACTGCCATGAATTCGGTTAAGAGTCCAGACTCATAACAACACTATATATAGGGCAGGGTAGAGCTACCCATGTGGATTTCTACAGCACAAATATTTAATGGAGTAGATAGTCTCATTTTTTTCCATGGAGTGGTTGGTGGTTTCAAACTGCTGACTTTGTAGTTAGCAACACACCACATAATGCACTACACTATCAGGGCTCCCTTATAAATAAATAGTTTGAATAAAATTTGAACTTAAAATTATACAAATCTATTGAGAGCCCTTCTATATTTCCTTTTATTGGTGTTCTATTTGCTTCCTTATTGATATCTGAATTCTCTGTAGTAATATCAGGAGCTCAAATCCCCAGCCCACACTGAAACATAACTGACTGGCAGCTGGAATTACCTGGGGACTTAAAAAAAAATCAATTGCCAAGGGTACAGCTTAAGCATCAGTATTGTTTCAAAATTTTCTTAAGTGATCATTATATTCCTATTCGCTGATCTATTGGAATTTGAGCCCTGGTAGTGTAATGGTTATGAGTTGAGCTGCTAACTCCAAGGTGAGCAGTTCAAAACCATCAGGCACCCTGTGGGGAGAAAGACAGGGTTTTCTACTCCTGAAAATGTTACAGTCTCAAAAACTCACAGTGGCAATTCTACCCAGTCCTATTGGGTTGTTATGAGTTGGAACCCACTTAATGTCAGGGAGTTTTGGGGGATTTTTAGTTACCTACTTGGAGTAAGAGTCAATAAATGTAAGGCATTGATAACTGATAGAAAAAATGTAATAGTCTTCAGTGGGATTTTCATTTTGATTATGGGGAGATGGCATAAATTTAAGGATGGGGAATATTTTGGGGTTCCCAACCCCAAAGTCATATTATCTAGGTTAGTGCTCTCCAGGAGTTCTTAGGTGACACAAATGGTAGGACTAAATAGTAAACTTCAGAATTATTGTCTAAAAAGTTGGTGGTTCAACCCTACTCAGTGACACATCTGAAGTATAGCCTGACAGTCTGCTTCCAAGTTGTCACAGTCTTGAAAACCTGAGGGAGCATTTCTACTCTGCACATGAGTTCCGAATCATTAGGTCATAATGAGTCAGAATCAACTTGATAGCAACTAGCACCAAACACATTTTTTTGAACAAAGCTAAGTATGGAATTGCATTCAGGTACAACTTTTTTGATTTACATGACCACATTATCCTTTTCTGCATCATGCCTACCTGCTGCCTTCTCACTATCTATTTCAGTACAACTTTTCAGTATATATTCACACAGCAAAAATACTTAAGTAAATGAATACTATCTCCGTGTAAAGTCTGGTTTTAAAATAATAAATGGCAAAATGTTCATTAATATTTCTCTCTTGTATACATATCAGATATGCAAACTGAAAATCTAGTATTGTTTATATATTAGGAATTTTTTCTCTACTCTGTTAGTGATAAAACAATTTTACCCAAAAATTAATTCTGAAATTTCTCCGGGTCTGCCAGCAACCACAAACTTTGTATCTTGTGTTATACATTTATTTTTAGAAATAGTGTTACAAATATTTCAATTGCTCTAATTCATGTCAGTTTGCTTTGTGACTCTATCGTTTGAACCTCTTGAACCCTTTAATTAATATTATTCCACAATCAGCATTGAAATGCATTATTTTATGCTTTATCTGAAAATATCTGATTGGTTACCAGAGAGGTCACTATACTTTGTGTTTTTAAAAAATAGTTTTTATTGGGATATAAATTAATCATGCAATTTTGTTAGAGAAGTTGTGCAATAATCACCACAATCAATTTCAGAACATTTTTTTCATGTACATTTTTTAGCTCCCCTCTCCACCTCAACCTCCTCTGCAATGCTTCTAGTTAATTAACTTATTGTCTCAATAGATTTATCTAGCCTGGATTTCATATTACAGAAAATCATACAAAATGCCAACAGGAAGTGAAACAACAAAAATAACAAAAGAAAGCAGAGAAAAGACTAAACAGAAAAGAACACAGAAAATATTAAAACTGAATCAGGAGGTTCTGAAGCAGGGTTAGGGGCTGTTGGAGTCCGCAACACAGCGAGTTTTGTGAGGTCGGTAGAAGTATTCCTATTTTGATATGAGAAAGGAAACATAAAAAATTTTACCCTGCCAGAGAAAACAGAAGCTGGCATTACTGGGCTTCTTGGCTTCTTGATCTCCACAAGATAGATCGCCCTCTGATCAGAAATCCATCTCCCCTGGGACACCCACTATAATAACCCATTTACATGGTAGAATGACGCATAATGTGCGGCTAGTTCTGAGTTGTGTAGGAATCCACTGTTATTAGCACAATAATGGAAAGAGTCCATTCTCCCTACATAATATACAGGGTCGATAAGAGACTCTGGTAGATTCATTATACCCCTCCTTTACCTCAAACACAATAACCTCTGGAACCTTTCCCATCTCACCAACACACAAATTCCTTTAACTTACCAAGTAAAATAGCATCTCCCATAACCCTCTTCTCTAACTCATTAAAACTTACTATAATACCTAAGGAAAGGCTTCCTATGATTAATACCACAACTTAAAACTTACTCTTCTCATCCAAGTAACACTCCTTCCTCATCTATGCATAGTATGTTTTCCAGCACATACTTGATCCTCCCCAATCTAAAAGCTAGCCCCTTCCCCCTAAACATCCCAGAAGGCTACACTCTATCATCCCCTCACCCAAGATGTGATGAAAGCAAAACTCAGTGCCTGCAGTTATCGTAAAAAATTTATAGGAAGAAAACTCAATTATTGAAGATGATCCAAACCCAATGGTTAACCCAGAAAAAAGTAGCCCCTGAACTTCTAGTGAAAGAATTCTTGAGAATATTGCTTAGTGCCATACAGGAAATTAGGGAATCATTCATGGAAACAAAGGGGAAAAAATACTAGAATCCTGATACTGAAGGGCAGTCCAGGCATTAAGGAATAACATAACAGAAATAGATAAAAAAGTTCATGATAACAACAATATAATTGTAGTAATAGAGAACTGAATTAGAACTGAATCAAAATAACCAGGTAGAATTCTACAAATGAGAGGAAAAGTCAAACATAAAGGCAAACAAATCTGAAGAAAGTCTAAGGAGGATATGGGATTCCAAAAAAATGAAACAATATTCAAATTATTTAGGTTCAAGAGCAGGAAGAAAGAAATAAGCCTACAGTTAAAATAGTAAGGTACTTCTTGGAAGAAATTTTCCCCAATATCATAAAGGAGATGATAACCATTCAGGAAGCAAAGAGAATACCAATTAGATTAAATCTCCCCCAAATAGTAGTAGTCAGATTATTCAATTTCAAGGAAAAAGAGAGAATCACAAGAGCAACTAAAGAGAAAAAAGAAAGCCATCACATATAAAGGTAAACAGATAAGAATAAACTCAGTATAGTCAGCACCTTAACTGAGCAACACCAGCAACCAGAACAGAGCCAACAGCATAATCCTTCTAACAGGAAAAGAAAAGAAATCATAAAAATTAGAGCAGAGATAAATGAACTGGAAAGCAGAAGAACAATGGAATGAATAAACAGAGCAAAAAGTTAGTTCTTTGAAAAGAATTACCAAAGTGGACGAATTTAGCAAACAACAAAGGAAAAGACGTACTAGCCGTCAATATCTAAAATTAGGAAAGACACGGGAAGTCACAACAAACCCCAATGAAATAAAAAGATTAATTGCACAGTACTATGAAAAACTGTATTCCTACAAATTCAATAATTGGAAGACATGGACAAATACCAGGAAATTCACTCTTTTCCCAAATTAAGCTATATGGACATTAGAAACTTGAACAGGTTCATAGCAAATGAAGAAAAATACAAAGTCATCAAGAAACTCCCAACTGAAAAAAGGCCCGGTCCAGATGGTTTCATGGGAGAGATCTACTAAGAATTCAGAGAAGAGCTGACACCAATCCTACACAAACTCTTCCAGAGCATAGAAAGGGATAGCACACTCCCAAATTCATTCTATGAAGCCAGAATAATCCTGATACTAAAACAGATTCCACAAGAACCACAAGATTCCACAAGAACTACAGATTGACATCCCTCATAAGCATAGATTAAAAAATGCTCAACAAAATCATGGCTAACAGAATCCAACAATATATCACAAAAATAATACCTCATGACCAAGTGGGATCCATACAGGGATGTAAGGATGATTGAGCATATGAAAATGTAATCCACCACATCAATCAGAAAAAGGACAAAAATCATATAATCATATCAATTGCTGAAGAAAAGCAGTTGAAAATATCCAAACATCCATTCCTAATAAAGACTCTCAAGAAGATAGGTTTAGAAGGGAAAATCCTCAATACAATAAAATCCATATACAGAAGACCAATACTTAATCTTACCCTCAATGAAGGGAAGCTGAAAACATTTCCACTGATCAAGGGAACCAGACAAGGATGTCCCTTATCTCCACTTCTATTCAACATTGTGCTGGAAGTCCTAACCAATGCCATAAGGCTATGGCAAGATATCAAGGGTGTCCAATTGGGTAAAGAAGAAGTGAAACTTTAGCTATCTGCAGATAATATGATTTTATATATTGATAATCCTAAAGAGGTCACAATAGGATTTCTGGAAACAATAGAGGAGTTTAATAGAGTAGCAGGATACAAGACTAACAAGTAGAAATCAATTGGATTCCTCTATACCAGTGATGGCTATACAGGAAAAAGGTATCAGGAATCAGTATCATTCACAGTAGTCACAAAACTTGAAGTGCCTAGGAATTAACCTAACCAAAAAGAGATAAAAGATTTGTATGAAGAAAACTACAGACCATTACTCCAAGAGACCAAAAGGAATCTACACAAATGGAAGAATATTCCATATTAATGGATTGGAAGACTGGATGTAGTGAAAATGTCAATACTACCTAAAGCAATCTATAAATTCAATGTAATCCCATTCCAAATTCCAGCATCATTCTCAAAGAAATGGAAAAACTAATTACCAACTCTATATGGAAAGGAAAGAAACCCAGGATAGGAAAAGAACTCATCGAGAAGAATAAAGTAGGTGCCCTTACACTAACTGACCTCAAAACCTACTATATATCCCCATTTGTCAAAACAGCATGGTACTGGTATAATGATAGAAACTCGGAACAATGGACCAGACAGAAAGCCCCCAAATAGAAACACCCACATACAGACAATAGATTTTTGACAAAGACCCAAAAACATTAATTGGGAAGCAGATGTCCTCTTCAATAAATGGTGTTGGAAAAGCTGGTGTTAGAAAATACATGTGCCAAAAAAAATGAAACAAGACCCATATCTCACACAAAAACAAACTCAAGGTAGATCAATGACCTAAATGTAAAACTCAAAGCAATCAGGATCATCAGTGAGAAAATTGGGGCAAAGCTAGGAGCCCTACTGCTGGGAATGCATGATGCATGGACTGTCAGAATTGACAAAGGAAGCACTCAACGTGGAAGAGAAAAATAAATTAGTGGGACCTATTAAAAATAAAACACTTTGCACATTGAGCCTACAGACTGTGAAATGATATTTAGTAAAGACATAACAAAGGACTAATTACTAATATCTGCATAATCAAAAATCATTTTATTGGGGGCTGTTACAGCTCTTATCACAATCCATATATCCATCCATTGTGTTAAACATGTTTGTACATAGGTGCCATCATAATTTTCAAAACATTTTCTTTTTACTTGAGCCCTTGGTATATTCTCATTCCTCGCCCCTCCACTCTCCCCCCTCATGAAACCTTGATAATTTATAAATTATTATTTTTTTCATTTCTTCACCCACTTTTCTGTTGTTTGTCTCCTTTGGAGGGGGTTATATGTCTATCATTGTGATTGACTCCCTCTTCCCCCCGCCCCAGACCTTCCTCTTCCCCTCCTGGTATCGCTACTCTCATTATTGGTCCTAAAGCGTTTATCTGTCCTGGATTCTCTGTGTTTCCAGCTCTTATCTGTCCCTGTGTACAACCTCTGGTCTAGCCGGATTTGTAAAGTAGAATTAGGGTCATGATAGTGGCGGGGGCTGGGGGAGGAAGCATTAAAAAACTAGAGTAAAGTGTGTTTTGTCGGTGCTATACTGCACTCTGACTGGCTCGTCTCTTCCTTGTGATCCTTATGTGGGGGATGTCCAATTGTCAATAGATGGGCTTTTGTTCTCCAGTCCGCCCTCCCTCTCATTCACATTGATATAATTTTTTGTTCTGGGTATTTGGGGCCTAATACCTGATCCCACTGACACTTCATGATCACACAGGCTAGTGTGCTTCTTCCATGTGGCCTTTGCTGCTTCTTAGCTTTAAGACCCAGACGCTATATCTTTTGATAGCTGGGCACCATCAGATTTCTTCACCACATTTGCTTATGCAACCATTTGGTCTTTAGCAATCATGTCAGAGAAGCTGAACATCACAGAATGCCAGGTTATTAGAACAAAGAGTTCTTGCATTGAGGGAGTACTTGAGTGGAAGCCCAATGTCCATCTGCTGCCTTAATACTTAACATAGAAACAAACAACAAAAGCAAACAAACGACAGAAACAGAAAAGCCTATAGTTTGTTGACCTTTAGTGTTTTTTTTTCCAGTGGAGTCTGGTGAGGTGCCCTAGCCCCAAAGTCTATTTTTAGTATTCCAAGGGGATTTCATTATTTTGCTCCCCTTGATGCTCTGTGGCACCCCTTAGTGTTTTGGCCCAGTGTGATGGGGTCAGATTGAGCATAATGCTCGCCGTGTGTTTCCAGTGTTGTCCCCCATAGTGCTAAGGGTTAGTGAGGGACATTGTGTCTGTGTCTCGTGGTGGTGCTGGCCATATGATCCTCTCTGTGCATTGGCTGCTCTGAGCAGGAATATCATCCTTGAGGCTTAGTGGGTCAGGATGTTTTCCACTTTCTTCTTCCCTCTTTATTTGCTCTGTGTGCTCTGATTATACATGACCCTCTCCCTGAGCTCTAGCTTCAGCGCTGTCCTCTGAAGTGAATTCGTCTGGTGGCAAGGTGGGTGGGGTGGGGTTTGGGGAGAGAAGGATGTCCACATAGTTGGGATTGGGGCTGACCTTGCAGACCTCTCTATTGGTTCCCTACTTCATGCCGGTACGTTGCATTC
Organism: Tenrec ecaudatus; assembly: GCF_050624435.1. Classification (NCBI taxonomy): domain Eukaryota; kingdom Metazoa; phylum Chordata; class Mammalia; order Afrosoricida; family Tenrecidae; genus Tenrec; species Tenrec ecaudatus. The sequence goes on along the minus strand of NC_134548.1, from coordinate 56,927,458 downwards.
ACATCTTGGCACCGGGTTGAAGTCTGGTCCCTTTGTTGGACAAATCTGCTGCCAAAAAACCCCAAAAATAAAACATATTTAAAGTGCTAAAAAGCAAATATGTTATTATGAACTAAGCTGAATCCATAGCATTTCACCCAGCTATTAATGGTTGTGAAAGCTGCACAATGAGTAAGAAAGACTCATTGTGCATTAAATTGTTTTTGGATTGTTGCATTAAATTATAATGTTTGTGAAGAATATTAAATATCCATGGACTTCCAGAACAATAAACAAACCTGTGTTGGAAAATATACAGCCATAATGCTCCTTAAAAACAGGATACTGAGACTTTGTCATACTTTGGACTTGTTATGAAGAGAGAAGCCCAGAGGGCATATCTGTGTATGAAATGGCTTCCAGAAGTTTCTGGGAAGATGGGATTAAAAGATAAGGCAAGTTTTCCACAATGTTTTCAAGCCCTTGCATGTACTCTTTATTATGCAGAAGAGTTGTATTTTCATTCGACAATTTTTTTGCTCTGCCCCTCCCCCCCTTTGATTTTTCCTGCTGTTTTGGGGCTTAGAGACACCATGCCCACATCGCAGGTAGACTGTGTGTTTGGAGGGGAGGCCTGCTCTCATAGACAGAAAGCACAAAGTAACTCAGCAAGGAAAAAAAAGGAAGATTCTCAGCAAGAAATATTGGCATATTGGCCGCAACAATGGGTTCAAACATGATTGTGCTGATGACATGGAGTCATTCAGTGTTTCCATCATATGCAACCTCTTGAAAAATTTTAATGTTGATAAATTCTTTTGGGTAGTGTAACTCTTTGTATTCCTTCCTTCTTCTTTTGATGCTTTCTAACTCAGTTCTAGACCTTTGGCTGCGGTTTCTAAGTAAGATATAAGCTGGACCTTTTGTTTGTTATTGTGCACATCACATATAAAGAACCTGCTTGACAATTGCAACATGGAGGAAACCAGAGCGAAGAGATAGAAATAGATGTCTGATGATGTTATTTGAACATTTTAATCTAATGTAACAATGCCTACAAGTAGTCCTGGATTTTTCTATTAGTACAAATAATAGCATCCATTTTAAGGTAATTAGAAAAAGAGCTCAGACATTATTTGAATGATTGGGATGGATAAATATTACACAATATTCTCAGATTTTTTCTTGTGTGTATCTCTGTGCTATCTATTTTATTGATTAATTATTTGCACCTCCATTTTGTTTCCCACCTCCACTAGCCTCCCTTTAACCTTCAAAGTCTTCTTCTTTTGATGTGAAAATAGTTTTCTTGATTTTTTTCCTTCATAATAATCATCTGATACCGTATTTGTCTATATGAGATTGATTAACTTTGCTGAGAATAATGTGTTCCAAATTCATCCATGTCATGGAGTATTTGACAATTTCATCTTTTTTGTTTTGGGGGGAATGCATTATATTTCATTGCATGTATGTACTGGAGTTTATTTATCCATTCCTCCACAGACAGGTTTTGGTTCCATCTTTTTGCTATTGTGAATAGCACTGCAATAAACATGAGTGCGCATAATACTACCTGTTTGTGTTTCATTCCTTATTTCTTTGGGGTATGTGTCAAGTATAAAGATTGCCGGGTCACATTGTATTTCTATTAACATTTGTATAAGGAAACACCATACTGTTTTCCATAATGACTATACAATTCTGAAATCCTATCAGCAGGGTATAAGGCTTCCAATCTGTCTACATTCTCTCTAGAATTTGTGATTCTGTTTTTTTAAATTTTGTTATCAGTGCTGGTGTGAGGTAGTATCTCAGGGTTGTTTTAATTTGCATTTATCTTATAGTTAGTGTTCACAAACTTTTCTGCATATGATTTTTGGCTACTTGGATGTCATCTTTGATGAATTGTCTATTCATGTGTTCTCCCCATGTTTTAATTGTCTTATTTGTGTGTTTTTTTTATTGTGGCATTGCAGTTTTCTATAGATTTTCAAGAATAGTCCTGATATATCATTGACAAAATGTTTTTACCCTACATCTTTGATGAAATTACTTGATGCACATAAATATATTTTTCAGAGGCCCAATCCTCTATTTTGTCTTCTGTAGTGTAGGTATTTTTTATGGTTTGTTATTGTGTTTATGGCCATTAAGTTTGTCCCTATTTTTTTTAGTGATGATCTTTGGAGTTCTAGGGTTTATATTACTTCTAATCTATCTTGATTTCATTTTTGTATATGGTGTGAGGTATGGGAGCCTGTTTTTTTGTTGTTTTGTTTTTGCAGAAGGAGATTCAAGTTTTCCAGCAACGTTTATTGAAGACAGTTACTTGGCTAACTGATTTAAGAAATACATATTTGTACTCATTCCAAAGACAGAATACTTCAACTATAGAATGATATCATTGATATCATATGCAAGTAAAATTTTGATGAAAATCATGCAAGAGCAATTGAAGCAGTATGTTGACAGGGAGCTGCCAGAGGTTCAGGCCAGATTCAGAAGAAGGATTGCTCAGGTTAGATGGATCTTGGCTGAAAGCAGAGAATACCAGAAAGATGTTCACTTGTGTTTTACTGACTATGCCACATTCGACTATGTGGACCATAACAAACTATAGATAAGCTTGGGAAGAGTGGGAATTCCAGAAGACTTTATTGTGCTTATGTATGGTTCAGGATGCAGCGTGCAAATGGAACAAGGGAATACTACATGACTTTAAATCTCGAAAGGTGTGAGACAGTTATATCTTCTCACCATATTTATTCTATCTGTATGCTGGCTTAGATAAAGAAGAATGTGGCATCAGGATTGGAGAAAGGCTTATTAACATCCTGGGATATACAGATAACATGACCTTGTTTGCTGAAAGTGAGAAAAACTTGAAGCACTTGCTGATGAAGATCAAGGATTTCAGCCTTCAATATGGACTACTACTCAATGTAAAGAAGACTAAAATCTTCACAACTGGATTCATAAAAAACATGATAAATGGAGAAAAGGTAATTGTTGAGGATTTTGCCTTGCTTGGTTCCGCAATCAAAGCTCATGGAATCAGCACTCAAGAAATCAAAGGAGGTGTTTTATTAGGCAAATCTGCTGCACAATCTTTAGAGTATGGAAAAGCAAGTATGATACTTTGAGTACTAAGGTGCACCTAACCAAAGCCATGGTATTTTCAATTGCCTCATATGCATGAGAAAGTTGGACAGTGAATGAAGAAGACTGAAGAAGAATCAATGCATTTGAATTGTGGTGCTGAAGAAGGAAACTGAAAGTCCCACGGACTGCCAAAAAGACAAATCAATCTGTGTTGGAAGAAGTACAGCCAGAGTGCTCCTAAGAGTCAAGGATGATGAAACTTCATATTACATACTTTGGAAATACTGTCAGAAGAGACCAGTCCCTGGAAAGGGACACCAAGCTTGGTAAAGTGAAGGGGTAAAAAAAAGGAAGGTCCTCGAGAAATGGATTGAAACTGTGGCTGCAAAAATGAGCTGATGCTTAAGAATGATTGCATAAGAATTATTTTATATATAAGAATAATGATACATAATTATTTTATGAATAAGACTAATTTTGCATAAGCTAAGGATGGTGCATCACCATGCAGTGATACATGCTGTCATACATAGGGTCACTATGGAACTGACTTGATGGTATCTAACAACATTATTAAGTTGAGAATTTTTTGGTGTATGTTCATGAGGGACAAGAACATATAACTTTCACTTCTGAGCATGCTTTTTTTCCTGGTTTGGGCATCAGGGATATGCTCCTATGTAAAATGAATTTGAGGAGTTCCTATTATTTTCTATTGTCTGCAATAGTTGTAGTAGTAGTGTTGATATCAACTCTGCTCTCTTAGGTAGAATTCACCAGTGATACTGTATAGGTCATGACTTCTTTTGTGTTGCTAACACATTGTGTTTTAATGACTTCATCAATTTCTTCTTTTGTACAGTTCTATTCAGGTTTTCGGTGTCACTGTATGTTAATTTTAATTGGTAATGTGTTTCTAGAAATTTGTCCATTTCTTCATTTTTCAGTCTTTCTTAGTTTTCTGACATTGTTCTTTTAACTCTGGTTTGTTCTATTGTGATGTTACCCATTTCATGTCTTACTTGTATTATGAATCTTCTTCTTTCCCTTTTTGATTTGCCAGTGGTTTGTTGATTTTGTTAATCCTTGCAAAGTGCCAGCTTCTTTTCTTGTTGATTCAACTGTTCTGCTGATTTCTGTTTCCTTTATTATTTCTTTTCTTCTGGTGGCTGGAGGCTTATTTTTATGCCTTTATTTTACCTATAATTGTTGGAGATGTTGGGATAAAGTGTTGGTTTGGGGTTCCTTCTTTTTTGATGTGTGTGGTTAGTACTATAAATTGACCTATGAGCACTGTTTTTGCTTGTCCCTAGGGTTTTGGAATATTGTGTTAGTACTCTCATGTGATTCAAGGATTTTAAAATTTGAATTTATTCTATTACTATTTATTTATTTAGTTTCTGTGATAGGTAGTTTTATTGTGCCAACTTAGCCAATAAACACATGTGAGATTAATAAGGTCACATTTTAATTGAAGGGCAAAGAGATAAATGGCTACGTGAGCCTCGCTTTTCTGTCTCTTGCTCCCTGAAAATTAGACCAGTATGTAGCTGCCTTAGCTGAGTTCTCTGCCTCACCTTGCAAGCTACACTACCTGTGGGACACCCAACCCATGGGCCGTTGCTGTAGTTTGGGGTTGTTTTGAGACCTGCTTCGCCACACTGCTGGTGTATACATCCCTTGAGCTGGGGACTGTTGGACCCTATCATCTGCCTCACTGTTGGTGTCCTGCCCTGCTGTTTGCTGCCTGTGGCCAGATTGGCTGTATTGCTCTACAGAAGACTCAGCTGTCTGCTTCCTTGACTTGTGCCCAGAAACCCTTGTGAGTTGAAGGACTGTCAATATATTAACTGTTTCACAGAAATGAGTTTAACTGAGCCCTCTGTACTACTCTATGGACTAATTAGCTCTATTCCTTCGTGTTGTATCTATCTATCTAGCTAGCTAGCTAGCTATCAAATCACAAGTGTCCTAGTTTTATTTCTCTAGAGAACACTGTATAACACAGTTTCTTATTTCCTTTTATGTATTAATTCATTTGTTTGTTTTTAAATTAATTTTGCTCTTATCCATGATCATAGGCTTTTACTTTTATTGCATCATACTTTTTCTCCTATTCTGACTCAGTAATTTTAAAACAAAGAGTTCCTCAGTTTCTATGTATTTCTTTTCCTTCTTCTTGTAGTTAGGTTCTACTTTTATAGCATTATGGTGTGAAAAGATGCTTTATAGTATTTTGGTGATTTATATTTTTATTCCCTAGCATTTGGTCCATTCTAAAGAATATCTTACATATATGCACAGTAAAATAATGCATATTGCCTGTTGTTGTGTGGAATGTTGTATATACATCTATGAGGTCAAGTATGATTATAGTGTTGTTCAGATTGTTATTTATGTTAGGTTTCTTTCAAATTGTTCTTCTCTTCATCAAAATGTACAACGTCTACAATTATTGTGGAGTTATGGGTGTTTTTCTCTTTTCTGTTGTGTTAAAATTTGATTCATGTATTTTTTGTTCTCACATTAGGTTCTTATATACTTATTATAGTTATGTCCTCTGGTTGCACTGACCCTTTCATTATTTTATAACCTATGTCTTGTCTCTTTTGCTAGATTTTTCCTTAAAGTATTTATTAGAAATTAATTTTCCTTACTGCTTTCTTTTGGGTTGCAATTTGCTTGATTTATGTTTTCCCATCCTTTGATTTGTAGCATATTTTTGTATTTGTGTGTTCAGTGTGTCTTTTGTAGACAATGTATTCATAGATTATGTTTTCATATCCATTTGGTACTCTTTTGACTGATGCATTTAATAAATTTGGGTTATATGTAATTATTCATAGATATCAACTTACTGCTATAATTTTGCTATGGCTTGTGTGTAGGTGGTGCTGGTGATTATTTTTAATTCCCCCTTTTATATTGAGTTCATTTTTTATATGAATTTTCTTTTAATTTCCTCTGTTACGATTGAGTTTGTGTTGGCAGATCATGAATTTCTTTTCCTTTATTTAAGTAAGAAAATTTATTCATTTTATTTGATGTCATAATGTAATTTATTATTATTTCCTGAGTTTAAAACAATATATTTTATCTTGATATCATATTGACTTCTCCAAATGGAACTTGTTCCCTCCTTCTACTTTGTAATTGTTTACAAATTGATGTCTCTGGTTCTCTGTTGTCACATTTGTGTTTTTTATTTTTGAAACTTATTACTCTGGGTGGCTTTCCAGGTGATTCATATGTCTAATCCCTAATTGCTACTTGTTATCTAAAATACTTGATTTGCATTTCTATTTAAAGTGGGCTAGCTTTTTAAAATAACCTTATTTTCTGTTTATCTGGATATGTCCTAATTTTGCCATCATATTTGAAGGACAATTTTGTTGAATTTCAAAAGTTCAGGGAAAAGTGAAATTAGATTAAAATATGAATGTACCTATAAACTTGATTTCTCAACATATTCAAGACACTTTGGTCCATCCCTAAGAATTGGATGTCCTAGTAACTTATCCATATCAGCGCAGTCTTGTTGCATTATTAACTGAAGAAAAATGGGTTCCCTTTAAGGATTTATTTTACAATTAAGAAACAGAAATAAGTGAGGAGTCAAATAAAGACTTAAGATAGATGTTGAATGCTTTTTCATTGAAACTCTAACAAAACCACCCTTGTTTAATAAGAGGAACGCACAAAAGCATTGTCTAGGTGGAGAAGCATATGCTACTGAACCTTTCCTGGGCATTTTTTCTGCTTAACCTTTGGCTACATTTCTCAAAACACTCTCATAGTAAACAGATATTATTATTCTTTGGGCCTCCAAAAAGCCCACAAGCAAAATTCCTTGAGTATACCCCAAAATTGTTTTCATGACCTTTGCTCTTTACTTGCCTGCTTTTGCTTTAACTGGACCATTTCCAAATCTTGGTAACCATAGCTTTGATTGCGTTTTGTCTTCAGAATTGTTCTAGTAAGTCCATGTTTCATATTTTGTTACAGTTCTTCCCTGAAGTGCTCAGGATTATCATCTCACTTGTTTAGAATTTCTATTGGAGGCTTTGTTATTGCCTACAGCTGCTTTTGCCTGAATCAGTTTGGGTTCCTATCTAGTGGAAAGTTTGCTCAACTTCAGTTTTTCAATCATTATTATGTAAACTAAATCAACTAAGATGTCTATGATGTTGGCTATTGTTTCTGCTGTTAATAATAATAATAATAATAATTGGTTCTTTTCAATTAGGACATGCATAAAATTGTTTCCTCCAGAATTGATGTGAATGGCTTGCCACTGTGGGCTTCATCTTCAATATTTTGGTCCTTCTAAAAATTGGTTATTAATTTATAAGTTGCTGATTTCTTTTGGGTCATAGTCTTCATAAAATTTCATAAAACAATTATTTCACCATTCTTCACCCAAAGTTAATCAATTTTAGCATAATTTAAGTTGGTCTGATATTCTTTTCAAACTGATGTCTTGTCCTTTTAGTGTTGCCTACTACATCCTGTTCTGACATGTTATAAAAAGTTAGTACAAGTTTATTTTAGTGTGACAAATGAAAAACAAGCATAAACTTACTACCATTCAGTCAGTGCTGACTCATAGAGAAGTTCCTGTGGGTTTCTGAGACTGTAAACTGTTTAAGGGAGGGCATGCTTAGTGTTTCATAATACACATTTTCCATGAACTTCTTAAAGACCTCTAGCATAATTCTTGCTTGGATTATTTTCTGTTTTAAAATAATTTTATCAACATATGATACAATTCAATTGTTGTATCATATTAAGAAGATGATTGGTGACCACAATCAATTTCAGAGTATTTTCTTATCCTCATTAGCTCCCCATTTCCCCCCAACCTCTCCTGTCATGTTCCTAGGTAATTATTAATCCAGTTATTGTCTCTGTAGATTTATTTATTCTGAATTACATATATGGAAAATTATACAAAACACACATACACACATACACTACAATAAAGATAAAACAAAATTTAGAAAAATGCAATAGAAAAGAAAGCAGAAAAAAGAAAAGAAAGTAGAAAATAATAAAAACTGAAACAATTTTTAAATGTGTCAAAAGGGAGATCACATGATAAAATATTATATTTTAACCTGATTACATCAGCCATTTTCTATTTTATAATGTCTGTTTGATAGCAAGGCTATTCATATTCTTTGGCTATACTCAGAGAGAATTCACTGGAGGCTTAACTGCAAACCAAGTGTTCAGAATTTAAGCTCAGATAGAGTTCCCTCCTCTGGTCTTGGATTTTAACATTTACAACCCTTTGATCACACAGGCTACTGTGCTGCTTCTGTGTGTACTTAGTTGATGACATACTTAGATGGTTGTTATAAAACAAGTTTAAGACCCTATTCTTTTTGATAGATGGCACCATCTTATTTCATCAACACACTTTGCTATAGCCCCCATGTCTTCAGTGATCTCTTCATAAGGCCAAGCATCAAGCAGGGACATCTCATAAGAACTAATTTTTCTTAGATTGGGGTTAGAATTACATGCAAGTCCAAAATCCATTTATATACCTGTGGTTTATATGTGTCTCTGGCTCAGTTTACAGATATCATTATCTTTCTTTTATGATTTTATAGATGCAATACCATTGACATCTTGCTTGCATGACTCTGATGAGAAGTCATAACTCAATCTTATCAACTCTTGTTGCAGTTACATAATCTCACAACTTGTGAAGGGGTGGAGTCTTGCCTGTCAAATAGGTCATAGCCAATGAGGACTCTGTGTGGAGGTGGTCTTCTGAGGATTCTGGGAACTCCTATCTTTCTCCTTGTAGGTGGGACACACACTATGATTTTCTTCCTGCTGACAAACCACATGAAGATCCCTGATGGAACCAGAGCACTGGAGCTGGAGGAGCTACATGGAGACCCATTCCAGTGCTGAGATGCTTCCACCACCACTGCATCAGCAAGACTTTCCACCCACTGCCCTGTGATCTTCCTGCATTCAGCGTCATTGCATGTGTTATGTGAGTCCCAAGAGGAATTTATAGACTGGTATCTGATATATGGGCTAATATCAGACTTAAGGACTTGATCCACCTGGGGTGTTTTCTTAATACACAAGTACTCTTTGGTATAAAGTTCTCTCTTACACACATATTAGTGTTTATGAATATGTTTTTCTATTCAACCCAGACTAACACATTCTGATACCTTTGGGGTGGAGTGCTAGAGAAACAAGTCATGAAAATGTCATCTAAGTAGGCAAACCAACAATGACATAGACCAAACCATAAGAAAACAAAAGATTGGAAAAAAAGGAGAAAAAACATATATAATTCCAGTTCTGTCTGTTGACTTTTATGACTATCTCCCTCCTGGTTCTGGAGGAATTCTGGGATCTGCCTCTCCTAGCCTGAAGTCTATTTTGGGGGCTCATAAGGGGTTTTGTGGTTTGGCTTGCTGATTTGTTAAGTTCCCTTCTTGGTTTTCCCACTGTGGGGGGTTCAGACCATAATACTTCTCCATGGGGTGTCCCAAATATTGTTCTCTGTCACAGTATGTTCCAGTAAGGGGACAACATGTCATGAGCTGTTGTCAGCCCTACAGTCCTCTCTGTGCCTTAGCAACTCCATGCAGGAACATTGTCTTCTGGGCTTGGTGTGCCAATATTGGGTTTAGACCTACTGTCCCTTTCTTTTTTTTCTTCTTGATTTGCTTCCGTGGGGGGGTCAGTTTGGCTCTGGTTGGGGGGCCGTGGTGAGGTCTGTATGCACACTCCCAGTTCTATGGAGACAAAACCAATACTCTCCCTGTGGGTGGGTTAGTGCCCTGGTCCTCCTATGCCATCATCTCAGTATCAGATGCCCCCCTTTCCTTTCCCCTTTCCCCCTCTCCCCTTCTTTGTGTTGGATTAACATGTACCTCCTTGGGTTTGGTGTGACATCTATCTGACTGTCTGTATCTCAATGTATATTGTGAAATAAGTGACTTTTCTTCTATGCCTACTGTGCTGATTATACATACATCATGTTGTACTTGGCCTTTTGTGATTGGCTGATCTCGCTTACCATAACTTCCTCCAACTCTTCCCATGAAATGACGCATTTCAAGTGATCATCCGTGCGTTTTAGTGCTGCTGAATACTCCATTGTGTGTATGTGCCAAAGTTTACTAATCCACTGGTCTATTGATGACAATTTAAGTTTTTTCCAGCTCTTTGTGATTGTGAATTGTGCCACAATAAACATTGGAATGCAGATGACTGGTCATGTTTTATTTCTTACCTCCTCTGGGTATATTCCCAGTAGATGGAAAGCTGGGTCATAAGGCAGATCAATTTCCATTTTCTTTAAATATTGCCAGATTACTTTCCACAGAGGCTGTCTATAGCTATAAAACCGCCCGTTGTGGAGGAAAGTTCCTATCTCGCCACATCCCCTACAACATTTGTTGCTCTCTTATTTTCTGATTTGGGCTAGCCTCCCAGGTCTTAGATGGTATCTCATGGTTGTTTTAATTTGCATTTCTCTGATGGCTCATGATCAGGAGCGTTTTCTCATGTGTTTATTGGCTGTACGGGTCTCCTCCTTTATGAAACTTCTGTTCTTTTGCCCACTCCCTCAGGAGCTTAACTGGGTTCCTCATTTTGCAAGCCAGGAGGGGATTGTGGATTTTAGTAATAAGCCCTTTGTCTGTTGACATTGCTAAAAATCCTCTCCCAGCTTGTGAGTTGCCATGTTACCCTCTTGATGGAGTCTTTGAATGAACACAGGTGGCATTTTTTATTATTACTTTTGTTGGAGGCTCTTACATCTCTTATCACTACCCATGCTATCATCCCTTGTGTCAAGCACATTTGTACATATGCTGCCAACATCATTTTCAAAGCATTTCTTCCTACTTGAGCCCTTGATATCAGCTCCTACTTTTCCCCCTCTCCTTCCCTCATGAACCCTTGATAAGTTATAGATTATTATTTCCATGTCTTAAATCATCCTCTATCACCTTTCACCCACTTTTATATTGTTCGTCCTCCTGGGAGGGGGTTATATGTTGATCCTTGTGATTGATTCCCCGTTCTCCCCCTACTTTCTCCTTATCCTCTTGGTATCTCTACTCTCCTTGTTGGCCCTGAGGGGTTTATCTATCCTGGATACCCTGTGTTGCAGGCTCTTATCTTTAGCAGTGTGCATGCTCTGGTCTAATCTGATTTGTAAGGTAGAAATGAGTTCATGATAATTGGGAGAAGGATGCATTAAATTTTATCATTAGTAAATCCCACTTGTCAATTTCAGGTTCGCCTGTGTGTGTACCCTTCTGAATTGTAGTTAGCCTATGTATTCCCTGTGCCAAGGTCCTTAGGTTTGTCCCAATTCCTTCATTGATGGTCCTGATAGTTTGGGGTTTTATTTCTAGGTGTGTGATCCACCTTGAGGTTGTTCTTGTGCATGGGGTGACATAAACATCTTTCATTTTTCTACACGTGGATATCCATTGTTTCTAGCACCATTTGTTAAAGAGGGTGTCCACCTCCCACTTGATGCTTTGGGGTCCTTATCGCAGATCAGTTGTCTATATGATGATGGATTTATTTCTGGGTTTTCTTTTCTTTTGCATTGATCTGACTATCTGTCATTATTCCAGTATCACGCAATATTTACAACTGTGGCTGTCTAGTAGGTGTTAAAGTAAGGTAAAGTGACCCCTCCCACTTTGTCCTTCTTCTTGAGGAGTTCTCTGCTAATTCTGGGCTTCTTCCTTCTCCATATGAAATTGGTGGTCAGTTTTTTCCAATTCTTTGAAGGAAGTTGTTGGTATCTGAATGGGAATAGGGTTAAACTTATAAAGTGCTTTGGGTAAGATTGACATATTTACTATATTGAGTCTTCTGGTCCATGGACATGGGATAGTCTTTCATTTGTGCAAGTTGCTTATGCTTCCCTAGAGTAAGGTCTTGTAGTTTTCCTTGTATAGGTTTTTTAGATGTTTATGGTTAAATATATTCCTAGATATTTCCATTTTTCTTGGATTTTGTGAAGTCTACTGCCTTCTTGATTTCTTCCATGGTCTTGTCAGATGTATATAGCAAACCAATAGACTTCTGTTTATTGATCTTGTATCCTGCCACTGTTCCATATTCCTCTATCATTGTCAGTACTCCTGTTGTGGAGCTTTTGAGATTTTTAATGTACAGAATCATGTCGTCTGCAAATAACAATAATTTCACCTCCTCCTCTCCCAGTTGGATACCTTTAATGTCCTTTCTCTCTCTTATGTTGTCAGTTAGGACCTCCTGTATGATAGTGAATAGAATGGGGACAAGCGGCATCCTTGTCCGGTCCCCTTTTTCAATGAAATTGTTTCTGTCTTTTCTCCATTGACCAAGATGTTGACTGTTGGCTTTTTGTAGATAGCTTGTATGAACTTGAGGAATTTGCCTTCCATTCCTATCTTCTTGAATGTCTTACTTAGGACTGGGTGTTGGATGTTGTCAAGTGCTTTTTCTGCATTTATCGATATTATCATGTGATTTATATATTTGTTCGTATCAATTTTGATGTATAATATTGATGGATTTTGGGATGGTAAACCAGCTCTTCAACCCTGGGATGAATCCTACCGGATCATGGATCATATGTTTTATATACTTTCCTATTCTTTTGGCCAATATATTGTTAAAGGTTTTTGCATCTATGTTCATTAGAGAGATCAGTCTGTAATTCTGTATTCCTGTGGGATTCTTGCTCTGTTCAGGTATCAAAGCAATACTGCCTGCATAGAATGAGTTTGGAAGTTCGCCATCCCTTTCTATATTCTGGAATAATTTGTGGATGAGTGGTGTCAGCTCTTCCCTGAGTGCTTGGTCGAATTCTCCTGTGAAGCTGTCTGGTCTGGGAGTTTTTGTTGGTAGTTTCTTGATAACCATATGTATTTCTTCTTTTGCCAAGTGTGTTACGGTTCTTGACCTCTATCTGGGATAATCTATGGAGGGATTGTTTTTCCAAGAATTTGTCTATGTCTTCCACAGTATTGAATTTATTAGAATGCAGACTTTTATAATAATACTTTGTGATTATACTTTTAATCTCACTTAGGTCTGTTGTGATTCTCCCTTTTTCATCCCTCATCTTCACTATTGATGTTTGCTCCTCCCTTTCCTTGGTAAGGCTTGCCAGCGTTCTGTCAATTCTGTTGACCCTTTCACAGAATCAACTTTGTGCTGCAATGATCTTTTGTATCACTCTTTTATCTTCCTGCTGGTTTAATTCTGCCCTGATTTTTATTATTTCTTTTCTTTTGCTATTGGAGGTGTTGTTCAGTTGACTATGTTCTAATTGCTGGACATTTTATGATAGTGTATCAGTCATAAGTCTCTCTTCCTTTTTTATATATGCATTTATTACTATTAAACTTCCTCTGATAACTGCTTTCGCTGTATCCCATAAGTTTTGATACATTGTATTCTCATTCTCATTAATTTATAGACAATTCCAAATCTACTCTCTAAACTGGGACAGTACCCATTCATGCCCCAGAAGGTCATTATTCATCCTCCTGTTTGTCCTTGTTTTTCTGGTCATCCATTTATTTATCAATCATTTTATTGGGGGCTCGTACAACTCTTATCACAATCCATATATTCATCCACTGTGTCAAGCACACTTGTACACTTGTTGCCGTCATCATTCTCAAAACATTTTCTTTCTACTTAAGCCCATCGTATCAGCTCCTCATTTCCCCTCCCTTCCTCACTAATCCTTGATAATATATAAATTATTATTATTTTTTGATGTCTTACACTGCCCGATGTCTCCCTTCACCCACTTTTCTCTTGTCCATCCCCCAGGGAGGGGGTTATATGTAGATCATTGTGATTGGTTCCCAGTTTCTCCCCCAACTTCCCCTTACCCTCCTGGTATCGCGAATCTCATTATTAGTCCTGAGGGGCTTATCTGTACTGGACTCCCTATGTTTCCAGCTCTTATTTGTACCAGTGTACATCCTCTGGTCTAGCCTGATTTGAGACCATGATAGTGGGAGGAGGAAGCATTAAAGAACTAGAGGAAAGTTGTATGTTTTATTAGTGCTATACTGCACCCTGACTGACTCATCTCCTTCCCATTTCCCTTCTGTAAGGGGCTGTCCGGTTGCCTACAGATGGGCTTTGAGTCTCCCCTCTGCACTTCCCCTCATTCACAATGATATGATTGTTTTGTTCTTTGATGCTTGATACCTATTCCTAATGGCACTAATGATCACACAGGGTGGTGTGCTTCTTCCATGTAGGCTTTGTTGCTTCTCAGCTAGATGGCAGCTTGTTTGTCTTCAAGTCTTTAAGACCCCAGATGCTATATCTTTTGATTGCTGGACACCATCAGCTTTCTTCACCACTTTTGCTTATGTACCGCTTTGTCTTCAGTGATCGTGTAGGGAAGGTGAGCATTATGGTATGCCAGTTTAATAGAACAAAGTGTTCTTGTATTGAGGGAGTAATTCAGTAGAGGTCCAATGCCCATCTGCTACCTTAATACTAAACCTGTAAATATATGCACATAAATCTATTTCCCCATCATCATATTGGAATATATTTACATATGCACATGCTGTATTTAGATTTCTATAAATGCCCTTTGCCTCCTAGTTCTTTCCTCTATTTCCTTTAACTTTCCTCTTGTCCCACTATCCTGTTTAGCTTTCATTTGGGTTTCGAAAATTCTTCTTGGTTACATTGCCCTTGATTAAACCCTACCAAGCCTTCTACACCGTCCTCACCAACAATTTTGGATCACTTGTTGTTCCCATTGCCCTGGGTTTGTTAATACCCACTTCCTTTCCCCTGCCTCCCCTTCTCCCATGTCCCCCTGGAACCATCGGTCCTGTTAATTTCTCCTCCAGCTTGTTTATCCTCCTTATCTTATCTAGAGAGACTTGCTGGCCCCACTATGACACATGACATCCCTCGCTGACCCCTAACGCTGCAGGGGACAACACTGGAGACACAGTGCAGGAACTGTGGCTGATCCGAACCCACCACACCTAGGGGAAACACTAAGGGTGTGCAACAGAATAGCAAGGGGAAAAGAGCAATGAAGTCCCTAGGGAATACCAGAAATAGACTTTGGGGTCAGGGCATGGCATCCCATCAGACTAGACAGGAAAATACTCCTAAAGGACAACAAACAGACCTTGAACTATTTATAGGCTTTTCTTTGTTGTTGTTTCATTTTCTTTTGTTGCTTTTTTTTTTTTGCTCTGTCTTATTATTTGGTCCTCCTT
Organism: Tenrec ecaudatus; assembly: GCF_050624435.1. Lineage (NCBI taxonomy): Eukaryota > Metazoa > Chordata > Mammalia > Afrosoricida > Tenrecidae > Tenrec > Tenrec ecaudatus. The sequence goes on along the minus strand of NC_134548.1, from coordinate 56,912,108 downwards.
CATTAATCTCCAGCTTTATTGCGTGGTGATCCAAAAAGTGCATCTAAGTAATCTCTGTTTTTGAATGTATTCAGGCTTGACTTATGTACCAGCATGTGGTCTATTTTAGAAAATGAGCCATGTGTGCTTGAAAATATGATTTTTTTTGTTTGTTTGGATGGAAAGTTGTATATGTCTGTCAGGTCCTGTTGCCTAATTGCAGTATTTAGCTCTGTAGCCTCCTTGCTTTAGGTTCTTCCTCAGTGATTTATCTTTCTCTGAGAAGGGTTTATTAAATTCACCTACTATGATCATTGAATCTGTGATTTCGTTTTTCATCTTTTGAATCGTTTGATGAATTTCCTGGGTCTCTAGTTAGGTACGTATATATTTATTATGATCACTGGTTCCTGGTTTACTGATACTTTGAGCATTACACAGTGCCCCTCCTTTTCTCTTTTTATGGTTTGAGCCTTGAGGTCAATGTTGTCAGAGATTAGGATGGCAAACCTTGCTTTTTTTAAGGTTGCTGTTTGCCTCGTCTATTTTTCGCCAGCCTTTATTCTTAGTTTATTTTTGTCTGAGTACTTAAGATGTGTCTCTCGCAGGCAACAGATTGATGGGTTAGGTTTTTGCAGCCGATCTGCTAACCTTTTTATTTAATGTATGAATTGAGACTGTTGTGATTCAGAGTTATTACCTCTATCTGTAGATTAAGTGCTGCCACCTCATGCATTTTGTTTTCGGTGTTTTCTTACCTCCCTTCATATTAGTGTGCTGTGTTTGTGTGTGAGACTTTGTTCTTTCTTTCTTTTCCCTCTGAAGCCATGTTATCTTGATAATTGTTATCCACGTGTTGGCTTCTGGATAGAGTTGGGCTATATGGTGGTCTATTGCTTGTACTTGGTGGATGTGGTCTTCTGACCATAGAAAGTTGACGAGGAACTTTCTCAGTGTTGGGTGTCTTATAGCATATTCTTTGAGTTTTCCCTTGTTCTGGAATACCCTTATCTCTCCCTCTATCTTAATAGATAATTTGGCAGGGCAAAGGATTATTTGGCAGGTGTTTTTTTCCCCAGCTTTTGGAAGATGTTACTCCATTCTCTTTTATTCTTACCTGAACACCCTTGTATGTGACTGTCTTTGCTTCTCTTAACATTTTCTCCTTTTCCTCAAAGTTGTATAATTTCACTATTTTATGCCTTGGTGAGTTCTTCTGGGGGTGTAATCTAATTGGAGTTCTCTCTGCTTCTTGTATGAGTGTCTGATTCTTATTCATTAAGGTAGGAAAGTTTGCTTCCCAGAATCCCCTCTGTAATTTATCTTTTGACTTCTTCAATGTACCCTCTTTTGGTAGACCGATTTTTTGAATATGGTTCCTCTTCATAGCATCTGTCATTGAACTCAGATTGTCTCCTGCCTCTTTTATTATCTTATTTGACTGTCTCTCTTGTGTGCTGAAGTCTGCGTCATTGTCTTTGAGATCACTCGTACGGTTCTTCTAGTCTGTTCACGAGATCCGTGATTGTGTGTGTTGCTTCTGTTACCTCATTCGTTAGCTCCTGTATTTCCCTTTGGTGCGTGAACTTCATCCCCTCTCATGAACTTCATCCCCTCTACCATTGTATCCTTATTCTGCATTGCTTCCCTAAACTTCTGTATTACTCCAAGCGGCTTTTTGAAAGTGTCTTTCTTGTGGCAGATCCATGTCTGATTCCTCTATGAACGTCATTAGCTCTGCTGTTGTGTTTTGTCTTTCTTGTTTTGTTTTGTTTTTTGTTGAGAGTGTTTAGGTATGTTGCTGTTTACCTGACAATTTTGTAGAAGTGGGCTTCATGATTCTTGGAGACCAAGGGGCCCTAAGTTCTTTCTCTGTGTGACTGGTAAGGGTGTTTTTGAGTGCTACCTTTGGCATACTTTGGTGGTGGGTTGGACTGTTGTGTAGGCAGAGTTCCATGGTGATTCAGTTGCTAATGGCTCGGGGGAACCTCAGTGACTGGAGTGAGGCTCAAGACTGTATGTATTCCCCTGGGCTGATTTGGTCTGGGCTGTCAGACCATGATTTTCAGCCGTTTAAAACTTTTTAAAGGCACCTAAAAGAAGACAATGGTGGGAAGGCTTTCCCCTACAGGAAGAAGAGCTTAGCAAAGGTGGTGACAACCCCACTGCTCTGGTGCAGTTGCCCCAGGAAAGGCTCCATAGGAGGAGGTGCCAGGCCCTGGTGGGAGCAGCTTTTGCTGCCTTGGGTGGGGAGCACTGGGAAAGGCCTCTGCTGTTGTAGGTGGTGCGAGAGGAGTAGCTCCAGGTTCAACAATAAGGCTGAGGGGTCCATTCTCCAGGTGTTGGCTGTGTTGTGCCTGAGATACTGTGGCCTGCATAGGTCTGGGAGTCGCAGGGCTCAGGTTGCTTATCTTTGGGTTCCAGAGCTAGGCTAGAATTGGGGAAGGGATGTGGTCAGAATCAGTGAACATGTGGCCAGGGATTCAGAGTCCCTTTTGCTTGGGAGACCTAAAAACATGTAAAGATAAGCCAGGCACCTTCACAGGAGACCCTGGATGGTATATTTCACAGATATGACCTGGAAAGATTTAATGCCTATCCTGGCATATATTTGCTCTCCTGGTGAAAGATGCAGAATATTTGACGCAGCTCATCACCACACTGACAATATGAGGGTCACCAACTCCCAAGTAGCTCACAGGGTCCAAGAAGACCCGATGGTGATCCAAGACGGAACTATCAACAAGGTCAAGCTGGCAGCTTGGCACCTGCAATCCTTCCTTTGGTCTATTGACTGCTGCATCCATGAGCATTGATTGTGGAGGCAAGCAAGACAAAATTGTTGACGATTTCAACTTTCTTTCCATTATTTTGAAGTTTCCATCAAACCAGTGGTGAAGATTTTGGTATTCCTTACATTGAGTTGTAATTCATATTGAAGGCTGTGATGCTTGATCATCATCAGCATGTGCTTTAAATGCTCCTCATTTTCAGCAAGGAAAGTGGTGGTATTTACATATCACAGGTTGTGAATATGCCTTCTTTCAATCCTGATGCTGAACTCTTCTTCATATAAGCCAGTTTCTCTGATTATTTGCTCCCCATACAATTTGAATAACTATGGTGAGAGGATCCAGTGCTGCTTCCCACCTTTCCTGATTTTAAGGCATGCGGTCTTCCCTTGCTCCATTCATACAACTGCATCTGGAGCCATATACAAGTTCCACATAAGTACAATGAAATCTTATGGAATTCCCAATATTCTCAAAGTCATCCATAGTTTGTTATGATCCATACAGTTCAATGGCCTGGCACAGTCAATAAACACATGTCCATGAGACCTATATTAGCCCATATGTCTGCTGCCAATCTAGAAAGTCCTCTTCAGACTCACGAAATACATGCAATGATGACAAATGCAAGAAGATCACAGGCCAGTGGGTTGGAAGTCTTGTGGATCCTGTGGTTTTGTAAGTATCTCAGTGCTGGCAGGGGTCTTTACGTTGCTTCTCTGGCTCCAGAGGTCTGGTGGTAGCAGGGTAGGTCCACGTGGCTTCTCCTGCTTCCAAGGTGTAGCACCATGTGTTTTATCAGTAGAGTGTCTCTCAGAGAGTGAGCAGAGATGTCTCCCGCCTCCATGGAGGAAATCCTGGAATTCCAAAATTCTCCAAAGGCCATGCCCACACAGAGGCCTCACTGGCAATGACATGATAGACTAGACTCCACCACTTCACTCAGAATCCTCTCAAATTGACACCAGATTATGTAACTACCACACTCTCTTTAAATTTCATGGCATAGACATGTGTTTCCAAGGCTTCATCAGTTTATGGAAACATTTTTATTGGTATTCCATCAATTTCTAAAGCCTTGTTTTTGACTAATGCTTTCAGTGCAGCTTGAACCTTTTCCTTCAACACCATTGGTTCTTACTCATATGCTACCTCCTGAAATGGTGGTAAGTCACTTAGTCCTTTTTGGTACAGTGATTCTGTGTATTCTTTCCATTTGGAAGGATTAGAGAGATTGAAACACTACTTTCAGAAGTGGATAGGCCATATATTTCCAAAATTATTCGACCTACTGCCTCCTTTTCAGAAATAAAATTATTTGGTGCCCCCTGACAATGAAAGCCCATCATCCGGATAAAAGGTAGGCATCTGCTTTTTCAGCCCCAACTCTCTCCTATTGTTCCAGTTGGACTGCTTACTTTGGGAAACATCGGTGTAGATCTTCAGAAGTGTAGATGGAGAATACGTTGAGAAAGGATAGCTTCATTTTTATATTTTATTTAATAAGATTTCACTTATTTTATAGCAATATATTTAAATATACCATTCGATATCAAAGAAACATCAAGGGAAGAAAATAAAGTCACTTATGCTCCCTTTTCTCACTGATCTGCCTAAACTACACATCACACCTAGACCCTCATGCCCCCGCCTCTTCATGTTGGATGTTGTGTGTTTGTGTCTTTGTGTGTGTGTATACTGTCCCTGACACTACAGATATTGATTTTCACTGTTATTTGTATGCTTCTACAGAAGCTTACCAAAATTGTAGCTGAGCCTTTGTTTTGGCTACAAGTCCAATGAATCAGTTTGCTATCCTTGTTTCTTTAGGAGAGAAGAAAGGATAAAAATATTTTGAGAGAAAGGACCTTGTTTTGTGTGATTTTTCTTTTCCTTTCCATGACTTAATTTTTTTTAGCTTAATATGCACCATTTAAAAATTTTTTTACTGAGAACCAATGAGTAAGAATTTACCAAAATCTGCTTTTGAGAAATGGAACTTGTTTAACACACAGCTCAAAGCATAGGGGACCCTATACAAACTGAGTACCAAGAAGAGGCTATGGTCCAGTCCACATATTTATTATTTCATTTAATCATATTTTCACATCCTTCATACTAAGAAAGTTAACAATTCCTGGTTGAAATTTCCATAAAGCAGTGGTAGAATGTCAACACAGCTCAACTGAACTTGAACCAGGTAACTGATGCCCCCCAAGGGCAAACTGAAGAACTTTCAATTAAGTAGACATTATGTGAATTTGGAAGCTAAACAAATCAGTTGCTATTTCAACAAGTCCTCTCTGAGAGCACCAATCACCACATATGATAGTATCTTACACACACACACACACACACACACACACACACACACACACACCTGTCTAGATTTATTAGCTCAGAATTGATTGTTCCAAACACAACATTAAGGCTAGATCTTGAGATTCCATGAAATAGCATCGGATGACTGACACAGTATGCTTTGGGATAGAGGTATTCTTTATAAAATTACTCTAAGGAAACTAAAATTGCAACAGTAGGTACTTACAATTATTTATTAGATTTTAACAATCTTCTTGCCATATTTTGCATACTCATCTTATACTATATAATAAAAGGACAGACCTTGACCATAAAATATTTCCTTCAGCGTATGCAAAATCCCCCCAGCAAACATTCTAATATGACCTATTTAGAGCTATCCTTTGTTCCTCCTCCACCATCCTTAGATGAATAGTCACGGTCTTGTTAATATTTGTATATAATCTCTACATAAATACGACCTGGAACAGTGTTTTCTTTTCTCTTTCCACTGACTATCATCACTACCCCAGTTCTCTCTTCAGTGAGAAATATGGAGAAGATACAGCATGCATGCGATAAATCAGGATGGGTAGAAAAAATGAACTTAGAAACTCAAGTTGTTACCATTGTTGCGGTCAAGTTGATTCCAACTTATAGTGACCCTATATGACAGTATAGAACTACCCTGTAGGGTTTTCTCCACTGTGATTTTTACATGAATAAATTACCAGGCCTTTCTATGATGAAGGGTTTGCCTCCCACACCTTACTGTTATCAGCTGAATGCTTAAACATTGCACCACTGTCTTCTTGGAGATCTTATTAACATATTTTGATACATCTACTTTATGAGACTCAAAATGAGCACCTTTTGCTATTATTTAGTACGCAGTCTGCTTTGTCAAAAATAAAGCGTAGTGCTCCCTTTTGTCTATGAATCATCTGGCAGGGATAATCTGGGCTCACCCACACTTGGATCCCCAAGGCAGTTCCCAAACCAAACTCACTGCCCTTGAGTCCATCTGACTCACAGGGACAGTTTAGGACAGGTTAGAATTGCCCCGTTAGCTTCTGAAACAGCATCTCTTTAGATGAATAGAAAGCCTGTCTTCCTCCCTCTGAGCTGCTGGTGGTTTTGAACTGCTGACCTTGATGTTAGCTTGCATTTAGGAGCTGAACTCATAGCTACTACACCACCAAAGCTCCCTTACAAGGCAGTTAGGAGGGATAATTAGTAAAGCAATGAATCTTGGTTTCAACAATTACAAAATAGTGACTATATAACTCTGCTTCTGAGCTTAATATTTTCAAAGATGCAATAATATCAAGAATATAATTCATTGCAGGTTCATAGCCATCAACTGCTCTGAGGTCCTCCAGAGCCTGTCTGCCCTTTATAGATTTACATCCTTGGAAAATTCTCTATTAGGCCACTATAAGTTGAAATGTATGGCAATGGGTTGTATTTAATTTTTAAAAAAATATATGTAGAGGCAAAAGATCTCTGTTGGGACAGTCGTTAAAGCATTGAGCTGCTAACCAATCCCACCAGCTCTTCTGAGACAGTGGGAGAAAGATGTCACAGTTGGCCTCCTGTGAGGGTTTACAATCTGGGAAGCTCTATGGGAGCATTTCCAGACTTTCCTTTCAGAGTCATTATAAGTTTGAATCGACTGGATGGCAGTGAGTTGGGTGTGGTTTTTATGTCTAGACATGTGTCAAATAATCACAGACATATAACTAGCAAACTCTAGGGGAGTTTAAGAAATTGAGTAGCTCAATTTTCAGAGAGACGGAGTAACAGAACCAGTTTAGAACTCAGACATCTCAAGTTCTACTCAGTGCCTTTCCATTTCAAAAATCATGTTCCCAGTAGACTGGGACTGAAACAAGCTAAGCTCTATCAAGCGACCGTCCTTTAAAAAATGTTCACTCTCAAAGTGAAACAGCAAGGGAATGTTATTGTAACAAGTTGAGGTGGACTCGCTGTTAAGAATTAATAAGCTGAGATATCATTCTCCCGAAATTTCTGCCTTCTACTTTGGTAAATGAAAAGCAATAAATATAACAAAGATTATTTTTATAGGTCTAAAAGTCTAAAGATAGAGCGTAGTTTCACATCTGAATCATCTCAAAGGGTTTTTATAATGAAGGAGTTAAAATGCTTGAATTTCAGTTTTATTAAACGACATCAGCAATTATAAGACCTAAGTTGAGAACAACTAGTTCTTATGATGTGGCCCTGCTCAAGACTTGCCCTGATGAAGTTATCACTAAAGATAAGGGTGCTGTACCAAGTGTGATGAAGAAATTAGATGGTGCCTGGCTATCAGAAAGTATAGCATCTGGGGGCTTTAAGGCATGTCTTTAAACAAGCACCCACCTAAATGAGGTGTCAGCTAAGTCCACAGGAAGAAGCATTCCAGCCTGTGCTATACAAGGGTTTTAAATAATACAATTTAAGATCAGAGGAGGGATTGTATTAGAGCTTAAATTCTGAGCACCTGGTTCGCAGAAGGCAAATCCTATGAAAGCCCAGAATCCATTTTTAGAATCCCCACATGGATTAAGCCTCCATTGAACTCCCTTAGACTATTCCCTCACTAGGGATGTGAATAGTCTTGCCCTCAGACAGAGTATTTTAGAAAATGTTTTACTACAGATATAATCAGGTTAAAATTTAACATATTATCATTTGTTGTCCCTTTTGACCAATTTCTAATTTGTTCTAGTTTCTATTATCTTCTGCTTCCTTTTGGAATGAGGTTTTTACATGTTTTATTTTGTAAAATGATTTTTGGGTATGATTTTCTTTATATGAAATTCAGTATGGAGATAGTTAACTAGAATTCATTAGGGTATGGCAGAAGAGGTTGATGTGAATTAATAATAATGGGTAGAAGAATGAGAAAAATGTTCTAAAATTGATTGTGGAGATGATTGCACAACTCTTTTAAATTATATTTAAACCAATGGATGGCATGGTACATGAATCATATGCTAATAAAACTGATTAAAAAGAAGTAGTTTAATGTATAAAGAAAAGAGTTCAGAAGTCTTAGAGGGGATTGACTAGGGCAGAGTGTAAGAAAATGACTTGGTGGAGTACAAGGCACGCCACGTTGTCTTGAAGAGGTAATAATAATAAGTGAGGACATGGAAGTGGAGTGGCAACCTAGTTTCACCGTGGAAGGAAGAATGTGGAAATCTGCAACTTGGTGATAGGGGAAAAGCTGTAGAATGAATGATAAGATAATAGGAAGAAAAAGGAGGAATGTCTTGTTGAGGCACAATAGAATTGTCAAAAATTTCCTGATAGTGGGAAGTCCTTTATACATTCACTGCCTGCATGTGACCCCAGCGAAAGACCTCCAAGTGAGAAAGCATTCTGCCCAGGCTGAAGTTGGGAAATCAGCCTCAGATTTAGTAATACGTCCACCTTTTGGGACATTCACTTTGGATATTTGTGTTTGATTTTTGGTCTGTCCTAAAATTATAGTTCAGAAACTACATGTCTATGAATGGATTCATGAGAAGAGTTGTTCTGAACTATGTTTGAAAGTTAATTCTTCCCGAGGGTACAACATCATTAATTGGCCTGCTTAACTATGGATTCTCTTGACCCAATCAATATGGCCCTTCTGCTCCTAACTCTATATGTAATGCGTTACAATTCTGGACTGTATGCCTGTGATTATAATCCCATATTTGGAAGGCATTCTCTATGATACTATTGGATAGGATTAGGGTGGGCTTAAGAATTGATGGCATAATGCATTACACATTGGGTTACTAACCACAAGGACAGCAGTTTGAAACCACCAGCCTCTGAAGGGAGAAAGATGATACTTTCTACTCCTGTAAAGAAACCCTCGGAGGGAGTTCTACCCTGTTTTATAGGGTAGCTATGAGTGGGAATGGGCTCAATAACAGTGAGCTGTTTTTGTTTGTTTTTCAGTAGAGGGTATGGACCCTGTAGAACCCATTGTTTCCTTGGGGGAATTTTAGACTCTGCTAGAGGGTCTGATTTAAGACACCATCCTTTGTTTCCCACAATAGATTATTTGACTACAGTGCGACAATATTCATTGTTTTTCTTGGGGTGTGGTAGCTAAAAGGCAAACCACACCTCCATAAAAGCCATTCCTTGCTGTGTAAGAGTCATCTGGGACACAGAGCTATAGGAGGACCATTGGAAGAACACATCCAAGATCGCTCCCTTAAGTGGTGGTGGAGATCAGGTGCACCAGAGAATAGGGCACGGAGACTCAGAGGAGCCGCACCAAATTATGGAGTACCTTCTCCTCGTCTAGATGAAGTCTATGGGACTGTGAGACAGCGTGACAGACTGGCTGGCTTCCTGGCCCACAGAGGCAAAAGCCAAAGGACCATGTGGTTGAGACACTGAGGACCAAAGAGAGACCTGGCTACTGTCTGAAGAGACTAATGATTTGCATTTTACTGTTTACCGATCCTGACTTGTGGTAACCTATTAATTTCCCTAATTTCTGTGTTGTTCTTGTTGTTTGGTGCCTTCAAGTTACTTTCAACGCAGAGTGATCCTATGTACAACCGAATGAAACACTGCCCAGTGCCATCCTCACAACTGTCATTATGTTTAAGCCCATTGATGGAGCCACTGTGTCAATCCATCTTGTTGAAGGACTTCCCTAATAGAAATCCCCTTATTCTGGAGTATTCTGTGATTTCTGGGTGGCCACTACAATGAATTATTGAACCCAACATAGTTGTAGAGTGTCATGGGATGAACAGTTGATGTCAGAATAGGTAACGAATGGTGTGTCCCGGCATGCCTGACCCCTGCCTTGTGGCAATATGGAAGACCGAGGAGGTTGGATCCAACCCTCATGCAATTCATAGCAGCTATTTCTGGCAGGTTTCTTTAGGATGGGAAACAATCCTGTTGATCATACAATTTTCTGGGTTTTGGCTTAGTGATCTCAATGGGGCAAATGCCAGGCCATGCTAGGAGCTCCAGATGACTCAAACATGCACAGCACAGCTTTACCCGTGGACACCGGTGCTTAGCTAGGGTGCGGCTGAGCACAGGCAGGGGGCATGCTCAAAGTACCTCTTCACTTCAAACCTACTGGGGCAATGTTTCATAATGATCCCACACACCTAAACTTGTATACACAGAGCAGTCTACACACACAGCCCCACTGTCTGCTGGCCAGCTTATTTATTTTCCATACCTCTAGGCAAAATCCACGAATTAGCAGCCCTGTAAGCCTCCCAGGACCTGCTTCTCCAGAGCTTACGAAGAAAAAGAGAAACATGAACTTGCTAACCAGGAAACCAGCGTTTCAGCCCACTTGAGCAGGCGAGCCATCTGCACTAATGACTTTCACCTCCCCTCCCGCTGGCTGGCTGGAGGGGCGGGGAACGGGCAGTAAGGAGGAGGACCGAAGAGGGGGCCTGCTTGAATGAGACAATGTAACAATTGATGCATGGCCTCGCCTGGCTCCCACTCCTCAGCGTTCCTATAGGCAGGGTCCCAGTGACTCCCCCCTGCTCATTGCTCCATTCTCTTGTCCATTATGTGCGGTCTCTCCGCCTCCAACCCCCCCCCGCCCCATTTTCTTTTTCCCCTCTCCTTCCCCCCTTCTTTTCCCCCTTTCTCCACCTCCGTGTCATTTCCTCCTTGCGCTCTCCAGCCCCGAGAGTAGGCGGAACAGGGCGGTGCAGTGTGGCGACGAGCTGGAGGGCGATGGTGGTGGAGTTGCTCCGGGTGGAGGCAATTTAGCCCCTGCGGGGAAAAAACCCTGTGGCGCCGCCGGGGCTGAGCCAAGGATGGAGAACCGGCTTGGGTCCTTCCAGTACGTCCCAGTGCAGCTGCAAGGGGGGGCCCCTTGGGGCTTCACGCTCAAGGGGGGTCTGGAACACTGTGAGCCTCTCACGGTGTCTAAGGTAAGAGCTGGCGGTTCTGTTCTGGAGGAGCCCAACTTTGAATGGGCGCGCAGGCGCGCGGGCTGCCACCGAATGGGCCCGCAAAAAACAATTTTGAAACTTGGCTCGGGCTGGGGTTGGGGTGGGAGGGCGGTGTGAAGACCCCCTAGAGGGGCGAGAGCTACACCGCCTTGTCTTGCCAGCCGCCCAGTCAATAAGGCGGTGTGTGTGTGCGTGTGTGTATGAAACTTAAGGGGACGAGAGCATGGCTGGCTCTAGACTAGAGCCCTGCTTGCAGACACACTCTAGAAGGCTCCCCCTTCCCCCTGCCGGGGAGGCTGCTCTCCTCATTTTTGGACTGGACGAAGAAGCGGCAGCGGCGGCTGTGAAAAGTTCCTCCTTGCTGCCCGCCCCCCTCCCAGTAAAGGCAATAAGGCCTACAGGCCCTTTCTCCTGGGCAGGTTGAAAGATGAGGCAGTGGTGCCTTTTGTCAGTCTCCCTTCCTATGACCAGAGGCATGCACATCCATTCAGCGCATGGGTGTTACTGTCCATTCAGCTCATGGGTGTTCCTGCCCATTCAGCTCAGGGGGTGTTTCTCTGGCCAGTTCAGCTTGGCGTTTTCCTCTCGTTGGAGTCCCGCCTCTGCTGCAAGCATTTCCTTCACTTTAAGAAGTGTGGAGCAAACTTATGCGCCATGGCGCTCAGCTGTCCTGGAGGCCTTCACGGCCTAGGCTGGTTTGTATTAGGAGCCTATGACCTACCGGAAGCCAAGTTGCAACAGCAGACAAGGGAGAAAGCTCTCCCCAAAGTTCAGGAACCCCACAAATTAACCACCTAGCTAGAGATGATGATGGCAGTAGTAGGCGGCACCCGGGCTGTTACTGGGAAGAGCCTTGTGGGACAACTCGCCCTGAGACACCAGATTGCTAAGGGAACAAATTTCATGAATTTTATTCCCTTTCTTTAAAAAAATTGCCATTTAATGTTCAAATCCGAAAAGATCTCCCTCCTCCAATCCACTCAAGTTCAAGTTATAGTTGTGGGTTCGGGCTGGAGATACGGGAGATGTGACTTTTCAGCAGGAATAAATGTCACCTTTTTGTTTTGATTAACTTTGGTCAGCTCTCAGCCTCCCCACACCTACAGTAAATGATGCTGCTTTTGCTTGCTTTGCATTGGGGCTGCTGCTAAACTTGTTGGGATCTTCAGGCCCCGGGCCCACACACTCAACAACTCTAGGTTGCCAATCGGTTTGAGGTACTCTAGGGCAACCTTTGATTAGCTAGCATGAGGAACCTTCTATCTTTAACCTTCCTAAAACACCAATAAAAACCTAGATCCCTATCCAGCAACCCCTTCTCCCATACATGTCATGAATTTCTAATGAGTATGAGATGTTTTTGGCAACTGCCATGCCCCCTCTTAAGGTACTCTATCTCTAGTGTTCTCCACTTGGAATATTTTAGGGCTTAGTAAGTTTTCTTTCTTTTTTAAGTACCCTTAAACACTTTGGGGAAGGAATCTAGGCTTTTAGGAATTTATTTTAATCTCTTTCCCCACCAATATCACGATAGAATATGCCTCCTGTCTGGCAGTTCCTCACTTTCTTTTCTTCTTCATACCATTCATAGAATTTCCACAGTTGGCCTAGACAGCCTGTCTTGAAAGATCTTTTTTTTTTAACCTCTGCCTCAGGTTGACTCATCCTGCGAGGTCTCCAGACAGTGTTTGCTCTTGTGGTCCCAGATTATTTTGTGAGCCAGGGCAAATATGACAAGGGGTGTTACTATGTATGGGGCAGCTAGCAATTTGTGGTCTGTCTGGGGGATTATTTGAGGGTAGATGAGGATATTACTTGGCCAAACTGTTGAGGAAGTGTTGAGAGGCAGGGTGCTTTATAAATGATTCCCTTTCTACAGAATGTACAAGTTGACCCCTTTTATAAGAAGATTCATTTGGATATGTAGTGAATAAAATCACATCTACATCCCTCCCAAATAGCCTGACACATTGAGTAAAAGCCAGACACATAAGCTGGTTAGCCCCAACATTACATAGAGGGGACATAGTGTTTTTATTTTTAAGTGCAATGGTTGCCTGAATTTTTTGCCTCTGCCCAAACACTCTGATGTATTTCATTAATTCCTTTTTCTTTTTGGACCTTGTTTTTTTAAGCTTTGGAACAATTAAATTTTCTTCTTAAAAATACCGTTCTGAAAATAGAGGAAAGAACCAGGAGGCAAAGGACATTTATAGAGGTCTAAATACAGGCATGTATATAAGTAAATATATATATATGTAAGTATATATATACACACATATATATATAACAATAGGGGAATAGAACTATGTACTCATATCTATATGTTAAGAATTAAGGTTGTAGATGGACCTTGGGCCTCAACACAAGAATACTTAGTTCTAACAATTCGACATTCTGTGATGCTCACCTTCATGACACAATCACTGAAGACAAAATGGGTGCATAAGCAAATGTTGGGAAGAAAGCTGATGGTGCCCGGCTATCAAAAGATATAGCATCGGGGGTCTTAAAGGCTTGAAGATAAACAAGTGGCCATCTAGCTGAGAGGCAACAAAGCCCACATGGAAGAAGCACACCAGCCTGTGTGATCATGAAGTATTGATGGGATCAGGTATCAGGCATCTAAGACCCAGAACAAAATCATACACAATGTGAATGGGGAGGGGGGGCATGGAGTGGAGACCCAATGCCCATCTGTTGACAATGGGACATCCCCTTACAGAGGGGTCACAGGGAAGAGATGAGCCAGTCAGGGTGCAATATAGCACCAATAAATACACAACTTTCCTCTAGTTTTTTTCGTGTTTCCTTCCCCCCACTATCATGACCTCAATTCTACCTTACAAATCAGATTAGACCAGAATATGCACACTGCTACAGCTAAGAGCTGGAAACACAGGGAATCCAGGGTAGATAAACTCCTCAGGGCCAACAATGAGAGTAGAGATACCAGGAGGATAAGGGAAGGGTAGGGGGAGAAAGGGGGAATCGATCACAAGGATGAACGAGGGGGACAGACAATGGAAAGCTGGGTAAGGGGCAAAAGAGGACAATGTAAGATATGACAATAATAATCTATAACTTATCAAGGGCTCATGAGGGAGTATGGGGGAAAAGGGGGAAGTAATGGGGAGCTGATATCAGGGGCTCAAATGGGAAGAGAATTCTTTGAAAATGATGATGGCAGCATATGGGCAAATGTGCTTGATACACTGGATGAATGTATGAATTGTGATAAAAGATGTAAGAGCCCACAGTAGTATTTTTTAAATACCACCCTTCTCTATGTGCACATGTTGACAGAGATGCTGTGGTGGGTAGTAAAAAGTGATTAGGACTTGCAGATACGGAACTTGAATTCCACTCCTTGCTCTGTTTAGGGATCCTGGTCTATCATTTGCCCTCTCTGGGACTAGATGTCCCCTTTAAAATGAGATGCATCTGGGTGGTCTTTAAAAAAATCATTTTATTGGGGACTCATACAACTCTTATCACAATCCATCCATCCATCCATCGTGTCAAGCACATTTGTATATTCGTTGCCCTCATCATTCTCAAAACATTTGCTCTCTACTTAAGCCTTTGGTATCAGCTCCTCAATTTTCCCCTCCTTCCCTGCTTCCCCCTCCCTCAGGAACCCTTGATAATTTATAAATTATTATTTTGTCATGTCTTACACTGTCTGATGTCTCCCTCCGTTCACCCACTTTTCTGTTGTCCGTCCCCCAGGGAGGAGGTTATATATAGATCCTTATACTCAGTTCCCCCTTTTTACCCCACCTTCCCTCCACCCTTTGGTATCACCACTCTCACCACTGGTCCTGAAGGGAGCATCTGTCCTAGATTCCCTGTGTTTCCAGCTCTTATTAGTACCAGTGTACATCCTCTGGTGTAGCCAGATTTGTAAGATAGAATTGGGATCATGATGGTGGGGGCCGTGGGGAGGAAGCATTTAAGAATTAGAGGAAAGTTCGATGTTTCATTGTTGCTACACTGCACCCTTATGGGCTCATCTCCTCCCCGAGACCCTTCTGTAAGGGGATGTCCCATTACCTACAGATGGGCTTTGGGTCCCTAATCTGCACACCCCCTCCTTCTCAATTATATGACGTTTTTGTTCTTTGATGCCTGATATCTGATCCCTTCGACACCTCGTGGTCATACAGGCTGATGTGCTTCTTCCATGTGGGATTTGTTGCTTCTCAGCTAGATGGCCGCTTGTTTACCTTCAAGCCTTTAAGACCTCAGATGCTATATCTTTTGATAGCCAGGCACCATCACCTTTCTTCACCACATTTGCTTATCCACACATTTGTCTTCAGTGATTGTGTTGGGAAGGTGTGCATCATGGAATTCCAATTTAATAGAACAAAATGTTCTTGCATTTAGGAAGTACTTGAGTAGAGGCCCAATGTCCATCTGCTGCCTTAATACTAAACCTGTAAATATATGCCCATAGATCTATTTTCCCATCATCCTATATAAATATATTCACATATTTACATACCTGTATTTAGACCTCTATGAATGTCCTTTGCTTCCTAGTTCTTTCCTCTATTTCCTTTTACTTTCCTCTTGTCCTACTATCATGTTCAGCCTTCATTTGGGGTTCAGTAATTTCTCTTGGTTACATTGCCCTTGATCAATCCCTACCAGGCCTCTTTAAGTGAGATTATGGTCACGTAAAAGGAACCCTAGTGGCTCTGTGGGCTAGGCATTGCACTGCTAACTATAAGATTGGTAGTTCAAACTTACCAGCCATTCCATTAGAGAATGATAAGATGATCTGCTTCTGTAAAGAGTTACAGTCTTGGAAACTTGGAATCAACTTAGTAGTATTGTTTTTTGTTTTATGAAAATCTAGTAGCCAAACCACTTTGCTAGCTCTGGCCCTGTTCTTCTCAAAGGGGTTGTTGACTGAGGATAATGTCGTGTTCTTTCATTTACATAGTACTGTTGTTTATTCACTGTATTCCCACATTGCATATCTCATTAGCCTCTTATAGCCATATGTGAGGCACTCAGAGAAGGCTGGAGGAAAACTGATGTTATGATATATTCAGTCGTTTTCTAAGACTATCATTCTGTGGATCAGTGGTAGAGTCGAATCTCTGGCATTTGGTAGGACTAAGGAGTTTGTGGGTTCTTCTGGTGGTGCCACCGTTTCTGAAGGGACATGAGACAAACATTTGCAGCTGTGTATCTATCCAGTCCTAGAAGTCTCCCATCCCAATGACCCACTCCCTGCGAGTTTCTGGTTCCATAATAGTTGATGACTGGGTTGTAGGTACTCTAATGGCCTCTGGGCTCATAGAGTAAAAGAAGACTAGTTTGATGAGTCCAAATTACTTGTGACTTTCTTAAGTCAGGCAGAGAGAGAGGTGAGGTACAATTACCATAGGGGGAAAATGTTGGCGATCCTCCACTGGTGTTATGGAAAGAAATGGAGACAATTTGTGCCTGGGATAATGTGGTATATATGCTTGGATATACCTTTTTTAATAGATGAAGACATTTGAGGAATGGGAGAATCTGAGATAAAGCAGGTATCGAGAACAGAAGAATAGGATATAAAGATCTAGTTCATATGTGAAAAGGGAGAACCTTTGGCCAGGAAAATAACCAGGTTAATGAAACCATCAATTCTCTGGATATGGAAAATTCAGCTTCCCAACTTGCTAGTCTCGTGACAAAGAAAGATGACTAGTTTAAAATAAAAACTATCGATTATCCCAGGTATTAAAGGATGGTTTCTGTTTTGTCCTATGAATTGTGGTGTTCTTAGTGAGGTCATGAGAGCTAGTAACAAAAATATGACCCACGAGAGGGCTGGCCCTTTGACCTTAGTGATCTTAGTTCCTTGGGCTACAGTTTTATGCTTCTCATTGACCCCAGAAGCATGCCAGCATGAAATGGGAAGTTTTCCCTAGCCACCTTGTACTTTCTGCCACCTAGGCATCTACCTTTGCAATATAAATAATCATCCACGAAGTTGGTTCCCAGCTTTGGAGAGGATGCTCTTTGCAGATGGGTGACTTTTCCCAGGGTCTGGCACCAATGAATTTACATCAATTAGTTGGTTACTCCTATAAGGTTGTGCATGTGTGTGTGTGTGTGTGTGTGTGTGTGTGTGTAAGAAAGAGAGAGGAAGGAAAGAATGAGTGGAAAAGAGTAATGTACCTAAAAGAGAAGCTGAGCTGGCATGTAAGATAACTACACTTCTTTTGAGTTATTGCCACTTCGCTTGAGATTGACTGAGGATAAAGAAAAGAAAGGATAACCAGTTTGGGGATGTGGAAAGAGGAGGAGGAAACCTCAAAGGAGGGCAGAAGAGGGTAGAAGATGGTCTCAGCTTTTTTATGCACTCTTTTATTGGCCTATTTTTGGTGGTTGTTTACGTCTGGCACACTGAGGAAAATAGGGGATAGTTCCCCTGGATAGTACCTAGAAGGTTTCCCTACCCAGGGGTTCCTTGGAAGAAAAACCTGGCTCTCTCCTTCCAAAAGTCACAGATCTGCAGATCCTATAGAGCAGCTGTACTCTGAATACATGAGGACACCATGAGTTGGAATTTGTGTTAGTCTGGGCTGACTAGAGAAATAAATTCATAGACAATCACATGTGTATGGGGAACAGCTTTATATAAAGCACTATTATATATTAAGAAAACATCCCAGCCCAGTCCAGTTCAAGTCCATAAGTATGATATTAGCCCATATGTCTGATACCAGTCTATAAATTCCTCTTCAGACTCACGCAAAACATGTAATGACACGGAGTGCAGGAAGATCACAGGCCAGTGCGTGACAATCTTGTTGATCCAGTGGTGGTGGAAGCTTCTCAGCACTGGCATGGGTCTCCAGAAGACTCCTCCAGCTCCAGGGCTCTGGCTCCATCAGTATACTTCCATAGCTTCAGTCAGCAGGAAGACAAAGCAGAGAGTGTGTGTGTCCCACCTCCATGGAGGAAGACATGAGTTCTCAGAATCCTTTGGAGAAGGCTATGCCCACATAGAGGCCTCATTGGCTATGACCTGATTGACAGGCTAGACTCCACCCCTCCACTCTTAATAGTTTCAAGTTGACACCAGATTACGTAACTACCACAGAATTGTATCTACAAAAACCAACAACTACCGTAGAACAAAGTAGGGTTGAAAGTGGGCAGCCTAGAAGAGAAAGAAGCATTACCCCTTTTACTTAATGATCCTACACTGTGTTGCTATTTCATCTTGCCCTCTCTATACCCACATTGCTATTTTTAAAATGGTGGTAAGTATACCAGTTGGTGTTGTGTGCCATTGAGTTGGTTCCAACACAGAGAGACACTGTAGGACAGAGTAGAATTTTCCCATAGGGTTTTCTAGGCTGTAAAGTGTATGATAGGAGATTGCTCAGCCTTTTCCCCCCCATGTGAAGCATGTTTCAACCCACTACCTTTTGGTTAGTAGCTAAATGCTTAACTATTGTACCACTAGGACTCTTAGGTGTTCCTCTTCTGCCTCTTTTGATCACAGATGATATGAAAAGGAATTGGGTAAGCTCTAATATTGTAGGTTGCCCTTAGCTTAAGAAAATGGTGTTACTACGTTTACCGTGACAGTAGCTACTCTAATTTTTTAGCCCCTCTTTCAATACGACTCTGACCTTAATTTTAGATGAAGCAGAAAGGAACAGTTTAGATAACAAGATGGGTGAATAAAGTCCAGTTGAGCCTGGACTGTATATTTGTCCCATTTGTCTTCAGTTTTGAGTTCTTCGGTCCACACTTGCACACTCACTTACTGCCATCGTACTGATGCTGACTCATAATGACTCTATGGGACAGGATAGAACTGCCCCTATGCATGGGTTTCTGAGACTGTAACTCTTTACAGGAGTAGAAAGCCCCCTCTTTCTCCTGCAGAGAAGCTGGTGGCTTTGAACTATTGATCTTGCAGATTGTGGCCCAACACATAACCATTATGCCACCAGGACTCCTCTTGGGTCCACAGGTAGTGTTATATTATAAATGACAAATTTCTGTGGAACCATCATAGCTGTATTACAGGCCAGGCTCTCTTCCAGAACAGGGCCTGTCACTCACAAAGGGACCTTTAATGAGTGTACTTCTTGGGAGTTTAGTCCTGCATAGTCACCTGTACCCTCCTCATCTCTGCTTCTATATTGTGCAAAGGTCTATTTTACCTCAATTTCCCAACTTGGTCCTCCTTCCCGGAAACTAGAGCAGTGGTTCTCAACCTTCCTAATTCCATGACCTTTTCATACAGTTCCTCATGTGTGGTGACCCCCAACCATAACATTATTTTCATTGCTACTTCATAACTGTAATTTTGCTACTGTTATGAATCGTAATGTAAATATATGATATGTAGGATATATTGTCATTGTTACAAATTGAACATAATTAAACACAATTAAAGCATAGTGATAAATCATAAAACATATGTAATTATATATTGTGAAGTATTTATGCATTTTCTGATTGTCTTAGGCGACCCCTGTGAAAGGGTTGTTTGACCCCCAAAGGGATCGCGACCAACTGGTTGAGAACCGCTGCACTAGAGGATATTTGGGGGTATGGGGAAGGGAGTTGTCCAGTGAAATACGAAGAAGGTGGGAGGAAGATGGAACAAAAAGTATGGGTGGCATGTCTAATAAACCTTGGCTGAGCATTAGTTAGACACTAGTTTTGGCCCTGTTGGGCTGCCATAATATATATTACCCTATTCAGGTCTACCAATATGTTCTGTGAAATTAAAAAGGTCAAACCGGTTAGAGGATTTTTGTCTCCCAAAAGTCAAAGAAAATGATTCAACTCCAGCTGGAATACACTTGCACATTGTCCCTCAACATTTTAAAATTATCTCCTCCTTTGATCCCTCCAAACCTCTCCCCAGGAATTTCATTAAAGAGATAAAAACAGATTCAGCATAAGATAGGTGATTCTGGTGTGATTGTCTACAGGGATCATCACGATTTTTTAATGAGGCTTGTTCAGATGGAGGTGGTAGTGTCAGGGGGGCAGGAAGGGTATGCTGATTCTCCCAAGAAAAGTTAATGAAGAACAACAGAGATTATATGAAGAATTAATCTGACTGTCCATCTTCCACCTCTGGAAGCGCCAAAGAGTAGATGTTAGCCCAATGTTGCTTTTGGAGGAGACCTAAAATCTCAGAGGGTAGAGGGAACGCTGGGGAAGTCGCCTAGGCTTTATCTTAACCAATGCATGCATCTTGTATGTAATATGTCTGCTATACTCATGAGTGAACTTGCGCCCTTCTAAGCCAGCTCATTTCATCATTGGAACGCTTTGACTGTGGACAGCTTTTATTAAGTTTAAATAATGTTTTGTACCAATATGCTAGCTTTATCATCTGAGACAACATCAAATAAGTAGCTTTTACTGTCCCAAGACAGCCTTGAGAGGTCAGAGACTGAAGACTATGTCCCCTTGTCTCATATTTATAGACTTAAGAGTGCAATTTCTTTCACCCATTCCTTTCAGAACCTGGGATCCATACTCCTCCTGTCTTCTACTTCTACTCTGTATAGACTCCCGCTTGTTCCTCTTAATTTATGGATCCCCAAAATGAATACAATAACTGAGGTGGATCTGACAAGTCATGTAGGGCATTTTTTTAATACAACGGAAAATACTTTAACTCTCTCTTAAAGCATGACATACCAAGACCTTGTGTCAAACAAGAGCATTTTAATGAAAATATCTGTGTTGATGTAAGCCAAGAGGAGCCCTGGTGGTGTAGTGGTTATATGTTAGGCTGCTAACTGCAAGGTCAGTAGTTCAAAAATAACAGCCACCCTGTGGGAGGAAGTTGAGGCTTATCTATTCCCATAAGTATTTACAGTCTTGGAAACCCACAGGGCACTTCTACCCTGCCCTATAGGGTCTCTGTGAATTGGATTTGACTTCATGGCAATGAACTTGAGGTATGGAGTTTGGCTGCTAAGCCATGTCTCCCAAGGCTTTGAGAAAGATACATTCAGCTGCTACTATTTTTTTAAAACATTTTATTAAGGGCTCATACAACTCTTATCACAATCCATACATATACATACATCAATTGTATAAAGCACATCTGCACATTCCCTGCCCCAATCATTCTCAAAGCATTTTCTCAGCTGTTACTATTTTTATAAAGTTGCTCCTACCTCTAGCCCAGACTAGCCTTGGGGTAGGTGCTGTAGAGGAGACGAGAGGGAAAACATAAGCCCTGTCTATAAGAAGCTTACATGCTTT
This sequence comes from Tenrec ecaudatus, assembly GCF_050624435.1. NCBI lineage: Eukaryota > Metazoa > Chordata > Mammalia > Afrosoricida > Tenrecidae > Tenrec > Tenrec ecaudatus. Next base: position 56,890,819 of record NC_134548.1, on the reverse strand, counting down.
TAAAGGGATTATTAGTTTTTACAGATGGAATTTGTATAAAAGAAGAGGGAAGTGGTACTTAAGGACTAAGAACAAAGTCAGAATTCTTTAGCTTCAAATCAGTGCCCCTACTCCAACTCCTGGCTGGGTGTTTGTAGGAGTATCCTCTCTAAATTCAATTTTCCACATCTGGAAAAAAATGTTTCAAAGATTGAATATGCTAACTATATGTGACATCTAAGTCATCTCTAACTTTCAGAGTCATTATATAGGAATATGAAGCTAGTCTCTGTCCCCATATTTTGTCAGATTCCCCACTCCCTTCACACTACTGTTGACATTTAAAAAGTTCCTGCTATTGCTGACATCCTTGGGTCCTGGCGTCTTCTGTAACTGGAACATCTCACTCAGAGTCAATTCTGCTGGATTTATTATATTCACAGCCTTGTCCCTCTATATGTCTCTAGATCAATACTTTGTCACTTGAGCTAGAAATGAATAACTTTCCTGCTATTAGAACTCTATTCAGATAGCTAATTCGAATGTGAATTGATTCCCATTATTATTGAAGGGTATGGGGTTTTGAGAAGAGAAAGTTAAGTCTAAGAAACATATCCCCACTGATACAAAGTTATAAATAGTGATTTATGAACAGGCCTATTCGTGTAATGAGTGAGGACATAATGTATCCTGTAGGAAACTGGATTTAAAGCTTCAAGCTTCTTATATTCTATCCCAAAGTTACCCCAAACCAAACTCACTGTCACTGAGTCCATGCTGACTCATACTTACTCATGTGGGTTTCTAAGACTGCAATTGTTTATGGGAGTAGAAAGCAAAGTCTTTCTCCTGAGAAGCTGTTGGTGATTTCGAACTGCCAACCAGGCAGATCACAACCCGAGGAGTTACTACTATACCACTAGTAGATATTAGAATCACGAGGGCTCCTTATCCAAATGTTAGAGACACCAAATATTTTAGATAGAGCTGTTACACAGATCTGGATAAGTTTGGGTTTCTATTACCATCGGTGCTCAAGGTACACTTGTCCTTAATGTTGGGACAAGATGTGTGTGTATGGGTGAAGTTAAATTGTTCTCCAAAACAGAACTCTAGGGAGCGATACATTACCCAAGAGCTCTTTGGTAGCATCAAGTGATCCCCTGACATTTCAGGGGCAGTGAATTATTTAATGTGGTTCTTCTAGCTAACGTCTCTTAACTCCCACAAAACAACATTTTACCCAATGGGTCAATGGGTCTTATAAGAAAGTGGGATAAGATACTGATAGGATTCACCTGTGATGCTATCCTGCTGCTATAAAATGGGCTTTTTGAGAATCAGGAGGAGGGAACTCATTGTCAGCAAGAACCTTGAGTGGAGCATGTCCTCCGAACCTGCGATCCCTGTGCAGAGAACCTCTTGGATCCAGAAGACAGCTATAACATTAGAAGAGCAGCAGCAGAACCAGGAGACAGAGCATGGAAAAGAGTGGTAGTGGACTTTCCAACCCACAGAGGGGGCTGTATACTTTTTTTTTCAGGAGGCTGGCTGGCTAATGGAGTGAGGTGCCTCTGGGCACTTAATTAGGGAAGTTGGTCTTACCCATTGAAGTGTGACTCAGTGACTTCAGGCTGACTCTTACTGGAATAGGGTGCATTTGAGCACTTGATTCAGGGATCTGAGTTTGCTGACCTTGGAGCTTGAGCTGAATGTCTTCTGGTTGAGTTATATATATACCCCTTTGGGCATTTATTGGCAGACCTGTAAGAACTTTGTCTTGATAAACAACTCTCCCCTGAGCATTTCTTACTGGAATTACCACTTATACACTTCCTTAATAAACTCTTTTATTATGAAATTTGCTTATGAGTTTGATGTAGCCATTTTAGTAGATATTAGAATCCAGAGAACACTAGTGAGAACAACCCAGGTACATGAGTTACTTTCAGTCAGCTTTTATGGAGCCAATATTTTATTTCCTGTTGCCTTCCTGAAAGGACCCCTTCATAGAGCCTTCATTGACGTCAAGGGTAGGAATGCCCAACTCTCAGGCCCTACAAGACCCGAGAATCATTTATACCAGCTAACAGCACAGTTTCATAAAGAGAAGCAGTTCTAGCCAGCACATCAAGGGTAAGTCGAGACCCAAAAGGTCCATACTTTGAAGCCACCAGCTGCTCCAAGGGAGAAAGATGGAACCTTCTAGTCCTGTAAAGAGTTACAATCTCAGAAACGCACAGGAACAGTTCTACACTGATCTTAAAGAGCCACTATGAGTTCGTATGGACTCCATGGAAGTTAGTTTGGGGTTTGGTAATTAAATGTTTGACCAGATATAGTAATTTTTAAATGGATAATGTCATATGGCTTGTGAGTGATGTTATAAATAGCCAAATGGCCCTTGGCAGAAAAAAGGTTCACCATTCCCGATTTACCACAAATCATGAATTTATAAGTTAATATACTATATTTTATGGCTAAAGATTGTGCTCCAAAGGATGGGATTGGATAGAAATTGATCTCCTTATACTCCTTTGTCCTAGTTAGTGCAAATAGACCAAGAAGAAAGATTGCCTTATGCATTACATTTACAGGGATGATCTGTTCTTCTTCATATCACACTGGCATATTTACCTGGGCATGTAGCCTCCAGTAACTGAAACGACTATTTCTTAAAAGAGCTGTGGCCACCCTCCTTTAACTTCACCTGCACCCCCATCTCTTCAGTGTGAGTGTTTGACTATGCATTATCATAGAGCAAGTGTAGTGGGTTACAAGTTGGGCTGCTAACCACAAGATTGGTGGTTCAAATTGACTAGCCATCACACAGGGAAAAGATGGCGCTTTCTATGCCCCTAAAGATTTATAGCCTTGAAGACTCACTGGGGCATAATAGCCTGTCTTTCATTTCCTAGTTTTTGCTTCCTAGCACCAGTTTCCTATTTGGACTTTTTCATTCAAATGACATTGCCTCTTTGTACATTCATTGGCTTTTCTGCCTTCTGTCTCAAACCTCACTTTTTTTCTTTGATGGTCACAGTAGACCCTGCTGTACCCCCCAGCATTGTTCCTCTTGGCTCAGCCATGCATGGGGTTGAGGTAAGAAAAATCACAGAGATTCACGTTAATAAGGTTTGAAGGCATTCAACAAATGGTTAGCAGATTTAGGGGACACTTCTCTCACACTACAATTCCCTCTATTCCATTTCAGTGAAGGATGCCTCTTTATGGTAGTTCTTCAAGCTCTCTCATCAACTTGTGGAGTAATCTGGCCACGTGTCTTTACTTCTCTGCTATTTCCAATTTTTTTGGGACTTTCCCAGGATCAAACTTCTATTTCATTGAAGGGTTGTCAGGAGCATCAATATCCTCCCCTGGTCTTGGCTGTGAAAATATCAAATCTGACTGACAACAGGCAGTTCTTACAGTGCACTGTTTTCCACACGATACTTCTTCCTATCTTTCTAGAAGTGGTTGGTTTCTGGTATGTTCTCAGGAACTGCATGCCACATGGTTTGTTAACTTTCACTCAAGTCTTTTAATGTTACATATGGGAGGAATGTAGGGGTAGGGCTAATTTGACAGGATCAAGGGCTAAAGCACATGAAGGACAGACCCTTTATGGTATCTCCTGGCCTCTCTACCCGAATGCCACTCAGCTGATTCCCAGCTGTATGGTCTTCTCTTTCTTAAGCCTCTAGCAGGGAAATTGCAAATGGTTCTCCATTCCTAGTCCATCAGAAATGGATTTTTCTTTTGTGGGAAGGGGTCAGGGTTAGATAGGAAGTGAACCTGGTTCAACAAGTCATTCTGGAAAGGAGCTGGAGTCTCACAGCTGCAGCCCCATCTTTGCTTATGAGAGGTTGGCAACCTAACTCCTTGTCTTTCTTGGGCTTCTTTGCTTATTTCTCTCACTCTCCGTCCGCCCTCCCCGTGTGTGTGTGTGTGTGTGATAATTAGAAGCCCCTTGAAAAGTTCTAACAGGTAGGCATCTTTTGATGGCATCTTATCTCTGCTGAGTGTGAGTAATGGCATCTTGGAGCCTCAAGGGATAAGTACGTATCAGACATTGACGGACAGTTTGGGACCCTGTATTTAATTTAAATTTACACCAAGGGGGAATCAAGATAAAAGTTTGAAGAGTGGACAAGGCAAAGTCCTGGCTACAACACTTGTGTGCATGTGCCTCACTGAGTGACGGCAATGCGGTTGGAGTTGGGTGTCAGCAACTTCTTCCATTGAGGGTGGTTGAAGCCAAGACATAGCAAGATAGGAAAGGGCTTCTTACATTTTTTTCCACTCTTGACCCTTTTTTTGCTTGAGAAATCTACAATGGGCAAGAACTGCTAAAACATCTCAGATTCGTTAGATTTATTGCATGTTTGATTTTGAATTACTTTTTATTTATCATGTGTCACTGTTGCAAATTTTCAGGGTTTCCACAGTCAGTCTCTGGGGTGCTTTGCGGTAACGAGGTAACCATTTAAAAAAAATTCCCTCCTAGGTGAGGAATGCTGCAGCTTCTAGGTATTTTATAGGTATTATCTTTCATTTAATCTTTACAGTAATCCTATGAATCCCAAAGTTTCCATTATAAACCAGTTGTGGGGATGACACATAGCTGATGTACATGTCATTTAAGAAAGAAAGAAAAAGCATTCCATAGGTGTCCCTTATTAAATATTATTTTAAGAAAATTTTGGCTTTACAAATTAAGTATATCAAATTGCCAAATTATTTTAACACTTGGAGAATTTGGGAGTTGTGTGAAATGGCAGGACACTTTTAATGAGATCACATTGGACTGTGGATCTACCATAAGTGATCTACTGACTGAAATCTACATAGGCAACACTTTACAGGACGATTCTGACCCTTGTTTGGTTTTCCAGATGGCTCTCAAATCTCCTTCCAACCAACAGAAAAAACAGTGAACACATATTTGTTGAGCACTTTGTGAAGTGTGTAACCATAGTCAGTATGGTGTTGTTCCTGAATTCGCAACGAGGTTATAGTCTTGTTGAAAAGAGGTACTATTGCAAGTAGTGTCCAATAGACAACAAAAACATAAAGGCTGAAACTGGAATAGGATCTCAGAGGAACGTTTATGCAGTGGGAAGTAATGTGGTCAGAGCTGTGAAAAAGAAAGAAAGAACATCAATTGGATCTAGCCTTGGTGGGCTATAGAGGTACCTTGGTGGTACCGTGACTTACACATTGGTGGCTAACTGAAAGTTCAGCAGTTCAAACTTGCTATCCATTCCTTGCATAAAAAATGAGGTAATCAACTTCTATAAAGATTTACAGCCTTTGGAGACCCTATGAAGAAATTCTACTCTGCTTTATAGGAATACTATAAGTTGGAATTAGCTTCATGGCAGTGAGTTTTTTTGGTTATGAGTCTATTTGTTGGTAATGGGTTTGTTGCTTTTTGTTGGGGAGGAAGGATTGCATTCATTCCAGTTACTGCAAGTCCAACAGGAGACTGAAGACAGTTTTTCCACACCACAGTGGAACCAAAGCACTGACAACCAAAGCACTCAAGGACAAAGCATGTGTTTTTCATTAATTTATTTACATATTAATTCTAGGAGTTGAGCCATTCTTCCTATGGCATGTGAAACCCAAACACAGAGATCTATAAATATTTCCTTTGTTTTCTAAAAAATACTATTATAGTAGGACTTACCCTGAACCAAGCACTTGTTTTCAAAGATAACACATGTTAACTTATTAACGCCACTGTTTAGATGGGGAAGTTGAGGCCTAAAAAGTCCTTGCTGCTGTTAAGGTGCCATTGGTTCCAAGTTACTGTGACTCTTTGTACAACTGAACCAAACCCTTCCCGGTCCTGCGCCATCCTCACAATCATGATGTTTGAGCTCATTGTTGTAGCCACGGTGTCTGAGGACCTCATTGAGGGTCATTTAACAAGCATGATATCCTTCTCCAAGGACTGATCTCTCTTGATTATATGTCCAATATTTCAGGGATAAGGTCTCACCATCATCACTTCTAAGATGCTTCCTGGCTATACTTCTTCTAAGAGATATGTGTTCAGTCTTCAGGCAGTCCATGATATCTTTGATAATTTTTGCAAACACCGTAATTCAAATGTAACAGTTCTTCCCTTTTATTTATTCATTGCCTAGTTTTGCATGAAGATGAGCTGAACTGAAAATACTGTGGCTTTGGCCAGATGCACTTTAGTCCTTTTTAAGACTTTAAAGATTATTTTTGCAGATTTCCCAAGTGGAATACGCTGTTTGATTTCTTGAATGCTGCTTACATGGATGTTGATTGTGGATCCAAGAAAAATCAAATTCTTGATGACATCAGTTGCTTAGTGGTCCATTTGTGAGGATGTGTTTTCCCTTTCTGTTGAGGTATAATGCACACTAAAGGTTGAATTCTTACTTCAAGGCACACGACTTGTGTGGCTGGATAAATAACTAAGTAAATAGTGATCTACCTGATTGCTGCAGTGTATTGGGATATGAAGATGAATGAATTTGGATCCGGTGTTCTAGAGAATCCAGGAAATTAGGCTATAGAATCAATGTAGATTAGAAATAGGTAGCCATTTTGTTGATTTGGAGTAGATATAATGCACTCAATATAAATATCTAACGTAGTACTAACCACATAACCACTTCCATGAAGAAAGGCCTGAGCTGGATAATAGATAACAAGAGGCATCTTGAAGAAACCTCAGAATCAGCCACAAAGCCAACGTGTTCACTCTCTTACGTTAGCAAGTTGCCAAGAGTAATGGTAGTACCCTTTGGAGCTGATGGAGGAGTAGGAGTTACAGACAAATCTAGAATCTGAATCTCAGCGGTGATATGGGGCTTGTGAGTGGGGGTGGCGGGGTGCGTTTTCATCCACTTGGATCTTTTTAGATTGAGGTAGCTGTGGGATGATCAAGAAGTTTCAAAGTATGAATCCATTTGTAGAGTCCCATGAGCATTGAGCCTCCATTGGATTCCCTGGGACAATTGACAAGGGGTGGTAATAACCTCAGATAGAACTCACTAGAAAGAAAATTAATGCAGATGATAGTGAGGTTGAAATTGAACAACTTATTTGTTTTCCCTTCTGACCCATTATTAATTTGTTTTAGTCTTCATTATTAAATTGGATTGAAGCTTTTCTGTTTTATTTTGTTGCCACTCTTGGGGTTTTTTTATATGACTTATATGAAATCCAGGTTAGGTAAATCTGTAGAGATAGTAACTAGATGAATAGTTTCTTAGGGGTAGGGATGGTGAGGTCAGGGGGAAATGGGTAGCTAATAACAAGGAGTACAAAATGAAGAAAATGTTTGTGTTAGTTTGGGTTGACTTGAGAAACAAATTCATAGACATCCATATGTGTAAGAAAGAACTTTATATCAAAGAGCAAATGTACATTAAGAAAACATCCCAGCTCAGTCTAGATCAAGTCCATAAGACCTATATTATCTCATATATCAATAATAGTCCATAAATCCCAGAAAGTTGTGGATCCAGTGGTGGTGTAAGCATCTCAGCTCTGTCTTGGGTCTCCACATGGCTCCTCCATTTCCAGGGCTCTGGCTGCATCAGGGTATCAGTGTATCTCCATGTGGCATGTCAGCAGGAAGAAGCAGCAGAGAGTGTCTCCCACCTCCAAGAGTTCCCAGAATCCTCAGGAGAAGGCCATGCCCACACAGAGGCCTCATTGGCTATGGCTTGATTGACAGGCTAGACTCCACCCCTTTGTGAGATGACAGATTATGTAACTGCCACAATGTTCTAAATTTGATTGTGGTGATGATTGCACAACTCGTGTTCCACTCATGATTGCACAAATATGTTTAAACCATGTAATTGTATGGTGCATGAATTATAACTGTTCTAAACGTTTCAAAAGAAGTTGATGGAAAAGTTTGACAAACTAATAAAAATTAGAAGAAACTGTCAAAAGGCAATTTTGGATGTGAAGTTTGAAATTTTAAAGTGATTTGTAGCTGATGAGAAAATCTGTTGACTTGCTAAGATACTTAGGGATTGTTTCCTGTATATGAAGAACAAGATGTGAAGGCAACTCTCACACCCTCAGAATTTCAAATATATGTGGTATTTTTATTGTTAGCAGTTTTATACTCTGTGTATAGTATATTCTTATTAAACTTTGGCTATCATTATTAATATTTTGTAATAGTTTTGGTTCTTAAATGTGATCTTTTAAAAAAGCTTTGTTAAGCTTGAAAGTATGCTTTATTTTCTTCAATACCCTCTACCACACCCTCACCCCAATTTTTATTTGAAAATCAAGAGAATATAGGGATTTAATTCACAAATGCATTTGCCGAAAACATGGCTGGAAAACATTGACTGTGTTATTAATAGAGACCTTTGCATATTTGTAGTGATTCTCTGATTCCGAGCCTAGCACCACTGTCTTAACAAAAAACAGAACGAAAATCCCATGGCCATCAAGTTGACTTCAACTCCTGGCTATTCCCATGGCTAGTAACCATATGGAGAATTCTTTTCCATATGGTTTTCTTGGCATCCTTACAGAAAGGGCACAATAGTTAAGCATTTGATATGGAGTTGCTATGCGTCAAATCTATTCTAGTCACCTAAAACCAGCAAAAACAGTATTTCCAGATAAACTGCTAAATTTTCTCTCTGCGAGTCTGCTGGATTGGTTCTAAATGGCAATCTTTTGGCTAGCAGTGCAGAGCAAGCCGTTTGTGCCACCCAGAAATCCTACATGAAATTCCCTGGAAAAGGTGAACTTTGTGTATAAACTAGTTCATTTTCCTTCATGCCTGTTCTTCTTGGGTTTGCCTCTTAGATCTGTTATTATATTTGAGAAATATCATCTGATTTCTTACATAACAAAGAACTGGAATTTAGAAGGTGGTCAGTATATTCGGGTAGCACTGTGGGTAAATGTCACACTGCTCTCTCCAAGATCAGAGGAGGAGAAAGTTGACGTTATCTGCTCCCATAAAACTTTACAGTCTTGGGACTGCTGCTGCCGCCACCTGCCGCATATGCCATGGGAACCAAGACTGAAAATGAAGTCAGAGAGAAGCATATCCTCATTGACGGAGATGGTGTTGGAGATGATCAAAGAATTAATCTGCTAGTGAAAAACTTTGTTAAATGGTGCAACCCTGGATCCCAGGAGGAGGGATACAGCCAGTACCAACATGTGCTGAACACACTGTCACAATGTGAATTTTCAATAGGCCAAACCTTTCTGGTATATTAAATTAATCTCAGAGAAATGGGAAATTATGAAAACATTTACAAGAAATAGAACGCAGCATTGTTGGAAACCATAAAAATTGCTGAGTGTGAAATGCAAATTCTTCAAGCAAAATTAATATGAACAAATCGCCAAGAGTATGATGCTTTAGCAACAATAACCCAGCATCATGCAAACACACATGGAACATTAAAAGAACCAGAAGGGCTGGGTAAAGCATTAGAGCACCTTTCACATATTAAATGAAGTGTTGAAGATAAGCGAGAATTGAGGTAGAAATAGTTTCACGTTCTTCTGAGTGCCACACACGAACTGCAGCAAACACTAGAAAACGATGAAAAACTCTGAAGCAGAAGAAGCTCAAGAAAAAGCACAACAACATGGAAACAGATCCTAAACCAGAGACTAGCTAATCTCTCACCATTCCAAGAATATTGAACTAAGTACATGATCTTTGTGTATTTAGAAACGTGTGTTCTTCGAGATACATAAACTTTCTCTAGTGAAATACTTTGATTTTACAAGTGATGTACATTTTGTCTAACTACACGTGCAGAAAAGGACTTAAGCACTGATTTGCTTTTATCCAAAATAGCTTTCAGTCCAAAAATGCTTAATAAAGTGCTTTCAAGGGAAAAAAAGGTTTACAGTCTTGGAAACCTTATATAGGGTCATTATGAGTTGGAATCAACTGATGACAGTGGGCGTGGTTTTTTGGGTAAGGATGTTTGAACAATGGAATTTGGACAAAAGTCACCTTCTCCCTACATCCTTGTAGACTAAATTTATTTCTTGCTTAAAGGCTAATGGGAACATGGATTCCTTGACTCTTCTCTCTGGTAAGGTGTTTAAGCCTGTAACTTATTTTGATGTTGATATGCATATCTAGTGGCTAGTGGGTATTTTTGTGAAAAAGATTGTCTAACTCCTGAGGAAGGACATTATCCTTGGTAAAGTAAAGGGTCAATGAATTAGAGGAAGACCTCTAACAGATGGATTAGCATAGTAGCTGTAACAATTGGCTCAAACATAATGATGATTGTGATGGTGTTTCGTTTTGTTGTACAAAGCGTCACTATGAGTGGGAACTGGCTTGGTAGGACTGGGAAGCAACAACAACAAAAATAGTGCCTTTGCCTTTACAAGAGCCAGCTTGCTAACTTCTCACTGCTCTGTGAGCCCTCGTGCCCCACAAGAATGCTCTCTTTCTTTGGACATAAAGGGTTAAATACATGCTTTTTGTGTTTTCCTGTGTCTTTGCCTGGAGAAATGTTCAGTATTCTGAAGTTTACGCAGGCCCCACACGTACTGTATCTGATTAAGGAAGGTTTGGGCTCTTAGCCCTTCTCAGCTGCTTTAGGCTTCAGGTTACATCCCTCTCTCCTGCCAGCCATTAATAAAAACCAAAAGAATTAAGAATCTGTGGGAGTTCATTTCCATTGCTAAAAGGCCTCTATGACGATTTGTTTGATTCTGGAAGACCCAAATGGGGCCCTTTTAGCTCTCAGTTTCGGTTCTCGATTAATCCCAGAGACGCAGTCAATAATATAGCCCTCTGGCCATAATTCCTGTGTAATTTAACTCTGGACTCTATGCTTGTGACTATAAACCCATTTTTGGAGGGAGTTCTCTGCTATGTTAGTGGGCAGGATTATTGGGGGATTAGTTGCTAATTTAGTAGAGGGTATGAACTAAGCAGCCACCCTTTGTGCCCTTGGGGCTATGGCCTGTTGGAAGACAAAAACCTCACCTCTGTCAAATCCACTTCTTTGTGTATAAGAGCCACCTTGGAAGCACAGAGAGAGGACTCTCCAGCATCATCAGAAGAAAGCCCATTTGAGATCTCTCTCTGAAATGGCAGAGGCCAAAAGCAGGGGCATCAGAGACCGTGGCACAAAGCAAAGAAGCTAGGCTGAGACCAGAGGCTGAGACAAAGAGACCATGAGACAGAACAGCACCTAACTCCGAGGCTGTGAGGCAAAGTACTGAGCAGCCTTCTTGCCCGATGGAGGCAGAGTCGGAGAGAGTCTGAGGACCAGAGAGAGACGACTTCTGGATGAGCAGTGTTCTTGCTATGGACCAATGGCTGTATCATTACTGTTTACTGATCCTGAGTTGTGGTAACCTATCAACTTCCCTAACGTTGTTGTTAGGTGCCGTTGAGTCAGTTCAAGCCATAACCACCCTATGTACAGCAGTGCACAACAGAATGAAACACCGTCCAGTCCTGCAGCATCATCACAATTGTTCTTCTGTCTGAGCAAACTGTTGCAGCCATCGTGTCATTGCATCGTTTAGAGGGCCTTCTTTTCACCACTCACCCACTTTTGCAATCGTGATAGCCTCCAGGGACTGGTCTCTCCTGATAACCTGTTTGAAGTACATGAGAAAAAATCTCTCTCTCTTTTTCTCGAAGGGTCATTCTGGCTTTACTTCTTCCAAGGCGAATCTGTTTGTTCTGTGGGAAGTCCATGGTAATTTCACTATACTTCCCAAATACCACAGTTCAAATGCATCGATGTTTCTTTGGTCTTTTTTATTTAGTGTCAAACTTTCACATGCATATTAGGTGATTGAAAATACCATCGCTTGGGTCAGGTGTACCCTATACCTCAAAGTAATATCCTTGCTCGTCAACACCTTTAAGAGGTCTTGTGCACCCAAAGTAATGTGTCATTTGATCTCTTGACTGCTGCTTTCATGCACATTGATTGTGGAGACAAGCAAGATGAGATCCTTGACGACTTCAGTCTTTTCTTTGCTTATCATGAAGTTGCCATTGGTTAAGTACGAGGATTGCTGCTTGCTTGACATTGAGTCGTGATCCATACTGAAGGCTGCCATCCATGATCTTCATCAGCAAGTGCTTCCTCCAAGTCCTCTACACTTTCAGTAAACAAGGTGTGTCCTCTGCATATCATAGGTTGTTAATAATCCTTCTTCCAATCCCGATGCCACATTCTTATTCATATAATCCATTTTCTCTCAGGGTTTGATCAGAATACGGATTGAATGAATATTGTGAGAAGACACAACCTGGACACACACCTTTCCTGATTTTAAACCAGGCAGTATTCCCGTGTTTCGTTTGCACAACTGCCTCTTAATGCATGCCCACATTCGGCATAGGCACATTGAAGTGTTCTGGAATGCCCACTCTTCTCAAGGCTGTCCATACTTTGTTTAGATCCACACAGTCGAATGCCTTGGCGTAGTCAATGAAGCACAAGTAAACATCTTTCTGGCGTTCTCTGCTTTTAGTCAAGATCCACCTGACATCAGCAATGATATATCTCTTATTCCACATCCTCTTTTGAATCTGGCATGAACCTCTGGTAGCTCCCTGCCAATGTATGCAACTGTTATTGGATGATTTTCAGCAAACATTTGTTGCATGTGATATCAGTGATATTGTTCTACAATATGCACATTCTGTTGTATCACCTTTCTTTGGAATAAGTACAAATATGGATCTCTGCCAAGTAGCTGTCTTCCAAAGTTTTTGGCATAGTGAATGTTTCTAGTACTCTATCACCTTTTTGAAACATTTCAGTTGGTGTTCCATCAATCCCTGAAGCCTTGTCTTTGGCTGATGCTTTCAGTGTACCTTGAGTTTCTTCCTTCAGTAACACTGTTTCTTGATCATATGCTAATTCTTGAAATGGTGGAATGTTGACTAGTTGATTTTTTTGGCACAGTGACGGTGTATTCTTTCCATCTTCTTTTGATATTTTCTGCATTTTTCAATATTGTGACCATAGGATGTTTCAATATTGCAGCTCAAGGCTTGATTATTTTTCTTGAGCTCTTTCAGTTTATGATATGCTCAGGGTGTTCTTCCTCTCTGGTTTTCTAACTTTAGGTCTACATATTTCCTTACAACGTTTTACTTTGCCTTCTCAAATTGCTCTTGGAAATTTTCTGTTCAGCTACTTGACTTTATTGTTTCTTCCATTTATTTTAGCTCCTTTATGTTTAGGAGCAAGTTTCAGAGCCTTTTCTGATATCCACTTTGATCTTTTCTTTCTTTTTTTATAGATGAGCTTATTTATTCGAGGCACTTAAAATTTTATTTGATTTTTGACTGGAGTCAAACTTAGAGGTAGAAACTCCTTCTCTTAGTAATCTGTTCCTGATGTTTTTCTTTGACCAAAAGCTTGGCATATTCAACAGCCTCCTCCTTGTTTTTCTTGGTGCGCTGTTTCTTTGGGCCTATGTGCTGGCACTTGTGCTGCAAGATACGCTGAGTCATGTGATGCTGAATCTTGAGGGCTTTGATCCTCAGTTTCTTGCCTTGTTTGTTCATGGGCTTTCTCACCATATACTGGTGGACATCATCTTCTTTGGAGCAATTGAAGAGTTATGGATTCTGATTGTTCTTTTGGGCCTCAGGGAGGAGGCCCGGTTGTATCAGACAGTCCTGGGATTTCTTTCTCCCAATTTTAAGCAAGCTGAGAACGCTCAGATTGATACCCACAATGAAGCTCCTGATGGATTTGTGCTTCCTCTCCCCAGTTTTCCTTGGTCTATAAGAGAAGTGGCCCCTTGTTCAGCAGCAGACAGATGTGGCCTTGGGTCAAGACACCTTACTTCATGGGAAAACCTTGCTTGTCATTTCCAGTCCTGATGTGGACAACATAACCTTTCTATTTATCACGCAGTGCTTTGGCGGCAACTTCTCATAAAATGTGCGAAGTTTTTGTTCATCCACTTCAATGATTTTCTGGCAGCCAGTGGTTGGGAAGGAGATGTTTCGCTTCGTGGTGAAACCCACTTTGACCTTTTCTTTCTTGTCTTTTCAATGACCTTTTGATTTCTTCCTGAATGATGTTCTTGATGTCCTCCCACAGCTCATCAGCTCTCTGTCATTAGTGTTTAATCTGCATCAAATGTGTTCTTGAGATCTTGAAATTCGGGTGGGATATCCCAAACTTCCCCAAGAAATCCCCATACTTGTTCATTTTGTTTCTGAATTCAGTGTGGCCATTGCAACGGATTATAGAACCCAGAATAGAAGTACAGTGGCTTGGGAAGCATGGTTGGTGTTGGAATGGCTAAAGAAGGATGGAGGGTAGAGGCATGTTTGGCCTTGGCCTTGTGACAAAAGGGAAGCCAGAGGAAGTCAGAAATGCCCCTTCCTCACTACTTATGCTATCTCTAATTTAGAGTAAAGCTCTAGTGTGAGCCTGTAAGGGCAGTAATCTAAAACAAGCCCAGAAAACCCTTGTCAATCAGATTTTGCCTTATGATGGTAATTCTTTCCTTCTTCTCTTTTAACTTTTTCACTCTTTCTTCTCCTGCCTTTCCATTGATATCTTAGAGCAGATCCATGAGTGACCTCAGGGGTCAAGTCAACCAATGCTATTGCAAAAATGGAAATAATGTAAAGTATTACTATAAAATCATAGAAACTTTATTCTAGACAAATATGAAGCTTGAAGCTATTGTTACTTGACATATCGTACATTTTGATGTATATGCTTCTGAATGTGAGAGAAGACTGCTGGCTAATGACTACAACATTACCCATGCTTTGGAGAAAGTTTGCTGTGGACTATGTGTTCAGGGTAGGTCTCATTGTATGTCTTCTGCTCACGTATTTCACTGCTTCAACTGAAAGGAGACAGCTTTAAATGAACATACTTCATATGTGTATGTATGTGTGTTCACTCGTACTTTGTTGTTCACTCTTGTTACTTTGGTAAGCCCTAATGTGTTCTGTCTGACTGGCCTTGGGCAGGATTCACCATCTGTTATTTATACCCAGTGCCTTAAATAGCTTTATTCCTTGACCATGACATTCCTTTTCTCATTATTATCCTTACTGCTTAATATACTGAGGAGAAACAGAAAGACTTGGCTTTGTCCCCCTTCTTGATAGAAAGTAATCTCTTGGCTGTCTCTGTGGTAGTCATTTAGTTTATGTTAGAGCACTAACAGCAGTAGATTGAAATTCACTACGGTAATTAAAAAGACATGCAAAAGGGCTTCTCTTAGCTTATTCCTTTCCAGATTACTAATGGGAGTGTTTGACTCACAGGAGGGCCATTATATAACCCTTTGACGAGATCCGGAGAGGTGCTTGTCCTTGTCAGGATCAGTCAGTAGGTAGGAGAAGAGTACAGTCTGAGGACATTTCAGAAAGGAGATGGTCCCAGCTTTGCAGGCGGTGTGGATAGGTGTGTACAAGGTTAGTTTGATAATCCCATTAAAGTCATTCAAAGTTGAAAAGGTTGTCTTACAAGAATGCTCCTCGAGTGTAGCAATAAGAAACGGCTTCAGAGGCACTGTTATCAAAGGGCTAATGTCTCAGAAAAGACGAATATGGCTGTTGGCATGGCCATTCAGAGACCAGGCTACCAGTAAATCATTGGAGAACAAATTAAAGTTAACAGTTCGGGAGGAAATTCTTTGGGAGACCACATAGGTGCTTGAAAAATCAAAGTGAGTGCTGATATGCTTTTATTTTTTTGAGGCAAGAAAATGGAAGTTCAGAGTAGGAAATTGGCTTTGTTAGCTTTGCTGTGTTTGGAGCCAGGGAGTCTTAATTCTGAGCCAGGAATGATCAAAGTTACAATTAAATCAATACCCAGTATGTTTAAGGAATTTTATATGCATATTCTAATCTTTTTACCACGACCATAAATTAAGTTGGGGCCCTGGTGGTGTAGGGGTTTTTCGGTGGGTTGTGATCCACATGGTCAGCAATTCGAAACCAGCTGCTCCACGGGAGAAAGATGGGGCTTTCTACTACTGTAAGCAGTTAGTCTCAGAAACCAATAGTGGGGTCACTCTGAGTTGCCATTGAGTTTGGTGTTTGGTTTGCTAAATTAAGTGGTAGTGAAGAAAGAGATGAGCTGGTCAGGGTGCAGTATAGCACCGATGAAACATACAACTTTCCTCTAGTTCGTTAATTTTTTCTCCCTGCCACCACTATCATGACCCCAATTCTACCTTACAAACCCGGCTAGATCAGAGAACGTCCACTGGTACAGCTAAGAGCTGAAAACACAAGGAATCCAGGACAGATAAACCCCTCAGGACCAATAATAAGAATAGCAATACCAGGAGTGTAGGAGTAAGGTGCGGGGAGAAAAGGGGAACCGCTCACAATGATCTACATATAACCCCCCCCAAGGGGGCCAGACAACAGAAAACTGATGAAGGAGACATCGATCAATGTAAAATAAGAAAATAATAATTAATAATTTATCAAGTGAAGGAAAATTAAGGGGCTGACACCAAGGACTCAAGTAGAAAGAAAATATTTCGAAAATGACACAATGAATCCATGTATCGATTGTTAAAATAACTGTAAGAGCCCCCAATAAAATGATTTTTTAAAAAGTAAGTGGTAGTGTTGCTTACTATGAGTTGGAATTGACTTGATGGCAGTAGGTTTGGTTTTGGTGTATTCTTACTTTAACCAGCCCCCTCTCCCCCCAAAAAAGCTTCAAAAATAACATTCTCAAAACACATGGGGTTCCCAGGGTTAACTAACTTGCCCAAACTCATTCAACCAGCAAGTGGCATTCAGAACTAGACTTATATATGATTTTTAGAGTGCCTGTTGTCTATTGCTTCTTAAAACGGGGAGTGGAAAGGCAAGAACTAAAAAAGCTCAACTTGACCCTTTTGGCTCTTAAACTCCAGTTCTCACCTGACTTCTCATGGCTACACAATGTTATGAGTAGTGGGCTTACTTCTTTCTTTCTAGCATAAGTGTTGATAACACTTTTGAATTTGGACCTGGCTATGCTTGGACCCTCCCAGTGGTGGGAAACATTTTTTCCCAAGGAAACTCTTTGTATTGTTAAAGTAACTAGGATTTTTACATATCTTCTGCCAAAAATGGTGTTTTGGTGGTTACCTGTTGTGCTGTGATCCACAAGGTCCGCATTGAGCTTTCTACTCCCATAGAGAGTTACAATGTGAGACACGCACAGGGGACAATTATACCCTGTCCTATGTGGTACTGTGGGAGTACTTGATGGCAGCGAGCTTGGTTTTATTATTCAAAAGAAAGAGAAAGCTGTTGCTCTCTTAAAAATGTACACTCTCAGAAACCCTATGAAAGTCGACGTGGTGACAATGAGTTGAGATGTGCTGGAGTTGATTCAATCGCAGTGAGTTTATATTTTTATTATTCAAAGTTCCCATTTGCTTGATTTAAGGGAACACCCTTTAAGTCTGGCATCCCAAGTTTTCTGTTATATGGTCCCTGCCTTTCTTTTCAGATTTAAATTCAAGCTAGTTTTTTCGCTTCATCTAATTAAAAAAAGAAAGCCAATATTTATTTATATTTATGAACAACTGACACTGTTCTAAGTGCTTTTGCATGTATTATTTCATTTAACTCACGCAGAAATCACATGAGAGGAAGAAATAAGGCACATGACATGTAAATGATTTGCAGCAGCACAGCTAGTAACTGGTTGGGCGAGGAGCTTAACCCAGAATACTGACTCCAAAGCACGTGTCTTCTATGGGTACTGTATCCTGTCAGCCCTAAATGTAGCTCACTACTTCTCAACATGCCCTATGTTTTGTTCATGGTGAGCCCTGAAGCCTTTCCATCCTGTCCACTCCTTCTTTGACCTACACTACAGATTACATGATTTTCTTCGGATTCTCTTCTACCCTATCTTTCATTCTACACAGTCACATGTGGTCTTCTTGCTTATGTCTTTCTGTATCTCTCTTGTAGTACTTATCATGTTCCTTATAATAAGACTTTTGTACATCTTTAATATTCTTTTGGGGATCCTGACCAGGTCATTGAGGGATGAGCCCATTAGTATAAACCACTGGATTAAGCGTTTTACTTCAAATGTGTTCTATAGAATTTTTAACATGAGGTATGCGGCTTTAGGAATTTCTGTAAGAGTTGAGATCAGTACTTTTTACATTTTAAATTTGTATTACTATCATCTCTATAAATTACATTTCTTTATTAGGTTTTAAATTCTATTTCTGGCTTTGTATTGTCACTTGTGTATTTGTTGCCTGGTACCATTAGTGACCAGAAAATATACAGTTCAAGTATTTCCACCTATAACCATAGTATACACACACAAACAGATAGCAAAGTTGTGTCATCAGCCCATTGACACATTATTAGTGGTTGATGAAAGTGATTATTTTGGGGTATAAAGCTTCCTTATCTTCTGTACTAAAATAAACCTTTAAAATTCTACATCCAACACAACTACTTTTTTGTCTGCTTCTTCCTCCCTCTCTGACTCTTCTGCCCATTTTATCTTCTTTCTCCTTTGCCTCCTTTTTTTGCTTGTCTCTGTCCCTGTTTCAGCGTTCTTTGTATAATCATTACAGTTTCCCATTTATATTTAGTAAATTATTTCCATCTGAAATTACTGAAAGAAATAGGACATCTACTTACTGATGGCCAAAGACTACAGCCTTCATTATCGATTGCAAAAAAAAATCAAAGAATAAAAAACCCCTCACAATTGTTATTAGGAAACATCATGATAAGGTGAACAAGCGGCCATCTAGCTCAGAAGCAAAAAAGCCCACATGGAAGAAGCACACCGGCCAGTGCGATCACGAGGTACCAAGAGACCAGGTATAAGGCATCATGCAAAAAAAAAAAGATATATGTGTGTGTGTATGTATATGTATATATGTGTATATGTATATGTATATGTATATGTATATATATATATATATATATACATATATATATACCATATTAAATGAAGGGGGAAGTGCAGAGTGGAGACCCAAGGCCCAAGTGTCAGCCAATGGAGATCCCCTCATAGAGGGGTTTAGGAGAGGAGATGGGTTAATTAGGGTGCGAGGTAGTACCGATGAAGAACACAGCTTTCCCCCAGATCCTGGATGTTTCCTCCCCCCAACTACCATGATCCGAATTCTACCTTGCAGGGCTAGATAGGGCAGAGGTTGTACACTGGTACATATGAGGGCTGGAGACACAGGAAATCCAGGGTGGATGATACCTTCAAGACCAAGGGTGTGAGGGGCGATGCTGGGAGAGTGTAGGGTGAGTGGGTTGGAAAGGGGGAACTGATTACAAGGATCCACATGTGACCTCTTCCCTGGGAGAGGGACAGCAGAGAAGGGGGGAAGGGAGACTCCGGCTAGGGCAAGATATGACAAAATAACGAGGTATAAATTACCAAGGGCACATGAAGGAGGGGGGAGAGGGGAGGGAGGGAAAAAAAAAGAGGACCTGATGCAAAGGGCTTAAGTGGAGAGCAAATGCTTTGAGAATGATTGGGGCAGGGAATGTGTGGATGTGCTTTATACAATTGATGTATGTATATGTTGAACTGTGATAAAAGTTGTATGAGCCCCTAATAAATTGTTTTTTTTTAAAAAGGGCAAATTAAAAAAAAAGAGTTGTGTGAGTCCCTAATAAAATGTAAAAAAAGAAAAGAGGAGAAAAAAATGATTAGGGCAAAGAATGTACAGATGTGCTTTATACAATTGATGTATGTATATGTATGGACTGTGATAAGAGTTGTATGAGCCCCTAATAAATTGTTAACAAAAAAGAAGATGAAAAAAAAGAAACATCACGATAAATGGAGAAAAGATTGAAGTTATCAAGGATCTCATTTTACTTGCATCCACAATCCATGCCCATGCAAATAAAAACTCACTGTCATTAAGGCAGTTCTGAGTTATTGCTATCTTATGCCCATGGAAGAATTCGTCACAGCAAATGAAGTGTTGCTGTGAAAAATCTGCTGCAAAAGGCTTCTTTAAAATGTTACAGAGCAGATATGTCACTTTGAAGACTAAAGTGGGCCTGCCCCAAAGGATGGCATTTCCAATAACCTCATGTGCATGTAAAAGCTGGACAGAGGAAGAATTGTTGCTTTTAAATTGTGATGTTAGTGATGAATATTGAATATACCATGGACTTCAGGAGAAGGAAAAAATTATGTTGCAAGAAGTATAGCCAGAATGCTCTTTAAAGGAGGAGAATAGGGTAAGGCTTTGTCTCAGATATTTTAAAAACAGTTTTATTAGCACTTCACCCACATGTCATACAACTCAATAATTCAATCATATCAGTTGTCAGCACAGTCAATTCTAGAACATTTTCTTCTTCTATATACTCATTACCATTTATGTAATTATTTTTTTTAATTGTGGCAAAAATATCAACAACAAAACCTTTTCCATCTTCACAGCTTCCACTTTTCTAATTCAGTGCCATTGATTATACTCTTCATATTATAAAACCATTATTAATATCTTTTTCCAAATTATTCCACCACTATTAACATAAACCTGATGCCCCTAAGCAACAACTCTTTCCTTCTTCCATGGTAACCATTGGTTAAGTTTGGTTTATATTTCTTTTCTTTTAGTAGTTTTCTTGATCTAGGATTCACATATCATACACTTCCATGATCGAATTGCTTTTAAAAGAGTTGTATATACATCATCACAATCAGTTCCAGTGCTCTCATCCTCCCTCCTGCATTTGCTCGCCAACTCCCCAATTCCCCTCCCTCCCCTCACTCCATCCCCATAAACCATTGCATCTGTTATTGTCTCTATGCATCCACTGCTTCTGTGCTTCATAAATTGAGTAACCTAACATATTTAAAAACAAAAGCAAAACAAAACAGAAAGAAGACAACAATAATGATAATTATATAAGGATAAAAATAAAAGTAGAGAATAAAGAATAAGAAGGAAAAGACCAGTGGCAATATTACAAAGCCAGAGAAGAAATTCCTGTCGTGGAACAAGCAAGAGACATTTACAAAACACATGCAATGATGCTGAATGCAGGAAGATCACAGGCCAGTAGGTGGAAAATCTTGTGGATCCAGTGGCGTTGTAAGCATCTCAGTGCTGGCAGAGGGATCTCCACGTAGCTTCTCTAGCTCCCAGGGCAGCATGGGCTATATCAGCGTGGCACCATGTGTCTTGTCAGTAGAGGGTCTTTCAGGGAGTAAGGAGAGAGAGAGAGAGAGAGAGAGAGAGAGAGAGAGAGAGAGAGAGAGAGAGAGAGAGAGAGAGAGAGAGAGAGAGAGAGAGAGAGAGAGAGAGAGAGAGAGAGAGAGAGAGAGAGAGAGAGAGAGAGAGAGAGAGAGAGAGAGAGAGAGAGAGAGAGAGAGCTAGAGCTGCTTCCAAGGAGAAATGCAGGAGTTCCCATAATCCTCAGGAGGTCTCATTGGCTATGACCTAATTGAGAGGTAAACTCCACCCCTTCACTCTCAATACTCTCAAATTGACAATAGATTATGTAACTACTATATGGGTGTTTACTCAGACTGTTAAGCTCTGATACTTTGCCCATATTTGGATTTTGTTATTGTCATCTTTGGATCACACTGGTTGGTGTGCTTCCTCCATGTGGACTTAGTTCACGTCTCACTTAGATGGCTGCTTGTTTGAATGCATGTCTTTAAGACCCCAGACACTATTCCAGTTGGTAGCAGGGCACCATCTGCTTTCTTCACCATACTTTGCTGTAGCACTCTTATCTTCAGTGATCATTTCATGAAAGCGGGTATTGAGGAGGGCCGTGTTATAGGAACTGTACTTGGATTGGAGCTAGAGTTGAGTGGGAGCCCAGAATCCAACTGCTTGTCCACAGGTTATGAATGACTTGGGTTTACATTGGTGGTCATATTATGACAAAGACAAAACCCACAAGAACAACCATAACAACCACAAAACAAATAAATAAAAGACAGAAAAACAAAAATAACCCCAAAGAAACAAGAAGAAAACCATTGTCAATCATCCCCTTGGGGTAACATTGATAACATCAATACTTCTTTTTCAAAGGCATAGGGTTTAAGATACTGTTGCTATGAGGAGTTTGTGTGCGTACAGTCCAGCTGTGAGCTGCAATCCATGTGTTTTCCTTTGCCCAGATTGATTTCTTAATTGATTGAGCTCTGTTTGCACTGAGTGTAGGGATTGATGCTAGAGGAAAACCTTCCTGTATCAAATCTTACAAATGCAAGCCCATGCCGAACAGATTAAAGCCTGTTATGTTAATGTAAGGGGAGCATTGAGATAGCAAATATATGGTGGTTCTGGGACATCTTTTATTGGATCCCCACTAAGCTAGGAGTCCCACCCTAGGTTCAATGGTCACTGTTTCCACAGTCTTGGGGTAGCCACCCTTTGCTTCCGCTCCCATCAGAGTATTTCAGTTCTAAGCCCAAGGGTATGGGTAGTTCTGAGGTTGGGCTCAGTTCTTTCAATCAGGCTTCCACATTGAGTCCTTCTGATGTGGCTCTTGGCTGTAAGGCCAGCATCTAAGGTCATCATGGTGCTTAGTCCATGGCGTGGTTCACTGAGGGTTGGGTGTAAACATATTTGTAGTGTCTACCTAGGAACATAAAATCGGGTTTATTGTTCCCTTAGGTTCCTTATTCTTTAGCATCCCTTTCTGATCTTGTCTCACCTACTTTTCATCAGTTATCAGGAGGGACAAATTTACCATCATGCTTAGTAAAACAGAGGGGTTATGAAAAAGAGTACCCTTAATGACATGGGTTGCTACAGTGAGCTCAAACTGGAAATGATTGGAAGCTTGGTATGGGGCTGAGCAGGGTTTCATTCTGTTATAGTTTTGGTCACTATGAATCAGGACCAACTTAATGGCATCTAACAACACAGGAGCAGAAAAATATAGTGGTATTGTTACCTGAAAGACTGGAGGCTTCAGGCGTTCTTCTCTCTCTCTCTTCTTATCTCTTGTTCTCTCAGATGATAAACAGGGAAAAGAATCAAATGAAGTGAACGATTTTAAGAGTTATATCCAGCACAATTGTGTAGATAGGCAACACAGCTAGTCTGAGAGCCTGCTACTGGATGGGCATAAAGGTTGCTTTTTTGTTTGTTTTTAATACTGCTGATGGCAGACCTACTGCTATTGGCTAGCTCTACCTATTGTATCTCCCCTATACAAATGTTGCACATGCACACAAAGTTCACTCTGTGTCCTTAAAGTCTGGCCAGAACCCAAGGGACAATTCAGTCGTTTGTGGGGGATAAGCCCATCTCAGCCCATGCCCTTTCACCATCTTGCATTCTCCTTGTGTTGGGGATTCGTTTTCTTTCCTTTAGAAAATACTGGATCAAGGTAATGTTTAGAAAATAATGATGACAATATATGTACAAATATGTTTGATACAATTGATATATGTTAGAGCTGTAAGAGTCCCCAATAAAATGATTAAAATATTAATTTCTATTTGGACCTTTGGTATTAGCTCCCCCCCCTTTGACCTCTTGAAAAATTATAAATTATTATTGTTTTCATATATTACACTGACCCCTGTCTCCCTTCATCCACCTTTCTGTTGTTCATCCCTTGGCAGGGGGGCAGAGGGGTTATGCGTAGATCATTGTGATCAGCTCCCCCTTCCTTCCCTACTCCCCACATCTTCCCCCTACCCTCCTGGTATTGCTGCTCCTATTTCTGTACCTGGGGGGCTTATCTGACCTGGATTCTATGTGTCATAAGCTCTTATCTGTATCACTGCACATGCTCTGGATCCAGCCATAACTGAAAGGCAGGACTGGGGTCATGATAGTGGGGGGTGAGGAAGCCTCAAGGAACCACAGGAATATTGTGTTTCATCGGTGCTTTACTGCACCCTGGTTGACTCATCCTTTCCTTGTGATCCTTCTGTGAGGGGATGTCCCATTGTCTACAGATGGGTTTGGGGTCTTTGCTCTGACCCCCCTCTTGTTCTCAACAATATGGGTTTTTTTTGTTTGTTTGGGGTATTCTGATGCACATTACCCAATTCCAGCCACACCTCATGATCACACAGGCTGGTGTGCTTCTGCCATGTGGACTTGTTGCTTCTCTGCTAGAGGGCTGCTTGTTTAACTTCAAGCCTTTAAGACCCCGGATGCTATATCTTTTGACAGCCGGGGTACCATCCCTTTTCTTTACCATATTTGCTTATGCACCCATTTTGTCTTCAATGATTGTGCTGGGAGGGTGAGCATCATAGAATGCTAGATTGTTAGAACTATCTGTTCTTGCACTGAGGGAGGGCTTGAGCAAAGGCTCATAGTCCATCAACTTCCTCAATGTATTGCCATAAATATATATGTACATAGGACAATACCTCTATTTCTATGAATTAATATATCTACATAAGTGCACACCTGTGTTTATAGCTCTGTCCATAGCTTTGCTTCCTAGATCTTTCCTCTGTTTCTTTTTACCTTCTTAATGTCCCATCATCACACTTGTCTTTCTTCTGCCTCTTAGTAATTCCTCTCAGCTACATGGATCTTGCTCCAACACCACTGGGATCTCTACATCCTCCTCCGGGTTGTAGCTTTTAATTCCCTAGTTGTTCCCTGTCTATGGCTTTGTTTGCTCACTGCTCCTTTCCCCGCCGCCTCCTCCCCCCAAGCCCCTCTAGAACCATTGGTCCTATTGTTTCTCCTCAGGCTTGCTTCTTATGCCTATCTTATATAGGTAGGCAAACAAAAGATAGAATAAAAAGAGAAAGAACAAAAAGAGAAAAAGTAAACTAGCAAACAAACAAACAAACAAAAGACAAAAAAGCATACATAATTCCAGGTCTGTCTGCTGACCTTTATGACTCTCTTCCCACCAGTCCTGCGGGATTCCAGGAAGTGCCCTTCCTTGCCTAAAGTCTATTTTGGTGTCTCATGAAAAGTTTTCTGACTTGGCTTGCTCCTGTTGCTGATGTGTTACGTTCCCTTCTTGGTTCACCCCACTGTGGGGGTGGTCAGACCGGACTCACTTTGGCTGTTGTGGTGTTCTCCATTGAGGGGACATCGTGCCTAGAGCTGGTGTCAGCCCTGCAGTTTTCTCTGTGCCCTAGCAGCCCTGTGCAGAGACATCATCCTCAGGCTTGGCGTGCCAGTATGGGCTCTAGGCCCTAGCTCTCTCATTTCCCTTCTTGGTTTGCTTCTGTGTGGGCGTGGCAGGCCGGCCCCTCTCCCTGACCTGTAGGTTTCATGTTGTCCTCTGTAACACCTACTTCTAGGGAGGTGGGGGGTCAGTTTGGCTCGGATTGGGGCCAGCCCTGTTGACGTCTCTGTTCATGAGTTGCTCCATGTGATTACGTTGTCCTCAAGGTTTGGTGCACCATGGTGGGCTCTGCGCTCACACTCCCATTTCTGTGGAGACATGAACAATATCCTCCCCATACTCCCCCAGTGCCATCTCTCCCTCTTCCCCGCCCCCCTATCCTCCCTCCCCCACCCCATTTCTCCTTCTTTGTGTTGGAATGACATGGGTTTGGTCTGTCCCCCACCTGACTGCCTGGACCTCAACCCATAAAGTATGAGCTAGTGGCTGTTCTTCTATACCTACTGTGCTGATTATACTTACCTCAGTGGACTCATGTTGTACTTGTGCTTTTGTGATTGGCTAACTTCACTCAGCATACTTTCCTGCAACGCTCCCCATGAGACTATGTGCTTCATGCAATCACCAGTGCCTTTTAGTGATGCGTAGTACTCCGTTGTCTATATGTGCCAGGGTTTTCTAATCTACTTGTCTATGCTGGGTCTTAAGATTGCTCAATTTTGAGTTGGAATTGACTCAATGGCAGTTTTGGTTTGGGGTTTGGTGTGATTTCGATGTGTTATGTAACTTCCCTTAAACCTCTGTTTTTGAATCAATCATATGGGAAGAACAATAGTATCCACCTTAGAAGGTTAAATTAAAGATGAAAAGGGTTCACATAGGTAATGTTCTGCACATGCAAGTCCCCAAGCGACTTGTGAACCCAGTAAACATAGTTGGGCATGTGTTACGTGCAAGGCTTCCTTTTCTGCAACATAGGTTATCTACTTCTCTGCTGTTGTTTTCGCTTACCACTGTGGCTTTTTCAATTAGGATGCCCCAGAGCCCTTGAATACCGCTTGCCAAGCCATGTGCCTCAACACGGGGTTAAATCCCTCTGAAGGAAGGAGAGTCTTTCCAACTGGCCCTTCCTCCTTAGCTGGCAGAAAGAAAGCCATCCCGTAGAGCTTACTCCCTGGATTCTGACTTCTAGCTTCCTAAATTGTGAGTTAGATGATTGTTCAATCTACCTCAAGTGCAGATTTTAAATTGGAAAATACATATGGTCTTTGACTTCAGGGAACTTTACTTCATTTCCACCAGTTTCTTAATTAATGTAAACAGAAGGTTACATTGGAGATTACTTCCATGATTTGTTGTTGCCTTTGGCAAGTTATTCCCCTTTTCCAGGCCTCATTTTCTCATCTGGGCAGTGAAGGGTTTGAACTAAGGATTATAAAGACACTTTTAGCCCTTGAAAATCTGATCCCAACCCTTATTTTTCTCTTTGTGAATACATATGGGGATTAATAGATTTGTGGGATTGTATTGATTGCTTTGCTTTAACTACTCCCAAATTTTAATTCCGTTTGGAATTTTACTTTTATTATATAACTGCTATGGGTTTGATTATGTCCCCCTAAAATATATGTCATCTTGGCTAAGTATTATGTAGTTGTCCTCCATTTTGCAATATGTTGTAGTTATTGTATGTAATGTAAATACTAGCTTCTTTAATGTTAATAGGATGAGATTTGAGCCAGTTTTTTTAATGAGGCAAGATGCAATAACAGCATTTGTTTGTGTCTTGAGCCCATCTCTTTTGAGATATGAAAGAGATTTAACAAGCGAACAGAGAAAGAGGGACCTGACTATTATCAAGAAAGAAGAGCCAGGAGCAGTGCATGTCCTATGGACCTAAAGTCCCTGTTCTGAGAGCATCCTAGACCCCGGGGAATATTGATGACATGACATGTGGAGGTCGCTAAGGAATGCTGGATCTACAGTTGTTAAGTGGAAACAATGATCTTTCCCCATAGCTGACCCAGAATAAAGCCTTCCAATAGAGTTTGCACCCTGTAGTCAGACTACTAGCTTTCTAAACTGTGAAAGAATACATGTTCCTTTGTTAAACCATCTACTTGTGATACTTCTGTTATAGCAGCACTTGATAACCAAGACAGTAAACAAGTAAAAATCTTGAAGAGATGAAGGTGAGTTAGAGATGAAATATCTGGTTTTATATGAGATCAACAGTTTAATATTCCTCTATGTAGTCCTGTTTATTATTATTATTTTTAATCAATATGAAAGTCTCTGAGAACAGACTATGGGGTTGCCACTAGCTTGCATATTGTTTTTCTCACAATTACAAAACCAGATCTCTTTTCTTCGTATGGTTACAGCTCTGTATTAAGGCATATGATTTGACAAGTGTCACTCATATTCTTATTGTGTACCTTTGTGCAATGCTTAGATGCTATGTGATTTCATTAATAGAGTATTTCATAATGTCCTTTCCATATAGGATTAAATCTTGTTAGTTGGTTTTTCTAATTTAGAAATTTTGAGTTTTCTAATTGGTTCTGATCATTGCCATCACTGAGTCATTTATGGTTCCAGTTTCTTTAATGTTGTAAATGAGTCATTGTTTTCTTAGCCACTTTCTTGTTATTTGCTCTACATATTTTAATGCTGATTCTAAGTCCTATAATCTTTGCCTGCTTTTTGCTTGACTTCAAAATCAGATTATTCATTTAAGTAGCTAAAATTTCTCCCCTGCATACGCATGCACGTCTACCCTTGGTTTTTATACGTTGAGCTGACTCAAGACTCTTACGCACATTTCCTTACCCAAAGGGTTTATTACTTAGCAGCAGGTCTTTGAACCAGTTCATTTAGGTTCAACCTCTGCTGAGAAATAGCATTTCCATCCCAGATACACTGATTCAGCATCTAAATATCTGTAAGAAATACTGGGGAATCTTGTTAAAGTACCTTATTAAATATATAGATTCTTTTCAATCTTGTTAAAATATAGATTGTGATTCTCATTCAAATTCTCACCAGGGAGTTGAACTGGAATAAGCCAGTTCACAATTCTGCTTATCGGTCATGCAAGGATATCCTCACCCATATGGTAAACATCGTACTTAGAGATTCACAACTGCCTCTGGCCCTAGGGCCCTTTCTCTCCATTAGGTGCTAGCTACCATTTCTTCTACTGTGTTTGGAAGACTCCAAAGGCTGTCTTTGAAAACCCCTTCTGATCTTTTTTAGCAGTGAGACAATATTAACTCTAGCTTTATTCTTTTAAACTGGCTCTGGCACCAGTACCATTTTGGTATCCCTCTCTCTTGAGGACTGTGTAGTTTGCTTTAACACATGGTGGTGATGGTGTTCACTCATAGCAACCCTCTAGGACTGGGTAGAGCTGCTCCTGTGAGTTTCTGAGACTGTAACTACTTATGAAAGTAGAAAGCAATGTCTTTCTCCCCTGGAGTGACAGGTGCTTTTAAACTGCTGACCTTGAACAGCCCAACCCATAACCACTATGCTACCATGGCTCCTATAGGGTTGCTATGTGTCACCATTGATTGATGACAGTTGTTTTTTTGGCTTGGTGATGGTGGTATGTGGCACTCACATAATCTCCTGTCAACTTGCATAGGGGTGGAGTCTAGCCTGTCAATCAGGTCGGAGCTTGATTACCTCCTTTGAAGGTGCTACAGAGATAAATAACTTGCTGGAGGCAGGACACACAGACTCTCTGCTTTGTCTCCCTGTGAGACAAGTCACATGGAGCGATGCTAATGGAGCCAGAGTCCTGGAGTTGGAGGAGCCACGTGGGCATCCATACCAGTGCTGAGATGCTTCCACTGCCACTGGATCTACAATACTTTCCACCCTTTGGCCTGTGATCTCCTTGCATTTGGCATCATTGCATGTGTTGTGTGAGTGAAGAGAGGTTTATAAACTGGTATTAGATATGTGGGCTAATATCACTTATGAACTTGGTCTGGACTGGGCTGGGATGTTTTTTTTAACATATAACTGCTCTTCTATAGATAGCTCTTTCTTATACACATATGACTGTCTATGAAGTTGTTTCTCTAGGCCATCCAGACTAACACATGGTGACTGGGCAGTTCTTTGAGGCAAGAAAGACAACAAGAGAGGAGTGGTGGAGGCAGATTGTGGGGCTCTCTTCACTTTTCCTATGAGTTCCAGATTCCCTGTTTCCATCTATGCTTATTTCCTGTCGAAGGCTTTGGTGGTTCAGTAATAGTATTCTATTGGAAGACTAGGGTTTGATTTCCTACCAGTACATGTCTTATGCAGCCACAATTTGTTTGTTTGTGTCTTGCTATGATGCTGAATAGATTACTGTGGATTTTCCAGACTAAGATGGAAGTCAGGTAATGAAAATCCAGTCAGTCTACTTCTGAAAATCAATCAATCAATAGAAACCCTGTCATCATAATGGTCATCTCCACAATCAATCATGGAGATGGCAAAGGACTCGGCATTGTATATAGGGTCCCTATGGATTAGGTTGCTAAATGCACTATCCACAAATACAATCTGTATTATTTGCATCATTGAGCATGTGAGCTCTTATAAACCTCTTAGAAATCCCGGTTTTCTATTATCTTGAGTGTCCAACTAGTCGAAGTAACACATTTTTACTTCATTCCGCAACTTGGAACTGTCAAGTGTCCCGCTTCTCTATTTTTCAGTTAGAATATAAGTGCTTTAAAAACTTCACCGCCAAGATCCTTCCGGAAGGACAGTTGTTAGATGCCATTGAGTCCGCTCTGATTCCTAGCGCACCTATGTACAATAGAATGAAATGCAGCCTGCTCTGCACTATGCCGCTATACCAATTTGTCTTGTTGAGCCGACCTTCCACTTTACCAAGCATGATATTCAAGGTTGGAAATAACCTAAATTGATAAGTACTTAAAATTTTTATCTTGTTAGAAAACAGTTGCTGTTGTTAGGTGCTCTGGAATTGATTCTCAGTCATAGCGACCTTATGTTTATGAGAACAAAACACCACTCAGTCCTGCACCAACTTCACAATTGTTCTTAGGTTCAAGCCAATCGGTGCAGCCACTGTAAATCCATTTAATGAGGGCCTTCCTCTATTTCGCTGACCCTATATTTTACCAAACATGACGTCCTTCTCCAAGGACCGATTTCGCCTACTACCATGTCCAAGCTACATAAGATGAAGTCCTGTCATCCTGTCCTCTAAGGTGCACCCTGGCTGCAATTCTTCCATTATAGATTTGCTCTTTGGGAAGTCTATGGTGCTTGAAAATGTCATTGCCAGCACCATAATACAAAGGCATCCATGCTTCTTCGGTCTTCCTTATTCGATGTCCAACTTTCACATGCATGTGAGGCCATTGAGAACATGATGGCCTGAGTCAGGCGCACCCTAGTCCCAAAGTGACCGCCTTGATTTTCAACACTGTAAAGAGGTCTTATGCAGCACATTTAGCCAATGCAGTTAGTCGTTTGATCTTGACTTTTGTTTTCATGCACATTGATTGTGGATCAAATCAAGACAAAATCTTTGACAATTTCAATCTTTTTTCCATTTATCACAATGCTACATATTAGTCCAGTTGTGAGGATTTTGGTTTTCTTTACATTGAGTGTCATCTATATTAAAGGCTACAATCCTTGATCTTCATCAGAAAATGCTTCAAGTCATCCTCACGTTCAGCAAGCAAGGGTGTGTATTCTACATATTCCAGGTTATTAATATGCCATCCTCCACTCTTGATGCTACATTCTTCATATAATTCAGCTTCTCTGAATATTTTCTCGGTATACAGATTGAATACATATGGTGACAGGATACAACCCAGGTGGACACCTCTTTAAATTTTACATCATGCAGTAAGGATCCCTTGTTCTCTTTGCAAAACTGCCTCATGGTCCATGTACAGGTTCCACAGGAGCACAATGAAGTGTTCTGGAATTTGTCTAGATTCCCCAGTGTTTCCTATATTTAGATTCTGATTCAGTATATTTGGGATGGAGATGCTCATTCTAAACAGAGGTTGAACCTAAATGAACTGGTTCATTTCTCCTCAAGGCGATCCATAATTTGTTTTGATCCACACAGTCAAATGCCCAAACACAAGTAACCATCTTTCTGGCATTCTCTGCTTTCAGCCAAGATCCATCGGACATTAGCAATGATATATCCCTTGCTCCGTATCCTCTTTTGAATCTGGCCTGAACCTCTGGTAGCTCCTTGCCAAAGTACTGCTGCAACTGTTATTGGATGATCTTCAGCAAAATTTTACTTGCATGTGACATCAATGATGTTATTCTACAATTTGAGCATTCTCCTGGGTCAAAATTTTCTTTGGAATGAGTACAAATGTGAATGTCTTCCGGTCAGTTTGCCAAGTTGGCATAGTGAGAGTTTCCAATAATTCACCAGCTTTTTGAAACAATTCAGTTGTTATTCCATTAATTCCTGGAGCTTTGTTGTTGTTGTTGATGCTTTCAGTGCAGCTTATGCTTCTTCCTTCAGTATCATTGGCTCTTGCTCATGTGCTCTCTCCTGAAATGGTTGAATATGGCTAGTTCTTTTTGGCAAGTGACTGTATTCTTTTCACTGTATTTTGATGCTTCCTACATTGTTCAATGTTTTGCTTGCAGAATGTTTCAATATTGTGACTCAAGGCTTACATTTTTTCTTTATTTTTTTCTGTGGAGTATATGCTAAGAGTATTTTTCCTTCTTAGTTTTCTAACTTTAAATATTTTCACATTTCATTATAATATTTTATGCTGTCTTCTCAAGTTTCCCTTTAAAATTTTGTTAGCTCTTTAACTTCATCATTTCTTCCATTTGGCTTAGTTACTCTACAATTAAGTACAAGTTTCAGCATCTCTTCTAGCATTCACTGTGATCTTTTCTTTATTTCCTGTATGTTTAGTGACCTTTTGCTTTCTTCTTGAAAGATGGTCTTTATGTCATCCCACATTTCATCAGGTCATCTATTAATAATGTTCAATGTATCCACACTGTTCTTGAGTTGTTTATGAAATTCAGATGGGATAAACTCAAGGTTGTATTTTGGTTCTTCTGAAGGTGTTTTAATTTTCTTCATCTTCAACCTGAAATTACATATGATCAATTGATGAGCTGTTCCACAGTTGACCCCGGGTCTGGCTCTAGTCTCTTCCCACAGATGTAGTTAATTAGATTTCTGTGCGTTCCATCTGAAGAAGTCCAAGTCAACATTTATGTTGCAGATATTTGCTTTGAAGGAGTAGTTGATCTTGTAAAATTTTATCATGTGGTCTCCAGCTTCCTCCCTATCCCAAGTCCATATCTTTCAACTACTATTCCTTCCTCTTTGTTTCCAACTTTCTCATTCTAATTACCAATAATTATCAACACATCTTGATTTCATGTTTGATGAATTTCACATGAAAGAGATGTTGGTATTATTCTTCAATTTCTGCATCATTAACTTTAGGGGTTGGTTCATAAATCTGAATAATGGTTGTTTTGACAGGATTTCCTTGTATGCAGATAGATATCATCCTATTACAGACAGCATATTACATCAAGATAGATCTTGAAATGTCTTTTTTTGACAGTGAATGCAATGCCATTCCTCTTGATTGTTTCATTCCTGGCATAGAATCCATATGATTTTCTGAACCAGAATGGTCAATACCAGTCTGTTTCTGTTCACCAACACCTAGAATATTGATCTCTATGTGTTCCATTTAATTGTTAGCAACTTTCAATATTCTAACATTCCTACTTCATACACTGCAAATTCCAATTATTAGTTATGTTCTGAGTGGTTTTTTTTCTCATTTTGCATCATGCCCAATCAGCAAATGAAAGCCCCAAAGGCTTTATTCCCTCTATCATTTTTGTCAAATTTATATTTATAATATCTAACCGTTATACACTGGTAACAGTGCCTGATTTGGTTCTAGTAGCATAGCATCTCCTCAATTATTTAATTCTCAAAACAATTTTGACGTAGGCCCTATTCCTATTTCCTTTTCACAGATGAGGAACTTGAGGAACACAGACCTAAAAAAAATGTGCTCAAGTCACTCTACTATCCCATCATAGAACCAGAATTTTTATTTTCGTCTTTCCCAACCAAACTCACTGTCACTGAGTTGATGGCAATTCATAGTGGCCCTATAGGACAAGGTACAACTGCCACTGATTAGTTTCAGACTGTAACTGATTACTGAAGTAGAAAGCCCTGTCTATCTCCCACAGAGAGACTGGTGGTTTCAAACTGCTGACCTTGTTGTTCTCAACCCAAAGTATCCACTACACCACCAGGGCTCCTTTATTTTAGACTAATAGGCTTCAACATAGGCCTTCTATGTTTTTAATTACTTTTTTATTAAATAGATTTGATCATGTTTACTTTCAATTGACCTTTAAAACTATTATCAGCTGAAAGCATTTACTGAGGATCCTGGATGGGAAGAGTTGAGACAAAGTAAAGAAATCATATGTTACTAAATATTAACAATCTTACCATTACCTTTTTATTGATCATCTGTGTGAAGAGTTGGACAAACACACATGAGAGATGCAAATAGAGTTTGGGAAAAGATACATATATTGATGCAAGTTATTGAATCTGTAGACATTTTGCTTTACTTGCCAAAATTTTGGCCTTCTCAAACTCACCTGTAGCAGATTTTGAGAACTTCTATGCCCCCTTAGACTTCAGGCTGAACCACCCTAGTGTGAAAAGAAGCAGATGACTTATCTCAAGGTTATGGAATTGAAGGTTGATGGACTTTGGTTTATATCTCTTGCTTTGAGGGTGCTCAATGAATGATGCTCCATTTATTTGCTATTTTAATGCTCTTTTTGCTTTCTTATGATATGTATTATTAGTCCAGTAGGCAAAATTCTATGTTTGTGAATGAGTATTATTGAAAGTTTTATCCTATCACCAACCCTCATACTTCCTGTAAATAGTGTCTAGTCACTTAAGAGTTTAATCTGTATAAATCAACAATTCATGCATTGCAGTTTGAAGCTGGCCTATACTTGTATAATTTCCTTTTATCAACAATGTTTTAAATTCTATACCATTGACTAATAAAATTGCCTTATGCCAAGCAAATGTGGCGAAGAAAGCTGATGGTGTCCGACTATCAAAAGAGATAGTGTCTGGGGTCTTAAAGGCTTGAAGGTGAACAAGCGGCCATCTAGCTCAGAATCAACAAAGCCCATATGGAAGAAGCACACCAGCCTGTGCAATCACGAGGTGCCAAAAGGACCAGGTATAAGGCATCATGCAAATATATATATATATATATTTATATATATATACATATATATGCACACACACATACACACACACACACACACACCCCATAGTGAATGAAGGGGGAAGTGCAGAGTGGAGACCCAAAGCCCATTTGTCGGCCACTGGAGATCCCCTTACAGAGGGGTTTAGGCGAAGAGATTGGTCAGTCAGGGTGCGATGTAGTACTGACGAAGAACACAGCTTTCCCCCAGATCCTGGATGCTTCCTCCCCCCAACTACCATGATCAGAATTCTACCTTGCAGGACTGGATAGGGCAGAGGTTGTACACTGGTGCATATGGGGGCTGGAGGCACAGGGAATCCAGGGTGGACAATACCTTCAGGACCAGGGGTGTGAGGGGCGATACTGGGAGAGTAGAGGGTGAGTGGGTTGAAAAGGGGGAACCGATTACAAGGATCCACATGTGACCCCCTCCCTGGGAGACGGACGGCAGAGAAGGGGGGGAAGGGAGACTCCGGATAGGGCAAGATATGACAAAATAACAATCTATAAATTATCAAGGGTTCATGAGGGAGGGTGGATTAGGGAGGGAGGGGAAAAAAAGAGGACCTGATGCAAAGGGTTTAAGTGGAGAGCAAATGCTTTGAAAATGATTAGGGCAAAGAATGTACAGATGTGCTTTACACAATTGATGTATGTATATGTGTGGATTGTGATAAGAGTTATATGAGCCCCTAATAAAATATTTTTAAAAAATTGCCTTATGCCCCAGGTGAATGATTTATAATGTTCTCTATCATAAAGTCATAATGATGTCTCTAAAGTGAATAAGAGATAGGTATGAACCATATATGTAAATGGATTCGGGATTCATATTTAATCCTAGCCCCTAACTAAGAACACTTAGTTCTTAGGAGACAGCCTTGTGTGATGCTTTCCCTAAGGAAGAGATCACTGAAGATAAAGGCGCTATAGCAAAATGTGAGGAAGAAACTACATGGTGTTTGATAAGCATTGCGTGTGCTTTGGATTGCTAACTGAAGTGTCTGCAGTTCAAGTTCAATAGCTTCTCCATGGGATAACGATAAGGCCATCTTCTCCTTCAAAGATTTACGACCTTGACAAGCCTGTATATGAGTGCTATGAGTCAGAGCCAACTCAAAGGCAATGCGTCGGTGGTGCTACGTTTCTTTATTAGTGAACGTTAAAGAAAAGTTAAGAAATTGGTGCTGCATGTGAAGGGGACTCAGGAGACTGAGTCTAGACAAAGGTTTAATATAGTGAGAAAGATGATTCTTAGTGCTCTGTGAGAGTGAGACACAGGGGGTCATAGGATGGAGAAGCGATGGTACCCAGTTATCAGGAAGGATGGCATGTGATCTTAAAGGCTTGTCTTCGTGGTTTCTTTGTAAGGGCAAGTATTGAGCAGTATTCTTATATTAGGGCTACTATTAAGTGCAAGCTCAAAATCCATTCATATGTCTGTGGTTTATGTATGTCTCTGGTTCCCTTTGGAGACATCTTTATCATTTTGTTGGAAACATTATAGATATGTCCATGAGGCAAATGATAATTCTCTTGATATTTTTAGTAATTTAGCCAATGGTATGTAATTTAAAACACTATTTAGAAAAATGAAGTACACATACATGTAGGCGACAGTGTTTTAGATCAAAATATATGGATTTTTGTTATGTATAGATTAAAAACTCAAGTGACTAGATTTTACTTACAAAACACAATGAAAATTGGAGATAGGAAAAACTTTCAACAATGCTCATTACCAGAACTGGAATGATGACTACTAGACTA
This sequence comes from Tenrec ecaudatus, assembly GCF_050624435.1. Classification (NCBI taxonomy): domain Eukaryota; kingdom Metazoa; phylum Chordata; class Mammalia; order Afrosoricida; family Tenrecidae; genus Tenrec; species Tenrec ecaudatus. The sequence continues at coordinate 56,854,669 of NC_134548.1, read as the reverse complement.
AGACATGTCATAAAAAGCAAAGAGAGTATGAAATATGATAGCAAATATATGGTAGACTTGAGTTGCCATTTATTTGGCACCTTCAGAACAAGGTTTGTTTTTTTAACAAAGTCCATCTGGTTCTTCTAATAGTTGGGCATTTCAGCCTTAAAACCAAGGGAGTAAGGATTTCAGTTCCTTTAATCTACTACATGTGTGTTTAAAGTAAAGTACAGCTCTATTAGTAGGACTTCCAAATCTGATCCTTCTGGTGTGGCCTATGAAGGATGTTGTGTACCTTCAAGGGACAGAGTCCAAATTTCCAGTTGTCTATAGCACTCAACGTGGGTTACCAAGGGCTGGATAGAAACTTGGCCAAAAGTACCCAATTAGAACAATAATACTGGGCATTTTCTCCAATTGGGGGTCCACCTACATATTGTGAAATGTTTTTTTTTTCACAATGGCAGGATCCCCCACCCAGTTTATCCACCAACCGATGTGTAATCGCATTCTTTGAGGCAGAATTGTCCCAATCCCCACCTCTTAACTTGGAATTCCAGTAAGATTCACAAAGCACCTTTGTAGGAGTGTCTATTGATTTGGGGTTGCCAAAGGACAATGCAATATGGCAGGAACTTATTGGCCTTCTCCCTCTCAACCCACCATGAGGAATTGACCCAGCTGAGGTGAAGCCTCTTCTATTGAAGTGGTCTTTAAGATGTACAAATAAGAGGATGGTTGAAGGTTCATGAACACTAGGCAGGCACCCTACTTCCTTGCTTGAAAGACCAGATTAGATTACATCATCTGAGAGCAGAAGCTTGCCTTTGTCTTGGTGTTTATACTTATAGTAGTAGTGAGATATACAGGTTCTTTTTAATTGACTAATTTCAGTCAGTTTAATGGTTTCAGGTCCATCCATGTCATGAGATGTTTTGTGGTTTCATTACCTTTTTACAGATGCGTAGTATTCCACTGTGTGAATATACTGGAGTTTTTTTTAAATCCTTCTACTGATGGACAGTTGGGGATTTTCCAGCTGTTTGGTATTGTGAATGTGCTCTAGTGAAAATGAGAGAGCATATGTCTGAGTTCCGTCTCTTACTTCATTTGGGTATAGGTTCGGCAGAGGTATTGCTGAGTCTTAAAGGATTTCTATTCCCAATAGTCCTAAGTAGCGCCATATCACTTTCCACAATGGTTGTACATGTTTACAATCCCACCAGCAATGTATAAGTTGCAATCTCTCAACACCCTGCCCCACTTTTTTGACATTGTGTAAGGCAATTTTCCATTCCTATTCATAAAGTTTTCATCACCCAATTTCTCAGAAGTGGACTGCCTAGCTCTTCTTTATAATCTGTTCTTAGTCTTAAAGCTCCAGTGAAACCTGTTCATCATTGGTTACCCTACTGGTATTTGAAATGCTAGTGGCATAGCTTCCAGCATCAAGACAACATGTCAGCCATTATAGTCTGACAAACTGACAGATGAATGGCTACTGAGTATTATAGTAGTATTGGGTATTATATAAATAAGAAATTAAATATATTAAATGTATCCATGTTCTAAAATATTGTGCTATATTACAATGGATATATAGATTTATATTTATATTACAATGGATCTATAGCTTTATGTGTTAGTCCAGGTAGACTAGAGAAATAAGATTCATAGACACTCATATTTGCACATGAAAGAGCTTTATATAAAGAGTAATAGTATATTGAGAAAACATCCCATCCCAGTCCAGATCAAGTCCATAAGTCTGATATTAGCCCATATGTCCAATACCAATCTATAAATACTTCTTCAGACTCATCCAACACATGCAATTGACGCCATGTGCAGGAAGATCACAAGCCAGGGGGTGGAAATTCTTGTGGATCCAGTGACTGTGGAAGTATCTCAGTGCTGGCAGGAGTCTCCACCTGACTCCTCCAGCTCTAGGGCTCCACGTTTCTTGTAAACAGGAATGTCTTACAGGGATTGACCGTGTCCCACCTCCAGTGAGCTATTTATCTCCATCATGCCTGCAAATGAGGTCATCAAGCTGAGACCTGATTGACAGCCCAGACTCCACCCTTTCCTCATATTGACAGATTATGTAACTGCCACAATTTATATTTATCGTTACATATTTAGAAAGATGAGAATTGATAGGATTTTAAAGACGTGTAGAACTCAAATTTGCTTTTCTTTCTAATTTGATTACCATGGGAAAGCTAAATCACGGATTTGTGTATTAGAGTCTGCTCCCCCTTTCTTCCAGTGTTATTCCCAAGTTGTACAGGCCTCCAACTTGTTTCTCTTTCTTTTTTCACTGGAATTTCTTCCTGGGGTTTCAATGCCACACCCTCACTGCTTCTCCTAGCCTACAAGTGAAGAGAAAGAAAAGGATTATTCATGTGGGAAGGTTGATTTGAGGCATCAGGGTAAATTTTACAAATTACTATATTACAAATATATATTATTAATATATATTAATATATTGCAAATAATATATTACTATATTACAAAAGTGTATTTCACCAAAATGACATCGGAGAGATCATCTATTGCTTTTTGTTATCTCTTGTATAAAGAATCATAATGTTTTTAATGTAAAACCCAGTGCCCACAGTTTGCCTCCTGACACATTAGCTTGTTTCGGAGTTTTGGTTTTTTTTTGTTTGTTTTTAGATTTGAATTTTCTTTTCTTTTTATTTTTTTACATTTTATTAGGGGCTCATACAACTCTTATCACAATCCATACATATACATACATCAATTGTATAAAGCACATCCGTACATTCTTTGCCCTAATCATTTTCTTTTCTTTTTTTTTAATCTTTTTATTGGGGCTCATAAGGCTCTTATCACAATCTGTACATACATCAAATGAGCAAAGCACCCTTATACATTCATTGCACTCGTCACTCTCATAATTCACCTTCCACTTGGGTTCCTGGAATCAGCTCGGTTTCCCTTTTTTCCCCCCATCCCCCTCTCTCCCCGATCCCACCCCTGGTCCCTTGATAATTTATAAATAATTATTATATCTTATCTTACACTCCCCGGCGTCTCCCCTTACCCGCCTCCCCCTTGCCAATCTCCCAGAGAGGAGGTTACACATAGATCTCCGAGATCGGTTCTCCCTTTCTACATGCCCTTCCCTCCTGGTGTCTGTTTCGGAGTTTTGAAGCCCATAGTGCTTTCATTTGTGTCTTGGCTTCCAGAAAGATCCGAACAAATTGGAATGTTCAGCTGTAGTAGATATCCCCCAAATTAAAAAAAAATGTTTAGGTAAAACCATCTTTCCTTTTAGTTTCTTTAATCCTTTCTGATAGTTTTATTATCATATGATATAGGAAGGTACTTCAAATCTTTGGGGATATAAGTAGAGCACTGGGTGGGTGGGGCATGTTCATCCTTTTTTTTAGCTTTCCTGAGAAATTGTCAAAAATCTAAAAGAAGTTCCTTTGTCTTCCTTGGGCACAACAGCAGATCTGGTGAGGATATGTATCACTCAGTTTAGTTGGGGTAGAGATAGCTGTGAATGGTCCTTGGTATTTATCTTTTTAGGCACTTTATTCTTTAGCCCAGGGATTGGCAAACTTTTGAGCTGGAAGAGCCAATTCTGTTCCTCACAACAATTCAAGAGCCACAAGTATATTATAAACTAACTAATCCTGAATCATATCAGTATCTGAATCATATATTTAAAATGAAATTATGATAGTATTTTCATTTTCAATTTTATTGCAGAGCCACATGTGCATACTGAATTAGTGAGAGCCACAGTTTGCTGAGCCCAGCTCTAAACCAAACTGGTCCATTTTGAACAGAAATGCAGATGGTTCAAGTGAAAAATAGCACATTTGAGACATGTTAATAAGGATGTTATTGTAACCGGACACCATTCTTAAATACTAGGGAGGCTGAGGTGCCTTATTTAGTTTCAGATTCTAAACCACAGCATTTGCACATCCAATGATAAGCAACCAGGAGCCTAGTTCCAGTCTCATCTCCCTGTAGAGTGGTTGTAAACTGTCATGGCAAGTTTTCAGTTTGGGAATTCAAGGAAATACATCAGCTTCAGCTGGACACCTTGTAACTGTCTGCCAGCATAGGAGGCTTTTCTGTAATATTTGCTTGCATTCAACCTCAAAAGGTGGCATAACCTCAGAGTACAATTGTCTCTACCATCAGGCTAATTTTCTAAAACCCAGCGTTGATAATGCCACTTTTCTGCTAGCCATTGTTTCTTGGTTAGTCTTTCATGTTCACCATCTGATCCATCTTGCTCTTGGGCTAAAATTAAAAATAGCACTTTTGAATTTTGTGTAATTCTGAGCTAAAATAAATAAATGAATAAACAAATGGAAAGTATTTATGTAGATAGCAGGACATTGAAGTATTCTGCCTTTAAGATGCCCATCAAATTCACAGGGATCAATATAGGAAGTGTGTGGGGATTTCCACTGTCTTGCTGTATTTGTTCTATTTTCTTTTTATATTAGATCTCTACCTTAATGCTTAGTAGTAGAGTTGTAGTTGAGAAGACATGTATGTTCAGCATGTCACACAATTTCTGCTGCATGATACACAGTAGACTTCATTTAGCTGCTAGTTTTCATAGTGATAGCAGCCATAGTCATGGTTGTAAGGTGCGAAAACACCTAGCATAAGACTTGGCACATCGTCATTGCTCACCAATCATTGCTAGATTTGGTTAATGAGCTCCATATAAATACTGAAGAATTCTAATAACTGCTTCAGTCTGAAATTGATCAAACATGTATGCAAGATGCATTGATAATTATTGGTGATTGGAATGTGAAAGTTGTAAGCAAAGAGGAAGAATCAGTAGTTGGAAAATGTGGCCTTGTTGACAAAGCAGGAGATTTCATGATAAAATTTTGACAGACCAATGACTTCTTCATTGCAAATATGTTTTTTTTCCCAACATAAATGGTGACTATACAGGTGTTAGCACTGGATGATGAAGATCAAGGATTGCAGCCTTTAGTAAGATCTATAACCCAATGTAAAGAACAGCAAAATCTTCAGAACTTGACCAATAGGTAGCACAATAAATTGCAGTTGTCAAGGATTTTGTCTTGCTTTGATCCATAATCAATGCTCATGGACGTACCAATCAAGAGATCAAATGACACATTGCACTGGGTAGATCTGCTGCTCAAGATCTCTTTCAGGTGTTGAGCAAGGATGATACTTTCAGGATTAAAGTACACCTGACCAATGTCATAGTATTTTCAATTGCCTCATATGCATGTGAAGATTGGACATTGAATAAGGGGGGAAAAAGGAGAATTGATGCATTTTAATTATGGTGCTAGAGAAGAATCTTGAAAGTTCCATGGACTGTCAAAAGAACAAACGAATCTATCTCAGAAGAAGTACAACCAGAATGCTTCATAGAGGCAATAATGGTGAGACTGTCTCACATATATTGGGCATGTTATCAGGAGGGACCAGTCCCTGCAGAAGGACATCGTGCTTGGTAAAATAGACGGGCAGTGAGAAAGAGGAAGGCCCTCAACAAGATGGATTGGCACAGTGGCTGCAACAATGGGCTCAGACATAAGAAAAAATGTGAGGATGCTGCAGAACTGGGTGGTGTTTTGTTTTGTTGTACAGAGTTACTACAACAATACATGTGGAATACCCAGGAATCAAATGGACTATATCTGTGGGAAAAGATGATGGAGAAGCTCAATACCAACAGCCCAAACCAGGCCAGGGGCTGAATATGGAACAGACCATCAGTTGTTCATCTGAAAGTTCAAGTTGAAGCTGCTGAAAATTAAAATAGAATTGCACTCATGGAATCTGTACATGGATGAAAAGGCAGTTGTGTGAAAATGGTTTGAAATCAGGAAATGTGTGCATCAGGATATCTTTTCACCATACTTATCAATCTGCAGACTGAGAAAATAATCAAATAAGCTAAACTATATAGAGATGAACACAGCATTAGGATTGGGGGAAGGTTTATTAACCTGCAATCTGTAGATGCCACAACCTTACTCGCTGAAAGTGAGGATGATGATGAAGATAAAGGGTTGCAGCCTTTGATATGGATTGCAATTCAATGGGTAGAAAACCAACATCCTCACAACCAGATCAATACATAACATCATGTTAAAAGGAAAAAAGATTGAAGTTGTCAAGGATTTAATCTTGCTTGGATCCACCATCGATGTTCAGGAAAGTGGCAATCGAGAATCCAAACTATATATTGCATTGGACAAATCTGCTGTACAAGCCAGTTCAAAGTGTTGAAAAGCAGGGATATAATTTTGAAGGCTAAGGTGCACCTGATCCAAGCCATTGATATTTTCAGTTGCCTTGTATGCATGTGACAGTTGGGCATTGAATAAGGAAGGCTGACATTATGGTTCTGGCAAAGTATACTGAAAATACCACGGACTGCCAAATAATAAACAAATCTGTCTTGGAATAAGTAACATCAAAATGATCCTTCAAAATAAGGATGAGATTGACTCATAGTTTTGATATGTTATTAGGAGATACCATTCCCTAGAAAAGGCTCATAGGGTGTAAAATGGTGTTATAATTTGAAAAGTGTAATCTATGCTATCGAATTATAAATGTGAATATGTGTTTCCATCTATATGATCCACCAAATTTGTGGCTGTATTTGCAACAAAGATAAATATACATGTACAAGTATCCTTTATGAAATTTATACATATTTGGGGGTATGTATCCCTACTCTCCCTCCTACATCAATTCAGTCTGGATGTCTATCCATGCATCTTCCATTTGTACATAACCTTGCATAAGCATTATTGCAAGATTTTATATATAACAGGATTTTTTGCAGTTGAAAACTTGAACTTTTGCACTTCTCCCTTTGTCTTTGCCTCCTCGTTTTTGTTGACCTCCCTCTCATTGTACTTTTTCTTCTCCTTCCCCTAAATAAATCTACTCTCTTTCTAGTAATTTATCTCCCTTCCCTTACCACCAAGAGTAACCATCAAAGAATGTTTCTTTAATAGTGAATACCTTTACTTGACTTTTTGTAACAGTAGTCTCATACAATATTTGTCTTCTGTGATCGAATTTATTTCAATTAGAAACCATTATTCGTTTGTAAAATTGAATATTAATCCATAATGGGTACTATGGTTTGTTTATTCTATTTGTGGGCATTTAGATTGTCTTCATTATTTTTCTATTATGAATGGATCATGGGCATGCTTATTTTTTTGTGCTTCTTATTTCCCTAGGGTATATATTAAGTAAAGGGATTTTGGGTGATTTGGTATTTCTATTTCCCACTTAAAATATCATTTTATTGGGGGCTTGTACACTTCTTATCACAATCCATACATATACATCCATTGTGTCAAGCAGCACATTTGTTGCCATCATCAGTCTCAAAACATTTGCCCTTGATATCAACTCCTCAGTTTCCCCTCTCCCTCCCCGCTCCCTGCTCCCTCATGAACCCTTGAAATTTTATAATTTATTATTATTTTGTCATACCTTACATAGTTCAACATCTCCCTGCACCCACTTTTATGTTGTTCATCCCCCAGGGTGGAGGTTATATGTACATCCTTGTAATCGGTTCCCCCTTTCTACCCCACCTTACCTAGACCCTCCATGTATTGCCACTTTCATCAATGGTTCTGAAGGGATCATCTGTCCTGGACTCCCTGTGTTTTCTAGTTCCTATCTGTACCAATGTACATCCTCTGGACTAGCCAGATTTGTAAGATAGATTTGGGATCATGATAGTGGGGGGGGGGAAGCATTTAAGAACTAGAATAAAGTTGTATGTTTCATCATTGCTACCCTGCACCCTGACTGGCTCATCTCCTCCCTGCAACCCTTCTGTAAGGGGTGTCGAGTTGCCTACAAATGGACTTTGGGTCTCCACTCTGCACTCACCCTCATTTACAATGATATGATTTTTTGTTCTTTGATACCTGATCCCTTCGACACCTCGTGGTCACACAGGCTGGTGTGCGTCTTCCATGTGGACTTTGTTGCTTCTAAGCTAGATGGCCGCTTGTTTATCTTCAAGCCTTTAAGACCCCCGATGCTATATATTTTGATAGCTGGGCACCATCAGTTTTCTTCACCACATTTGCTTATGCACCTGCTTTGTCTTCAGCGATCGTGTCGGGAAGGTGTGCATCATGGAATGCCAATTTAATAGACCAAAAGTGTTCTTGCATTGAGAAAGTACTTGAGTGGAGGTCCAATGTTGATCTGCTGCCTTATAGACTAAACCTATAGCTATATGTACATAGATCTATTTCCCCACCAACTTATATAAATATATTTACATATGTACATGCCTGTATTTAGACCTCTATAAATACCCATTGCCTCCTAGTTCTTTCCTCTATTTCCTTTTACTTTCCTCTGGTCCCACTATGATGCTCAACCTTCATTTGGGTTTCAGTAATTTCTCTAGGTTACATTGTGCTTGCTTAATCCCTCTCACACCCTCCTTGCCACTAATTTTGGATCACTTGTTGTTCCCTTGTCCCTGGGTTGGTCAACACCACCTCCTCTTCCCCGCCTCATCTTCTCCCATGTCTTCCTGGAACCATTGGTCAGTTGTTTTCTCCTCCAGACTGTTTATCCAGCCTATCTTATCTAGATAGATCTGCAGAGATAATAATATTCATCCAAAAACAAGGCATAGCAAGACAAAGCGACAACACGATGACAACAAAAAGAAAACCAATGACCCAGAAAAGAATACATTAATTTAAAAAAGAATTTTTTAAAAAATTAGAAAAAGAAAGAAAAACCTGTAAATAGACCAAGGTCTGATTTTTGACCTCTAGGTGTGTCCTCCAGTCAAGTCTGATGGGGTGCCATACTTCGCACTCCCTCGGGAACTCCCTGCTCTGCTCCCCATTTTGCTCTGCTGTATGCCTTTAGTGTTTTGCTTTGGTGTTACAGGGTCAGACCAGGCCAATCTGACACTGAGTCTCCAATATTGTCCCCTATAGGGCCATGAGTCAGCAAGGGATGTCATGTCTCATAGTGGGATTAGCTATGTGGTCCACTGTGTGCATTGGCTGTTCAGTGTTGGGATATCGTCCTCCAGGCCTGGTGGGCCAGAATGTGCTCCACTCTCTTCCTCCCCATTCATTTGCTCCTATGTGCTCTGATCAGACATGTCCCTCTCCCCTAGCTGCAGCTTCATTGCCATCCTCTAAAGTAAATTCTTCTGGGGGGCAGGACAGTTGTCCACTTTGCTGGTATGGAGGCCGAGCCCTCAGGCCCCTCCACTGGCTCCCCACTCCATGCAGGCATGCTGCATTCACATCCCAGAACACCGATTTAAGTCTGGCCCCTCTTTCCTTGCAGAGACGCAAAAAAAATACCCTCCGTTTGTTTGGGTTAGTGCCCTATTTCCCCACCACACATCTCTCTCTCTTATTTTTCCTTTTTCTCCGCCGCCTCCTTTTTAGTTGGCTACCATATGTACCCCTGGATTTGGTCTGGCCCCTGCCATACTATCTGGACCTCCCCCCTTGAGTGTTTGTATACTGTAGCTTTTTCCCTGGGTCCTTTTGCATTTTTCTTTTTTATAAACTTACATCAGTGGACTCATGTTGAACTTGTACTTTTTTGCTTGGCTTACTTCACTTAGCACAATTTCCTCCAGTTCTTCCCATGGGGTGATATGCTTCATGCGTTCATCACTGCTTTTTAGTGATGCATAGTACTTCATTGTGTGTGTGTACCACAGTTTTTAAATCCATTCACCTGTTGATGGAAATTTGGATTGTTTCCAACTCCTTGCAATTGTGAACTGTGTCGCTATGAACATTGGAGCACAGATGTCTGGCCATATTTTTTTCTTGCCTCTTCTGGGTATATGCCCAATAGGCTGGGTCATATGGTACCTCAATTTCCATCTGTTTTAGAAATCACCAGATGGATTTCCATAGTGACTGTACATACCTACAGGTCCACCAGCAGTGGATGAGGGTTCCTGTCTCGCCACAGCCCCTCCAACACTTGTTGCTTCCTGATTATTTGAATTGGGCTGTCTTTGCTGGTGTCAGGTAGTACCTCATTGTTGTTTTAATTTGCATTTCTCTTATGGCTAAAGATCGGGAACATTTTCTCATATGTTTCTTGGCCATTCAGATTTCTGCCCCTGTGAAACGTCTGTTTAGGTCTTTTGCCCACTTCCTCAGTGTGCAGTTGGTTTTTCTCTTTTTGGAAGCTAGCAGAGTACTGTAGATTTTAGTAATAAGGCCTTTGTCTGATGTGTCCTTGCTAATGATGTTTCCCAGTCTGTGGGCTCTCTTATTACTCTCGGTGAATTCTTTCTATGTACACAGGTGACTTATGTTCAGTATATTCCACTTGTCTATTTATGACTCCTCTGTATTTGTACCCTTCCCTATTTTTGATAACCTATTCCGATTCCCTATTTCACGCTGACGCCCTCTAGGGGGAGATCCAGCTTATCAGGGGGGTTGTTTCCTTCTTGGCCAATTGGAACTGAATTTTCCCGCTGGACTCGACTATCCGCCTATTTTCTCCCACACCACGATCTACCGCAAGTAAAATTCTGCTTCTTCTGCTCCAAATTATGGCTGCCTGCCACCCCAACTCCCCAGGCTACGAGTTCAAGGCAGCTAACTGCCCAGAGAGCTCTGGCGTGGGGTTCTCCTCATATCTGAGATTCTGTCCTCTTTAGGGCATCAGCCTGGAGAAATCACTACTTCCAGGGAAAGGGCAGGAGGAGCTTTTTGGCTGGAGCCCTCAAGCCCAGCTCGCTGAACCTAGAGTGATTTAGTGCATTCTTGCTTCGCGTTTAAGTGGAAATCACAAAAAGGGGAGTTCAGGAGAGACCCTAGTATCTTAATCCTAATTTCAGGACTCCACCTCCCGGTTTCCTTCACCTTACCTCCCAATTTTCTGGTCTGGCAGCAGGAGCTCCGGACAGGTGAGTCTAAACTAGTTGCCATTTTCCCAAGTCCCCCTGTTTCCAACTTTGTAAGGAAACACCATACTGTTTTCCACGGTGATTGCTAGCCCTGTAAGAGTATAAGAATATTTCAATTTCCCATCACCCTCTCTAACATTAAAAAACGCTATGTGTTTAAACTTTTTAACAAAACAACATCATGGCTTTCAAAGTACTCTCCATTACACATAATACATTTGTCAAATCTGTGATTCCATTCTTGGAAACATTTTTCAAACTCATCATTTTGGATAGCTGACAACACCTTCCTTGTTTTTTTTCCTTCACCTCTTCTACCGTATCAAATAGCTGTTCTTTCATGTCTCTCTTCATTAGGGGAAACAAAAAGAAGTCTCACAGAGCTAGGTCAGGTGATTAACATGCGTGGGGCAGGAGAGCCATACTGATTTTAACCAAAAGCTGTCATACTGAGATGGCTGCGTGAGCAGGCGCATTTTTGTGGTCACAAAACCAGTCCCTGACGGCCACAAATCAGGCCTTTTTGCCGCCCACTGTTACATGATCTTTTCATAACTTCTAAATAGTAAGTTTGATTTACAGTCTGACCTAGTGGAATGACCTCCAACTACATGCGACACTTTCGTGCTGGAAGTTGTCGGACATCCAGAAGGAGGTTTGTCATCAAATGAGAAAACCACTCATACACTTGAGTTTTTCACAGCACCGTACTTATAAGTTGTGTTCCACATCACAACAGTTTCTGTGGACATTTTTCCTGAGCAGGAAACAAAATTTCATAGCTGCATGCTTTTCTCTTAAATTAATAATCACACACACACACAAACAAAAAACGAGGTTTGAGTGAAACTGATTTTACGAATAAATTCACTGAGATCAGAGAGAACCTTCCCATATGATGCCTTAGGGTGCATTAATTCCGAGCGAATTGCTCTGTGCTTGTTTAGCGAGGAAAATGTGTACTACTAAAATAACACTCCACCCAGCGCAATTCCGTTTTTGGGGGGTACCCCCGCATATGTCCTTAATTAATTTGAGAAATTTCCATTCTGGTCCTAATTTGTTGAATGTTTTTTTTATCAGGAATTGGTGTCACATGTTCCCCCCCAAATCAATATGATTCTATGATTTTTAAATTTTGTTTTAGTTATGTTATAGATTATATTGATTATTTTTATAACATTGACCTATCCTTCTATACTTTCTCTGAACTTCCCTTTATCATGATGTTTTTAAACATGTGATGTTGAATTCTATTTGCTACAATTTCGTTGAGAATATTTGCATCTTTGTCCAAGAATAATATTCACCTTTCATTTTTTTAGTGAAGCCTTTGCCTCGTTTTGTTTTCAGAGATATGATCACTTCATAAAATAATTTTGACAGTTTTCCATGCTTTTCTATATTTTGGGATAAATTATGTTTAATTCAGCATTTCTCAGAATATTTGGTTGAATTCATTAGTGAAGACACAGAGGCATGAAATTTGTGAGTTGTTGTGTGTGTGTGAGTGCATGTTGTTGTTTGGGAATATTTTAATGACTTCATCAGTTACTTTTGCTATAGATTTCTTCAGATTTTTTTACGTTAGTCTGTGTTAGTTTAGGTTAGTTGTGTATTTTTAGACACATTATCTACTTACTTTGAATCTGTCTGCTTGACTTCTGTATCATCATTCATGTTGATGATCTCAGGTTGTTTTCTGCCATTATTCCATCTCTGAAGGACTCACCTGAGTGTTTCTTACAAGGTATGTTTCCTCAAGTTTATTTTATTTCTGTTTATCTGGAAGTATCTTAATTTCACCATCATATTTGTAGGATTGTTTGGTTCAATATGTAAATTTTGGTTGTCAGTTATTTTATTTCAGAGTTTATTTTATACCACCACATTTCTTCTTTGCTGTATAATTCCTACCAGAAAATCTTAGCTTAGTCTTGGTGTTTTTCTTTTGTAGATAACTTTTTGTTTTGTTCTAAACTGTTTTAAATATTTTTTCTTTGTTTCTGTTTGAAAAGTTTGATTGTGAAATGTCTTGATGATTTTCTTTTCAGGTCTATTATATTTGAGATTCATCCTGTTTTTTGAATGGCTATCTTGTCATATTTCTTATTAGGGAACTTTTCTTCCAACAACTCTGACAATTTTCTCTGTGGTTTTCTTGGTCTCTTCGTGTTAAGGAATTCCAATCACAGAGAAGTTATTTCTCATGATTATATCCTACATAATTGTTAGGGTTTCTTCCTTTTTGTTTTTTTTCATGATTATTTCTTTCTAGACAATTGGAACTGAGAGATTTGTCTTCAATCTCCCTAATTCTATTGTTCATTAACTCAATTTTACTTCTTGTCCTATTCAGTGCATTAACTTTTTGCTAATACTAATGTAGAATATCAGTATTAATCTCTGCATTTGTATTTGCTATTTTTGTATGGTTTATAATGTTTCAAAAGCTTTCATTTATTTATCCATTTTTTTCTTATCATGTTCTGCTGAATTATCTTAAACTTTGTCTGTGTGTTCTTTGACTTCACCTACAGTTTTATTAATTTCCCTCTCCAGCAATTAAAAATATAATAACAATCTTTGAAATTCCTTATTGGGTAGTTCCAATGCCATTTCTCCTAAAAAAATTTCTTGGCTCTGTATTTGGTCACTTTTTTGAGTCACTCTACCTTGTTTCTTCATGTTAATGGAAATTATTATTTTCAAATAATGTGGTGGTGTTCTAGTTGAATTTCTTTTGTGATTATATGTTGGTGTGTTTGTAAATACTCATCACTTGTTTTCTGATGGGTATGATGGAGAATGGTAGGGTGTTCTTCCTGTAGTACAGTTCACTGTTCTTATAGTATAGCTGAAGACAGGCTTGACTGGTGTTGGCCACTGTCTATTGTTGATCAGGTAGTACAGGAGTAGGCATAGGACCTCACTCAGAGGGTTAGGCTACAGGTTGTGGCTGGGCTGTGTGGGAATGATTGATGTTATCTGCATGGTGAGATAAGGAGAAAAAAATCGAGCACAAGAGAAAGAAAAAAAAGCAAGCGTCAGCAAAAAATGATAAATAAAAAGGAAAAACATATAAGCTAGGGAAAACATGCACATAATAGCAGGGAAAAAAGAAAAAAAACTCTAAAAAGAAAAAGAAAAAAACCAGGAAAACAAAAATGGAGGAGAAAGGGAGAGAAAAATGCAAAAACTAAAACTCAGGAACAAAAGAAAAAGGAAAGGGAATTAGAAAAATAAGAAATTTAAATTCTGAAAGAGAAAAAGAAAAAAAACAGGAGGGGGAAAATGAAAAAGGAAATTAGAAAGAAAAGAATAAACAAGGGAAGAGAATAGAAAGGAAACAAAGCAAAACAATGGAAGGCTAAAGCAGGGAGATGGGCCCAGAAGGGAGAAAACGTTGGGAGAACATAGAAAATGTTTTGGGGACAGTGCCCTCTGCTACCCAAGGAGGTCACAACAGGCAGGGGTGAGGGACTGGGTCACCTGGATTGGGATGGTATTCCTGCTAGCCTAGAAGGTGGCAGGTCACCGGATTTGGAATTAATTTGTGATGGTTCTAAGTGTGGCTGTGGTCCCAGAAGAAGCTCTTTCACACCCAGAGGAAAGTGGGCCAGGGTGACTGGTTTTGGAAGGAGTAGCTGCCTACCCAAGGGTTGGTTGGAGGCGGCCTGCTTATTCTTCCCATTCCATTCTTCTGCTATGAGGAAATGGACTTCATGCACCTCCCATATGCAGATGTGGTGTGCACCCGGCACTTGATCTATGAGGGTATGCCTCTGACCTCAAGTAGAGAAGGGTTTGAGTGAAGAATGTGGGTTGTTACCAGTTGCTAGGTGGGTGAGGGTATGTGCTGGTCACATTTCTGATGACCAGGAGAGCGCTGGGGAACCAGGTGTGGGATGGGGGGCTGTTATAAATTTCTTAATGCCAACTACTTCTGTGGGGGCTCGTGGTTTCCTGGTTGAATGTAGTCATTTATCAGGTCATTGTCCAGATTTAATGTTGTTTGCCAATTTCTTTTGGTCCATTGTATCTTTCTTGCAGGGAGTCTGAACAGTCTGTTTGCCTAGACTTCCATCATGCTGGAAGTCCTGATATGCATATTTCTCCACAATTTTAAAGACATCTACTTGCTTCCTGCCCTTTTACATTTTCTGCTGCGTTCCCTTCATGTGGTAGTTGCATAATCTGTTGTCAGTTTGAGACTTAAGAGTGAAGGGGTGGAGTTTAGCCTGTCAATCAGGTCTCAAATTGATTACCTCATTTGGAGGCGCTAAGGAGATAAATAGCTCGCAGGAGATGGGACACATGCTCACTCCTTGGAAGACATTCCAGCTGAGAAGACACATGGAGCTAGAGTCACGTAGAGACCCCTGCCAGCACCGAGATTCTTACACTGCCTTTCGATCCACAGCACTTTCCACCTACTGGCCATGATCTTCCTGCATTCATTGTCATTTCATGTGTTTCGTGAGTCTGAAGAGGACTTTATAGATTGGTATCGGACATATGGGCTAATGTCGAACTTATGGACTCGATCTGGACTGTGCGGGGACGTTTTCTCAATATTCAATTGCTCTTTCTTTTACACATATAAGTGTCTCTCTGGATTTGTTTCTCTAGTCAACCCAGACTGGCACACTTGGCCACTGTTTATATTTCAGTCTGTAGTCCTGCGCTAGTTATATAATCAGTTGTCATTTTGAGAGGATTATGAGTGAAGGGATGGAGTTCACCTGTCAATCAGGTCATCACCAATGAGGCCTCTGAGTGGGCACAGCCTTCTGCTGAGGATTCTAGGACCTCCGATATTCCTCCTTGGGGATGGGAGACACACTCTCTCTTTACTCACTCCCTCGGAGACATTGCAGCTCACAATATAAATGGAACTACGCTGGTGCCCTGAGCTCGAGGAGCCACATGAGACCCCTGCCAGCACCAAGATGCGTGCACTGCCACTGTTTCTCTCGTCTACCCAGACTGACACAAGTTGGTTTTCAAGCCTCTAAAAGAACAGGCCTATGCTTTCTCACTGGTGATCAAGCGGAACAGGACTTGAAGACCAGGAGTCTGATTTATTTATCTTTGTACCCTCATCCTCCTGGTACTTGTTAAGTACTCAGTGAGGAAATGAATAGATGGAGGAAGCAAATGTTTGATCAAAAAATGCCTTCTTTGCTTTGTGAGACTTATGGGACCAAAGCTCAGTTTCAGCCATTACTGATTTTCCTGACACCCAGGCTTGTGGCATCAGGCCTCGATGGTTCTGCATATATCTTGAAACCATACTCTGAGTTGGAAACAGATTGAAAATGGGGTCTGACTGGCATAAGTATTCAAAAGTATAAAATCGGATTTTGATATATTTCTTTGAGCACTTCAAAGGAGAAGCAGAAATGGCCCTTATGAAGGAAGGTAGTCAGACAGCAAAAAAAGAGCATGTTATTTAAAGTCAAGAGCAATTTTACTTCAAATCCTAGTCTTGTCACCTTCTAGCTATGTATTTCTGAAGTCCCTTAATCCTTCTGAGCTCTGTCTCCTCCCCTCACCTGTAAGATGAGAGTTAATTATATATATATATATATATATAATTACATATAATATTATTTTATAAGGATTAAAATATGATAAGTATACTTATAATTGTTGTTGTCATTGTTAGGTGAATTGGTTCTGAGTCAGTGACCTTGTGGTCAACAGAACAAAACACCACCTGGTCCTTTACCATCGCCACAATTGTTTTTTGTTCTTTAGAAGGGAAGGTCAGATTTTAATGTCCAGGCCTACAGGCCCCAGGCTGTCCTGCCCTCGGGGCCAGTGGCTGCAGTCACTCATCCCACAATTGTCTTATGTTTGGGTTCATTGTGGCAGCTATTGTATCAATCCATCTTGTCAAGGATCTTCCTCTTTTTTACTACCCCTCTACTTTTCCAAGCCTGGTGTCCTTTTCCAGGGATTGGTCTCTCCTGAAAATATGTCTAATGTATTTGAGCTGAAGTCTTGCCATCCATGATAGATTTATTGTGCCAACCTGGACAATGGGAACATGTGAGATTAATCGGGTTGCAGTTTGATTGGAGGGCAAAGAAAAAAAAATGGCTCTGAAAGGCCCGCCCCCCTCTCTCTTGCTCTCTGGCTATCGGACCAGCGTGTGACTGCTTTAACTAGTTCTCTGCCTCAACCTGTGAGCTACACTACCTGTGGGACAAGCTAACCATGGATCATATTGCTAGAACTTGAGGCTCCTGGAGACCTGATTTGCATGCAGCTGGTGTGTACATCACTTGTGCTTGGGGGTGGTGGATCCTGTTGTCTTGCATTGCTTGAGTTCGATATCCCATCGGGTCTGCTTTGCTAAGCTCCTGAGCTGCTGACGGTTGGTGACCCGCTGTTTGTTGCCAGTGGGCAAACTCTGCCTCTATTGCCCAAGGGAAGACTCAGCTGTCTGCTTCCTTGACCTTGGACCAGGTATCCCATGTGAGTTGAAGGACTTCTAGGATATTAACTGTTCCACAGAATTGAGTTGAACTGAGCCCTCTGTACTGCTGTGTTGACTAATTAGCTGTTATATTCCATAGTGCTGTGTAAACGAATCTCTCTGTCTGTCTGTCTAATCATAAGTGTCCTGATTTTGTTTCTCTAAAGAACCCTGCCTAACACACCATCCTTGCCTTTAAGGAACATCCTGGTTATACTTATTCCAAGACAGGTTTGTTTGTTCTTTTGGCAGTCCATGGTGCTTTCAAGAATCTTCACCAGCACCATAATTAAAGTGCACTGGGTCTTCTTTGGTCTTCCCTATTCAAAGCCGAACTTTCACATAGATATGAGATAATAGACAATATTATGTCTTGGTGCAGGCACACTTTAGTCCTCAAAGTAACATCCTTGCTTTTCAACATTTTAAAGAGGTCTTCCACAGCAGGTTTACTCAATACAATACATCCTTTGATTCTTGCCTACAGGTTCCATGAGCATCGATTGTGGACCCAAGCAAGACAAATCCTTCACAACTTCAATCTGTTCATAGCCTCAAGATGTCTCCATGAGGTTGTGTTCTGTTTGGCATCTATAAGGAGATGTTGTAAAGAACTGTGCCCCTTTCCTCAATCCTGCTGATGTAGGTCCTGTGTCTGGCTTCTTGGGACTTGAGCTGGTGAGCACCATGTGGCCCGTTGCCTTTTGGGAGCTGTTGGTGGCCTGCTATGTGGATTTACTTGATTCTGTCTCAACTGGCCTGTGGTCTTCCTGTCTCCTACTTCATTTTCTGGTTCCATCAGTTGGCAGCTGTGTGAGTCAGCAAGAGTCTCCAACTAACATCTAACCCAGGGACAAGAGCTGAATGGGGCTTGCCTACTCTATGGCTATGTAGGCTACTTCCTTGATATATATTTCTTTCTTAATAAAAATTTCTTACATATATGTAATATATTTAAAATTTCATACATATGTGTGTGTTCCTAATTTTGTTTCTCTAAAACACCTACCTTAGCACAGGTATATAGTTCATGCTCTATGTTTATCTACACACACACATTAAAATAGTTTCATATGATTTGTAGTCTTTTATAAGCAAATCGTATGATATTATTAAAAATATATTCCCTTTGACTTAGCAATTCTGCTTCTATAAATCCATCTAGCTGAAATATGGAGGTGAGTGTGTGAGGTGTATAAGTAAATATACATATGGTCACCGGCAGCACTGTTTATAATAGCCAAATGTTAATTGCAGCAATGTTGACTTCGACTCTAGGTCATCCTATGTATAATAGAACAAAATGCTTCCTAGTCTCATGCCGTCTTCTCAGTGGTTTGTATACTGTCGTGGCATTCTGAATCCTAGGGTTCATCTTCCAGAACTATATCAGACACTATTCTGTTGTGATTCATAGAGTTTTTAGTTTTTATTGGTTTGTTTTTAGAGATAGGTCATCTGACCTTTAATTCTAGTCTGTCTTAGTTTGGAAGCTCTGCTGAAACATGTCCACCATGGGTAGCTCAACTAGAATTTGAAATAACATTAACATAGCTTCCAGCATCAAAGCAACATAAAAGCTATCACGGTATGCCAAATTGCCACATAGGTGGTAGAACAAAAATTAGAAACAAATTGAACATCGATTAACATGGTAAATGTTAAAATAATTATAGCATAGATAGAGTCAATACAACATGATACTGTGAGGATATTAAAATTACTCTTAAATATTGAAATTTTCTTGAACTGACAGGCTTTGATGAGCCCTAAAATGAATTCTGATTTTGGAGAACCTGGAAGCTCATTCTCTATCCTCAGGGAAAAGATGGAAAGTTACACTGATTCTTGAAGGGAATGGCTTCCTTCCCCCATCCCTCTAAACCCGGAACATGATATTAAGGGAGAAGGAGAGACTGTCGGGCTTTCTAATACTGCATGGCCCTGCAGGCTCCCACATAATTGTTCAAGAAGAAAGGCTTGAGTCCAGGAGGTCTTGTTTCCAGAACTGGCCTTAGACAACAGTCCTGCCCAACCCCCTCATGAAGTCATAGGCATAAAAATGAGAACAAGTGGATGCTTGTGCCACAATTAGCTTATGCCCCGAGGTCATGCCAGTTTGTAGCACTGTCAATCTGTTAGCTTCCACCAATACAGATATGCCGCATAAAAGCATAAGCCACAAAACTCTGCTTCTATTCCCTCGGCTTGCTAACCCTAACGGCTCAGGCCTGTGAACTGAGAGTAACTGAGCTTAGTTTATTTCTTAAAATTTCCTGAACTGGCAACTTATACTTTCATTTTATACCAAAGTAACCATTATAGATTTTACAGTTGTTATTCCTTGCTTTAATTTAATTGACACATTCATTTTCTTTCTTCTTTTCCTTTTAACTCCCTGCTCCTCCCTGTTTTTGTTCCTTCTTTCATAAGGAGAAGCAGGGTGAGGCTATGTCAAGAGGGAGCACTGTGTGACAATAATAGAAATAATTCCCTTCCAACCTGGTCAGGAATGGCTCAGTCAGCACCTGAAGTTCTCACCCACCTGGTCTACTGCTGTTATGATTGTTGCCCAAATGTTCTATTCCAGTTTCCGGAGAGTTCAAAAAAAATCCAGCTTTGACGATGAGAAATTTATCTAATGCCAAATTCATATCAGTGTAAATGAGATTGTCAGTGCTTGACCACAACCAATATAGATGCTGATTCTGAGGTTTCGTGAGCCCTCCCTTCTCTTTTTTTTTTTTTTTTTTTGAGCTCTCCCTTCTTGTCTACCAGTCTGTATCCTATTTTTATGTCATATGCTCAGCATGTGAGAATCATTGGACCTAATACATTTGAATTAATTGTGCATGCACTATTTGTTTCTGACCAAAGCAGCTTATATTCATAGGTACTGGGGAAAAAACTAACAGATTTACTAATACTGTTATAATATGTGAAAAAAAAAATGAAGCAATTTACAAAATGACCAAAATAAAAAAATGCCTTTTATACAAGGATTCTTTTCAGCATTAGTAGGATTTCCAATATCACACAAGTAGAATTAACACCCTTGCACCTACCACGGATCAGACCCTAAGAGGGAAATTAGTCATTGGAAAAAAATATCACCATCATAGCTGAATTTTCTCAGCTTAAATCTCTCTTTTTTTATTGGTTGTGTAAAAGTAACCTTTATACTTTGTTCAGTTGTTAATTCTTGGTTTGACTTAATTGAAATGAAGATCTTACTTTTTTGTAACATTTCCAATAATCATTTTCATACTTTAAGAATTCTTCTTTATGTTTGTGTTGAATCACCTTTAGCTTATCTCCTGGGTTCCATGGTAGGACTGGTGACCAAGTCTTTCACAAAAAGGCTATGTGATAATAATTTCTTTGAGAGGAATTAATACCAGACTAGTCACTAGGAGTTGGAGTTTAAAGATATCTCCCATGTTCAGCTCTTCCAAGATGCTGTTCTGGTCCATTTTCCACCCACTCCTCCATTTAGTATATTCCTCACATGGCTTGGTTCTGAAATCACTGCAACGTCCCACAGAAACTCAGACAATTTTGAGAAAATGTCTCGTGTAGAGGTGGGTATTGTGAATCCTAAATCCGAGGGTCAGGCAAGAGGGTAAATCCAAAAGCCACAATGCCCAAATGTCACAGCAGATCTTCTTGCTTCTACCAAAGCTCAGCCAGGAAATAGAGATATAGCTTTCTAGGTGATGTGGTGTGCGTTAGAGCACAGTGGTACCAGCATATATCCCATCCAAGGAAAACAAAGGTCAAATCCTCTATAAAAGATATTCCCAAGGAAGCAGAGCGTGGTTTGTTTCACACCTTCTATTAAGAGAGAGACTGAAGTTGCCCCCAAGTAAAAGCTTTCGCTCACACTCCCTACTAAAGTCAGGTTTTAATCTGTCCTTTACTTCCCCCTTTTAATCAAAATTCTTCTGTAGAATTCTTGATCAAATTGTTCAATAGTGGCAACCAGACACCATCCAGTTTTCCTAATCTTTTGGCAAAGGAGACAATTATTCACAGAGGCATTTCGCAGATTGAGTTGTGCTCTCACCACCCAGCCAATTATTTGTCAAATTGTCTTGGCCGTGATTCCTGTTATTCCGCTATTTTGTGATCTGATGGTAATAATTTTATGATATGTGTTGTAAATGCTAACTTCTGTATGTTAAAGTGGTGTAAGTCCTAAATTGTATATGCTACAAGAGGGCATGACACACTAAAGGTCACTTTATTCAAGTGACCACTTTACTCAAGTCATACCCTCACACGAGATAAAAGAGATAGGACTACGCAGAGAGAGGGGCACCTTTCTTACTCCCACAAAGAAAGAAGAGCTGCATCCTTTGGGTCTGGGCTCGCTGTCCTGAGAACCTCCTACCTAGATCCAGGAGCACATTGATGACAAGCCATATGGTGCTAGAGCTCTAAGAAATGCCAGGCCTTCAGATGCTGAGAGGAAGCAATGACCCAGACCCCAGAGCTGAAATAAATATTTCCTCTGGAGTTGGTACCTTGGATTCAGACTTTTGGCCTAAACTATGAGAGAATAAATTTTGATTTGTTAAAGCCATAAACTTGTGGAATTTCTAATATAGCAGCATTAGATAGATAAGATAAGGCAATTAACCACATATTTCATTTCCATTATGTGTTCTTGATGCTCCCATGTTACTCTGTTGCTCCAGGCAAATAGAAGCTAGTTTGTACCTTGATGGCCACTTTCAAGCTTTTAAAACTTTGACTACTGCTCTAGGAAGTTGAGGGGAGAACAGAAGCACTAAACATTGAAACTGGGCCAATTAACTGGGATTTCTTATGAAACCATGGCCCTGCAAACAAGAAAGCAAAACACGGGAGGTGTTTGGTTGTACATAAGCAGACTCAGTGTGATGGATAGGGATTATGTCAACTAGACACTCCTGGGTAAGGGTAGGGCAGGAGCTCAACCAATCAATTGCATCCCTGCTTGGTAATGCTTCCTTGGAGTCATAAGCTTTTGTATATAAAAGAGAGACCTAGGAGAGTCAACACCTCCTTGGTCCTTCACCTTCTGCCAGAGCTGGATCTTGTATCTGGTTCCTTGATCTGTTGTGTCCCCTACACCAATCCCAGGAGACAACAGTGGAGTACCAAAGGTAGATTTATTCAGTTGACTTTGAACCTCTACATTCACCAGCCTGTCCCCCCAGCAATCTTTGCTTCTTCATCCTGCTTCTTGTTTATCAGCTCCCATGAGGTAGAAGTCTGGATTGAACTGGACTAGACTTATGTATTTCTATAATTGTGTATGTCATTTTAAAAATACAAACCTCTTTCTGTATACAAACACATACAAGCTTCAGTGGTTTTTGCTTCTGTAGAGCACCCAATCAGACACACTCAGCCACTGATTTTTTGTATGTTGTTGTTATTGTAAATATATTTTGTGTGTTTGCATTTGTTTAAAGAAGTGCCAGACTGTTTTCCACAGTGGTTGTACAATTGTGCAAGCCCACCAACAATGTATGAGCATTTCAATCTCTCCACATCCTCTCCAGCATTTATTATTTTTTATTGCCCGGCTACTGAGAGATATAGCATCTGGGGACTTAAAGGCTTGAAAGCAAACAAGCGGCCATCTAGTCCAGAAGCAACCGAGCCCACACGGAAGCAGCACAGCAACATAGGTGACCATGAAGGACAGAGGAGACCAGGTCTCCAACATCAAAGGTGGGGTGGTGGTGAGAATCACATCACCATGAAAGAGGGGGATTGCATGATGGGGACCCAATGCCCACCTGTAGAGAGCTGAACACCCCTTCAAGAGGGGTAGTGAGGAGGAGATGGGCCACACAGGGTTCAGTGTAACAACAATGAAACTCAAAACCTTCCTCTAGTTCCTGAATGCTTCCTCCCCTCCCAATCATCATGACCCCAATCCTACCTTGCCTTGCGGACCTGGTTGTACCAGAGGATGTACAGCGGTGCAGTGGGGATCTGGAGGCACAGGGAATCTAGGACAGACGAACCCCTCAACACCAGCGGTGGGAGTGGCGACACCAGGAGGGAAGGGCATGTAGAAAGGGAGAACCGATCTCGGAGATCTATGTGTAACCTCCTCTCTGGGAGATTGGCAAGGGGGAGGCGGGTGAGGGGAGACACCGGGGAGTATAAGATAAGATATAATAATTATTTATAAACTATCAAGGGACCAGGGGTGGGATCGGGGAGGGAGGGGGATGGGGGGGAAAAGGGAAACCGAGCTGATTCCAGGAACCCAAGTGGAAGATGAATTATGAGAATGACGAGTGCAACGAATGTATAAGGGTGCTTTGCTCATTTGATGTATGTACAGATTGTGATAAGAGCCTTATGAGCCCCAATAAAAAGATTAAAAAAGAAAATGATTAGGGCAAAGAATGTACGGATGTGTTTTATACAATTGATGTATGTATATGTATATGTATGGATTGTGATAAGAGTTGTATGAGCCCCTAATAAAATGTAAAAAAATAAAATAAAATAAAAATATATTTCAGCAAAAAAAAAGTACTAAACATATCAGTGTGAGGTCCTATCTCATTGTATTACTTTATATTTCTCTTATACTTAATATATTTGAGCATATTTTCATATGACTGTGGGCCAGCTGGATGTCACCGTTAGTAAATTGCCCATTTATGTCTTGTGCCCATTTATTTGATTAGCTTATTTATACTTTTGGTGTTAATGTGTTTGGGGTTTCTATAGATTTTTGAAATTAGCCCATTATTATTGCCAAATATATTTTCCAATCTATGGGTTTTCGTTTTATTCTTTTTTTTCATTTCATTCTTTTGATGTGCTTAGATGTAATATTTTTAGAAGGTTCGAGTCCTCTATTTTGTCTTCTGTTGTATGGGTGTTTTTCCTAATGTTTAGTAGTGTATTTATGTCTTGTATTAGGGTCATTAAGTTTCCCCTAAGTTTTCATTGTTTATCCTATGATTCTAGGCTTTGCATTTAGATTTTTAATCGATTTGAGTTTGGTATTGTACATGGTGTGTGGTATGGGTCTTCTTTTATTCCACTTTTCCAATACCATTTATTGGAAAGGCTGCCTCTTCTTCACTTTATGCACTTCATTCAGTCTTTTATCAAAAAGCAGGTATCTGTAGCTGCTTATTTGTATTTCTAGGTTCTGAGTTCCAATCCATTGGTCTGCATATCTATTATACTAGTACCAAGCTGTTTTATTACTGTGGCTTTATAATAGATTTTGAAATTGGGGCAGGAAAAGCCTCATACCTTGTTTTTTTTTTTGTTTTGTTTTGTTTAATTGTTTTTTGTTTATCCTGAGTTTCATTCTTTTTCATATGAAGTTGGTGATTAGACTTTCCGGTGTTTTTGAAGAGTTGTGATAAAACATAGATTGACATTCCATTGAATTTATAGAGTGCTTTCTGTAATATTGACATTTTCTCTATATTAAGTCCATGAACAGGGGGCATTTTTTTCTGTACGAATAAATCTCTTATTTTCTTGTAGAAATGTTTTATAGTTTTCCTGGTTAGATTTATACCTAAGTAGTTGATCTTTTGGGTAGTTATTATATATGCTGTCATTCTTTAATTTCTTTTCCAAGTCCTCTTTAATATACAAGAATCCAGTTGATATTTGTATATTGAGCTTATCTATTATGTTGCCAAATTTTCCAGTTAGTTTCAACAATTTTTAATTGCATCATTGGGGTTTTCTATTATATAGGATTATATTATCTGCAAATGAAGAAAACTTTAGTTGTTCTCTGCCAATTTAGATGTTTTAAATATATTTTTGGTGGCTTATAGCTCTGGCTAAAATTTCCAGGACAATATTAAGTAAGAATAGTGATAAAGGGAAACCCTGTCTGGTTCCCTTTAGGAGGGCAGATGTTTCTAATTACTTTCCATTAAGTGAGATTTTAGCCTTTAGTTTTTCACATACAGCTTTTAATATGTTGAGGAATTTCCCATCTATTCCTATTTTATTAAGTGGGGTTTATTTTTGAGAAAGGATGTTGAATTTAATAAAATGCCTCTTCAGGATTGATATAATCATGCAGTTCTTTTCCTTTGTTTCATTTATGTGGTGATTTACATGAATTGTTTTAATAATATTGAACCCTCCTTGCATCCTTAACATGAGTCTCACTTGATCATGACGATGTTTAAAAAACGATTTTGTTGGATTCAGTTGGCTGGAATTTTGTTAAAAAATTTGGTATCTAAATTTGTAAGGGATATTGGTCTATAATTTTTAATTTTATAAGATAAGTTTGGTCATATATTATATGTCTCTATATTCTGAAATATTTTATTTAGGATCGGTACTAATTCTTCTCTAAGTAATTGGTAGAATCACCCTGTAAAAGAATCAATTCCTTGATTTTTTGATGTTGGGTATTTTAAATGACCAGATTTATTTCTTCTTGTAATATAGACCTGTTGAGGCTTTCTATCTCACTCTTTGTTAATTTAGGTAGATAATATGATTCTAGAAATCTACCTATTTCTTGTAGATTTTAAATTTTATTGATATACAATTTTCATAGTATTTTCATAACTTATTTCAGTTTGTTCTTTGACATTATTTCCTCCCTTCTTTTCCTTTGTTAGGTTTGACAGTGTTTTATCAATTTTTGTTAATCCTTTCAAAGAAGAAATTTCTAGTCCTGCTGATTTTTTTCTATTTTTTGTTTTCCATGTATTTTGGCTCTAATCTTTATTATTTATTTTCTTCTAGTTTGCTCATCTTATTCTAATTGTTACACTTGATGTGTTAAAGCATTTGTTTTAATTCTTTCTTTTTGATGTGTACATTGATTGCTATAAATTGCCTTCTTTGCACTGCTGTGCCATCTGAAAAAATGGATTGTAGTATCTTGATGCTTTTAAATTCCTTGGTTCTTGCTTTCTAACATATGATTAGTTCTGGAGTGCATTGCATGTGCACTAGAAAAATGTATATTGGACTTTGTTGGATGAAGTAATCTGTGTATGTCTAAGAGATGAAGTTGATTAAATTTTTTGTTTAGTTCTTCTGTATCTTTATTGATTTTATTTCTAGTTGATCAGTTTTTGCTCAAAAGTGCTGTATCTAGGTCTGGTACTATTTTTGTTTTATGGTCTGTTTGTCTCTTCAAGTCTAGAAGAGTTTGATTAACATATTTTGAAGGTTTTTCATTGTGTTCATAGATGTTTATTATGTTTATACATTGTTTAATTATTGCTGTCATCATTATATAATGGCTTTCTTGGTCTCTCATTATGACTTTTACTTTGATGTCTATTTTCTCAGAAATTAATATTGCTACTCCTGCTTTCCATTAACTATCATTAGCTTGATATATTTTTTCCAACCTGTGGCTTTAAATTTATTTTTATCTTTATATTGTAGGTTTGTTTCTTATAAGTGAAATATTAATGGCTCATGTTTTTTATCCAGTATTTTAATTTCCAGCTCTAAACTGGTAAATTTAAACCGTTTATATTCAATGATCTTATTAATAGGATTTTATTGCTGTCATTTTGTTACATGTGTTTTATGGGGTTAATTTCTTTGTTCATGACAATTTTCTGTGCTGCTTTTATTTATGGAATTTCGTGTCAATTTTTGTTTGAGTTTTAGAATTTTTATCCTACTTTATAACAGGATTTCATAATTTTCTCCCTTTTCCAGTTCCGACTTTAACATTTTCTTTGAGGATCCTTTGATTTTTTTATTTGTTTTCTTTCCAAGTTTAAGACAGTTTGATCTCCTTTTGAATTACTCGATGTCTTCTCTGTTTATTATCAACTCTGTTCTAAGTTTTGGAGAGGCTGGAAATGTTATCTGTAGTTCTTTATTTTTATAAATGTGTTTGTTTCAGTTTATGTAATGTTTAAGGAGAATGATTTCTTGACATAATATTTTGTATGATAATTTTATTTTACTGCCTGTTGTTGATGATTCACTATCCAAAGAATTTCCTTTACTGTTTTTTTTTCTTCGTACGACTGGTATGTTTTTTAAATCATTTTATTGGGGGCTTATACAACTCTTATCACAATCCATACATAAATCAATTGTATAAAGCACATTTGTACACTCGTTACCCTCATCATTCTCAAAACATTTGCTCTCCACATAAGCCCCTGGCATCATCTCCTCATTTTCCCCTCCCTCCACACTCACCCCTCCCTCATGAACTCTTGATAATTTATAAATTATCATTTTGTCATATCTTACACCGTTCGACATCTCCCTTCACCCACTTTTCTGTTGTCCATCCCCGAGGGAGGAGGTTATATGTAGATCCTTGTAATCTGTTCCCACTCTCTAACACACCCTCCCTTAACCCTTATGGTATCCACTCTCACCACTGGTCCTGAAGGGATCATCTTCCCTGGGTTTCCAGTTTCTATCTGTACCAGTGTACATCCTCTGATCTAGCCAAATTTGTAAGGTAGAATTGGGATCATAATAGTGGGTATGGAGGAACCTTTTAGAAACTAGAGGAAAGTTGTATGCTTCATCATTGCTACACTGCACCCTGACTGGCTGTCTCCTCCATGCGACCCTTCCGTAAGAGGATGTCCAGTTGCCTACAGATGGGCTTTGGGTCCCCACGCTGCACTCCCCCTTATTGACAATGATATGAATTTTTGTTCTTTTATGCCTTATACCTGATCGCTTCGGCACCTCATGATCACACAGGCTGGTGTTGTCTTCCATGTGGGCTTTGTTGCTTCTGAGCTAGATGGCTGCTTGTTTATCTTCAAGCCTTTAATACCCAAGCTGCTATATCTTTTATAGCCAGGCACCAAAGCTTTCTTCACCACATTTGCTTATGTACCCATATGTCTTCAGCAATCATGTTGGGGAGGCGAGTACACAATGATATGACTTATTTGTTCTTTGAGGCCTGATAACTGATCCCTCGACACTGTGTGATCACACAGGCTGGTGTGCTTCTTCCATGTGGGCCCCATTGCGTCTGAGCTAGAAGGCCGATTGTTTACCTTTAAGTCTTTAAGACCCTAGATGATATATCTTTTGATAGTCAGCACCATCTGCTTTCTTCACCACATTTGTTTATGCACCACTTTGTCTTCAGCAATCATGTCGGGAAGGTGAGCATCATGGAATGCCTGTTTAATAGAACAAAGTGTTCTTGCATTGAGGGAGTACTTGAGTAGAAGTCCAATGTCCATCTGTTACTTTAATACTAAACCTATAACTACATGTACACAGATCAATTTCCCATTGTCATATATATTTACATATGTACATACCTGTATTTAGATTCCCTTTGCCTCTTGGTTCTTTCCTCTATTTCCTTTTACTTTCCTCTTGTCCCACTATCATGCTCAGCTTTCATTTGGGTTTTAATAATTCCTCTCGGTTACATTGCCCTTGATAACACCCGACCAAGCCTCCTACACCCTCCTCACCACTGATTTGGATCACTTCTTGTTCCCTTGTCCCTGGGTTTGTTAACACCCACTTCCTTTCCTCCTTCTTTCCCACTTCCTTTCCCCCACATCCCCCTCTCCCATGCCCCCATGGAACTGTTGGTCCCATTATTTTCTCCTCCAGATTGTTCATCCAGCCTGTCTTATTTAGACAGATCTACAGAGATATTAACATGTACAAAAATAAGACAAAGTAAAACCAATCAACTAAAGAAAAGAAAACAAATCAACAACAAAAAGCCAATGACCAAACAAAAACACAACAGAGCAACAACCGATAAAGAAAACCTTGTAGTTAGTTCAAGGACTGTTTGTTGGCCTTTAAGAGTGTTTTCCGGCCAAGTCTGATGGGGTGCCACACCCTGGCCCCAAAGTCTATTTTTAGTATTTCCTGGGGACTTCGTTGCTCTTTTCCCCTTGCTGTCTGTTCCACACCCTTAGTGTTTTGCCTCGGTGTGATATCATCAGATTAGGCACAATTTCCACACTGTCTACAGAGTTGTCCTGTAGGGCTATGGGTCAGTGAGAGATGTCGTGCCTCATAGTGCGGCTGGCCATATGGTTTTCTCTGTGGATTGGCTGCTCTGAGTCGGAATATCGTCATCAAGGCTTGGTGTGCCAGGATGTGATCCACTCTCTCTTCACTCCCCCCACCCCTTCATTTGCTCTCGTGTGCTCTGATCAGACATGTCCCTTTCCCTGAGCTGCAGCTTCAGCGCTGTCCTGTGAAATAAATTCTTCTGGGGGGAGGGGCAGGAATCCACGTAGTTGGAATTGGAGCCGGCCCCTCAGACTTCTCCATTGGTTCCCTACTCCATGCTGGCAGCTGGCATTAACCTCTTGGAGCACCATGTTGATGTCTGGTCCCTCTTTCCCTGTGTAGATATAAACAATACCCTCCCCTTGGCTGAGTTAGTGCCTGTTCCCCTGCTACCCATTTATTCTTTATTTACCACCCCCCCCTTTTAATTGGCTACCATATATATCCCTGGATTTGGTGTGGCCCCTACCATACTACCTGGTCCTCGCAACAGGAATGTTTGTATACAGTAGCTTTTTTCTTATGTCCCTTTTGCATTTTTTTAAACTTACCTCAGCGGACTCATGTTGTACTTATTCTTTGGTGCTTGGCTTTCTTCGCTTAGCATGATTTCCTCCAGTTCTTCCCATGCGGCAATGTGCTTCATACGTACCATCACTGCTTTTTAGTAATGTGTAGTACTCCATGCGTAGTATGTATGTGCCATGTTTTTTTTAATCCACTCATCAGTTGATGGAAATTTGGGTTGTTTCCATCTCCTTGCAATTGTGAACTGTGCCACAGTGAACATTGGAGCACAGATGTCTGGTCTTGGTTTGTTTCTTGCCTCTTCTGGATATATGCCCAGTAGGGGGATTGCTGGGTTGTATGGTAGCTCAATTTCCATTTGTTTTAGATATCGCCAGATGGATTTCCATAGTACCTACAGGTCCACCAGCAGTGGATGAGAGTTCCTGTCTCCCCACAGCCCCTCCAACACTTGTTGCTTTCTGATTTTTTAATTGGACAATCTTTGAGGGTGTTAGGTGGTATCTCATTGTTGTTTCGATTTGCATTTCTCTTATGGCTAAAGATTGGGAACATTTTCTCATATGTTTATTGGCCATTCAGATTTCTGTTCCTGTGAAACTTCTGTTCAGGTCCTTTGCCCACCTCTTCAGTGGGCAATTATTTTTTTTTCTTTTTGGAAGCTAGCAGAGTACTGTAGAGTTTAGTAATAAGGCCTTTGTCTGATGTGTCATTGCTAAAGATGTTTTCCCAGTCTATGGACTCTCATGACTCTTGATAAAGTCTCTTGATGTATACAGGTGTTTTAGCTTCAGTATATCCCACTTATCAATTCCTGCCCCCTCTCTGTTTGTGTTCTTCCTTATTTCTGATAGCCTATGTATTCCCTGTGCCAAAGTTCTCAAATTGGTCCCAATTTCCTTACTGATGGCCCTAATAGTTTGGGGTTTTATTATAAGGTCTGTGGGCCACCTTGAATTTATTCTTGCGCATGGAGTGAGATAACGCTCTTGCTTCATTTTTCTGCAGGTACATAGCCATTTTTTTCCAGCACCACTTGTTTAAGAGGGCTTCTGCTTCCCATTGGATATTTTTGAAGCCCTCATCAAAGATCAGTTGTCTGTATGCTGATGATTTTATTTCTCAATATTTGGTTCTTTTCCATTGGTCTGAGTATCTTTCAATATACCAGTACCATACAGTTTTGACAATTGTGGCTGTATAATGTGTGCTAAAGACAGGTAAAGCAAGCCCTCCCACTGTGTCCTCCTTCTTGAGGAGTTCTCTGCTAATTCTGGCTTTTTCCCTCTCCATATGAAGTTGGTCATCAATTTTTCCATTTCTTTGAAAAAAGATGAGGATAGCTGTATTGGAATTGCATTAAACTTATATAGTGCCTTGGGCAGAACTGACATATTTTCTATATTGAGCCTTCCTATCCACGAGCATAGGGTATTCTTCCATTTGTTGAGGTCACTCTTGGATTCTTGTAATAGTGTTTTGTAGTTTTTTCTCATATTGATCTTTTGTTCTTTTAGTCAGGTATGGCCCTAGACATTTCAATTTGTGCTTGGCTATTGTGAAGGGTACCACCTTTTTTTATCTCCTCTTCTGTGGTCTTATCTGATGTGTATAACATCCAATTATTCTGATGTTGTTCCTCTTCATAGCATCAGACATAGCTCTTATGTTTTCTTCAGTTTCTCTGATGATATTATTACATTTTATTCACATTTGTTAAAGCCTCCATAATTTCATCCTTTTTCTATATTGTTTCCCTCATATCCTGTATGACTCCAAGCAGCATTCTGAAATTTTCTTTCTGTGGCAGCTCCATGTCTGCTTCTTCTATGAATGCCATTAGTTTCAGGACATCTTCTTGCATTGCCTTTTGTTTCTCCTGTTCTTACGTTGAGGTCATTGGGGCTGATGGCTGTTTGCATTGCGTTGTTTTAGAGGAGCCAGGTGCCATTTTCCAGGGAGTCAAAGAGCACTGGCTCTCTCTTAGAGACTCATAGGAATGCTTCTTCAAACTTCCTACAGCTAATTTCACTATAGAATGAGCCTACCACTTTATCCTCCTGTGGCTTCCCTCTCAAGGGAAGTGCTCCAGAAGGCTTTAGTGTAGAACACTGCAAATGGTGGGTTGAATTTCCCTAGCCAGGTAGATCACTGCGGAAGTTGGGCAGAGGTTCCTGCAGCAGCTTGGAATATTGGCAAGTGTTTGCCAAGTTGCCTTAGGCCATGTGAGGCATTAAGGTAGGCGGGAGGAAGTTCCCTCAGTCAACAGAGGAAAAATAGGAGCTTTCCCAGCCACACAGGCAGGAATTCCCAGGGAAGAAGTTGGGCAGAGTATCCCCTGGTAGGTCGGCCAGCTTTCCCCAGCCTGGGGCTACACTGCACAGGGTGGAGCTCACCAACTGGATGGTGGGGCAGGCATAAATGCCCTAGGCTAAGCGGAGTGGTCTGGGGGTCTGCAGTGGTGTGTGAGAGAACAGGGAAGAGACAAAGAGTAGAAAAAAAATTAAAAGTAAGCTCACTGAGACTGTGATGGGTAGAGAAAAGCGAGGGAAACAAAAGTAACAATGTAGCTGAGTCCTGATCCCTGCCTGTGGGGTTTCAAGGGTATAATCCCTGCCCAGAATTGGCAGAAAACTGTGGCTGTGTTGAGTTTAAGCCCCTGCACCGTCTCCAGATGGTCCCGGCTCTGGCCGAGACAGTGGTGAGCCTAAGGTAAAACCCTAGCCAGCCTCCACTGTGGTAAGACAAAAGCCCTCAACCACTCAGAACCTAGTGGATCTGTGCCTACTTATCTTTATGATGCTCCTCCTGCAATCCAGAAGTATTGAATTTCCCTCTTAGTAACTCTGCTGAACTGATTTCTGCAGAGTTCCTGTGTTATGTGTTACTCAGTCGCCATCTTCCTGCAACTGCTGTATGCTTTACAGATTCCTTTACTTTTTCCTTGTTTGAAAATGATTTTATTTTTCTTTATATTTGAGGGATACTGTTGCTGCACATAGGATAATTGACTCACAATTATTTTATTTCAAAATTTGAATATATCTGTCCTTTGCCTTTCCTGCATGGTTTTCATAGAAAACTATGAGCTTATTAGAATTAGTTTACCTTTACAGATGACTGTTCTTTTTAGCTGACTTGCTCATTTTCTTTAATATTAAAAGTTTGACTTAATGTGTCATAGTGATTTTCTTTTGGGATCAAATATGTTTGGGGTGCTCTGTGCTTCTGGGATATCGATATTCTGTTCTGTTATAATATGAGGGTAATTGTCTTTTTATACAGCTTCATCTGTTTTCTCTATAGTCAAATTTTCTTATTTCTGTTTATGAAACATAAGCTGTTCCTTTTGATACTGTACCATAGAGTTCTTGGTTTTTCTACAACTGTTTGATCATCTTTTGTTTTTAATAACTTGATCTTGTCTTTTGGTCTCCAGAAATTTGTCTTCTATATAACTGATTTGTGTTTCTAGTGTTTTGGTTCTTCTAATTTTTCTCTCAAAATGTTATCCATTTTGGAAATGTAGCCACAGTCCAGTCTCAAGAGTTACAGCTACACATTAAGGGTCAAGCTATAGTTGATTTCAATATTCTCTATGGACCAGAATGTAGCTATTGCCCTCTCAATCCTAGGGTGCAGGAACTTGTGAATGACCCCCTCCCCCAATTACTTCAATCACATTCACTCTCTCCCAGCATGCACTTGAATCCTTCCCATAAAATACATTAGGAGAGAAGTGTTAGTGTCATCCATAGTTTTAATTAGGGGCCTGTATGGAGACGAGGTGTCAGCTA
This sequence comes from Tenrec ecaudatus, assembly GCF_050624435.1. Lineage (NCBI taxonomy): Eukaryota > Metazoa > Chordata > Mammalia > Afrosoricida > Tenrecidae > Tenrec > Tenrec ecaudatus. Next base: position 56,820,903 of record NC_134548.1, on the reverse strand, counting down.
ACCTTTCCCCTCTCCTCTGCCAGTCTCCAGAGCTTTGGGAAAAGGGCAGCTCCCTAGGTTCTTTCTGGTGCAGCACAGAATCCACACCTTTTTGGATGGCTCCTTGTGGTGATTCTTCCCTCTGAAATACGTAAATGCAATTGTTAGTTCATACCAGATGTTTACTTGCGTTTTGTTTACTATGAAGACAATTGACTGCATGGATCAAAACAAACTATGGATACCATTGAGAAGAATGGGAATTCCAGAATGTTTAATTGTGTTCATTTGGAATCTGTACATCAGTGGGCAGTTGTGTGAACAGACCAAAGGAATACTGCATGGATTAAATTCAAGAAAGGTGTATATCAGACTTATTTCCTCTCAACATACTTACTCAATATGTATATGGAGCAAATAATCAGATACGCTGGATTATATGGAGATGAACAAGATTGGAACAAGGCTTATTAAGAACCTGCAATTTGCACATGATAAAACCTTTATTGCTGAAAGCGAGGAGAACTTGAAGCATTGCTGATGAAGATGCAGCACTGCAGTCTTCAGTATGGATTATAGCTCAATGTAAAGAAAACCCAAATCCTCACAACTGGACCATGTTGCCAACTAGTCAATTCTGATTCATAGCAACCCTGTGTACAACAGAATGAAACAGTGCCTGGTCCTGTGCCATCCTCACAATGGTTCATATGTTTGAGCCCATTGATGTAGCCATTGGGTCAATCCATATTGTTAAGTATCTTCCTCTTGTTCATTGTGCCTCTTGTTCACCAAGCATGATATCCTTTCCCAGTACTAGTCTCTCCTGAACACATGTCCAAAGTAAGTGAGATGAAGTCTCACCATTCTTGCTCTAAGGAACATTCTGGCTGTACTTTTCCAAGACAGATTTGTTTCTTAGTTGACAGTCCATTGTACTTCCAATATTCTTCCCCAGCACCATAATTTAAATGCATCATTTCTTCTTCAGTCTTCCTTATCCAATGAACAGCTTTCACATTCACATGACGCAATTGAAAATATCATGTCTTGATTGAGGTGCACTTTAGTCCACAAAGTAGCATCCTTGCTTTTCAACAACTTATAGACATCTTATGCAACATATTTACCCAATGTCATTTGATCAAAACTGCTTACTTGGGCATTGATTGTAAATCCAAGTAAGATGAAATCCCCAAAAACTTCAATCTTCTCTCCACTTATCATATTACTTAATGGTCCATTTGTGAGGATTTTTGTTTTCTTTACACTGAGTTGTAATACATACTGAAGGTTGCAATCCTTAATCTTTATCAGCAAGTCTTTCAAGTCCTCCTCACTTTCAGTGAACAAGGTTGTGTCATCTGCATACTGCAGGTGGTTAATAAGCCTTCCTCCAATTCTGATGCCACACTATTCTTCATATAATCCAGCTGAAACATTGCCAAAACATAGCTGGATACTTAAAATGTATCCTCTTGGTAACACCATTTAAAGTAGGGGTTGCAGCAGTGTTTAACAGGAAACCTTGTCTTTTTATGATTTTGAATTTTTTTCACTCTATCTAGCACCCTTTATTGTGATCCCTTTGTTAGCAATTGTGTTAGACAGGGTTCTATTGAGAGAAAAAAAAACAGGAAACTTATGATTTTGTGTATATATCATGAAGGAAGATAACAGCTAATTAGTCCATACAGCAGTACAACGAGCTCAGTTCAACACACTTCTGAGGAACAGTTAATATACTGAAAGTCCTTCAACTCAGGAGGGCTGCTGAATTCAAGTTCAAAGAAGCAGACAACTGAGGTTTCCCTAAGGCAATGCAGGTCGTCTGTCCACAGGCAGCATGGCAGGCACCCACAGTCAGCAGCTTGGGAACTTAGCAAAGCAGGTCAAAGGGTTATCAAACTCAAGCCATGCCAGATGACAGGATCCGACAGCCTTGAACTCAAGTAATGTATACTAGCAAATTAGTGAAATAGGTCTCAAAGGAACCTGAAGCTCTAATGACATGAGCCACGGGTTGGTTGTCCCACAGGTAGCATAGCTCACAAGTTGAGGCAAGGAACTAGCTAAAGCAATGGCACACTGGTTCGATCACCAGAGAGCAAGTGAGGGCTTGGGGTGGGGAATGCAGTGCCATTTATCTCTTTGCCCTCCAATCAAACTTCCACCAATTAATCCCACATGTTCCTATTGGCCAGGTTAGTACAATAAACCCACCTATCACAACAATGGTAGCTGGATATAATCTATTTCTTCTTATTCACTAGAACTTTGTCCTTTGTATTGTTTCCATGCATCTATATATAATTTTCACTCTTCTTTACTCTAAATAGTGAGAGACAAATTTTAGTACCTCATATCACCACTTCTAAGCTTATAAGTCCACAGTCACTATTCACATAAGTAGAATGTATAACATTGTCTTTGTGAAGTATGTTATGTCAATTGACCTTAATGACCCCCAAGACTATCATTATGTCTAAGATGTTTACATAATTTTGCCTCATCTCACTCTATTAGAAACACCTATATGTTTATAGCATATATAAATATGTTTATAGGAATATCACCTGCCAAACAGACATGTAGTTCTATGTATCCCCTTTGCCTATTTACAACTTTTTTTTTACCTGTCAGCCTTTGTATACACTTGTAGATTATTATTTACTACTTCTTATAAGATGTTAATGTAATAGGTTGGGTTAACTAGAGAAACAAATCCCATTGACACTTACACATGTATTAGAAAGAACTTAATACCAACAAGTAATTATATATCAAGAAAGGGCCCAGTCCTGCCTCACTTATTTTCATAAGTCCCTCTTCAGACTCACACAACCCCATGTGATGATGCAGACTGTAGAACGATAACAGGTTGGTGGGTACAGAGTCCTGTGTATCCAAGGTTGGAGGAAACTAGGCAGGACAGTGGCAACTTTCAGGGTGGCCATCTTAGTCCCAGCAAACAGGAGAGCTAAGTGGCAGAGTGAGAAGGAGATTCCCAAGATCCTCCTTATGAGAGGGCCGTGTCCCCAAGGTGACAGCATCAGTCTATGACCTAAGTGACAGTTATTGTGCATTCATTGACTTTTTTCTCTGTTGTTCATGCTCTTCTATTAAAAGTCCTTTATTTAATGATGTTGTGTTAGTCTTCCTCTTAATGTATTTTGCCTTTCTTTTCATCCAAAATATTCTATTATCTCATTAGTGGGTCTCTCCTTAAGTCATATTCCTAGTAACCATAAAAAATGTATATTTGTAAGGGCATGTTTTCTGGGTACAGTATTCTTGGTAGACAGTTTTGCATGTGTGAGTGTGCATTTCTCTCCAACCATTTGAAATATATCACTACATTGACTTCTGGATAAAATGTAGAGATCTCACATTAGGCAAACATTTTAAGTTAACAGTAGGCATATGTGTTAGATGGAGTTCTCTGGAGAGGCAAACCAAGTAAAACATATAGAGACATTTATATCAATAAGTATCTCACAGTGTTGTGGAAGTCCATAAATCTAGTCTACTTCAAATCCATGGGTTAGATATTAAGTTTGAGGTTCTTACTAACTCATGTAGCTGGGGGGGTGATGAAACAAGAATCAGAAAGATGAAGCAGTAGAATCAAATGAATCCAAGGGTGACAGGGTGCTGATGGCTCCTGGGATCAGCAGTCCATAAAGCAGATCAGTGAATCAAGTCCAAAGAACTAGAGATTAATGGACCAGTTGCAGGATCCAGACCCACAGAAGTGAGCTAGTTTCCCCATAATGTCAAAATATGTAGGATTAAGTCACAGCCACAATGAAACTTATTTCTAACTGCATTAGGGCTGTTATTTGATTAAGGGAGTAGGACTCCATATATTGCACATGAAAGACATAAGAACTGTTGAGCTGTGGGAGGACGTCAAGAACATCAGTCATGAAGAAGGCAAAAGGTTATTAAAAAAAGAAAAGAAAAGATTTAAGTGGATGGCAGAAGAGTCTCTAAAACTTGCTCTTGATCATAGAGTATCTAAGGAAAATGGAAGACATGATGAAGTTGAACAGAAAAATTTCAAAAGGCAGCTTGAAAAGACAAACTAGAATAATGTGCTGAAATGTGTCAAGACCTAAGTTAGAAAACCAAAAAAGAACATCCTCTACATATTTTAAACAGAAAGAACTCATGGAAAATTTCAGGCCTCCAGTTAAAATATTGAAAAATTTATGGGCAAAATATTTAATGATGCAGGAAACCCCAGAAAAAGATGGAAAGGTTACACAAAGTCATTGTACCAAAAAAGAAATAGGCAATATCCTAACATTTCAGGAGGTAGCACAAGAGCAAGAACCAATGGTACTAAATGAAGAGGTTTAAGAAGAACTGAAAGCATTAATCAAAAACAGGGCTTCAATAATTGATGGAATACCAATTGAAACATTTCTACAGGTTGATGAAGCACTGGAAGCACTTACTCATCTATGCCAGGAAATTTGGAAGGCAGCTACTTGGCCAACTGACTGGAAGAGATCCATATCTGTACCCATTTCAAAGAAATGGGACCCAACAGAATGCTCAAATTATAGAACAATGTCATTGATATCACATGCAAGTAAAATTTTCTGAAGATCCTCCCGGATTCAGAATAGGATATTGAATAAGGGATAACATTTCTGATATCAGATGGTGTGGTAGTTACATAATCTGGTTTCAATGTGAGGATTAAGAGTGTAGGGGTGGAGTCTAGATTATCAGTCAGGATATAGCCATTGAGACCTCTGTGTGGGCATGGCCTTCTCCTGAGAAGTCTGGGAACTTCTGGATTTTCTCCTTGGAGGTGGAAGACACTCTCTCTCTACTCACTCCCTTGGAGATGCTTTACTGATAAGACACATGGCATTATGCCCTCGGAGCTGGAGAAGTCACATGGACCTACCTTGATGCAACCAGACCTCTGGAGCCGGAAAAGCCACATAGAGACCCCTGCCAGTGTTGAGATGCTTACAACACCACTGGATCCAGAAGATTTCAAACCCACTGGCCTTTGATCCTCCTGTACTTGGCATCATTGCATGTATTTCATGAGTCTGAAGAGGATTTTATAGATTGGTATCGGGCATATGGGATAATATTGGACTTACGTACTTCATCTAGACTGGGCTGGGATGTTCTATCAATATTCAATTGCTATTGTATATAAATTTCTTTCTTATATACATATAAGTGTCTATGAATTTGTTTCTCTAGTCTACCCAGACTAATACAGATGGGTCTTAAGTGAAAGAAAAGAGTATATCAGAAAGATGTTTACTTGTGTTTTATTGACTGTGCTGAGGTATTTGACTGTGTGGATCATAGCAAACTCTGTATATCCTTGAGAAGAATTGGAATTCCAGAACAATTCATTGTGTTCATGCAGAACTTGTACATGGATTAAGTGGCAGTTTGGGAAACAGAACAGGAGAATGTTGAATGTTTTAATATCAGGACAATTTTAAATGTTTTAAAATCAGGGTTGCATCTTCTCACCATATTTAATCTGTATGCTGAGAAAATCATCAGAGAAGTTGGATTATATGATGAAGAATTCGGCATCAGAATTAGAGGAAACTTTATTAACAATTTGTAGTATGCAAATGACACAGCCTTACTTGTTCAAAGTGAGCAGAACTTGAGGCATTTGCTGATGAACATCCAGGATTGTAGACTTCAGTATGGATTATAACTCAATGTAAATAAAACCCAAATCTTCACAAGTAGACATGATAAGCAGAGGAAAGATTGAAGTTGTCAAAGATTTCGTCATCCTTGGATACACAATCAATGCTCATGGAAGCAGAAGTCAAGAAATCACACGGTATGTTGCATCGGGTAAATCTGCTGCACAAGACCTCTTTAGAGTATTGAAGAGAGCAAGGATGTTACTTTGACGACTAAGGTATGCACGACCTAAACCATGGTGTTTTCCGTCGCCTCATATGCATGTGAAAGTTGGACATTGAATAAAGGAAGACGGAAGAATAAACAATGCATTTGAATTGTGGTGCTGGCAAAGAATATTGAAAGCAACATGGACCGCCCCAAAATACAAACAAATCTTTCTTGGGAGAAGTATAGCTCGATTTTCCTTAGAAGCAGTGGTTGTGATATTTTATCTCATATACTTTTGACAAGTATAGAGACCATGAAAAAGAGGAAGGCCCTCAACAAGATGGATCGTTACATTTCGTTGGTGGCACCAATGAGCTCAAGCATAGGAACAATTGTGAGGATGGTGCAGGCTGGGCAGTGTTTCCTTCTGTTGTGCGTAGGACACACTCTTCAGGCTTCTGCCTGTGCATATTAGAAAAATCTAGCAGTTCTTCAAGAGTATAGTTCACCTCTTCTTGGGTTACTCTTTGTCCTTCACCTTTTGGGATTGCTATGTCTGAAGTCTAGGTATAGGTCTAAAAGCAATAATGGGTGGTAAGAGTGTTTTCTTGTTAATTTAACAGTGTTTTGAGAGGCATCTGCTTTAGGCAGATACAGCCCTCTGTTCCATATTTCCATGTACAGGATGACCACAGGCTAGTAAATCAAGAGTCAAATAAATCCAAGGTTGGCAGGGCACTAATGACTCTCAGGATTGGCAGGGAATATGGCAAACTAGTGGTGCAGGTTCAAAGAACTGGAGGTCAATGAACCAGATGTAGGATCCAGATCCAGCAGAAGTGAGCTAGCTTCCCCACAGCGTCAATTTATGTAGAATTAAACCATAACCCTGATGAAAACTCCTTCCAATAATATCAGTGCAGTGACTTCATTAAAGAGGTAGCACCCCACCCTAATCTTTCTACCTCTGCTTGGCTTCTCACAGAAATCAACGCCATGATTGTATTATGTTAGATCAATCACACAGCAGGCCTCAAATGTCAAACTGCTGAAAACTCTGGCTCAGCCAAAAAATCTGAACTATCACAGCGTGTTAGACCTAATCTAATAAATTACTTTGGTCTAAATTTCTCTTTAGTCATAATATGACCGCATTTAGTCTCGGCACTTTTAATTCTTGGAATTTAAGGATATCTGTACTTATCACGTGGTTCTATGTGAAACACTTCTATTTATAGTATGTTATAGAGTAATTGTTGTTAAATGCCCAATGCTCTTACAGTGCAGTTATACTGTTTATTGTTGTTGACAGGTGTTGCCAAGTTAATTTAACTCATAGTGATGCTGTGTACAACAACACGAAACACTGTCTGTTCCTGCATTATCCTTGCAATCCTTTATATGTTTGAGCACATTATTCCAGCCACTAGATCCATCCATTTAATTGAGTGAGCCCTTACTTGATCAATCATGTTTTTCTCCAGGGATTATCTGCTCCTGATAACATGGTCAAATTCCGAGAGGCAAAGTCGCACCATCGTAGCATTCTGGTTGTGCTTCTTCTAAGGCAAATGTTGGTTCTTCTGGAAGTCCATGGTAGAGTCAATATTCTTCACTAATACCATAATTATTCAGTGTTTCTTATTCACTATCTAGCTTTCGCATGCATATGAGGCAATTCAAAGAATCATGGTCTGTCATGCATACTGTAGTTCTTCAAGTGACATGTTTACTTCTTAAAACTTTTAAGAAGTCCTTTGCAGCAGAATTTCTTCATGCAGTATGCCATTTGGTTTATTGAATCCTGCTTCTATGGGCGTTGATCCAAATAAAATGAAATCCTTGATAGCAAAAATCCTTGATAAGTGGTCTGAGATCTTTCTAAAAGCTCTAATGGACAATCCCCCTTTATCCCTTCCAGATTCAGGTCTCCTCAGGCAGTCCTTGTTTTCTGACAGCATAACGTCAATCTCTGCCTACATCATCACATAGCCATCATTCCTCTGTGTCTGTTTATGTCTCTTCTTTTCATAAGTATATCTGGCAGTTGTGCTGCTATATCCTACTCCAGTATGACTTCATGTTTGCTAGTTGTATCTGCCAAGACCCTCCTTCCAAATACAGTCACCATCACAGGAACTGGTGTTTAAGAGTTCAACAGACCTTTTTTGGGGAGCATGATGAGTTGAAAATTCATGGCATCCAACACAAACAATAGACTGACTGTAATAAACAAGATAAACAGTAACAAGGGTTGAAGAGGATGTTGAGAAATTAGAACTCTCTCAGATATAGCTTGTGGGCATGCAAAATGATCACAGCCCTCAGTAAAACAGTTTGGCTCTTTTTCAAACTGTTAAACATAGAGCTATCACATGACTCAGTAATCCACTCCTGGATATATACCCAAGAGAAATCAAAACATACATTCACTTCAAAACTTATACATGAATGTTGGGTGTAACACAAGCCCCAAAGTAGGAATATTATCTCAAATGTATATCAGTTTATGATTAAACTAATAATATATTGTGTTGTTGTTGTTCGGTGCTGTCAAGTCGGCTCTGCCTCGTTGTGACCCTAAGTACAAAAGAAATACTTCCAGACCGACGCATCCTCTTAATAGTTGTTATGTTTAAGCCAGCCCATTGTTGGACTACTGTGTCAGTCCATCTAATTGAGGGTCTTCCTCTTTTTTTTGTTGTCTTTCTACTTTACCAAACAAGATTTCCTTTTCCGGGGACTGGTCTCTCCTGATAGCATGTCTAAAGCATATGGATCAAGTGCACCTGAGTACTCAAAATTTAACACTTGCATAATATAATATCCTTTGATTTCTATTTTTCCTTTTTTTTCTTTCCCACCCCTTATCCTTTCGTTTCTTGACTTCCATGAGTATTGATTGTGGATCCAAGTAAAATGAAATCGTTAGCAGCTTCAATTTTTCCTTCATGTATCCTAATGTTGTCTTTTAGTCCACTTGTGGGGATTTTAATTTTCTTATCATTGAGTTGTAATCCAGACTGAAGGCTATAGTCTTTGATTCTTATCAGCAAATGCTTCGACCCTTACTTTCAAGAAGCACAGTTTTGTCATCTATGTAGCTCAGGTTGTTAATAAAACGTTCCTCTCATTTTGAAGCCACATACTTCTTAAAAAATCCAGTTTCTCTGATTATTTGCTCAACATACAGAGAAAATAAGTATGGTGAAAGGATACGCACTTTTCCTGATTTTAAACTATGCAATACCCTATCGTCCTAATCAAATGACTGCACCTTGCTCTGCAGTTTTGATGTGAGTGCATTTGAGTGTCCTTTACTTCCTGTTGTTCCAGTGTTTTCCATAATTCCTTATGCTCTCCACAGTTGAAGGTCTTTTCAAAGTCAATGAAACATAAATTAAGCATCTTTCTGGTATCCTCTGGTTTCAGCCAAGATCCACCTGGTAGCAGAAATTATATCCCTTGTTCCGTGTCCTCTTTGGAATCCTTGCTTGAATTTCTGACAGATTCTTGTTAATGTACTGCTTCAACTATATTTGAATTATCTTATTAAAAAATTTACTTCCTTGTGATAAGTATTACACTGTTTTATAATTTCCACAATTTAATTGGAATGGACACAAATACAGATCTTTTCCAGTCAGTTGACCAGGTAGCTGTTTTTCAATGCTACATCTATTTGTTGAAATATTTCAATTGGGATTCTATGAATTCCTGGACCCTTGATTTTCATTAATACCTTCAGTTCAGGTTTGACTTCTTAATTTAATTTAATCAGTTCTTGATCATAGGCTATCTCTTGAAGTGGCTGAATATTTATCTATTCTTTTTGGTTAGTGACTTTATATTCTTTCCATCTTCTTTGGATGCTTCTTGCTTCATTTAATATATTGTTCACAGAATCCTTCAATATAACAACTAGAGGTTTGTCTTTTTTCTTCAGTTCTTTCACCTCAAAATATTTTGAATGTGTTTTTCCTTTTGGGTTTTCTAACTCCAAATCTTTGCACATTTCATTACAATATTTTCCCTTCTTAGGCTGCCCTTTGAAATGGTCTGTTTAACTCTTTTATTTCATAATATCTACCTTCATCTATTTCATGTGAAGGGTATAGCATCTTTTGACATGCACTCTGATCTTTTCTTTCTTCCATTTTTAAATGACATGCTTTCTTCATGTGTGATGCACTTGGTTATATTAGCTTCTGTCATTATTGTAGAATTTGTCAAATCTATTCTTGAGATCATCTAAATTCGACTGGGGTAGACTGAAGGCCATGCTTTGACTCTCATGGATTTGTTTTAAATTTTTCAGCTTCAACCTGAACTTCTATGTGAGCAATTGATGGTGTGTTCCACAACCAGAACGTAGCTTTATTTTGGTTGATGATATTGAACTTCTCCATTTACTTTTCCCACAGATGAAGTCAATTTGCTTTAAGTGTAAGTCCATCTGACCAAGTCTCATGTATAATCACCATTTATTTTGTTGAAAAGGGTATTTGCAATTAAGAAGTCTTGCAAAATTCCATCATATGATCTCCAGTTACTGATAGTTTTAATCATCAGAACTATATTTTTCAACTACTGATCCTTTTTCTTTGTTTCCAACTTTCACCTTCTAATCACCATGCATCATCAATGCATCTTGATTACATATTTCATCAATTTCAAACTGAAGAAACGGTCAAAATGTTTCAATTTCTTCATAACTGGCTTTGGTGTTGGTCCATGAATTTAAATAATTTCTGTTCTAATAAGCATTTCTTGTAGTCATAGAGTTGTTATCCAATCACACAGCATTTTCCTTCAAGATAGATCTTAAAATGTTATTTTTGATGATGAATATGATGTTATTCTTGAATCTATCATTCCTTGAATAGAAAACCGTGATAGAGAGGATTTGTAATTACTTGTCTGTCAGGATTCCCAATTGTTTAGTAGCCTAGACCTAGTAATACATCATAATATTAGCTAGCTCAGTGTAATTACTTCCATAATGGAATCTGCTGTGATTGGCTAATCATTTTAAAGAAAATTAGTATGGGGTGGAATACCCATACTCAAATCACTGCCGTGATATAATCAGTAAATTAAAGGAAATGTTTGTGGTTTTGGCCTCCTTCCAATATACGTGGATGCTATAGGAAAATTTGCTTGCTTTTTGCTAGGTCTGAATCCTGCATCTAGTTCAATGACTGAAAATTATTTGGACTTGAGAAAATGACCTGCCACAATGCTTACCAATCTTGGGAGTGGCTTGTGATCTGACTTGCCAACCTTAGATTCATTCACCTCTGGAACTACAAGTCTGATCTACTGGCCCTGGATTAATGTGCTGTACAGTTACCAGCCTGTGGATTTCCTGCAGATTTTGAGTTCATCTGCCTCTGTAACTGTGAATCAGGAGAAGCTTCAGTCTAATATATGACCCACATATTTGGAACCTGCTTGGATTTGGACTTGCATACTTCTATAACTGTGTGAGCCATATTCTTGATATAAACTTTCCTATGTATTTATACACATATGAGCTACACTAGCTTTTCTATAAAACTTAGTCTAAAATTAAGAAAACAATGAAATATGATATATATCCATAATTCAATATTATTCAGCAATAAAGGGAAATGAGGCATTGATGCATCCTCCAATGTAAAAGGATCAAGAAACCTGTTATGAAATTACACCCCCCAAAAGTCTAAGACTATGTGGTAGTTACATAATTTGGTGTCAATTTGGGAATTGAGAGGATTAAGAGTGAATGGGTGGAGTCTAGTCTGTCAATCAGATCATAGCCAATGAAGCCTCTGTGTGGGCATGGCCTTCTCTTGAGAATTCTGGGAACTCCTGTATTTCCCCCCTTGGAGGCGGAAGACACATACATTCTCTATGCTCACTCCCTCGGAGACACTGTACTGGCAAGACACATGGCACTATGCTGATAGACCCCATGCTTACATTACCACTGGATCCAAAGACTTTCTACTCACTGGCCTGTGATTGTTCTGCATTTGTCATCATTGCATGTGTTTCATGAGTCTAAAGAGGACTTTATAGACTGGTAGCAGACATATGGGCTAATATCGAACTTATGGGCTTGGACTGGACTGGGTTGGAATGCTTTCTTAATGTACAATTATCCTTTATGTAAAACTCTCTCTTATACACATATGAGAGTCTCTAGTATACCTGGACTAACACAGACTAGATGGTTTTAGTAGGAAATTCTATCATGCATTCAGAGAAAAGTTAGCACCAACTTATACAAACTAGTCTAGAATATAGAAAAGGGCAAAGCACCACCAAACTTATTTTATGAAGCAAATATAGCCCTGACACCTAAACCAGGCAAAAGTATTACCAGAACAGAAATCCGCTTTTATGAATATAGGTGCAAATTTTTAAGCAAAATCCTAGCTAAAATAATTCAATGAAACATTAAAAATACAGTGTCATCAAGTGTAATTTAAACCAAGGAGGCAAGGATGATTCAATATTAGAAAATATTGTTTTCCACCATGTAAAAAAACAAAATAACTATATAATTATATCAATAGATGCAGAACAGGTATTTGACAAAATTGAACATCCACTTTAAAAAAAAATCCTCAATAAAATAGAAATTAGAATGGAAATTCCTCAACATAATTAAGACCATAAGTGAATAAGGCAGTGTCCAGCTTTCTACTCAATGGAGAGAAACTGAAAGCATTTCCTCTACAAATGGGAACAAGAAAGTCTTTTATTACCACTTTTTTCCAGTATAGTCCTAGAAATTTTAGCCAGAGCTAATAGGCTTCAAAAAGAAATCAAATGTATCCAAATTGGCAAAGAAGAAGTAAAATTCTGTTTGAAGATGAGATGATTTTATATAGAGAAAATCCAAAAGATTCTATAAGAAAACTGCTGGAACTTATTGAAATATTTGGCAGCATGACAGGCTCTAAGATCAACATAAAATAGAATTCTTGAAGAGAGCTCAAAAGGAATTTTAAAAGACAATACCATTTACAATAACCACCCAGAAGATGAAATATTTAGGAATAAACCTAACCACAGAAACAAGACTTAGTCATCAAACTCAAAAGAGACTTACATAAATGGAAGAATACCCCATGTTCTTAGGAAGACATAATAATATGAAAATTTGAAAATGTCAATATTACCTAAAGCAATCTATAAATATAATGCAATTCCAATCTAATTCTCAGCACTATTCTTTGAAGAAACGGAAAGACTATTTACCAATTTATATGGAAAGCAAAGAAAGCCATTATAAAAAAAATACTACTAAAAAAAACCAAAACAAAACAGGCCCCACTCTTCCTGATTTTAAAACTTATTATATGGCCATGGTAATCAAAATAACTTGCTATTGGTATAAGGATAGATAGATTAATCAATCAGAATAGAGCACCAAGAAATAAATGTAAGCACCTACATACAGCTAATTTTTTATAAGGGGCTAAAACACATTATATGGGGGAGAGATAGGTTTTTCAACAAATGTTGCTGGAAAAATTGGATCTCTCTATACAAAAGAATGAAAGAGGATCCATACCTCACACCATATACAAAAACAAACTTAAAATGGATTAACTACAAATAACTACAATGAAAAAATAAGGACAAATTTAAGGGCTCACATACCAGAACTTGAATAAACTACCAAACATAATGAAAACCACCCACACTACAAAAGACAAAATAGAGAATTTAGTGCTTAAAAAATGCGGCACTTAGGTACATTAGATGACTTAATAAAAAGAGTAAAAAGAACTCTGGGAAATATATTTGGCTATGACACATCAGATAAAGGGTTATTTTGAAAATCTATAGAAAAAACCTAACACCTCAATCATAAAAACATGCATAATCTAATAAAAAGTGGACAGAACATGAATGGATGAAGATTCGCCAGAGATGACATCCTTGCAACCAACAATCAGCTAAACAAATGCTCACAATCACTAGCTATAAGAGAAATGCAAACTAAAACAATGAGATACCACCCCATATAGACACTGCTCACAAAATTTTAAAAAACAGAAAATAATAAATACTAGAACGTTTGGAGAGATTGGTGGTCTCACACACTGCTGGTGGAATTCTAAAATTGTATAGCCATTATAACAAACAATATAGTGTTTTCTTAAACAAATGCAAATAGAAATACTATATGACCCAGCAATATATCTATTCTGTACATACCCCCAAAAAATAAAGAACAAAGTATGATCAGGCATGTGCACATCCATGTTCATCACAGTGCTATCCTCAGTAGCAAAAAGATGGAAACAACTAAATTACCATCTGTGTAGGAATGTATAAATAAATTCTGTTACATACATACAGTGGAATACTATACATCTCTAAGAAAACAATGATGAAACTGTCAAACACCTCATAACAGTTGGAAGACGTTATGATTAGGAAAGTGAGCCAATTTCCTAAAGACAAATGCTGTGTAAGACCACTATTATGAAAGAAAACAAATGGTTTCACACCAAAAAAGCAGAAGGAAAATTATGGGGATAGAGGGGTAGGAGAAGGGTAGAAAATAAACAAACAAATAAAACAGAAAGACACCGAGATACACACAGGTAAACACACATGTATATATCCATGTTGTTATTTTCATTAAATGGCGGTGAGTTGGTTCAAACTCATAGCAACTCTATGTACAAGAGAATGAAACACCACTTAGTCCTGTGCCATACTCACAATTGTTCTTATGTTTGAACTATTGTTGCAACCATGGTGTCAGTCCATCTTGTCAAGGGTCTTCTTCTTTTTTGCTGCCCTTCTAATTCAGCCAGAATGATGTACTTTGGACATGTTAATAGGAGAGACTAGTCTCTACAAGACTCTAGCTTTTAAGGAACATTCTGATGTTACTTCTTCCAAGACAGATTTATTTGTTCTTCTGGCTGTCCATGGTATTTTCAATATTTCCCATTAACAACATTATTCAAATGCATAAACTTTCCTGTTGTCTTCCTTCTGCATTGTCCTATTTCTGAGGTGACGGAAAATACTATCGTTTGGGGTGGGCAACCTTTAATCCTCAAAGTGACATATTTTCTCCTTAATATTTTTAAAAGGTACCTGGCTACAAGAAAGAATAGTGTCTGGAATTTTAAAAGCTTATCTTAAAACAAGCAGCCATCTAAGTTAGGTGTCAACTAAGTTCACACAGAAGAAGCACATCAGCCTCTGTGATCCAAGGATTGTAAACAATAAAATCCAAATCTGGAGGAGGGAACAGTATCCGAGCTTAAATTCTGAATGCTATTTGCAGAAGGCTATGGATGACAGTGGAAACCCAAGATCCATTTGCAGGGTCCCCATGTGGATTAAGCCTCAGTGAATCCCCTCTGACCAGGAATGTGAATAACCTTGCTATCAGACAGAGAGCATTGTCATAGCCTCAGAGGCTGGGGGAAAATTTGGTACTAACAACAATTGCTATAAGAAAAAATAAAATGTTCTAAAATTGATTGTGATTGTTGCATCTTTTCATAACGTGATTAGACTATTGAATTGTATAATGTGTAAGCTATATGTCAATTGAAAAAAAGGTATTTTGCAGCAGATTTACCCAATGCATCCTTTGATCTTTTGACTGCTGCTTCCATGAACAGTTGATTGTGGATCCAAGCAAGAGAAAATCAATGAAAACTTTAGTCTTTTCTCTGTTGCCTACTGATCCACTTGTGAGGATTTTTTTTACATTGAGTTGTAATCTGTCCTTATTTATGATGAATACCATGTGGAAAACATTGATGGCCAATCTGGTGACTTCACTTGCTATTTGGATGTGGGCCCTGTGAGAACTACCACTGGAAATAAAGTTTTGAGAACTGTGAAGGGAGCTATGGATGGAGGATTGTCTGTCTCTTATAGTGCCAAGTCTTTCCCTGGGAAAGATTCAGAAAACAAAGAATTCAAAGAAGACACATAGGTCAGAAGGTTTGAAGATTATATTCTGTACCTAATAGAAGAAGATGGAGATATTTTCAATTCATAAAGAACAACATAATTCCTGACATGATAAGGGAGATGAATAAAAAGTACATGCTACCATACAAGATATTTGAATTTATTGGATGCCTAAGAAAGATGGTAAATGGAAGAGATGGAATCATCCCCAAATATCTCTTCCCCTGCAAACAGATTAGGTCTCTTAGAAGATTGCAGCCTTTCTCAGAGCTTAGGAGAGAGCTGGTGAGAGCGAAATGAAACCATACTTTGCTATGAATGTTTTCCACAGAAAGATAATAACCTTATTTACCAACCCACACACAAAAATCAAGTAGAAACAATTGAGAATAATTTTAATAGTATATTTTATTTAGCAAATATACATTTTAACATATAATCAATATAAAATATTATTAATGTTATATTTTATATAACTTTTAAATTTTCTTTGAAACGTGTATATTAAACTTATAAGCATATCTCAGTTTGGACCAGTAATATTTCAGTTGCTCAATAGTCACACAAAGCTAATGACTTCTATACTGGATAACTCAATGGTACACCTTGCTTCCAGGAACACTAAAATATTTTGTTATTTTTATGTTAAGTGATGAGGAAAGGCACATCCGTTGGCATTAGTCTGATCATAATTTGTTTAGCAGAAAATTGATCTTTCAGTTATTACCTGCATAGTCTACAAACCACAAGGTGGAAACAAAGTGCAATATTAATGGATCTTTTAGCTCTATTGATGTCTCCTCCACTGTTTTTGGAGAGTAAGGCTCCTAATCCAGGATATTTTTATTCTAAAAACATTCTCTAAGGCAGAGGAGCCCTGAACTAAAAGATTAAACGATTTAAGGTGCAGACTTTAGGATAGAAGAAGAGTCACTTGCTTCTCAAATCATTCAAGTGATCCAAGGGAAAGACCAACAGATTCAGCTAGCAAACCCAATTCATTCCAAATTTGTGTTTGAACAGGGAAAAAATTTGAGAACTAAATCTATTTTCCCATAAGAAATAATGGAAACCCAAACATGGGGTTCTGAGACCTCAAATTTACATTTATGAATTCATTTTTCCAGGACTTTAACACAAAATTACTAGCCCAAGGTTGTGGAAATATTCCCCCAAACAGCTATAAACAATAAGTACAGTATATTAAGTATAAAAACACAATACTATAGTTAATAAAGTTAACTTATTTTTGATCATATTTTGTTTAAAAACCCATTTGTTGAGAACGAGGGAGTTTGGAGCAGAAACCTAAAACTCATCTGTAGACAACAGGACACCCCCTCACAGAAGGGTCACAAGGAATGGGTGAGTCAACCAGGGCACAGTATAGCACCAATGAAACACACACTATTCCTCTGGTTCTCTGAGGCTTCCTCATGCCCCACAATCATGACCCCAGACCTGCCTTTCACTTTGGGCTAGACTCGAGCATTCACACTGGTACAGAAAAGGGCTCAAGACATGGAATCCAGGTCAGATAAACCCCTCAGGAACAGAATAGGAAGTAGTGATACCAGGAGGGTAGGGAGAAGGTGGAGGGAGGAGGGGATAGACGCATAATCCCCCACAGGCTTCAGTTCAGGGTGAGGAACAACAGAAACCATGGGGAAAAGGAGACAGCGGTCGGTGTTTAGATATAAAAATAATAATTTACAATTTATCAAGGGGTCATGAGGGTGGGAGGGGGTCAGTGAGGGCAAAAAAGAGGAGCTTATTACAAGGGATCAAATAGAAAGTAAAGGTTTAGAAAATTATGGCAACATATGTACAAACATGCTTGATTCAAATGGTGTATGGAATGTTATAAGAGCTGTAAGAGTTCCCAGTAAAATGATTTAAAAAGCCCCAAACCATGCATTTTTGGGATGATACACTACCACGGGCTTCATTTTAAACTCCACATTAGCATTCCCACACAGTAAAGTAAAAGTATCTTTATAGGTTTGTGGCATGATAGTGCCTTTCCTTCTTTAGTAATGAAGGTCCCATTGGGCGTTCCCCCCGCCAAATAAGTCTGGTTTGGGGGTAGTTGAACACCACTGGAGAACGAATCCACAGCCTCCGCATATTCAGCAAATTCAGGCAAAAATTTATCAGGTTCATCTCTATTTGCACTTACCTCTTCCACATGGCTCACTATGCGGTGTATACCTGTTCTCCATTTGAAGTTTTCAAACCAGTCATGGCTGGCTTTGAGTACATGGGCTGCTCAGCGCTTGCTCTCCCAACATTTTCCATGAAATCACTATGGAGGCTTGCAGCCTTCCCACATGTCGCCGCCAGGGATGCGCTATCGCCGTCCAGTTGTTTCTGATGTATCCAAATGAACAGTCACCTTTTAACCTTTTTGGTAATCTGGGTTCCTTTTTCATGGCTAAGGATTTCACACATTTTTCTATGTTAGTTACTTCAATTACTTTAAAAAATGCTGATAATATCAGCAAAAGTGGTGATAAATAGCCATTGTTAAGCTGTCAAATCAGACAACTGGTGGCCTTATTGAAATAGCTCATTGATTTCCTTCTTTCACTCGATCATGGTTCTCACCAATTTCCTCTGAGCTTTCCTGCTGGTATCACTGACTTTCTTTGGAGCCAGGGTTCCAATATTCAATGCAGGCAGAGTGCACGATGATGAATGTTTAATGTGCTAGCGCTGTATGTTGTCTGGCGAAGGCAGCACTTAGACGGAAGCGTCACCTCTTTGTGTCCTTAGCAAGATGAAACGCAGGACTCGCTTTCAGCCCTTACAGATTTTTTCAGGTTGGATATTCAGTTCAATTATCGAGCTAATTACAAATACTGAGCAGACTGTTCTGAATTTAGCTGTTTCAGTAGTAGAATGTTCGAGCTTGGAGCTATTGAACAATCAAGTTATCACTGTACTAAATCCTAGCCTGGCAACTCCTTCCCTTTTCTCTTCCCTTTGGTGGTGAAGTAAAACTACTGGGCATAGCTCTTCTAGTCATAGAGTGCGTAATTCCCACCAAATGTCTATTTTTAATTTACTGGCTTAGGCAGTCATTTGACTGTGTAGGTCATAACAAACTATGAATATCATTGAGAAGAATGGGAATTCCAGAATGTTTCGTTGTGCGTTCAAGAAGTAGTTCTGCAAGCAGAACAATGGAATATGGCATGGTTTAAAATCAGGAAATGTGAGTATCCTCTTACCATCCCTATTCAATCTATATGCTAAGCAAATAACCAGAGAAGCTTTTTAACAACCTGCGATGTGCTGATGACTCAACCTTGTTTGCTGAAAGTGAGGAGGACTTGAAGCACTTCTTTTTAAAAATAAAACATTTTATTAGGGGCTCATACAACTCTTATCACAATCCATACATATACATACATCAATTATATAAAGCACATCTGCACATTCCCTGCCCCAATCATTCTCAAAGCATTTGCTCTCCACTTAAGCCCTTTGCATCAGGTACTCTTTTTTCCCCCTCCCTCCCCACTGCCCCCTCCCTCATGTGCCTTGAAGCACTTCTAATAAAGGTCCAGGATTGCATCCATCAATATGGAAGGAAGACTAACACCCTTGGAAGACCAAGGGTTTTCATCTTGCTTTGATCCATAATACGCTCCTGGAAGCAGCACTTAAGACAGTGGTTCTCAACCTGTGGGTTGTGACCCCTTTAGGGGTTGAACAACATTTGCACAGGGGTCTCCAGATTCATAACAGTAGCAAAATTACAGTTATGAAGTAGCAATGAAAATAATTTTATGGTTGGGGGGGTCACCACAATATGAGGAACTATAGTGAAGGGTTGAGGCATTAGGAAGTTTGAAAACCACTGACTTAAGAGATCCAAGGATGGATTGAGCTGGGTAAATCCGCATAAGACCTCTTTGAAATGTTGAGAAGGAAGGATCTCTTTGAGGACTGATCCAAGAGATGATGCTTTCAATTGCCTCATATGTATGTGAATGTGGACATTGACTAAGAAAGACTGAAGAAGAATCTATGCATTTGAATTATAATACTGGGGGAAATATTGAAAGTACCATGGACTGCCAAAGGAACAAACACATCTGTCTCGGAAGAAGTCAGCCAGAATTCTCCTTAGAGATACTTTAGACATGGTACCAGGAAAGACCAGTCATTTAGAGAATCATCATGCTTGGTAAACCAAATATCAAGCTCACAGCCATCAAGTTGATAGCAACTCATAGCAACCCTGTAGGACAGGTTTGAACTGCCTCTGTGGGTTTCTGAGACTGTATGTCTTTACAAGAGTAAAAAGCCCTGTCTCTCTCCTGTGGAGTGGCTGGTGGTTTCAAACTGCTGACCTTTGCAATTAGCAGCCCCATGAGTAACCACTGGACCACTTGGATTCCTTGATAAAGTAGAGGGGCAGCAAAAAGAAGAAAGCCCTCAACAACATACAGCGGCTGCAACAATGGGCTTAAACATAAGAACAATTGTGAGGATGGTGCAGAACTGAGCAGTGTTTCGTTCTGTTGTATACAGGGTCACTGTGTGTCAGAACCAGCTCACTCAATGGCACCTAAAAATAACAACATGCAAATTAAAAATAAACAAACTCACTGCCACTGAATTCATTCTGACTCGTACCAACAAGATAGGATAGAGTAGAATTACCACTATGGTTTTCTGAGACTGTAACTCTTTCAGGACTAGAAAGCCTCATAATTTTTCTGCAGTGAAGCTAGATTTGTTTTGAACTGCTCACCTTGTGGTTAACAGCCCAATGTAGAACTAATATACCACCAGGGCTCCTGACCATGAAAATAGGGTGTGTGAAACACTAACAGAGGGATTGGTTAGTTTTGCTATTCCACTGGGTAGATAGGTGAACCATCCAGAAACAGGAAGAGGGGAATCCCATGATCATCAAGAAAGAATAGCCATTGGTGGAGTATATGCAAGATCTCCATCTGAAATGCCAGAGGCAGCAGAAGCCACAGTACCAAGACTATGACACAGAACAGAGGAATTGCATCGAGAGCATGAGGCTAAGCGGAATGCCACTGGGAGGCTGTGGTGCAGATCAGCTCGGCTTCCTGGCCTACTAAACAAGGAAAGCTGAGTGTTTGGGGGTGGGAAACTGGCTTGCAGAGTGGGGTTTACTTTGGCCATTTACCAGCACTAAAAGAGTTTCAGGAGCCCTGGTGGCACAGTGGATTATATGTTAGACTGATAACAGTAGACTTCGCAGTTGGAGATCACCTGCTGCTTAGTGAGAGAAAGATGGGCTTTTTAGCTCCCATAAAGATTTACAGTTTTGGTGGGTGCATAAGCAAATGTAGCAAAGAAAGCTGATGGTGTCCAGCTATCAAAAGAGATAGTGTCTGGGGTCTTAAAGGCTTGAAGGTGAACAAGCGGCCATCTAGCTCAGAAGCAATAAAGCCCACATGGAAGAAGCACACCAGCCTGTGCGACCATGAGGTGCCAAAGGGACCAGATATGAGGCATCATGCAAAATATATATATATATATATATATATATATATATATATATATATATATACACACCATAGTGAATGAAGGGGGAAGTGCAGAGTGGAGACTCAAAGCCCATTTGTCGGCCACTGGAGATCCCCTCATAGAGGGGTTTAGGTGAGGAGATGGGTCAGTCAGGGTGTGATGTAGTACCGATGAAGAACACAGCTTTCCCCCAGATCCTGGATGCTTTCTCCCCCCAACTACCATGATCCGAATTCTACCTTGCAGGGCTGGATAGGGCAGAGATTGTACACTGGTGCATATGGGAGCTGGAGGCACGGGGAATCCAGGGTGGATGATACCTTCAGGACCAGGGGTGCGAGGGGCGATACTGGGAGAGTAGAGGGTGAGTGGGTTGAAAAGGGGGAACCGATTACAAGGATCCACATGTGACCTCCTCCCTGGGAGATGGAAGGCAGAGAAGGGGGGAAGGGAGACTCTGGATAGGGCAAGATATGACAAAATAACAACCTATAAATTATCAAGGACTCATGAGGGAAGGGGGAGCGGGGAGGGAGGGGAAAAAGAAAAAAAGAGGACCTGATGCAAAGGGCTTAAATGGAGAGCAAATGTTTTGAAAATGATTAGGGCAAGGAATGTATGGATGTGCTTTATACAATTGATGTATGTATGTATGGATTGTGATAAGAGTTGTATGAGCCCCTAATAAAATGTAAAATAAAAAAAAAGATTTACAGTTTTGGAAATCCACAGGGACTATAGAATTTCCATGAGTCAAAATGGACTCCATGCTCATGAATTTTTTGGTTTAAAGGAGCTTTGTATCACTTGCTGGAGCAGGAAAGGAGCCAAGGGATGTCATGTCTGAAAGATTAGAGCAGGAACAAATAAACAGGAAAACAATAGAAAGAACATCAAGACTGCAAGTTGGTTCTTTGAAAAGATTAATAAAATCAAGCAACTGGTAAAAACAACAAAGAAAAATATATAAGTAGTATGAAAAAGAAATGAAATGGACGATGACACAACAGAACCAACTGTAAAAAAGGACAATAACAGAAGGCTGGGAAAAACTTTAGCCTAACACATTTGAAAATATAGAGGTAGACAATTTTAACAGCCATAACAATGGAAGAAAGATTGAGTAATTAGATAATTCCCAATAAAAATTCTCAACCCAAACAGCTTCACTGGCAAATTCTACCAAATATTCACAGGAGTGTTAACACCAATACACTTAAACTATTCCAGAGTGTAGAAAATGATGGAATACTTCCAAATTCATTTTCTGTAGCAAGCATATCTCTGATAGCATGACTAGAAAATAAACATTACTACAAAAGAAAAATCTAGACCAATATCCCTCATGAACATAGACAAATATTCTCAAATTCTAGTCAATAGAATCCAACAACATATCCAAAAATCTCCACACAAAAAAATCTTCCAAACAAAAGCATCATTATCAACTGAGATTCATGTCAATGATGTAATGATAGATTAACCCTAGAAAAACAACAAAAATAGCCCATAACCAAAAATGGGAAAAGAGCTACATGATCATATCAGTTGACACAGGAAAGGGACTTGACAAATTTCAACACCTCTTGCTGATAAAAACTCAACAAAATAACAATAGAATGGTGCATCTCCACTTAATTAAGTGTACATATACAAAAGCTATAGCCAGCATTAATCTCAGTGGAGAAATATTGAAAACAACATTTTCTTTGTTGTTTTCCCAGTTGTTTGATTTTCCTTGCAAAATGGAAGCAGGCAAAGATGCCCTTCTATTTCTAGTCAGTATCGTGCCTGAGACATTTTGGTTTCGTTGTATTTTTATTTCATGTAAGAGGTGCTCTTAGGCATTCACTACCTTTCTCCTTGTTGAACCTAGATGGTAGCTGAGGGCTCGGCAGCTGGTTATAGGAGTTACTGCCCACCCAGGGATGTCCTGGGACTAGTTGTTCATCTAGTACTGTGTACTCTGTGGGTCTAATGAGACACAGTTCATGTGCCATAAGACATGAGAGGAGTGTGCACCTGACCCATGATGACACGCTTCCAACCACAGGTAAAGTAGGGACCGTGCAAGATGGGGCGAGGGGTATCACTGGCTGATAGGCTGATAAAGGTTGGGGCTATCCATGCTTCTGGTCACTAGGAGGGTGTGGGGAAAGGATAGGATCACGTTTTATTCTTTACCATCTACCAGTGTAGGCATTTGTGCTTCACTTTGTGAGTGCAGCAGGATTTTAGGTGACTGTCTCAATTGAATGCCTGGATGGTTCCAGATAAGTTGTTTATTTATCTGTTCTATGTATCTCCTTTTTCACCACCTTTGTTCAGCTTCTTGTCCTAGTCCCTATTAAATTCGCATCTCTATCCTTTCCTCTGAAGCTTAAGGTGTCATGCTTACTAGCCATATGGGTTTCATTTGATTTCTTTTTTTGCCCTTTTGCAGTGTGTCTACCTAATACACCATCTTGCTTTAGGATATAATTTTTTAATGCATTCCACTTTATTTTTATTTATCATTTTATTGGGAGCTCTTACAGATGTCATAACATTCCATGATTCAAATAGATCAAGCATACTTGTACAATCAATTTCAAAACATTTCCTTCCTCTTGAACCCTTTGATATCATCTCCCCTCTATCCACTCCCTCCCCCACCCTCCTCCCAGGAACCCTTGTTATTATTGTTGTATATTATTATTATATTATCTATAACTGTATCTTACCCTATCCAATGTATCCATTCACCTACAATTCTGGTATTTGCTCCCCTCAAGTGGGGTTATACAGTCATCATTGCTACCAGCTCCCTCTTCCCCCCTTTCCTGTCCCCTGAAAAGATTCCACTGTATTTTTTGTGATTGCCCATTTTCTATATTCATATTCAGTACATTATGCATTATAGTTACTGATAGATGTTTGCAGCTGCTTCTCACTTTGACTCGTGCTACATCAGCAAATGAGTCTCATGAGCTTTGCTTCATCTATGTAATTAAAGCTGACTTTGAAGAGATACTTCTTCCCTAGTGCTTCCAAACTAGAGGAGGTTACCTTAAAACCCCATATCATACACATATTCCACTGTTACCCAAAGGGTTTATATTGCCCTTTTATTTCAGAAGTAGAATGCTAGGACATCTTAGTCTAGATCAGAAGTTCCTAACCTGTGGCTGTTGACCCCTTTGGGGGTCAAATGACCCTTTCACAGGGGTGGCCTAGGACTATGGGAAAACACATATTTTCCATGGTCTTAGGAACCGAGACACCGCTCCTCTGTCTCCAGGTGGGTCCATCCACAGGCAGATAAGCCCAAATATGTGTACCCGGTGTGAAGAATGTTGCCCATGCTACACCATGCTTCAAGACAAAATTTCACTCATTTGTAAGTAGAAATAAATATTTCACAACAGATAATTACATGTTGTTTTGGGATTAATTACTATGCTTTAATTATGTTCAGTTTGTAACAATGAAAATACATCCCTGCATATCAAAGGTAGAATTGGGATCATGATAGTGGGGGGAGGAAGCATTTACAAATTAGAGGAAAGTCCCAAAGCCATTTGTAGGCCACTGGACATCCCCTTACAGAAGGGCCGTGTGGAGGAGACGAGCCAGTCAGTGCAGAGTAGCAACAATTAAAAATACAACTTTCCTCTAGTTCCTAAATGCTTCCTTCCCCTCCCCTCCCACTGTCACGATCCAAATCCTACCCTGCAAGTCTGACTAGATCAGGGGATGTACACTGGTACAGATGGGAATTAGAAACATAGGGAAGCCAGGGCAGATGATCCCCTCAGGGCCAATGGTGTGAGTGGTGATACTGAAAGGGTATAGGGAGAGAGGGGTTGGAAAGGGGGAACCTATTTTAAGGATCTTCATGTGACCTCCTCCCTGGGGGACATACAACAGAAAAGTGGGGGAAGGGACATGTGGGACAGAGCAAGATATGACAAAATAATAATTTATAAATTATCAAGGGTTCATGAGGGAGGGGGAGGGGAGGGAGAGGGGAAAAATGAGGACCTGATGCCAGAGACTTGGGTGGAGAGCAAATGTTTTGAGAATGATGGGGGCAACAAATGTACAGAGGTGCTTTACACAATTGATGTTTGTATGGATTTTGATAGGAGTTGTATGAGCCCCTAATAAAATGATTTAGAAAAAAATGAGCTGATACCAAGGGCTGAAGTAGAAAGCAAATGTGTTGAGAATGATGATGACAACAAATATACAAATGTGCTTGATACATGGATGTATATATAGATTGTGATAAGAGTTTTACGAGTCCCCAATAAAATCATTGAAAAAAAAGTTATGTTTCATCGTTGCTACCCTATACCCTGACTGGCTCTTCTCCCCACAACCCTTCAGTAAGGGGGTGTTCAGTTGCCTACAGATGGGCTTTGAGTCTCCACTGTGCATTCACCCATATTTACAATGATATGATTTTTTGTTCTTTGATGCTTGATACCTGATCCCTTTGATACCTCGTGGTCACACAGGCTGGTGTGCTTCTTCCATATGGGCTTTGTTTCTTCTGAGCTAGATGGCTGCTTGTTTATCCTCAAGCCTTTAAGATCACATATACTATATCTTTTGATAGCCTGGCACCATCAGCTTTCTTCACTACTTTTGCTTATGCACACATTTGTCTTCAGTGATCATATTGGGAAGGTGGGCACACACTGATAGGATTTTTTGTTCTTTGATGTCTGATGTTCCCTTTGATCCTCGTGGTCACATAGGCTGGTGTGCTTCTTCCATGTGGGCTTTGATGCTTCTGAGCTAGATGGCTGCTTGTTTACCTCCAAGCCTTTAAGACCCCAGATGATATCTGTCAGGGGAAGCCTGCCCCTAACACATCATTACGGGCCCGGTAGGCACAATTGTACAGCAATAATAAGTAAAGATCATAGTAAAGTTGTAGAGAGCATGAGAGAAAGAAGAGAAGTATTGAAATAAATGGAGTCAGACACAATTCATGGTAGCCTGCTCACCTCAGCCCTGCTGGTTGGTCCACGTGGAGGGAGAGAGAGATCTTTAATGGTAGCCCAGGGTTTTTATATTCTATGGGGACATGCAAGCCCCCTAATTGCAGGTGAGGACATACATCTCAGGAAGGGGTTGTGCTATAGGTAATACAGTAATGAGAGGTGTGCTCTAGGGACATACATGCTATAGAAAGAGGAGGGATTGGGGGTATACATGAGACAAGATGGGCGGATCCTAGATTTAGAATGGTAACTTAACTTTGGATGTCACAGAGCCAGTTTGGCCTGTTCCCTGGCTCAACTGATAGAGACCATTATTGGTAGGGTGTGAACACTTGGTAGCAGGCTTCAGGGAGAAATAGTTTATTATCCGAGTAGCAGGGAGCAAGGCCTACCCTGTAGTCTGGTGACTCACTGCCCTAGAGGCCTACCCTGTAGTCTGGTGACTAACTGCCCTGGGGAGGATGTCTGTAAGTGTCTGGCTTCCCCCCACAAGTCCCCCTTTTCTTTTATATATAAAATTCAAAAGCCACATGGGCAATATGGTTATTTTCTATTCATTAAAAGCTGTCAAGACAAATCTTCATGATCCATTTAATATAGCCCCAAAATGAGGCTTAATAGAAACATTTAGAATCCAGGCACTGGGGATAAAGACCCTTTATGTCCATCTGCTATTGGAGGAAGGTATGAGAGAGGCTGGATGCCGCGGTGGGAAGAAATAGAGCCAAATAGGAATGTCTGCTTCTATAGTCAGAGCCGCCAGCCACACAGCAAACAGCTATGTGCTTGTAAGAGACAACCTTATATCAGTGCCATGTAGGAGGGTAAAGTGAGGAACAATGCCATGAGAATGTGATTAGGACTTACCTACAACTCACAAGGGTGGAGGGCCCCCTCTATCACTAGAAACCTAGCCTGCCAGGCTCCTTTGTGAGACAATGAAGGATTCGTCCTTAAACACTCTCTTCCCGTTCTCTGCTCCTCATGGTATTTGCCTTATGTGCGAACTTCAAAAGTGCCATAGAGGCCGTGTGATTCTCCTTCACATGCCTTAGCTTCCTATAGAAGCAACACGGGATCGCCAGGACGAAAATTGTGATAATGAACAGCACTGTTAGGCTGGAACCCAGCCTATGAAAAATACTTTGAACCCAAGCACGAGGGTCCAATCCTTCTATGCCATTCACCAATTGCTTAATTATGTCAGAGCCAGGAGATGCCTCAAGTCTGTCTTTGAATGAATAGAAAATATCCCTTTTAAGCTGATCAACATCTAACGAAATGTCTCCCTTAAACCCTTGCAACTGTTTCCTAATCAAACTCTAACCATGCAATGTTACATTATATAGTTAAGGACTTACACGGAAATCAGTTACATTCCAATCACATCATAGCATTGACAAGTCCAAAATCTTAATCTTTTAGCAAAACAGTCTGCAGTAATAGTCCAGTTACTATTGTATAAAATGTTCAGTTATGACAGAGTCCCAGAGGGTCCCTTAGACAGCGTCAGCAATGGAAGAAATATCTCAGCAGTTAGCAATCGCCATTCTCAGGGATCTGTGAGGTCTTCTTGATGTTTTGGATAACTTCAGTATCCGGACAGGGGGACCAGGTCACACATCAGCTTCCCTGCTTTCTTCTGGGCCCTGCTGGCTAAAGAGGAATCTACCTATCTCCTTTGCCTGTGAAAATATAAACAAATAGCCCCTCTCTTCGGGGTGTCATTAACCTGAAAAAGGAGTTATGATTAAGATTGGGTGGCTTCTCCATCTCTTCTTTATTCATCTTTCTCTAAACGTGGTTGCATCCTTTTAAAGAGAGTCCATCAGCTTTATTCTGTACAAACAAAAATGGCATAGCCCTTTCTCCAGGTGACAGATTAACCCGGATCCCAAACGCGGTTTCCATCATCTTCAGATTTCTTAGGATCAATTTTCTCTGTAGAATTGAAAACGTGTTTATCTTCCCTAATTTTATTACAAGCTTTTAGTAAGGAGGAAATTTTTTTGGTTAAAATGACTAAATGAAGAGTCCTCTTCTCCCCCTTCTGTTTTAACAACTTAGATTTCAAAGCACTGCTAGCAATCTCAGTTGATTTGCTAGTCTCAGACCCAGGAAAACTACTAGTTAGATAGCCTTCATTGTTATGTAAATTTTTACTAGAGGCTTTTAGAGAATCTGGAGAGCTAACATGTAAATTTTGGCTCCCAGAGCTCAGAGAATTAAGAGAGCTGACTAGTTGGGAAAACTTCTTACCATACTTTGAAACACTGCAAAAATTTTTAAGAAATTTGTTCAGTTGTTCTTTAAGTAACTTAGCCAGCAGACATTTTTTTCTCCAAGTTTGCCAATAAGGTTATAGGCTCAATTAAGCTGTTTTGCCTTTCAGGCTTCTCACACTGTATGATTTTACAATCTTGCCATTGTCTCTCTTGATTAACTTCACTCATTCCTTCCATGCTGGATTTAGAGGAAGTTAATGGGAGGGTCTTAGGCCCTCCTGAATGACCTAAAGCAATGGCCCCTTATCCAAAGTTTAAAAACCTTTTCCCTTCAATTTCTAATTCCACACGGGGGCGCTGTTGTTTCCCCACAACAGCATTCCAGAAGACCCCTTGGTTTAAAAGGTGGTCAGATTTCTCAAGTATTCTTTCTTGATAGATATACATTTTTACTCTAGGAATACAAGGAAGCAAAAATTGGCTTAAGCGATCTTCTTTTATAAACCATGATACATCAGAATTTATCACTGCCTTAATTTCTTTTTCATAATCCAGATCAATAACTCCAGCAACACCTTGAGGATTTATGTTGGGCTTTCCTAGTAACCATCCTATAGTTCTTTTAGGTAGTGGATCCCATTTACCGCTCTTAATTCTTTCTGATTCAATCACAGCTTTTGGCTTTTCCTTACAACTCTGATCAACTCCAGTATCAATTTTAATTCCCTGAGTACTTAGATTAAATCCTCCTGATAGAAACTGTATTACTCTTTCAAAAAGATGTCCTGCCTTTTAGAATCAAACTGCTGTGAGGGCTTCTGAGCCATTTCTTGGTTACTCAAACCAACTACAGTGAGAACAGAGGCTGGGCTTTTGCCTGTTTGGCTAGTTCTGGTCTCCTGTTGTGAGGCTGGGAGATACCTGCCATTTCTGCCATGCAAAGATTCTCTTGCTGGGTTAGGCAGAAGCCTTGCCTTCTGAGCTCTGTTAGGTGGGACTTGGATAAAGCTCCTTCCTCTGTTTTCCCGCCTGGAAGCCTTTGCTAATGGCAACCCTTCACTGTTGAACTTTGAGTGACATGGACTCGACCAATGAGTTCCCTTCCTACAGTGGGGACAGAGTTCAGGTTCTTTTAAACCACAATCAGGTGGCCCTGGCCCCTGCTCCGGCGGAGGCCGCAGTTTGCTTTTCACGGCCAGGCTGACCGGCCTGTGCTGTCTGCACTCTCTTTGAAGATGACCTGTCTTTCCGCAACTAAATCACTCTTTTCTAGGTCTGATATAATTTTCCAAGGCTGCTGCCATGAGGTCTGCCTTTACATTCCTGCATATCCTAAAATAATCCAGCAATGTGCTCTGTTCCCTGTAGGGACACAAGGCATTTTTACAGTGCCTATTAGAGAAATCATAAGATAGCTTATGCACTATATCTCTTACTGCCTGGACATTCTTCACACATTTGGAAATAGCATCTTCCAGTCGGGGCACAAAGTCAGCATAAGGCTCATCACTCCGTTGTCTTACAGCCGTGTAACTTGGCTTTCTCTCTTCTGATGGAATTACTTTTCCCAGGCACTTAAGCCAACTTCACGTATCTGTCCTATTGTCTGTTCAGTAAACTGCAGTTGAGACTCAACTGTGATATAACTCTCATCTCCTAGCAATTGATGAACCCCTACATCTATCCCATCCCCAGCATTCTTCCGAGCTCGTGCAAGGGCTGCCTCGTTCCACAGCATCTGATATCGCAAAGATTCTGATGGGGAAAAGCACACTTTCATCAAAGCTTTCCAGTCTGCCGGGATCCAGTATTCCATATCCGCCAGATTCTTGACCATACCAATTACAAATGGTGAATCTGGACCATAACTAGATACAGCTTGCTTGAGATCTTTCAGCAGCTTAAAGAGAAAGGCAGTATATCACCGTTCTTGATTCCCTTCCGGGGTGCTGCTTGTCGGGCTCCCTGTCTATACTTCTAACAGGATAAGTCATTCTGAATTCGAAATCTGCTTCTTGAGCTATTCTCTTCTCCACAGTGAGAGCAAAGGTGCTTTCCTACTCCCTGACTCTTTGCCTCTCACTTTCAAAGCCTCACTTTCTAGGTTAAATCTCTCTATTTGCATTTCTTTGGATCTAATCTCTTCTCCAGCACTGGCTTGCTTGATAGTATTGTGATTCCCTGCTCTAGACTCTGGCAGGGCAGATGCTTCTACTCTGTTATCTCCTGATTCAAACTTCCTTTTCCCAGCTACACCTAAAATTTTCTCATCTACCTGAAAGTCACTCTGGCTGCTTCTCACCCGATTTAAGTCTGTGTAGCTTAGAAGTTTCTCACTACTCTGCTGGTCTTAGTCCTTCTCTCTCTCACCCTGCAGCAGCTCCAACACTGCTTTAATCTGCACCCACAGCTCCCAGGTCTCCATGGGTATGCTCTGTCCTTCCCTGTGAGCTTTTCTTAAATTAATGGCTCCCTTGTCCCAGATCTCCGTATCCAAGTCTCCTGACCCCTGAAAAGAAGGATTAAATTTCTTTACCACTTTAAGAAACTTTCATTGTCTTATTCCTTACCACTACATTTTGTTTCTTCAAGAGGTGGCAAAGAGTGATACCATGCTCTGTATCCTTGCTCTTTGCCTGACCCACATCTCACTTGGACTAAAAAACATACTTAAAAAATAAACAAAAAAATATCCTGATTCACCCTCACTGTCCGGTGAGGCCATACAATTGTTACACGGGATATAACTCAAAAAAGTTCTTTTCCTATGGGGCCCCACGTAATGGGTGCCCTATGTCAGGGGAAGCCAGCCCCTAACACATCATTATGGATCTGGTAGGCACAATTGTACAGCGATAATAAGTAAAGATCATAGTAAAGTTACAGAGAGCATGAGAGATAGAAGAGAAGTATTGAAATAAATGGAGTCAGACACAATTCATGGTAGCATGCTCACCTCAGCTCCGCTTGGTGGTCCACATGGAGGGAGAGAGAATCTTTAATGCTATCTCAGGCTTTTTATACTCTCTGGGGACATGCAATCCCCCTAATTACAGGTGAGGACATACATCACAGGAAGGGGTTGTGCTATAGGTAATACAGTAATGAGAAGGGTTGTCTAGGGACATACATACAATAGGAAGAGGAGGGATTGTAAATGCTTGGTGGCAGGCCTCAGGGAGAAATAGTTTATTGTGCCGAGTTGCTGGGAGCAAGGCCTACCCTGTAGTCTGATGACTCACTGCCCTCGGGGAGGATGTCTGTAAGTGTCTGACCTCCCCCCACACCTATCTCTTTTGACAGTCAGGCACCATCAGCTTTCTCTACCACATTTGCTTATGCACTCGCTTTGTCTTCAGCAATTGTTTTGGGAAGGTATGCATCATGGAATGGGCACCTCATATCTTAAACACCTTGAACAAGGACACCTTCAAAACCCTGAATGAACTTTATTTACAACCCTCACATCCTCATATCCCGAAACAGGTATCAATTCATTTAATGCCCTACCAGTTTCCTTACAATATGATGTTCCCTTTTCCTTGCTTTGGGCAAGTGATTCCCTTGTTTTTTTGATGCCCTCAGGATGTGCTTAATTGTTTACTGGGTAATCTTTCCCTGGAAATCTTATAAGACAAAGTAGAACTTCCCCATAGGATTTATCAGGCTGTATTCTTTATCTGAAGCAGATTGCACCATCTTTCTCCTATGGACCAGCTAGTGGGTTCTCACTGCTGATGTGTATTTTAGTGGCTAACTGTTTTAACCACTGTGATACCAGGACTCCAAATGCAATCACAAGTTCTTAAACATGGAAGAAAAGGGCAGGTGTGGAAAGAGTGATGTGACATAAGACGGACTTAATCCAAAATTCCTGGGTTTGAAGATGGAAGAAAGATATCCAAAAGTGAAGGAATGTGGCAGCCTTTATAAACTGGAAAAAGGAAGGAAATGAATTCTTCTCTGAAACTTTTGCTGTAACATGGTGAAACCTGTATCAGACTTCTGACCTCCATACTTATTAAGATAATAAATGTATGCAGTTTTAAGCCACTAAATTTGTGTTGACTTGTTACAATAATGAAAGAAAACCAATATAATTGAAAATTTTAAATATACTCTTTATTTTTAACTTGTAATATCTCTGCAGGTCTATGTAGATACTATATGCGGGATAAACAATCTGGAGGAGGAAACAACTGGTGTGACAGTTCCGGGGGGATATGGGAGAGGGGGAGGCGGGGGTGGTCGTGGTGGAGTAAGAGGGTATTAACAAACTGAGGGACAAGGGAACAATAAGCAATCCAAAATCGATGGTGAGGAGGGTGTAGTAGGCCTGGTAGGGGCTGATCTAGGGCAATGTAACCAAGAGGAAATACTGAAACCCAAATGAAGGCTGAGTATGATAGTGGCATAAGAGGAAAGTAAAAGAAAATAGAGGAAAGAACTAAGAGGCAAAACTAGAGGTCTAAATATAGGCAAGTCCATATGTAAATATATATGACAATGGGGAAATCAATCTATGTGCATGTATTTATAGGTTTTAGTATTAAGGTAGCAGATGGACATTGGGCCTCTACTCAAGTACCCCCTCAATACAACAACATTTTGTTCTATTAAACTGGCATTCCATGATGTTCACCTTCCCGATATAATCGCTAAAGACAAAGTGGGTACATAAGCAAATGTGCTGAAGTAAGCTGATGGTGCTTGGCTATCAAAAGCTGTAGCATCTTGGGTCTTAAAGGTCTGAAGATAAACAAGTGGCCAACTAGCTGAGAGACAACAAAGTCCACATGGAAGAAGTACACCAGCTTGTGTGATCATGAGGTGTCTTTGGGATCAGCTATCAGACATCAAAGAACAAAAAAATCATATCATTCTGAATGAAGGGGAGTGTGTAGTGGAGACCCAAAGCCCATTTGTAGGCAACTGTACATCCCCTTATAGAAAGATCATGGGGAGGACAGGAACCAGTCAGGGTGCAGTATAGCAATGATGATATATACAACTTTCTTCTAGTTCTTTATGCTTCCTCCTCCTACTATCATGATCCCAATTCTACCTTACAAATCTGTCTATACCAGCGGATGTACACTAGTACAGATAAGAACTGGAAACACAGATATTCCAGGACAGATTAACCCCTCAGGACCAATAATGAGAGTAGCAATACTAGGAGGGGAAGTGGAAGGTGGGGGTAGAAAGGGGGAACCGATCACAAGGATCTATAACCCCCCTCCCTGGGGGACGAACAGCAGAAAAATGGATGAAGGGAGATGTTCGACAGTGAAAGACATTACAAAATAATAATTATTTATAAATTATCAAGGATTTGTGAGGGAGGAGGAAGGGGAAAGAGGGGAAAAATGGGGAGAGGATACCAAGGGCTCAGGTAGAAAGCAAATGTTTTGAGAATGATAATGGCAACAATTGTACAAATGTGCTTGACACAATTGATGTATTTCTGGATTGTGATAAGAATTGTACGAGCCCCCAATAAAATGATTTTTAAAAGAAAAATATAAACTTATAAAAAACACAGTAGGTGAAAGTTTTTAGGTGAAAGTTTACAGAGGGGATCATGATTTTACATTCAATACTTCAGATATATGGTTGATTTCACTTACTCCCTCTGTTTCTGGTTTCCATTCCCCTGTATTTCCTCTTTCTGAACATTGTCTTTGGGAAGATGCTACCCTTTTGATTTTAAATGGTTGATTATGCTAATGTGGAGGTGAGTTCTGTTCCTGACCTGAAAGGTCACAATAGCCCATAGTCCTGGGGATCCCACCAGGCTGTCTCTGACCATTAAGTCTGTTCTTTATAGGATTTTGAGTTCTAGTCCACATTTTTCTCCCATTCTGTCTAAAAACTT
Source organism: Tenrec ecaudatus (assembly GCF_050624435.1). Lineage (NCBI taxonomy): Eukaryota > Metazoa > Chordata > Mammalia > Afrosoricida > Tenrecidae > Tenrec > Tenrec ecaudatus. The sequence continues at coordinate 56,786,500 of NC_134548.1, read as the reverse complement.
CTAATATGAACTTTTTCAAGGGAGTTGGTACTAGTAGCAGGGCACCATCCAGTTCTTCTGGTGTCAGGTTTATGAAAAGTGCTATTTCTATGGCCCATTAGTCCATTGGACTAATTGTTCCCATGTTTCTTTTTTACTTTTATCACTTTCCTCTGGCCAAAGAGAAATCAATATTAGTGCGTTAGATGGCTTCTCACCAGTTGTTTTATTTTTTAAGGAATATTTTAAGATTGCAAATTAAGTTTTCAATTTCAGATAATCAGTTTTGTATTCAACAATTTAAGCTACATATTACTCCCCCAATAGCTTCCCCTAGCAGCCCTGGTGGCATATTGATTATGCATTGGCCTGGTGATCACGAGGTTGGAAGTTTGAAACCATTAGCCACCTCTTGGGAAAACGATGAGGCTTTCTACTCCCACCAAGAATTACAGTCTTTGAGAAAATGAAGAGATGTATGCTATCTCATGTTCATTGCAGCACAGTTCAAGATAACAAACATCTGGAAACAACTCAAATGTCTATCAATGGAAGAATAGATAAAGGAACTATGGTACATACATACAATGGAATACTATGCAAGTCTAAACAACAACTATCAAATCATGAAACACTTCAGTTTTTTGCTTTATTATGGTAGATCTATTTAGAGAATATTAACATCTTAAAAATATTAAGCCTTCCAAACCATGAATGTAGGATGTCATTTCATTTATTTGGGTGTTCTCTAATTTTTTTCAGTGATGTTTTGTAATTATCAATGCACAAGATTTGTCCTTCATTCATTAAATTTATTCCATTTGCAAAAGTATCAAATATAATTATATTGTATTTGATGCTATTGTAAATGGAATTGCATTTTAAATTTCATTTCAATGTTCTATTATATTAATACAACAGATCTTTGTATATTGATCTTGAAACCTGTGACCTTGCTAATGCCATTCATTGTTGTTGTTAATGCCCTTGAGTGGGTTCCATCTCATAGTTACCCTAAGTACAACAGAAATAAACACTTCCTGGTCCTGCATCATTCTGTCAATTATTGTTATGTTTGAGCCCATTGTTGCAGCCACTGTGTCACTCTAATTCCTTGATGGTCTTCTTCTTTTTCACTGCCCCTCAACTTTTTCAAGCATAATGTCCCATTCCAGGGATAGACCTCTCCTGATAATGTCCCAAGTACTTGAGACAAAGTTTCACCATCCCTGTTTCTGAGGAGCCTTCTGACTATAGTTCTTCCAAGACAGATGTGTTGGTTCTTCTGGCAGTCCATGGTATGTTCAATATTCTTCACCCCACAATCATTCAGATGCAGTGGCTCTTCTTCAGTCTTCCTTATTCAATTTCCATCTTTCATATACATATAAGGTTATTGAGAATACCATGGCTTGGGTCAAGCACACCTTATGCGTTAGTCTGGATTGACTAGAGAAGCATATTCATAGACACTTTTTTATGTGTATAAGAAAGAGCTTTATATAAAAGAGCAATTGCACATATATATGAAAGCATCCCAGCCCAGTCCAGATCAAGTCCATAATTCTGATATTTGCTCATATGTCTGATACCAATCTATAAATTCACATGCAATGACACCAAATGCAGGAAGGTGAGTACATAGTCTTGTGAATCTTGTGACAGTGGAAGCATCTCAGTGCTCCTCCTGCTTCAGGGCTCAGCGTGGCTCCATCTGGCTAGTTATCAGGAATGTGAAGCAGAGAGTGTGTGTGTTCTGCCTTCAGGGAGGAAGAAAGGAGTTCCCAGAATCCTCAGGAGAAGGTCATGCTCATACAGAGGCATGATTGGTTATGACCTGATTGGTAGCTAGACTCCACCCCTTCACTCACGTTGACAGGAGATTATGTAACTGCCATACACTAGTTTTCAAAGTAACATCCTTTTGGTTCAACACTTTACATAGTTCTTGCGAAATAGATTACCAATACAGTGCAAGGAGCAGTAAATTTCCAACAATATTCAGGAAAGGAGAGTGAGATTGCTTGCATAATAGAGGAATACAATCACTAAATGATACAAAAAGCCAATGTCACTAATGTACTTGTAGAAACTGTTTAACTGGTATGTTTTGCTGTGCATATTTTGAACAAAAAATTAAGGGAAAAGGGTATTGTTAGTATCTATAGGATAAATAATTTGAAAATAGTAGAAACAACCAAATATATATGTGTAGGTATATATTTAGTGGTAAGCATATATCTTTTTTTCACTCCAAAATAATTGATTCTGATTCTGTCCCTGAAGGGTTTCTGATTCAGTAAATCTTTACAGGAGCAGAAGTGTCATCTTCCTCTCTCAGAGTCTCAGAGTGGCTGGTAGTTTGGAACTGCTGACCTTGAAGTTAGCAACAAAAGGTATAACTCATTACACCACAGGGCTCCTTTATATGTATATAGGTATGCATATAAGTAGTTGTTAGATGCCATCAAGCCGAACTTGACTAATAGCCTATGTACAACATATGTACAATGGAATGTAACACTGCCGTCCTCACAATTGTTCTTATGTTTTAGCCCATCTCATATTTCAGACACATTAGCCACGGTGTCATTCCATCTTGTTGAAGGTCTTCCTCAAGGTTATTATCTAATCTTTCAAATTTCGGTTGTCAAGTGGATCCCATATGTTATGTTGCTGCTAGGTGAAATTGAGTCACTTCCAACCTATAGAAACCCATATATATAGTTCTTAAATGAGTATAATGCTCAATGCAGACAGACATTTTTCTAGTTAAGCTAAATTATACTTTGGATTAAAAAATATTTCAGAGTATATTTTTTGATCAAGGTGTAAAGATTATATCAAGGCAATAGTTTTTAATTTAAATGTTATTGTATTGGGGGCTTTTACAGCTCTTATCACAATATATGCATATATCGGTTTTGTCAAACACATCTGTACATATGTTGTCATCGTCTTTTTCAAAACATTTTCTTTCTACTTGAGGCCCTGGCATAAGATCCTTATTTTGCATCGGTGCATGGGCTGCATGAGTCTGAAGAGGGCTAAATATCAGGCTTATAGGTTAATATCAGAGTTATGAACTTGATCTGGTGTGGGCTGGCATGTTTTCTTAATAAACAGTTACTCTTTGATATAAAACTCTTTCTTATATATATGAGTGTCCCTGGATTTGTTTTTCTTGTCATCCTGGACTAATACGCCATCTACCTTAGGCTGGGTTTTCTAGAAAAGCTAAACCAGAGAAACTTACATGTGTGTGTATTTGTGTGTGCAATATATGTGCAAGTCTTAATGTTTTCCAACTTACCTCTCTAGTTTCTGGTGCTTATTTTGGTGGCTACATAGAAACTCACAGACAGAATTCATGATGAAAGGGCTTATTAAGGATGTTAACAAATTGTAATGCCAGTGAGAAACGCTCAGGGCAGTTGTTTACAAGGACCTGTTGCAAAGTTTCAGGCCTGCTAGTAAATGCCCAAAGGTTTGTACCACTCTGCTGTAGCCTCAACGCAAAGGCCATCAGCTCAAGCTCTTAGAATCAGCAAACCCAGCTCCCTAGGGGTTTCAGAGGCCTGAGCAATGGGGTGCACAAGGAACCTGGTTCAGTGTTTAATATGGGAGTAAACTCCACTGCAAGATCCTTCGGTAGCAATTCACAATAGGCTTACAGCCCACATTGTCAAGGTACCGTATGTGTTAGCATACTCCAAATGAACTCTCAGGGAGGTCTGTCTTGTTGCTATCAAAACTCCCCCCCTTGAGTATGTGGTGGGTACCCTCTACTCTAGATGCCTACTCTCTAGTACACACCAGTCTCAGTCCTTAGTCATAAGTGCACACCAGAAGGAGGGATGGATATTCCCATACTGCATCCCTAGGGGTTCTGTCCTGTTGGCTTTGAAGGCCTGGTCTATTGGGTGTGCAGGGAGAGAGGTAGAGTGTTGATTATGAGAGCATACACTTGGCTATGAGAGCGGAGCAATCCAGAGTGGGCTTTCAACTGACAAGGACCGTATACGAGAGCTTATGGCAGACTCCAAATGAACACCCAGCATGGTCTGTCATGTTGATATTAGAGTAGAAACATAGATTCCATGTTTTTTGTAGAAGCAGGGGTTAAGAGGCTTCACTGGTTCGGGAAGTAGGCTCTTTTTGTGGGGTCACTTGCCCAGTTCATAGCAGCCAGTGGTCCCCATGGATGGAGGAAGGACAGTGATGGTCAGATAAATGATTTTCCTACCTTCTGTGACTGTTAGTCTGTTGATTCTTACATATCTAGTACCCTGCTGTTTTCCTCTATGCTGGCAGTTCTCAACCTGTGGTTTGCAACTCCTTTGGGGGTCGAACGACCCTTTCACAGGTGTCACCCAATTTATAACAGTAGCAAAATTACAGTTATAAAGTAGCAACAATACTAATTTGATGGTTGGGGGTCACCACAGCATGAGGAACTGTATTAAAGGGTTGTGGCATTAGACAGGTTGAGAACCACAGCTCTATGTCTTGAATCTCAAAGACAAGTGCAGTTTCTTTGTGTTTCTTCTTGTATTTGTAGAGAAGTAGCGGAACAGTTATTGTTTGTTTAGACCACCATATTCCCACAATTCTGCATGGGTTCAAGTGCCATCATCTACCTTCATTTGGTGTTACCAATTATCTATAACATTTTCCCCCTGTGTCCCCATTCCTGGCCACTAATGGAAACTAATTTCTGTATATTTACTTGTTGATGTAAGTTTAATGAACATTCAATATGTGTTTTGGGGAGAGGGGGTTGACATTTTGCTCAATGTAATATCCTCCCAGCTCATCTATGTTGCAAGATGTTTGGGGATCTATATTTGCTTTATTGTTGAATAGTATTTAATCGTGTAAATATACCACATTTATTTATCCATTTATTCACTGATAGGAACTTAGCTTGATTCTTTTACTATTATTAATAGTGCTGAAATTAACATAGGTTGTTTATATATCTTTTTGTGTCACTTGTATGAATTGTATGGAAAATAGTACTAAATGGTAATGGAATTCTTCTGTGAACTTTTTGAAGCCCCTTTGTATACCTTGGAGTGGAATTGTTGGGTCATATGGTAGCTCTACTTCTAACTTTTTGAGTGCCCACCAAACTGCTTACCCAAATGGCTGTGCCATTTTACATTCTCACTAGCAATGATGAGGGCTCCAATTTCTCCACATAATTCTCTAACACTTGGCTCCCCCACCCCCACTCCCTTGGCCCTTCAAATGGGAATGGAATGGTATCTCATTGTGGTTTTAATTTGGATTTCACTACTGGCTAATGATGCTTACTATATTTTCATGTGTATTTTGGACATTTGAATATCTTTTATGCTGAGGTCTGTTGCCCAGACTGTTGAAGATTTGTTGTGTTTGAATTAAGATCAGATGAGTCGGAACTGACTCAATGGCATCTAACAACGACAACAAAACAGGCTGTTTTGACTTCCATCACTGTAGGAGGTTTGGCATTGGGAAATGTGAGACATCTTTATTTCTTCATCCGCTTCATTGATGTTTTGTTTGTGGGAAGTTTCTTTTCTTTCTCCATAAAGGGGATGATTAGTTTTTTCATCTCTTTAAGAAATAATTATGGAATCTGGATTTGGGTTGTATTGTATCTATAGATTGCTTTGGATAGCATGAGATCACAATGTTAAGTCCATGAGCATGATATATCCTTCCATTTACATTGGTCTCTTTTGGTTTCTCGTAATAGTGCTTTATGATTTTCTCTGTACAGTACTCTCTTTTTTTGTATCTCTGGTTAGATTTGTTCCTAAATATTTCATCTTTGGGGTAAACTCTAAAAACCAAACTCACTGCCATTAAGTCTATTCCTACTCATAGCCACCCTGTACGGACAGGGTAGAACTCCCTTTGGTGGGGGACGGGGGAGAGGGCAGGAAGTGGTTCTGAGACTATAATCTTTACCAGAGCAGTAAATCTCATCTTCCGCTTGAAGAGTGACTGGTGGGTTTGAACTGCAGACCTTGTGGTTGATGATCAATGCATAACACACATGCCACCAGGGGGCAGCTATTATAATTACTATTGGTTTCCCCACCTTGGTTTTCTCTTCAGAGTTCTTTTTGTTAGTAAAAAGGAATACAGTGATTGAGTTGATATTGTACCCTGTCATTTAGCAAAATTCTTATATTAGTTCTAGTAACTTTCTTCCTGAGTCTCAGGAATATTCTTTGTGGAAGATCATATTTGAAAATAAAGATAGTTTTACTTCTTTGCCAGTTTGGATTCCTTGTCTGGGTTTTCTTTATGTGGGGAATGAAGCCATCCTCTCTCCATTAAGAATAATTAATATCTACTCTTAATTATGTTGAGAAATTCCTTTCTATGCCTATTTTGCTGAATATTTTTATCAGGAATGAATGTTGAATTTGTGTCAAATACATTTTCTTTGTCAATCCATATGCTCATGTGGTTCTTTTCCTTGGTTTATTTGTGTGATGGATTAGGTTCATTGTTTTTCTAATGTTGAACCGTCCTTATATACCTCAAGTATGAGCCTCATTAAAAAAATAACTTTATTGGGGGCTCGAAGACTCTTATCACAATCCACATATCTATCCATTGTGTCAAGCACATTTGCACATTTGTTGCCATCATCATTTTCAAAACATTTTCTTTATACTTGAACCCTTGCTGTCAGCTTCTCATTTTCCCCCCCTCTCCCTCCCTCTGCCACCCTCCCTCCCTCATGAACACTTGATAATTTATAAATTATTATTATTTTTTCATATCTTATACTGACTGATGTCTCCCTTCACCCACTTTTCTGTTGTTCATCTCCCTGGGAGGGGGTTGTAGTTAGATCATTGTGATCGGTTCCCCCTTTCTCCTCCTACCTTCCCCTTCCCCTCCTGGTATGGCTACTCTCAATATTGGTCCTGAGGTGTTTATCTGTCTTGGATTACCTGTGTTTCCAGCTCTTATCTGTACCTGTGTACATGCTCTGGTCTAGGTAGATTGGGGTCATGATAGTGGGGTGTGTGTGTGTGAAATATTAAAGAACTAGAGGAAAGTTGTATGTTTCATCGGAGCTATTTGCACCCTGACGAACTCATCTCCTCCCCATGGTCCTTCTGTAAGGGGATGTCCAATTGCCTACAGATGGGTTTTGGGTCTCTGCTCTGCACTCCCCCTCATTCACAACGATATGATTTTTTGTTCTGGGTTTGATGCCTGATGCCTAATCCTATTGGCAGCTTATGATCACACACACAGGTGTGCTTCTTCCATGTGGGCTTTGTTGCTTCTCAGCTAGATGGCAGCTTGTTTATCTTTAAGCCTTTAAGACCCCAGATGCTATATCGTTTGATAGCTCAACACCATCAGCTTTTTCACCACATTTGCTTATACACCCGCGTTGTCTTCAGCAATCATGTTGGGAAAGTGAGCATCATGGAATGCCAGGTTAATAGAACAAAGTATTATTCCATTGAGGGAGTACTTGAGTAGAAGTCCAATGTTCATCTGCAACCTTAATACTAAACCTATAAATATGTGCACATAGATCTATTTCCCCATCATCATATATAACTATATTTACATATGTGCATTCCTGTCTTTAGACCTCTATAAATGCCCTTTGCCTCCTAGTTCTTTCCTCTATTTTCTTTTACTTTCCATTTGTGCTACTATCATGTTCAGCCTTAATTTGGGTTTCAGTAATTCCCCTTGGTTACATTGCCCTTGATCAAGCCCTACCAGGCCTCCTACACCCTCCTTGCCATCCATTTTAAATCACTCGCTGCTCCTTTGTCTTTGAATTTATTAACACCCACTTCCTTTCCCCAGTCTCCCCCTCTTCCATGTCTGCCCAGAACCATTGGTCCCATTGTTTTTCTCCCCCAGATTGATTATTCTGCCTATCTTATCTCGATAGACATGCAGAGATAATCATATGCACAAAACCAAGACAGAGCAAAACAAAGCAACAAAAGAAAACAAAACAACAACAAAAGCCAATGACAGTCCAGGGTGGATGATACCTTCAGGACCAAGGGTGTGAGGGGTGATGCTGGGAGAGTGGAGGGTGAGTGGGTTGGAAAGGGGGAACTGATTACAAGGATCCACATGTGACCTCCTCCCTGGGAGAGGGACGGCAGAGAAGGGGGGGAAGGGAGACTCTGGATAGGGCAAGATATGATAAAATAACGATGTATAAATTACCAAGGGCACATGAGGGAGGGAGGAGCGGGGAGGGAGGGGAAAAAAAGAGGATCTGATGCAAAGGGCTTAAGTGGAGAGCAAATGCTTTGAGAATGATTGGGGCAGGGAATGTATGGATGTGCTTTATACAATTGATGTATGTATACGTATGGATTGTAATAAGAGTTGTATGAGTCCCTAATAAAATGTAAAGAAAAAGAGGAGAAAAAAAAAGAAAATGATAGGGTAAAGAATGTACAGATGTGCTTTATACAATTGTTGTATATATATGTGTGGACTGTGATAAGAGTTGTATGAGCCCCTAATAAATTGTTTAAAAAAATAAAAAAAATAACTAAAAAAAAAAGCCAACGACAGAAAAAAAAGCTTATAAATAGTTCAAGGTCTGTTTGTTGACCTTTGGGAGTGTTTTCCAGTCAAATCTGATGGGGTGCCATGCCCTGGCCCCAACATCTAATTTTGTTATTCCCTGGGGACTTCATTGCTGTGCTTCCCTTGCTGTTCTGTTGCACGACCTTAGTATTTCGCCTCAATGTGGTGGGGTCAAATCGGGCACAATTCCTGCACTGTGTTTCCAGTGTTGTCCCCCCCCCATATTGCTATGGGTCTGAGGGACATCGTGTCTCGTGGTGGGGCTGGTCCTGTGGTCCTCTCTATGCATTGGCTGCTCTGAGCAGGAATATTGTCCTCAGGGCTTGGTGGGCCAGGATGTGCTCCACTCTCCTTCCCCCTTTGCTCTTGTGTGCTCTCATCTGACATTCCCTCTCCATGAGCTGTAGCTTCAGTGATGTCCTCTGAAGTGAATCCTTCTGGGGGGGAGGAGGTGCTGTCCACTTGGTTGGGATTGGAGCCGGCCCCTCAGACCTCTCTATTGGTTCCCTGCTTCATGCCAGTATGTTGCAGTCACGTAAGTCTTATTTTGTTGTGAAACTTTTGTTTTGTTTTATTTTTGATATGTAATTGGATTGGATCCTATTGGCTAGGGTTTTGTTGAGCATGCATGTTAATGAACTATGCTTCTTTTCTTTTACTTTGGTGTCTTTTTCTGGTTTTGATATCAAGGTAATGCTCATTTAATGAAATATATTTGGAAGCATTCCTTCCTTTTAGTTATTCTAGAATAGTTTGTGAATTGGTTTCAGATGTACTCTAAATGTTTGGTATAATTTGCTAGAGAAGCTGTCTGGACTGGATAATTGTTGGTGGTGACAATTTTTGTTTTCTTTAATGACATGTTCAATTTCTTTTGTTATCAGTTTATTCAAAGTTTTTACCTCAGTATGCATTAGTTTAGGTAGGCCATGTGTTTCTAGGTATATGTCTATTTCTTCTAGGTTTTCAAATATGTTGGAATATACTTCATCATATTCTCTTATCCTTTTTATTTTATTTGCAATGTCACCAATTTAATTTCGTATTGGTGCTATTTACATCTCTTTTATGTTGTTATATTTGCCAGTGTTTTGTCAATTTAATTAATTCTTTCAAAGAATAAACTTTTATTCTTATTGGTTAAACCTATTTTTCTATTTCATTTGTTTCTGCCCTTGTTTTTATTTCTTTTTGGCCCCACATGACTGTAGACCTATTTTGTTGCTCTTTTTCTAATTGTTGAGGATGATGGGTTAAGGTGATGATTTCGGTTCTTTGTTCTCCAGAATATTTCTTTTGGAGCATTGGGGTCTTCTATGTCATAGAGTCTGGGTGTTGTTTTGGGTTACACATTGAGTTGCTAACCACAAAATCAGTGGTTTGAACTCACCATTCACTTAGAGGGAGAAGATGAGGCTGTCTGTTCCCATAAATATTTAAAGTCTTGGAAAGCCAGAGGGGTAGTTTTTCTCTGTCATAGTTTTGTATGAGTTGGAATTGACTTGATGGCAGTGAGTTTGGGTCAGTTTTGGTTATGTATAAGACCATGTCATCTAGGAATAGATATAACTTTTATTTCTTACTTTCCAATTTTATACATTTTCATTTCCATTTCTGGCCTTCTTGCTCTAGCTGGGTCTTCCAATACAATGTTTCAAAAGACACAAGGCATCCTTGTTTCTTTTCAGATTTCATTGGAAAGATTCACTTTCTACATTAATCATTTTGTTTGCTGTTTGTTTGGGTTATATACCCTTTGTTATGTTAAGAAATCTCCCTTTTCTTCATATTTTCTTAGGAAAGTGTCAGAATTTATTGAATACATTGTCTGCATCAATTGATATAATCATATGGTTCTCTGTAGTACATTAAATTGATTTATTTTATAATGTTGAACCACTCTTGTAGTCTTGGTATGAATCTTGTTTGATCTTGGTGTATGATATCTTTTGACATGTTGCTGAATTCTGCTTGTTAGAATTTTGTTTAAAATTTTTGTATCTGTATTCGTGAGGGATTTGCTCTTTAATTGTCTTTTTTTATTTGTTTGTGATGCCCTTGCCTGGGTTAGAAATTAATGTTATGTTGTCTTCGTAGTTAATGCTTTTATGTTTGGGAAGTACTTGAGTAGAGTAATGTAAATTCTTTTATGAATATTTTCTAGTATTCCCCATTGTGACCATCTGGTCTTTGTCTTTCTGTTTGTAGTTACTGTTCTTTAAACATGTTAGGCTGCTAATCAAAAGGTCAGCAATTTGAAATCACCTGCTCCTCTGCCGATTAAAGACAAGATTTTCTAGTCTCTTAAAGAGAGTCTCAAAACACCTAGGGGCAGTTTTACCCTCTCCTATATGGTTTCTCTGAGTCACAATTGACTTCATGACTGTGAGTTTGCTTTTTTGTTGTTCTTTGAACACATGTATGCACGCCCGTACACACACACACACGCTTTTCTACCCATGACATATTTAATTTCTTCTGTTGTAATGGGTGACGGTTTACAAAGCAATTTTCCATTCAACAATCTGTACACATTGTACTATATCTCATAGATTAAGCCCCCCACAATCCCACATCCTCCCTGTGGTTCCTAATATCTTTGTTCCTTCTTTCCTAATCCTTATGAACTTTGTCCTTGAGTAAATGCTGCCCTCTTGAGCTCAAATGTTTGGTTTTTCTAAAACGTGTACCTCATTAGCATTAGTGTTTCCTTTAGGGACCTGAATATTCATCTATGGGGTTGGATCTATTTTGAGAGCTGAAGAATGACTAAAGATCATAGCTATGGGGTTCTACTAATTTCTATGCTACCAGTAAGCCTGGTTATTTTTAATTTCCTTCTGTGAATTAGGTGGAGATTTTACATTTCAGATAATCAATTCTGTGTTCAACAAATTAAACTACTTATCAACCTTCACAATAGCTTACCCTACTACACTCCTCCTTTGATTTCTCTTATTCCTCTTGTGTATCTTTGTCTTCCCTTCACCCAAGCTAATAACTGTCAAGCCATTCGCCTATTACTTCATTTTCCATTCCTTGCCCATCCTCCTTTGGTAATATCCAAAGTCTGTTTCTTTTGGTATCAAAATTCTTGTCTTGTTTTATTTCTTGTAACAATGGTCCCTTACAATATATATCTTTTTGTGATTGACTAATATACAGGTCTGTTCATGCCATGAGGTGCTTCATGGTTTCATCATTGTTTTTTAGGGATGCATAATATTCTATTGTCTATATTTACCAAAGTTTCTTTATCCATTCTGCTACTGATGGGTATTTGGGTTGTTTCTGTCTTACTACAGTTGTGAACAGTACTGTAATGAAAATTGGTGTGCACATGTCTGTTCATGCTATGGCTCTTCTTGTTTTAGGCTATACACCCAGCAGAGGCCTTGCTGGATCATAGGAATTTCTATTCCCAGTTGTTTGAGGAAGCACCAGATTGCTTTCCATAGTGGTTGTACATATTTACTGTCCCACCAGCAGTGTTTAAATGTTGTTTTCTATTTCTTTAAAAAATAATTTGTTCCACTTTTTCTATTCTATCCAGGACCTTCTAATGTTATATCTTTCAGAGTAGTTAATAGTGGTATCCAACACCATTTAGTCCTTTTGTTCTTAGGATTATGAGACTGATGTTCTTGTAGTCAGTCCATTAGCCCATTAAGCTGGTTGTTCCCATGAGGCTACAGTAGCCAACACTCCACTTTTCTCTGGTCAGAGAGAGAACAATAGTTGCACTTTAGATAGTGGCTCATGAGCATCTAAGGCCCTACACTCTATTTGCCAACATAAGATACAGAATATTGTCTTTGTGGACTATGATTGGCCAACCGACCATGGAGTCCTCTAAAACTGTGGTCCTGAGCCTTCAGGTCCAGTGACTCATTTCCTTCATGTGTTTGGCTATATCTAAAAACTTTGTAGTCCTGAGCTTTTATGGTCCCATTTTTTAATGGCATCTTTAATCTCTTCATTTGTATTAGGTTTAGATTCTCAACTTCTGTTTGTGTAAGTTTAAGTAGGTAGTGTGTTTCTAGAAATTTGTTTATCTATGTTTTCAAATTTATTGGGGTATAATATTTCTTTTAATAATTTGTTATAATATATTTGTATCTCCTTTTGGATCTGTTGTCATGTCTGCAGCAACTTTTAAATTTGATTATTTGTCTCATCTCATGTTTTTCTTTTATCAGACTAGTTAAATAGTTGTCAAATGCTGTGGAATCAGTTCTGACTCATATCAACCCTGTTACAACAGGACAAGACACTACCTGGCTATATGCAATTATTGTAATTGTTATTCTATGTGAGTCTATTGTGAAGCCAATGTGTCCATTTATCTCATGCAAGGTTTTCCCCCTTTTGGATGACCCTCTACTTTATCAAACATGAAATCTTATTATTCACTTCTAAGGAGCAGTCTAGTTATACTTCTTCTAAGGAAGACTAGTTTGTCCTTTGATACTTTCAGTGTTCTTCACCACCATCATAATTCAAATGCATTATCTTCTTCAGTCTTCCTTATTCATTGTCCGGCTTTCACATGCATATAAGGCAGTTGAAGACACCATGCCTGTGTATATATTTATAGGTTTAGTATTAAGGCAGCGGATGGACATTGGGCCTCCACTTAAGCACTTACTCAATTCAAGAACACGTTATTCTATTAAATTGGCAATTCAGGATGCACACCTTCCTGACACGATTGCTGAAGAAAAATGTGTGCACAAGCAAATGTGGTGAAGAAAGCTGATGGTGCCCGGCTATCAAAAAATATAGCATCTGGGGTCTTAAAGGCTTGAAGGTAAACAAGTGGCCATCTAGCTGAGAAGTATCAAAGCCCACATGGAAGAAGCACACCAGCCTGTCTGACTACGCGGTGTAGAATGGACCAGTTATCAGACATCAAAGAACTAAAAATCATATCAGTGGGTTCCCACCTTCTTGATACAATCCATGAAGACAAACATTTGCATAAGCAAATGTGGTGAAGAAAGCTAATGGTGCCCAGCTATCAAAAGATATAGCATCTGGGGTCTTAAATGCTCGAAGATAAACAAGTGGCCACTAGTTCAAAAACCACAAAGCCCACGTGGAAGAAACACACTAGCCTGTGTGACCACGAGCTGTTGAAGGGGTCAGGTATCAAGCATCAAGAAACAAAAAATCATATTCTTACAAATGCGGTGAGTGCAGAGTGGAGACTCAAAGCCCATTGGTAGCTAACTGGACACCCCCTTACTGAAGGGTTGTGGGCTGGAGATAAGCCAGTCAGGGTGTAGGGTAGCAACGATGAAACATATAACTTTCTTCTAGTTCTTAAATGCTTCCTCCCCCCGCCACTATCATGATCCCAATTCTGCTTTGCAAATCTGGCTAGACCAGAGGATGTACATTGGTACAGATAGCAACTGGAAACACAGGAAATCCAGGATAGAGGACTCCTTCAGGACCAGTGAGTGGTGAGAGTGGCGGTGCCTGGAGGGTGGAGGGAATGGGGGGTATAAAGGGGGAACTGATTGCAAGAATCTACCTATAGCCTCCTCCCTGGGGGATGGACAGCACAGAAGAAGGCGGGGGGAGATGTTGGACAGTGTATATATGACAAAATAATAATAATTTATGAATGATGAAGGGTTCATGAGGTAGGGGGAAGTGGAGAGGGAGTGGGAAAATGAGCAGCCGATATTAAGGGCTCAAGTATAAGGCAAATGTTTTGAGAATGGTGAGGGCAACAAATGTACATATGTTCTTGACACAATGGATGTATGTATGGATTGTGATAAGAATTGTATGAGCCCCCAATAAAATGATTTAAACAAAAAAAGAAAAACACCATGACTTTGATCAGATGCACTTTAGTCTTTGTGGGAGTTACATAATTTAATGTCTATTTGAAGATATATAAAAGTGTAGAGGTGGGGTTTAACCTGTCAATCTGGTCACAGCCTGCTTGTGGGTGTGGCCTTCTCATAAGGAGGGACCTGGGAACCTTCCCCTTTCTCTCCCTGCCTTCACCTTCCTTTCAGTACTCTTTGACTTTATTGGGACTCTCTGGGACCTGCCAGAGCCCTGAGATGCTTCCACCACCACAGGACTTTGCTCTGTAAGGTTCTTGCATTCTGTATCATTGTGCTTGTGTTTGTGTGAGTCTGAAAAGGGACTTATGAACTGGTATCAGACTTATGGACTTGAGTCGGACTGGGCTGGGGTGTTTTTTGATATATATATATAATTATTTCTTGATATAAAGCTCTTTCTTACACATAGTATGAGTGCCACTGGATTTGTTTCTCTAGTCAACAGCCTAAGAGTCCTCAAAGTGTCATCTTTACCCTTTAATGTAGTGGTTCTCAACCTTCCTAATGCCGCGACCCTTTCACACAATTCTGCATGTTGTGGTGACCCCCAACCATACAATTATTTACGTTGCTACTTCATAATTGTCATTTTGCTACTGTTAGGAATCAAAATCTAAATATATGATATGCAGGACGTATTTTCATTGTTACAAATTAAACATAATTAAAGCGTAATGATTAATCACAAAACAATATGTAATTATATATTGTGAAATATTTATTTCTAATTAAAAATGAATGAAATTTTGTTTTGAAGCATGGTGTAGCGTGGGTAACAATCTTAACGCTGGGGTACATATATGTGGTTGTTTCTACACGTGGGCGGACCCGCCTGGAGACGGATAGAGGAGCGGTGTCTCAGTTCCTAAGACCATCAGAAATATGTGTTTTCCGATGGTCTTAGGCGACCCCTGTTACCAGGGTCATTGGAGCCCTAAAGGGGTCGCGACTCACAGGTTGAGAACCGCTGCTTTAATGCTTTAAAGAGGTCTTCTGTAGCAACTTTGCCTATTGAAATACCCCGTTTAATTTCTTGACTGCTGCTTCCATCAGCATTGATTGTGAATCCAAGTGAAATGAAATCCTTTACCCTGGTGGCATAATGGTGGTTACAGGGTGGGCTGCTCACCAAAATCACGAGCTGCTCAGTGGGAGAAAGACTGGGCTTTCTCCTCCCATAAACAGTTTGTCTTGGAAACTCAGGGGGCAATTCTATTCTGCCCTATAGGGTCACTATGAGTTGGCATGGACTCAATGGCAGTGAGTTTTGAGTCATTTGTCCGATTTATTTGTTATTTTAAAGAATCATATCTAGATTCATTGATTATTTCTATTATTTTTCTATTTGTTTCTGATCTTTATGATTTCTTTTTCTGTTGGCCGCTTTAGTGCTCTTTCTGCTTCCTTTTCTATTTGTTCAAGTTGTCCGTTGAACTATTTATTATGTATCTTACTTCTTTTAAATATAAGCACTTGCTTGCTATGATTTGCCTCTGAAATATACTTTTTCTATGTCCCAGGTTTGATAAGATGTGTTTCTTTTTTGTTTGATTCTAAGAATTTTTAATTTCACTTTTATTACCCAATAATTTTAGTAGTATTTTATTTACTTTCCAAATATTTATTTATTTAGCCTGCTGCCTATTTCTAGCTTGATACCATTATGATCTTATGTTTCATATGATTTCAGTCTTTTAAAATTATGACTTATTTTGTATACTAGCAAATGTTTTTTATAGAAAATTATGGATGTTCACTGGGCCGAAATGTGTATTCTGTTGATGGATGGAGTGCTCTTTATATGCCATTAGTTCTGATAAGGGTAGGTTTATAAGATGTCAGTGTTTTTAGTGATTTCCTTTTTAGTTTTTCTGTCTAGAATCAAAACTCATGTGTTTAAGTGTCCAACTGTTATCGTGGGGTTGTCTATTTCTTCTTGCATTTTAATCAATATTTTGTTAGGACTTCTTGCTAGATTGACTTCATTGTTATATAATGACATTTATCTATTGTAACCCATTTTGATATAAAGTTTATTTTATGTCAGTAAGGCCATTCTTTTATCTTTACTTATTGAATATTTTTCCACCCTCTTATTTTCATTTTTGTCTTTACATCTAGATATGTTTCATGTAGATAGCAAATGGATGGATTGTGATTTTTAATCCACTCTGCCTTTTGTATGGGATACTTAGACCATTTTCATTTAAGGTAATGAAATATCTACCCCATCCACTTTACAGCTAGAGATTTTGGACTTTCAGATCCTCTTTGTTTTTATTCTCATTCTATCAATGTTTGCTTTCTTGTATTGAGTCTTGCTCTTTTCTTCTTTTTTCCTTATTTTAATCTTGGTGATTTCTTAGTGGCTACCCCATGTATGACATTGCACAGCTGTCAATGGTGACCGCTTTTAATGGGGACAATAGATAGCATATATCAGTAGCATATTAAATCTATTCTCAATTTGCTCCTCCCTTCCCTAATTTTGTTCCTGGGTCTATATCAACTTCATTTTATACCCCATATCCAATAGGCTTTTTTTGCTCACTTTTTGCCTTCCTGGTCTTGCTTGTGGGATTAAATAATTGAGTTTATACCTTGAGAATGGTGTTTTCTTGGCCCTTATGATTGCACATGGTTCTATTTTAAAAATGGAAAACTTTCTAGTTTATTTTCTCCTGTGTAGACTGGAGTATTGCTTTACTGTCCTTGATTTTCAAATTGGGGAACTACCGTGAGAACTGCCTGCAGAGTAGTACTCTGCAAGTAGTGCTGGTAGTGCCATATTCCAAGACCTTCTGTTTATTTGGGAGTGTCTTGATTCTTCCCTCATTTGGAAGTACCTTTTCTGGGTAAAAGATTAATCACTGAATATTTTTATATATGTTGCTTTATTGTCTTCTAGCTTCTGAAATTTACGAGGAGCAATATACTCTGATTCTAATAAAGGACCTTGGTGTATTTTATTTTGTTTTTCTTTAAGTGCTTTTAATTTTCTTTGATTTTGAGGAATTTTATTTTAAAATAGCACGAGTCAGTCTTCTTGTGTTTCTTCTAACTGAGCTTCCTGTTCATGCAGCTTCCTGTATTTGCAGACTTGGTTTCTTGTGAAGATCTGAGGAATTCCTTATAATTATCTTTGGGAATAGTCTTTGTATGTCTTTGTTATTGAATTCTTCTTTGGAATTCCAAAAATTTCTGGTGTTAGTTTTCTTAATTAAATCCCATTTTCCCATTTGTCTTTGTCCATTTTTTGTTTCTTCTCCTTTTGATTCTCTTGAGAATTGATAAGTTCAGTTACTCTGTCTTTGGTTTGCTTATTCTATTTTCTATCTGTTAAATTATTTTAAAGTGTTTCTCCTGCAGTTTGTAAATCTCTTGCTTTATTCTTTAGTACTAGTAATTCTTTTAAATTTTTTCTATTTTTGTTTTCTATCTTTATTTCTAATCTCTGTTAGTTTGTCTCTTATGCCTGTTGATTGCTTTAAACATGTTTAGCACCATTGCCTGAAAGTTATCTGTTCCTTTTCATTATCTTCCACTCCATAGTAGAAATTTCCTCTTGTTCATGTTTTCCTATTGATTGTTGTTGAATTTGGGCAAATTTGATGTCTCCTGGTTTTTTATTTTGAGTTCTACATTTCCTGGATGTCCTAGGAACCACTAGAGGGCATTCTTTTTAAAATATAGTTTCAGGGCTAACCAAGGAGCTCAGAGTGAGTTTTCATTGAGTGTCTAAGTCTGGAACTGTTTATTCTGACTGGCACTCGCTGAGGTGGCTGCCTTTTCTGTTCTGATAGATTTCTTTTTCATCTGAGATTTTTGGCTGTGGCCCTGGGCATACCCTTAGAGTGGTTTTACTTCTCTAAGTAGAATTTGGGATGTTTATGTTTATGTGTATGCATGAAGGTTTTTTCCACTAGCTCTAGACGCTGATGTAAGTGGTAACTATACTTTTCCAAGACAAGGGTGGGTAGTATTTTATTTTTAATTTTAATCAATCATTTTATTGGGGGCTTTTACAGCTCGTATAACAATCCATATATCCATTGTTTTCAAACACATTTGTACATATGGTGCCATCATCCTTTTCACAATATATTTTTTCTACTTGAGCCCTTAGTTACAGCTCCTCTTTTTTCCTCCCTCCCCCATCCTCCTACACTCATAAAACCTTGATACATTTAAATTATTATTATTTTCATATCTTACACCGTCTGCTGTCTCCCTTGTCCCATGTTTCCATTGTTCGTCACCCTGCGGAGGGGGGGGGGTATAATACGTTCATCATTATGACTGGTTCCCTTTTCTTCCCGCCGTTTCCCCCTACCCTCATGGTATCCTAACTCTCATTATTGTTTCTGAGGGTTTTATCTGTCCTGGATTCTACATGTTGAGAGCTCTGCTCTGTACCAGTGTACATGCTCTGGTCTAGTCAGATTTTTAAGGTAGAACTGGGGGCATGATAGTGTGGGGCGCAGCATTAAATAAAGAACTAGAGGTAGGTTGTATGTTTCATCGGTGCTATACTGCACCCTGGCTGACTCATCTCTTCCTTGTGACCCTTCTGTAGGGGATGTCCCATTGTATATAAATGGGCTTTACGTCTCCACTCTGGTCCCCCTCATTTGCATTGATATGATTGTTTGTTTGGGGTCTTCTGATGCCTGATACCTGACCCTGACCATGCCTCGTCATCACAAAGGCTGGTGTGCTTCTTCCATGTGCACTTTGTTGCTTCCCAGGTATATAGCCTCTTGTTTAAGACCTCCAGACACCATATCTATTAATAACCGAGCAGGTAGATAATACTTTAAATCTTTCCTTCAAGGGCATCTGTGAATATGCATGGGAGACTGTGTTAGTCTGGGTAGACTAGAGAAACAAACTCATAGACACTCATATGTATATAAGAAAGCTTTATCAAGTCCATAAGTCCAATGTTAACTCATATGTCTGATACCAATCTATAAAGTACTTTGCAGACTCACAAAACACATGCAATGATGCCAAATGCAGGAAGATCACAGGCCAGTGGTTGGGAAGTCTTGTGGATCCAGTGGCATTGTAAGCATCTCAGTTCTGGCAGGGGTTTCCACTTGACTCCTTCAGTTCCAAGGCTCTAGTGTAGCTCCATGTGTCTTGTCAGCTGCAGTGTCTCCCAGGGAGTCATTCTGTGTCCCACCTCCAGCGAGCTATTTATTTCCTTAGCACCTCCAAATGAGGTAATCAAGCTGTGACCAGATTGACAGGCCAATCTCGATCCCTTCACTTTTAATCTTCGCAAATTGACAACAGACTATATAATGACCACAGAGAACATAGTGTACCACTGTGACAAGGAGTCAGTTGTTTCCCTTGGTGATGCCTGTGTGATACATTTTTCTCACCGTAGCTGAAGGCTAGGTCATGTGTACTCCCCATATTATAGGTACTAGAGCTTGTCTACCTCACAACTTGGCGAGACTCAAAAATATTTATTTTAACTGTATCAGTCTCCCTTACCATTCACCAAAGTGTGTGGCCTACCAACACTCAGAGCCCATCTGTCCTGCCTTGAAAACTGAGCTGTAGTCTCCTCAATTGAACTTCCAAACTTTGTTGGGGGAAGAGACCCTCCCTGATTCAAAATGTCAGCGATGAGCTGTTTTCTTCACATGCCAGCAGCTAATATATGTCAGTTTCTGTTCCATCGTTGCTCCTCTTAGGGATTCGTCCCTCCCTGCTAATTCCCCAGCATCATTCTGAGTTCTGGGATCCCAGTCTGTGATTGTTAAAGTTTGTTTTTCAGTGAGTTCAATTGGGGAGGATAGATGGAAGTAACCACTCACTTTGCTATCTTGTCCTGCCTCTCCTATTTTTCTTTGAAGAACTTTTGTGTCCATTTTTTCCTCTTGTGATACTCTTGCTATGTGTAATTTGACATGCCTGGTAGTATTTCTATACTTCTTATCTCTATTTTTGCTTCTTTCCTTTATTCATTTTATATAGGATCTATCTATCTATCTATCTATCTATCTATCTATCTATCTATCTATCTATCTATCATCTATCTATCTATCTATATATTCAAGTTCATCTTTTATCCTCTGCCAATTCAACTGTTAAGTGACTCTAGGTAATTTATTTTAGTTATTGTATTTTTCAAACTTTAACTTACCTTTGGTTCTTTTCATAATTTCTGTCACTTCATTGATATTTTCTGTTTGATGAAGCATTCTTATCACACCTTTCTTTCATTCTCTAAACACGGTTTCCCTTAGTTCCTTGAACATATTCTGGATCATACTGCCTTTAAAAAATAATTTTATTGGGAGTGCCTACAACTCTTATCACAATCCACACATACATCCATTGTGTCAAGCACATTTGTACATTTGTTGCCATCATCATTCTCAAAACATTTGCTTTCTTCTTGAGCCCTTGGTATCAGCTCCTCATTTTACCCGTCCTTCCCTGCTCCCACTTTTCTCATGAACCCTTGATACTTTATAAATTATTATTGTTTTGTCATATCTTACACTGTCCGATGTCTCCCTTCACTGACTTTTCTGTTGTCTGTCTCCTGGGAGGAGGTTATATGTACATCTTTGTAATCCCCTTTCTCCCATACCCTCCCTCCACGCTCCCAGTATCGCCACTCTCACCACTGGTCCTGAAGGGATCATCTGCCCTGGATTCCCTGTTTCCAGTTCCTATTTGTACCGGTGGACATTCTCTGGCCTAGCCGGATTTGTAAGGTAGAATACGGTTTTTTTGTTTGGTAATTCTAACCTTTGTGCCTTTTCCAAAGATAGTTTCTGTTAACTGCATATATATCATATATATGAGTTAAATGTCCTATTTCTATTCATGTCCTACAATTTTTTTTTAAAACTGGACATTTGCGATCATGTAAAATAGCAACTTTAGATATTGAACATGCCTCCATACTTTGCAGGTACATGCTTTTGTTTATTTTTTGATGACCTAGTTGGACAAATTATGTGCAATCTCATTCCCCTGTAAAGTGGAACGTCTCTTATTCATGCTCAAAATTTGTCTTTTAAAACTTTTTAACCTTACTTCCTTTTTAAAAATAATTTTAGTCAGATATAATTCACATAGCAGGCACTCCCATAGTTTTCAGTCATACTACAAAGAGTTGTGTAATTGTCACTACAATCAGTTCTAGGCTATTTTCTTCTGTCTTGCATTCGTTATGAGCTCCCCATTTCCCTCCAAGCTCCTCTTCCACATCCCCGGAAAGCCGTCACTCCAGTCACTGTCTTTAGAGCTCTACCTATCTTGGATTTCATATATTGGAAAACATACCCCCCCCAAACCCTAAAACCACCAAATAGGTATATGAAAAATACAATATGAAGATAAACCAGAGGACAAAACTTCAATCAAGAAAATAGCAGAAGGTATTAAAAAACTAGAACAAATTTAAAATGAGCCAAAGGGAGATCAAATGATTAGCTATTACATTTTAACCTAATTATATCTACCAAAATAGAGGTTACCATACTCCCTATCTGATCGCAAGGTTATTCACTTTCCTCAATTATGATCAGAGGGGATTGCCTGGAAGCTTAATGCAGGTAGAGACCCTGCCAATGGGATTTGGACTCCTTCTCTCCTCCACAACTTCTGAAAATTGGGTGTTCATAATTTAAGCTCTGATAGCATTCCCTCCTTTGGATTTGGATTTTGTTATTTATTATCCTTAGCTCACACAGGTTGGTGTGCTTCTTCCATGTGGACTTTGGTGATACATCACATAGATGGTTGCTTGTTTGGAGACAAGCCTTTAAGACCCTTGGCACTTTTCTTTTTGATATCTGGGCACCATCTGGTTTCTTTACCACACTTTGCTGTACACTCCTATCTTCAGTGATCTCTTATGAAGGGCCATTGAGCAGGGCCCATTCCTAAGAACTGATTGTTCTTAGATTGGAGTTCGAATAAGTGTAAGCACAAAATCCGTTCGCATATCTCTTAAGGAAGAGTTTGATTTTACTTTGAATCTGGATTCCTAAGTGTTGCACACAGGTTAGCATAGCTTATTGGCTTTCAGCGCGTATTTCATCAGAAGTTGTATTTAGGCTTATTACATCTGCGTGTAGCTTGGGAAATGCTTTCACGTCTGACCCACGTTTCACTATGATTACATGCACACACACTTCCAGGCTCCCACAGAGTGCAGTGAGACCAGGAGGCCACCTCTTGGCTGGCTCTGGTGAACTTCGGGCTAGTATGCCATTTTATTTGTTCCTACTTGTGTCGCGGAGCTACCATCCCCCTATTAACTGATTGCCACTAAGATTTCCATTGCTTTTTACGGCACCCTCAGGCAGGAGCTTGTCTATAATATGTTGCAAATAAGGACAGTTTCTTTGGAGAGAACCGCTCCTCATTTATGCCTTGCCCATCTCCGTGGGCAGAACGGTTTCATGATTACAGTGGAACTGGGAACATCAACAGTTGCTTATTGCATCTGAAATGATGCCCCCGCTCTATAATTAGGTGCTAAGAGTAGATAGAGTGAT
Source organism: Tenrec ecaudatus (assembly GCF_050624435.1). Lineage (NCBI taxonomy): Eukaryota > Metazoa > Chordata > Mammalia > Afrosoricida > Tenrecidae > Tenrec > Tenrec ecaudatus. Next base: position 56,763,525 of record NC_134548.1, on the reverse strand, counting down.
CCTCAATATCCTTAGCATTTCCCTTAAAGCATGAAAACTTTCTTAAGAGAAAGCCTAGGTTTGGTTACTCAGGGGCCCTAGGATTCTTCCTGTCTCGCTGGAACAGAGCCCTAGGCTAACTGGAGAAATCCCCTTCGTCACATCTGCCCAGAACACAGATTCCATAATAAGGAGCTGGTGACTATGGGAGATGCTCGTACCTATCTCCTCCTATCGCGAAATCATAGTCATAGACTAGGATCTAGGGGAAAAGGGAGCCTTGATAACCTGGGATTGAGGTAGGTGGGACAGGTAATAACTCAAATGCCATTCAATCTTACTGCTCTTACTGAAAATTAGGAGAGAGGCTATAGTAAATGTTTCTTAATTTTCTACATGATATTAGGACACTTTCCAGTGACCTTAATAAAAAAATGGAATTACAAAAAATGAAAATCCACTAAACTTATATTATTCATGTTGGAAGTTCTGTGAGCAATGATTCCTTAAATATAATATTAAAAGCATAAATGATAAAAGAAAAACATCGATAACTATTGAATTCAATTAATATTAAAAACTGTTGTGATTCAGAAGACACACACACATTGTTTGCATATGCCTTCTAGTCTATTCTGATACATATAAAAGAACAAAACACAACCTGATCCTACACCAGTCCCATTTCCCCTCAGACTCCCCTGCCATATGCCCAAGAAACCATCAATCCAGTTATTGTCTCTACAGACTTACCTATTCCAGATTTCATATACAGAAAACAATACAAAACAACAATAAATTAACAACAATAACAGAGTAAAAGAAAAACATCAATTAAAAAGAAATCAGAAAACATAAAAAAGCTGGAACAACGTAAAATGGGTCAAAAGGTATATCAAATAATACAATAATAAGGTGTTAAATTTTAACCTAATAATATCTGCAATCCACATTCCAATGCACGCTGCATGGCAGCCAGGCTATTCCCATCCCTGGTCCGTGGTCAGAGGGGAGTCACTGAGATTAATCTAAACTTTTTTTTTAAACTGAACCAACTTTTAAATGAGTCGAAAGGGTGATCAAATGAGATATTACATGTTAACCTAACTATATGTACCAGAGTCAATGCTACAGAGCACGCCTTCTGATAGCGAGTCTATCACATCCCTGAACTGTGGTCAGAGGGACTCACTGAGGGCTTCATCTATGTGTGGACCCTACAAAGGCATTAGCATCTGATTTTTGTACCACACTTTGTTATAGCACCCATATCTTCAGTGATCACTTCATGGGCACAAGTATTGAACATTTTGTTAGATTAGGGCCTATGATGAAGTGCGAGCTCAAAATATATTTTTATCTCTAAGGTTTATACATTTTCTGGTCCACTTGAGTGGCAGCATTATCAACATTTTGAGAAATAATATAAGAAACTTCCATATGGACCGTTAGTAAATCTACTGATAGTGTCATTAATTTAGTAAATCTACTAATAGTGTCATTGATTTAGTGGTATAGAATTCAATATACTAGTGAGAAAAGGAAAATACACATATACAGCAAAGCTTTTTGGACTAAAATGCATGGGACATTCTCTTATACAGATTAAAAACTTCAGTGACTGAACACTGCTAAGAAAACTATGAGGGTTAGAGACAAGGCAAACATTTCAATAACATTCATTTACTAAGGTAAAACTATGTCAGAAGAATTAACACCTGTCACAAAAATCAAAGCAAATATGAGAATAGCAACTATTTGTTGATCTTTTTTTAATCGTTTCACTAGGAGCTCATATAACTCTCATCACAATCCATAATACACTATTTGTGTAAAGCACATCTGTACATTCATTGCCCTCATCATTCTCAAAACATTTGCTCTCCACTTAAGCCCTTGGCATCAGGTCCTCACTTTTTCCCCTCCTTCCCTGCTCCCCCCTCCCTCATGAGCCTTTGATCATTTATAAATAATTATATTGTCATACCTTGCCCTGTCTGATGTCTCCCTTCACCCACTTTCTGTTGTCCGTCCTCCAGGGAGAAGGTCACATGTACATACCTGTAATAGGTTCCCTCACAAGCAGAATTCTACCCAGAAAAAAAAAGGAAATGTAATATTTAGGATTTCATCCAGACTCAGTTCATAAATGCAATTCATTTCATTTTAAATCATTATTGTAGTTGGTTCTACCACACAGAGCCTTTATTTAACTAGACCATCTTTTTTTAACGTTTGATTAAGGGCTTGGCATCAGGTCCTCTTTTTCCCCTCCCTCCCTGCTCACCCCTCCCTCATTATCCCTTGATAATTTATTTGTTTGTCTTAAGATGCCAATTATTGGATAACCTTGGAGCCAGTACATTTGAACCTAAGTCCAATTACTTCAACATCCACGACATTGGGATAGCAGTCACCTGCTTCTTCTGGCCCTAAAGTATGTCAGCTTTAAGGCCCAAGGAATATTTCCGTTTTTTCATCTGCAACAGGTGCATTTAAAGTAAAATCTGGCTCACTTGGTGGAGTGATTTCCAAATCAGATCCTTCTGATATTCCACCGGGGATTCTTTCCAAGGACACTAGAGATATAACATCTCTATGACCTACAGGGAGTATAGCATTCCGGGAGTATACCATCCCTGAATAACGCATGAAGGCTGCTCTTATAGGTCCTGGAGTTGTTTACAAGATTATAAATAAAATGGTCCCATCTACAAGTATCCTTTCTTCTAAGAAATAAAATGTATTTATTGTTCACTCTGCTAGATCCTGAGATGGGCTTTGTGATTGCATTGAGGAGAGAACCAAGGTCCTTACCCTCAAGGATTTCCCATCTACCTAGTGGGAGAGACACGTGTATAAATTCAGAAATGCAAAATGACAATTTCAGTGTCACTGACATCTATGAGAATTGGTAGCAGATGACGCCGGAAAAAATGGATGAGCATGAGACAAGCCTTGAATGCAGAGGTAATTCTCAAAATCTTTTAGAATCAGTCACAAGACCAAACAAGTCGAATAGAAGTAGGTCAACACACAGAACAGAATTCTCCAAGCCCTGTGCTGGGTTTAATTGCTGGGTTCTGGGGAGGTCAAAAAGGGCTTGCAGCTGGGAAAGTAAGAGGGGTCTTGAGAGGGCTTGGAGAGCAGTTGATATTAAAGTATTTCACAGATTAACAAGAGGCATGGCTATATCAGTGCATACCAGGTAAAAATAAATATACCAGAGTCGGTATCATGCATGAATGTTACCTTGTGGGCTCCCAGGAGCTTAGCAATGCTACATGTAGTATAGTGTAGCAGCAGTGGTGTTGAAGATGGACTGGACTGAGGAAGCATGAAGTCAGGGAGATGAGCAGAACATCTTTGCAATACACTAAAGGAAGATGGATGGGGCCCTAAATCACCGCAGTGACCACAGGGCATGCACTCGTACAAGGAAGTTCAAATTCCAAAGCTCCACACCAACGTTGTTCCCAAGGGTTCTTTAATGCCTTTGCTCCCATGGTTACAGTTTCCTAGCCCAAAGCAGGTGTTCACACACATGCTCACATGGCAGACCCGCCTTCACCATCCACATTAGGCTCTACCGAGGGACATCCTATTCCCAAATGCAGGAGAGTGGTTCAAGTATAGACACATGAATTAATTATACCACTTTATATTTTGGGTAGTTCACTCTACTTTGCTTAAAAAAACACACAATCATTTCATTTGTTCTTTTAACCTGAGGGTAAGGCTGGCAGTTAGCATGAATATATAAATAGGAAATTTTAGATATAGAAGGTAGCTCACAATGTGTAATGACAATAGAACTAATATGCAGGCCTGATTCTTGCTCTCATGTCCCTCTTACCCTTTTATGTTAATGAGGTTATATCAGTCAGTGTAGGGTAGATCCTACACCTAATAATTTTAAAATTACAAAAATAAGAGAATTACACAGAGACACACAGATGCTATGTAAGGATGATCTACAAAACAAGGAACACCAATGAGCCAATGAATATACTGGCCACCAGACTTAGACGTTTAGCCTCCAGTATTCAGAGAAAATACATGTCTGTTCTTTAACGCCATCCACTGTGGTATTTGTGCCAAAGTAGCACTAGGTAACTAACAGAAGAGTTGCAGTTGGATCCTCATCCTTTCTACATATAAGAAACCAATCCTGGCCTTGTTCAGGTCTGATCACCTCCTCCTGCACATTTGTGAGATCCCTTCTCCTTGAATATTAAATATATATATTATGGAGAACCTCAATGACGTTAAGCGTTTGGCTGCTAACTGAACAGTTGGTGCTTCAACAGCGGTTGCTCAACAACTCCATGGGAACAGACCCAGCAGCCTATTTCTATACTGATTTACAGACCGGAAAACTTGGGGGGCAGGTATCATGGGTTCTATAGGTTCCTTGAATGGGAATTAGATTGGATGATAACGAGTTTGGTTTGAGGGGTAGAGTGGTTATCTGTGTTAAGCTGAGTGCTTTCTCCTTTTCTGCTGTACACTGATTACTCCATTTGCAACCTCTACTCCCCTGTTGTCTTTTCCTTCATGTTGCTGGAACAGAAACACTACGAGTGGGTGGCTCGAATAGAAATGTGTTTTCTCACAATTTAGGTGGTTAGACGTCCAAATTCCGGGCCCTTGTATGATAGGTACATAGCTTCATGTCAACTTGAAGATGTATGGAAGTACAGGGGTGGTACTCAACCTGTCAATCAGGTCACAGCCTGATGGTTCTTCCTTGTGCGCATGGCCTTCTCATGAGAGCCCAGAGGATCTCAATCTCTCTCTCTCTCTCTCTCTCTCTCTCTCTCTCTCTCTCTCTCTCTCTCTCTCCTCTCCCTCTCCCTCTCCCTCTCCCTCTCCCTCTCCCTCTCCCTCTCCCTCTCCCTCTCCCTCTCCCTCTCCCTTTCCCTTTCTCCCTGATTGCTGCCAGAGCCCTGAGATGTTACCATTGCCAATGGATTCACACAACTCTGTACCCTCCAGCCTGTGATTTCATTGCATGTGGCTGCATGAGTCTGAAGAAGCACTTATGGACTAGTATTGGACATGTGGATTTGATCTGGGATGTTTTCTTGGTATATAATTGCTTCTTGATATAAAGCACTTTCATATATGTGTGTGCATGTGTACATATATATACATGAATGTCTCCACATTTGTTTCTCTAGTCAATCTGGCCTAACACACCTGGTTCTAGGGGAAGGATTTTTATCTGTGTTAGTTTAGAAGGTCAGTTTCTTTTCTTCAGGTCCTTGGCAATCTTCAGGTGGTGTAGCAGCAATCTCCCCCCCATCAATGATTCCTTGCTTTTGTGTCTTATCTGCCCCCTTTATATCAAAAGTACTTGATTTAAGACACACCTTAAACTGACATGGATTCATTAAGATAAAAATGAAACCTCTATTTCCAAAAGTGGTTATACTGGCCAGCCTATGGGGTTAGGGTTTTGTGTTTAGCTGCGTTCTCGAGAGAAGCAAACCTGATTACACATATTTATATCAAAGAAAATAGAAATTTATATCAAGAAAATAGCTCACATACTTGTAGATGTAAAGTATGGGCAGGTACCAAGTTTGTGGTTTAGATATTAGGCTGAATTGTACGAGAGCTGTGATTTGAGTTATGAGATTGTGCTCCACCCTAGTCTAGTCTTAAATCTGCTTGACTGCTTACAGCAGGTCCCATTGTGGAGATGATTACATTGTGTCAGGTCACATCATGGGGGATTACTGGGCCTCAACTGTGAAATCACTAAGAATTCTGACCCAGGCAAGTTGATATCAAACTCAACTATCACAGGTTTACAACACATTTTTTGAGGCGGGTAGGGGCTGGACACAATTTAATCTATAACATTTATAGCACTTCTTTTCTCTTGTTTCTTCGTCCTGCATAACACAAAACTTCACCATAAGGGAGCACTTACTTAGTAAATGTTGGAACTGGATCACTTCATCCATTAAATCGAACTCCTGCCCCAGAATGTCTGAGATTCTCGGTTCACAACAAAGCACAATGTATATGGGTGTACTCATGAATCATTCGACCAGATCTTGAAGGTAACAAAACCAGTGCTGTTAGACTGCACATAGTCATTGTGCATACCAGTAGGAACTGAATCAAGGAAATTTTCCCCTTTAATAAAAAAACCCACAAGTATTATTCTGGTTCCAAATGGTAGAGATTTGACATCATGTATGCATTCTAGAATAGAGTACAGATGAGAAATTGACTCATGTATATGTCCATCTTATTCCGAGACCAGTAGATTCTTACTCATGGACAATTTCAGTCTTCAAACTTCAATTACAGTAAAAACAAAAATACTAGGTGAGTAGGCTGAGAAAGGAATAAGGTCAACATGGGAGCGACTGGTGGGAATATCTTTAATGGGGGAAAGTCCAGGGAAGAAAAGAAACAACTGGTGAAAAGTTACCCTTTCCCTCTCAAGTCTACCTTAACAGATTTCCAAGACAAAGGAATGCTTCCAAGCAAGCAAGACATGTGAAAATGTATTTTATTTCTTTTCATTGTAATTTGGGTGAAAGTTTAAGGGCAAATTAATTTTCCTTTAAAATTATATAAATTTTGCTTGAAGATATTGGTTGCAAGTCTCTCAATGAACCAGCACTCTTCCCAATTCCTCCCTGTATTCCCCTTTTCCACGTGTAATTTCTCATCCCTTTCTTCATTCTGAGCTTCTGTTTGGGGAAAATGCCACCCTTTTGGTCTTATATGGTTTATTGGACAGATGAGTAGAGTCCTCCATGGTATTATTATTATTAACTTTATTGGTCTGTCCATTGAGGATATTTCAAAAACCTTTAGACACGAGGGTAGCAAAAGGCAAGTGAATACCAAGAAGACAACTAGGAAAGTTGGAAGGTCAGCAGTTCAGAACCACCAGCCACTGCATGGAGTCAGACAAGGCCTTCTACTGCAGTAAAGAGTTCCAGTCTCAGAACCTCATGGGGGCAGTTCTGCCCTGTTCTATAGGGTTACTATACATAGGAGTAGACTCAATGGAAGTGTTGAGCTGGGCTGTGGTTTCCTCATGAGAAATACTGCCTTATAGTTCCAATTAAGTATGAAAGAATAGTTTTTCTATTTCTTTTAAATCACATAAATGTTGTTCACATTCCGGTACTGTGCTTGGACTTAACAACATTAACTACTTTTCAAGTGGAGATTCATATTCCTACATTAAAGATGAAGAAACTAAAACCCAAAGAGATGAAATCATTTATCCAATATCATGCAGTCTGACGCTATAATTTGGGTTATTTCCATTGTACAACTGTGCATTATTGAGGTATATTCAGGGAGCTCTGATATCAAGAAGAAAGCTGACAACACTTCCAAGCAAGTTGCAGGTTCCCCAAAGTCACTGGGTCTTAAAGGATATTTGGGCTATGCCCTAACAAATTAAAAGAAGAAAAGGGGGCTGAAGGAAAGAATAAAAGATGCAAAAGTGCTGATTCAGGGAAGAAAAAACAATGTGCGAGTAAATGGAAAGCAGTTCTGTGGGTTTACCCTAAGGGTGAAGACAAGGGAAGAAACATGAGACCCAGTAGTTGAGGCCACATTATAAAGGGTTTTATATATTATATTAATCAATGTGAGCCTTCCCATGGAGAGAGATGAGGAATATTAGATGGAAGGGGGCAATGAGATATACATTTCTGTTTCAGAAAGAGCACTTTGGAAGCCATGTGGTCAGGACTGGCTGCAGGGGGCAAGCAGGGAAAGCGCGGCAGTAGACAAGGCTAGATTTGATGCGGTAAGGCAAATGGAGTGCCAGGCTCTGCAAGAGTTCCTCCCAATCATCCTCAGTGTTTCACCTCCAAGCGAAGGTTCCAGGCTTTACAGCACCCACCTGCAATAGCCACTAAACACTGAACTTGTTGCTCTGGCCTCAAAACTAGAAACAAGGTTTGATTTGTCTTTCGGAGTCTTCCTGTTTGTCCCCATCTCCTACAATGGTGTTTCTTTAGGTACTGTGCGTCAAGCCTACACCAGCTAGCTGGGGAAGATACAGAGAAGTGAGTAGGCTTCAAGCAGAAAACACGCTGATTGGCAGAAGTTTTACATTTTTTACATTGTATGACGATTCATAACCAAATTCTACATAATGCATTTCAAAGTTTTGAATGGGTTTGTGTTTTTTTAAAGTTCTTTCTCTTATTTTCTTTTGTTAAATACGTGTATTTCTGAACTATCGCTATTTTGTCTCTCCTAGATTTAAACTGAAGTAGAAGGGAAGACAAAAAATGAAAGTTTGTAGTCATGCAGAGATGTTTCCAGAGAAGTACAGAGGAAGGAGGGAGCCCAGTGGGCAGGGAGTCCACAGTAATTTTCATGGAAGACCAGGAAATTGAGCTGTGTGTGTGTGTGTGTGTGTGTGTGTGTGTGTATGTGTGTGTGTGTAGGGAGGGAGAGAGAGAGAGAGAAAGAGTAAGAGTGTGTAGGGAGAGGGCATCTCAGCTAGAGCAAATGTAAAGAAGTCAGGAAAAAGCTAACCTAAGTAAGGGAGGCCACCAGCTACCCAATCCCACTCCAGTCTTTGGCATCTTTGTAATCTCTTGTCATCAGTAGGTGCTATAGCCCCAGCACCACCACAAGGCTTTCAAGCAAATGTAAACATTAAAGTGAAGCAAATTTTGGGGTAAAATAGCCAGTAATACACCATTGGAAATCCACATTCTCACAGAACAGAGGATCTTACAAAAGCCTCTTAGGCCTCATCTTCTTTCACTCTAAATACAAACATACACATAAAATGGGTCATCACAAAGTTCATGGAGAAATTCGATAATCTTGAAATTCCATTGTCCACAAAATTTTTGAAGCTCCTTTGTGCATGTACATACACACGCACATTGGGGGGCAGTCAGTAAAATAGTAGTGGGTGAAGGGAGATGTCGGACAAGGCAAGATATGACAAAATAATAATTTATAAATTATCAAGGGTTCATGAGGGAGGGGGGAGCGGGGAGGGAGTGGGAAAATGAGGACCTGATGCCAGGGGCTTAAGTGGAGAGCAAACGTTTTGAGAATGATGAGGGAAATGAATGTACAAATGTGCTTTACACAATTGATGGATGTATGGATTTTGATAAGAGTTCTATGAGCCCCTAATAAAATGATTTTAAAAATTAAAAAAAGAAAGCTTAATGATAAGCCAAAAAAAACAGTAGGTCCACTAGGGCTCTAGTTCATATATGCATGGATTTATTCTAAACAAAATGTGTTAAAATATGACTCTGAAATTCGTGCATGCTGAAAACAAGTGCTCTCGGGTTTACACTTAACCTCGGTCTTGTTGGAGAACCTTGGAAAGAAGTCCAGTAAGAGCGGTAGCTTCCCAGAGGTTTGCTAAACGAGGTAAGTTCAAGAAAGAAAAGGCAGTTCAAAAGTCATTGTGACTGTGCTTTGGGATTCCAAATAGACACTATTGATACATTTTCTGGAATGACATGACAATACGGAGGCATGCCACTCTGCAAGATTCAGGAACTGTAAATTATAAGATCCAAATCTGAAGGAGGGAATGGTATCCGCTTAAAGTGTGTGCACCTGGTTTGCAGAATGCTATGAATTGCTGTAGAAACCCCAAGGTCATTTGCAGGGTCCACGCATGGATGGAACCTCCGGGGAATCCCCACTGACGATAATTCAGGGATGTAGATAGCCTTTTTATGAGACAGAGAGCATTGTAAAGCTGATTATGGCAAACATTAATTTGGTTAAAATGTCAAGCCCTATCATGTTATCTCCCCTTTGACACATTTTTAAGTTGTTTTAGCTTTCTTTTTTAAAGTAAAGATAAATAATACACATGGATTAGGATTCCAGTGAATCCCCTCTGACCATGGCCCAGGGATGGGAATAGCCTTGCTCTCATGCAGAGTGCATTGGAATGTGGATTGCAGATATTATTAGATTAAAATTTAACACCTTATTATTTTATTATTTGATATACCTTTTGACCCATTTTAAATTTGTTTTTAATATATTCTACACTCTTTTTGATTGAGGGTTCTCTCTGTTTTAATTTGTTAGTGATGTTGGGCTTTGTTGTTATTGTTGTTGTGGTGTTGTTCGTGGTTTTGTGGCATTTTCTGTATATGAAATCCAGGATAGGTAAATCTATCGAGAAAGTAACTGGATTAATGGTTTCTTGGGGGTGTGGCAGGAAAAGCTGAGGAGATGCGGACCTAAGAGCAATGAGTGCGAGAGTGAAGCAAAGTTTCTAACATGGATCATGGTGATGATTGTATTACTCTTTTTAATGTGATTGAACTATTGAATTGCATGATATGTGAATTATATTACAATATATTTGTTAATTAAGAATACACAGCTGCATTAGTGAGGAAAAAGCCAAGAGAGTGTGCCGAGAACATTTTCCCCTATCCTACTGCACTTGCATATTCCTAAAGAGTAGTAAGGCTGTTTAATGAAAATTTCATCAAAAAATCTTTTCACATCAAATCCGTAGCCTTTATCTTGCCCCGTCAGGCTTCTTTTTGTTCCCCAAATTTAAAATCCTATTAAAGGGAATATGTTTGTGTCCCCCAAGGATTCCGAAACTGCATTTTGACATTGTATAAGTTGAAGAGCACAGAGTTCTTCTGGAAGGGATAGAGAGATGGAGACACCACCTTCAGAAGTATATTGGCCTAGAGAGAAGATATATAAAGAAACATTATCTTCACATTTTGATACTTTTGTTGGATACAGGTTTCTATGATTTGTTAGCAATCCTTTCTGAATTCCCACCACGTGTGTATCCACCACTTGTTGATCAGTTTGTCCTACCCTGGTGGTTTGTGTGCTGTGCTGTTGTGGTGCTAGACATTATGCCGCCATTATTTCAATTGCCAGCAGTATCATTCACGGTGGATAGGATTCAGGGGAGCGTATAGACTAAGAAAAGGGAGGGGGTGGTCCATTTCTGAGGACTTAGCTACCGACAACCTTATACACAGCAGTAAAACATTGTCTTATATAGCACTGGAAGATGAACCTCTGGGGAAGGAAGGCGCTCCAAACACTACTGAATGATCTGCCTCTTCAAAGTAGAATGGAACCAAGATGTGGATGGAGCAAAGCTTTTGGAATTTAAAAAAATCACTTTATTGGGGCCTCTTACAGCTCTTATCACAATCCATTCATCCATCCATTGAGTCAAGCACATTTGTACAAATGTTGCAATCATCATTTCCAAAACATTTCCTTTCTACTTAAGCCCTTGGTATCAGTTCCTCATATTATCCCCTCCCTCGCTGACCCTCCCTCATGAACCCTTGATAATTTATTAATTTTTATTCCTGTCTTAAACCAAGACCTGTCTCCCTTCACCCGCTTTTCTGTTTTTACCCCCCTGGGGAGGGTTATATGTCAATCATTGTGATCAACTCCCTTTTTCTTCTCCCACCTGCCCCCTAACCTCCTGGTATCGCTACTCTCATTATTGGTTCTGAGGGGTTTATCTGTCCTGGATTCCCTGTCTTGGGAGCTCTTATCTGTACCAGTGTACAGGCATCTGGTAGTTACGTAATCTGATGTCAGTTTGGAATTAAGAGTGAAGGGGTGCCATCTAGTCTGTCAATCGGGTCATAGCCAATGAGGCCTCTGTGTGAGCATGGCCTTCTCCTAAGGATTCAAGGAACGCCTGTATTTTCTCCTTGGAGGCAGGAGACACTTTCTCTCTTTTCACTCCCTTGGAGACTCTCTAGTGACAAGATTCAAGACTCACTTCCTGAGAGACGCTCTACTGACAAGACACATGGCACTACGCTGATATATCCCATGCCCTGAGAACCGAAGGAGTCACATGGAGACCCCTGCCAGTGCTGAGATGCTTCTACAGCCACTGACTTTGCACCCACTGTCCTGTGATCTCCTGCATTTGGCGTCACTGCATGTGTTTGATGAGGCTGAAGAGGACTTTGTAGAGTGATATTGGACATACGGGCCAATATCAGACTTTTGGACTTGTTCTGCCTGGGCTGGGATGTTTTCTCAATGCTCAATTACTCTTGTATATAGAACTCTTTCTTATACCTATATGAGTGAGTTAGTCTGGGTAGACCAGAGAAACAAATTCCTGGACACAGTAAGAAACTGCTCTGAGCAAGTTCCCTTTATGTGTCAAATAGTTCCCAGTCTGACTTGCTTTCTTATAGGATTGGAATTGTGATCATGTGAGATAAAGTAAAAGCATTTGTTAAGCTCCATCAGGTGTCATGTACTTTTGAGTCCCATTTAAATTACTATTATCAGAGAGAATGTACCCCGCAGACCACCAATTGTGTGCAAAGCGCTGTTATATTCTAAGTCCCAGCCAATTATCTCTTTATTCAAGCAGTTTAACAAATATTTCCTAAGCACATCTACGTGCTCGGACACAGAAAAGAAGAATAAGGGAAAAACCTAGTCCCTGCTGTCATAAGCCTTCTATTAGAGTGGGGGAGAGAAACCCAGGAGCCTACATCTTCAAAACAATTTTATGAGAACACAGAATAGTACAGTGTGTGCTGCCTGCTTTGTGCTAGATGGAAGATCAAAGCATGAGGATTGGAGGAAGATTTATTAACCTATAATATGAAGAGTGCACAATCTTGCTTACTGAATGTGAAGAGGACTCGAAATCCTACTAATCAAATCAACAACTATTATATGCAGTATGGATTATACTCCAACATAAAGAAAACAAAATTCTTCACCAACTGGACTAATCAACATCATGAGAAATAGGGGGAAACTGCCAAGGATTTCAATATACTTGGAGCCACAACCCATGCTTATGGAAGCAGCTGTCAAGAAATGAAATGATGTGCTAGGTAAATCTGCTCCAAAAAGACCTCTTCAGAGTGGCAAAGCACAAATGTAGCACTGTGAGAATCACGGTGTATAAAACCAAGGTGAGTCATGAATAAGGAAAACTGAAGAATTGATGCCTTTGAATTATAGTGTCCAATGTACCATGGACTGCCAGAAGGAACAAGTGTGTCTTGAAAGACTTTGTCTCACATACTGTTAGGCAGGGATCTCTAGAGAAACAAAACCAGGACACTTAGAATTAGATGGATGGAGGGATAGGTAGATTGATTTATATAGAGAGAAGGAATACAACAACTAATTAGTCCACACAGCAGTATAGAGGGCTCAGTTCAACTCACTTTCATGGAACAGTTAATACACTGAAGGCCCTTAACCTCATGAAGGAAGGAATCCGACAGTGGAGTCTCTCTATAGGTAAGATGAGCAGCAGTCAGCCTGTAGGCAGCAGGCACAGCAGGGTGGGGCAGCAACAGCAGGAAGATGAGAAGTTGAGATGTAGTGGAGGCCAGTAGCCCAGGAATGTGGTGAAGCAGGTCCCGAAGGAACCTCAAGCTCTAGCAATGCACGCGTAGCGAAGCAGGTCCCGATGGAACCTCAAGCTCTGGTGATGCATGAAGACAACTCCATCCACTGGTCGACACCGCTCACAGGTAGCACAGCACAGGGGTGAGACAAAGGACTAGCTCAGGCTTCAGTATGCTGGTCCGATCACCAGGAAGAAAGAGAAAAGGACACCAGCCTTGGAGAGACGTTTATCTCGGTCCCCCTCCAATCAAGCTGCTCTCTGCGGAACTCTGTGCACATGTTCTTATGGGAGCCTCATTGGCACCATAGACCTCACAATCACACATGCTTTGGGGACTATCAGGAGACCAGTCCCTGGAGAATGGCATCAGGTAAAGCAGAGGGTCAGTAAAGGAGAATGAGACCCTCAAGATGGATTGACTTCGTGGCAACATGGAACAGCGGACCTTAGCATAGCAGCAATTGTGATGATGGTGCAGGGTGGGAACTGGCGGGTTGCATATAGGTTTGGTATTACTTGGAACTGACTTGACACCAAACAACAACTATTGTAACATATCTTAAATGAAAAGTATATCTCTAAAGACATGAAGTCCATTTTTTAAAACCACAAAAGTGATCTTTAAAAATAAAGATATCTTTTCATTTCTTAAAGTGCTGTTTTCACCTTTATCAGTTCCTTGGAATGTCTAAGCCCTGTTCGTTTTTTGTAAGGATATACAGCCAGTTGCTCTGACTCATGGTGACTTCATGAATGTCAGAGTGCTCCATAGGGTTTTTAGTGGCTACTGTTTCAGAAGTATATAAATAGACCTTTCTTCTGGGTCACCTCCCTCTCTCCCCACCAACACACACACACAAACCAATAAATTCACTGTCATCTAGATAGTTAGGATTCATAGTCATGACATAGGGCAAAGTAGGCCCATCCCTGTGGGCTTCCCAGACTGTAAAGCTTTATGGGAATAGAGGGCTACACCATCTTCCTGTGCAGCAGCTGGGGGCGATTAGCAGTCCAAGTCTTAACCCACTATGCCACCAGAGCATCTCCAGGTACCTCTCTGTATACAGGAACCTCTACTCTTTTGGTTAGTGGCCAAGTATTTGAACTGTTTGCATCACCGAGGAACACCTCTATAAGGATATAGTACGTAATGTCTGGAAGACCCAATTCCTGAACCAAACCTCAATTACATGATTCCAACGGCAAAGCTTTCCTGTCATCATTGTGTAGAAATCTTTGCTTCCCAATGCTCTTTTGCCTCCTTGCTATGGTTAAGTGCTACCGAATCATTTACAACTTATAGAGACCCTTTATACAACAAAACAAAATACCACCAAGTCCTGCACCATCCTCATAATTGTTCTCATGTTTGAGCCCATTGCTGCAGCCACTGTGTCCATCCATCTCATTGAGATTCTTCCTCTTTCTTGCTGCCCCTCCCCTTTGCCAAGCATGATGTCTTTCTCCAGGGACTTCTCCCCTGATAAATTGTTCAAAGTACATGAGATGAAGTCTGGCCATCCTTGTGTCTAAGGAGCATTCCAAGGCAGATGTGTTTGTTCCTTTGGCACTCCATAGTACTTTCAATATTCTTTGCCAACATCATAGTCCAAATGCATTGATTCTTCTTCGGTTTTCCTTACTTGATGTCCAGATTTTACAGGCATATTAGATGATCAAAAATACCATAGCTTGGGTCTGGCATACATTAGTCCTCAAAATAATGTCCTTGCCTTTCAACACATTGAAGAGATCTGGTACAGAAGATTTACCCAGCACAATGTGTCCTTTGATCTCCTGACTACTACTTTCATGAGCATTAGGTATGGCTCCAACAAAGCAAGATGAAATCTTTGACAACTTCAGTGTTTTCTCTGTTTGTCTTGATGTTACCTATTGGTCCAGTTGTAAGGATTTTGGTTTTCTTTACATTGAATTGCAATCTATGCTGAAGGCTGTAATCCTTGATCTTCATTAGCAAGTGCTTCAAGTTCCCCTTACTTTCAGCAAGCAAGGTTGTGTCATCTGCATATCGCAGGTTGTTAATAATCCTTCCTCCAATCCTGATATTGCATTATTCTTTATATAATCCAAATTCTCTCATTCTCTGCTCAGCATAGAGATTTAATAAGTATGCTTAGAGGATACAACCCTGACATATACTTTAATTTATTATGAACCAGGTAGCATCCCTTTGTTGTGTTCACACAACTACCTCTTGATCCATGTACAGGTTCCGCGTGAGCCCAATGTAGTGTCATTCTGGAATTCTCTTTTTTTTCTGAAGGCTGACTATAGTTTCTTATGGTCCACAAAGTTGAATGCCTTTTCATAGTCAATCGTGCACAAGTAAACATCTTTCTGTTATTCTCTGCATTAAGCCAAGTTAAATCTGAATTTAGCAAGAATATCCTTTGTTTCATGTTCACTTCTGACTCCCGCCTAAATTTCTTGCAGTCCCCTGTCATTGTATGTTTGCAACCATTGCTGGATGATCTTCAGCATGTGATATTAATCATATTGCACATTCTGGTAGGTCACCTGATTTTGAAATTGGTACAAATATGGATTTTTTTTCAATTATTTAGCTAAGTGTCTGTCTCCTAAATGTCTTACATGGATAAGTGAATGATTCCATGCTTCATCAGCTTGTTGAAATATTTCATTTGGTCTTTCATCAATTCCCAGAGTCTTGTTTTTGGCTAATGCTTTCAGTGAAGCTTGGATTTTTTTTTTCTTTTGCCTCCTAAAACGCCTTAATTATACAAGATTGTAGCCTGATTATATTTGACCACTAAAATATCTAATAGTTGATGGTTTACTGTGCTACAGATAACTCTGCTGTTCAGCAATCTCATCAATCACCCTCATGGACAGTTTCTCAAACCAGAGTTTCTGCTTCTCAACCCAGAGAAGTTGCTGTTTGGTAGCTTCTCTTCTTTATTACCTCCTGAACCAGTTACCTGTACCTGCTTGTTCCCCAGTTCTTTTCCCACACCCCGTTTGGTAGTGCTTTCCTGTGGGACAAAGCCAGCCCCCCTGTTGCTCCAAATTAATTAAGGGACTCACAAAATCCAGAGATAATTATTTACATATTAGCATGTAGATAATTTTACTTTTGAATGTAAATAATTTTGCTTTTGAAAGTAAATAATTTTGCTTTTGAATGTAAATAATTTTACTTTTGAATGTAAATAATTTTGCTTTTGAAAGTAAAATGCTTAGGAATGATGCTTAGAGACACTTTCAGGAAATGCGTACTACTAAACTAATGAGGAGTAGACATGCGTTTGTGGTTTTTATTCAGGGATGCATTTTTGATTCAGAATTACTCTGTAATTGGGGGGAATTTTCCAGATGTAAGGTAACAAAAGCAAACGAGTAATAAAACATGTCTTCCATGGAGTCAAGTAGGTGTGACCAGAACTTAGACCCCCTTAGACCCCACCCCAACTTCATGCCTTTTTTTCCTCTGAAATTTTGCTCTTTATATTGCTTTCAGTAAAGTTGCTTTCTGGTCTTTGTCTATTTATTTGAAAAAGTGAGCTTGCAATCCAAAACTTGGTTTAACGGCATGGAGTCAGTTGAAACACTCAAGCCCTATACTTTGTCCAAGCTGCAAACAATTTCCCAGGGAATCGCAACAAGTAGTTATCAGCATTTACACCAAGGCTAGCACAAAAGAATTTGAAAGTCTGAGACCCTATGGATTCCATTTAAGAAAAGAACAATAAGCACTTCATTGAGAATTTCCTATTTTCATAAAATTCTCAATGCTTTAACTATGATTCTAATAATAGCCACATGATGAGGTCGGTGATGTTATATTCCCTGCTTGATAGATAAGGAAACATATTCGGTATGTCCAAAGTCATACCGAAGTTAAAACACGGAACAAAGATTTGAACTAGTGCCTACCACATAGATTCTCAGTTCATACTTATTGTCTGTGGAATAACAACGCTCTGGTTAATCCTTTTTTTTTGCTCACTTGTGTATATCTCACAATTTTTTCCAACATTAAAAAGTTGAAAGAATTTTACTCTGAACACTCCTACAGCCATTGTTTAGATTTTACTATTAACATTTTACTATATTGCCTTATTTCATAGCTATTTATCTGTTGATTCTCTCTATCCATTCACCAATTCCTATTCTGGTGCACTTACAGTAAATTGAGGTCATCAATACAGACCCTCATAAACATTTCAACATGCATATCATTTACTAAAATCCTATGTCTCTTTACAGTTTTTTTTTTTCCTTTGGAAGCACCATCTTGAACATACAGGGAAATGCACGCTCCTAAATATACCACTGGATGAGTTTTGACATATGCATGTATATCTCACTCCCCTATCAATGTGACAGAATGGAAGAAGTTCTTGAAAATTGCAATTAAAAGATAATGCAAATTTTCCAATACATTTTTGAAACTTCCTCATATATAGAACATTGCCTTCACCCCAGCAAGTGCCTTCTATGTGAGTCATTTTTAGCTGTTCATCACAACTTCCGTAACTAAATAAGCTTCTCTGTTGACAGCCAGAAGCCAGTGATGCTGTGTCGAAACCTCTTTTCTATCTTTTATTGTTGGGGCTCTAGGGAAGAACTCGATGGCATATAAGAAGATCTGATCTTCAGTTCCATTCAGTTTGATACATTTCACATTAAAGCCTCCCCTGTACTTAAAAACAAACACTTGTGAAACGTTCAGGAGAAAGACCAGGCTTTCTATTCCTGTAAAGAGTTCCAGTCTCAGAAACCCAGGGGCAGTTCTACCCTGTCCTATAGCATCCCTATGAGTTGGCACCAATTTGAGTTTAGTTTTGTTTGGTTGTGTGTGTGTGTGTGTGTGTGAAAGGTTGCCAGTTGATTGCAGTAATTAAAACAAAAATGCTGCTAATCATAAAATATTTACAACATGGCCCTCAGAATGAACTCAGTTCAGTTCAGAAGCTAAAGGCAGGAATGTATATGCAGAACACTTAACTGGGTGTATGTGATTGCATAGGAGTAAGACGAAAAGCCCCCAAATATTTTGGCCTATTTTTTAAAGGCCTGCTACAGCGAACAAAGCTGAATTAATCCTTAAGATCCAGGTTTTTAGTAATGGCATGTAGAAGGAGTCAGGCAAAAAAAAAACAACAACAACGCTGGTTGTTCTCGGTTATATGATTAGCTGCTAATTGCCTTCACGAACACCTGCCTCTTTTGCCATGGGATCAGAAGAACTGGATGGTGCCTGGCTACCACTAAAGAACATTAATTTTTATTAAATACTTTTATTGAGAGCCCTTACATCTCTTAACACAATCCATAAATTCATCCAGTGTGTCAAGCACATTTGCACATATGCTGCCATCATCATTTTCAAAGCAGTATCATCCCACTTGAGCCCCTGATATCGACTCCCCATTTCTTCCCCTTCCCTCCTTGGTGCCCTCCATCACAAACCCCTGATAAGTTATAGATTATTATTTTCATATCTTTTATCATACTCCATTGCTCCTCACCCACTTTTCCATTGTTCGTCCCCCTGAGAGTGGGTTATATAGGTTGAGCCTTTTGATCAGTTCCCCCTTTCCCCCTCCCTCCCCTAATCTTCCTGGTATCTCTACTCTCATTGTTGGCCCTGGGGAGGGGTTATCTATCCTGGATTCACTGTGTTGTTGGTTCTAATCTGTAGCAGTGTGCATGTTCTGGTCTAATCCAATTTTTAAGGAAGAATTGAGGTCATGTTAGTGGAGGGCAGGAAGCACTAAAGAACCAGAGGAAAGTTGTGTGTTTCATTGGTGGTATACTGTACCCTGGTTGGCTCATTTATTCCCTGTGACCCCTCTGTAGGGGGATGTCCAATTGTCTACATATGGGCATTGGGTCTCTGCTCCATGCCCCCACCTCCTACACCATGGGTATGATTTTGTTCTGTTTCTTAGATGCCTGATACCTGCCCCCATTGACACTACTTGATCACGAAGGCTGGTGTGCTTCTTCCATGTGGGATTTGTTGCTTCTCAGCTAGATGGGTACTTGTTTATTTTCAAGCCTTTAAGACCCCAGACGCTATATCTTTCAATAGCTGGGCACCAACAGCTTTCTTCTGCTCTTTTACATATGCACCCATTTTGTCTTCAATGATCATTTTGGGTAGGTGAGCATCACAGGATGCCAGATTGTTAGAACAAAGTGTTCTTGTGTTGAGGAAGTACTTGAGATGAGGCCCAATGCCCATCTGCAACCTTAATTCTTGACATAGATATGAGTACATAGTTCTAGTCCCCTCTCATTATATACATATGTTTTGATAGATAGATCGATAGATCGATAGATAGATACACATATGTATATTCCTGGATTCAGACCCCTGTAAATGTCCTTTGCCTCTTGGTTCTTTCCTCTATTTCCTTTTACTTTCCTCTTGTTCCCCCATCATGTTCGGTGTTCATTCAGGTTTAGTAATTCCTTGCTGCTATTTTGCCCTTGAATAAGCCCTACTAGGCATCCTATGCCCTTCTCTCCATTGATTTTAGTTCACTTGTTCCCTTGTCCCTGGGTTGATTTCCTCCTTCCTTTCAACCATCTCCCCTTCTCCCATATCCTCCTGGAACTATTGGTCCCATTCTTTTCATCTCCGAATTATTTACCCCCTATCTTATCTAGATAGACATGCAAATACATTAATAAGCAAAAAACCTGGAAAATCCAAATAAAACAACTAAGAATGTCAAGACTAACAAATCAATAACAACACAACAACAAGAAAGTCACCCACAAAAATGGAAAAGCCTATAAATAATTCAAGGTCTGTTTGGTGGCCTTTATGAGTGTTTTCCATTCGAGACTGTTGGGGTGCCACACTTTCTCTCTAAAGTCTATTTTTGGTATGCCCCGCAGATTTCATCACTTTGCTCCCCTTGCTGCTCTGTTGTATACCCTTAGTGTTTTGCCCCAGTATGATGGGGTCAGATTGCGCACAATGCCCACACTGTGTTCTTCAGTATTGTCTCCCGCAGCACTAAGATTTAGTGAGGGATGTTATATGTCGTGGCGGAGCTGGCACTATGGTCCTCTCTGTGTGTTGGCTGCTCTGAGCAGGAATATCGTCCTTAGGGCTTGGAAGGCCAGGATGTCCTCCACTCCATCTCCATCCCTTTTCATTTCTCCCATATGCTCTATTCAGATGTGCCCCTCTCTCCAAGCTGTAGCCCCAGTGCTGTCCTCTGAAGTGCATCCTTCTGAGGAGGAGGGGGGATGCCCACATATTTGGGATTGGGGTCAGCCTAGCATGCCTCTCTATTTGTTTCCTGGTACATGTTGGTATGTTGCATTCACATCTTGGTGCATCTGGTTGAAGCCTAGTCTCTCTCTCCCTCTCCTGTAGAGTTGTAAACAGTACCCTCCCCTTGGATGGGTGAGTGACCAGCTCCCCACCCTTCTCATGACTTATGTTTTTCTCTTTCTTCCCCCCTCTTATGTAGTGGGCTGCTGTATGCATCCCTGGATTGGGTTTGGCCCCTGCCATAGTTTCTGGATCTTACCCCAGGGATATATATATATAGTAGCTTTTCCCCCATGCCCCCCTTTTTTTGTTTGTTTGTTGTTTAAGCTTGCTTCAGTGGACTCATGTTGTACTTGTCCTTTTGTGCTTGGCTTACTTCACTTAGCATGATTTCCTCCAGTCTTCCCATGTGACAATGTGCTTCACGCATTCATCGATGCTTTTTAGGAATGCGTAGTACTCCATTGTATGTATATAACACAGTTTTTTGATCCATTCATCTGATGATGGAATTTTGGGTTGTTTCCGACTCCGTGCAATTGTGAACTGTGCTGCAGTGAACATTGGAGCACAGATGTCTGGCCGTGGTTTGTTGTTTGCCTCATCTGGGTATATGCCCAGCAGGGGGATTGCTGGGTCGTATGACAGCATGATTTCCATCTGTTTTAGATACTGCCAGATTGATTTCCATAATGGGTGCACATACCTACAGGTCGGCTAGCAGTGGACGAGAGTTCCTATCTCCCTACAGCCACTCCAACGCTTGTTATTTTCTGATTTTTAAAATTAGGCTATCTTTGAGGGTGTTAGTTGGTATCTAATAAATGTTTTTATTTGCATTTCTCTGATGGCTAATGATCAGGAACATTTTTCCATATGCTTATTGGCCATTGGATTTCTGCCGCTGAGAAACTTCTGTTCAGGTCTTTGCCCACCTCCTCAGTGGGCAGATAGTTTTTTTCTTATTGTAAGCTTGCAAAGTATTGTAGACTTTAGTAATAAGGCCTTTGTCTGATATGTCATTGCTAAACATGTTTTACTAGTTTGTGAGCTCTCTTTTTACTCTCTTGGTGAGTTCTTTTGATGTACACAGATGTTTTATCTTTAGTATATCCCATTTGTCAATTTGTGACTCCTCTGTATTTGTATTGTTCCCTATTTTTGATAGCCTATGTATTCCCTGTGCCAAGATTCTCAGGTTGGTCCCAATTACCTCATTAATGGGCCTAATAATTTGGGGGTTTACCTCAAAGTCTGTAACCCACCTTGAGTTCATTCTTGTGCATGGAGTAAGATAAGGGGTAAGGGTCTTGCTTAATTTTTCTGCACATATATATCCATTTTCTATTTTTTCCTATGTGCGCCACGTGGGCTTGAAAAGAGTGTGATTTATTTTGCATTTGGATGGAAAGCTCTGAAAATATCTATCAGGTCATTTCGTCCAATTGTGCTGTTTATATATGTAGCCCGATTGTTAAGTTTCTTTCCCTGTGATCTGTCTTTATCAGAGAGTGGTCTATTTAAGTCACCTACTACAATTGTTTCATCTTTTGGAGTGTTTCATTTATGAATTTCGTGGGTCTCTCATTGGGTGTGTGTGTGTGTGTATATATATATATATATATATATATATATATATATATATATATATATATATATATATATTATGCTCTCTGGTTCTTGGTCTACTGTTCCCTTGAACATTAGATAGTGCCCTTCTTTGTCTCTTTTTATAGCTTGTACTTTGAGATCATTTTTGCCAGAGATTAAGATTGTTACCCTTGTTTTGTTTTTGCATTGCTATTTGCTTGGTATATTTTTCTACAGCCTTTAATTCTCAACTTATTTTTTGTCTGTGCACTTGAGATGTATCTCTGTAGGCAGCAGCTCAATGGGTTATGTTTTCTAAGCCAGTCTGCTAGCCTCTGCCTTTCAATGCCTGAGTTCAGTCCACTAATATTCAGTGTTAATACATCCATCTGTGGACTCTGTAATGTCATCTTGTAGCTTTTGTGTTGGGTTTCTCCTACCTACCTATCTTATCTGTTTGTGTTGTATGTATGTGTCTGGTTCATTCCTGCCTTCTTTCCATTATTGAGCTAATGCTATCTTGGGGGCTGTTTTCTCTTTGTTGCCCTCGGAGGGGTCTTGTTCTATGTTTCATTCTCTTATTTGTGCTTGGTGAGAGTTTATCTTTTGCCCATACTGGGTTGGCAAGGATCTTTTGTATGGCTAGGTTTCTTTTTATGTATTCTTTGAGTTTTCCTCCTTTGGGAATACTCTTACTTTTCCATCTATCTTAATAGATTATTTGGCCAATATATTATTTTCCTTCACTTTTTGGAATAGGTAACTCCACTCCCTCCTCTTCTTCATCGTGTCCACTGATTGGTCTGAACATATTCTTATTTGGGTACCTTTAAATGTGACTTTTTTTTTCTCTAGCTGCTCTTGTGATTTTTCTCTTTTTCCTCATTGATGAATAATTTAACTATTATGTGTCTTGCTGACTTCTTCTTGTGGTTCACTCTGACTGATATTGTTTTGGCCTCTTGAATGGCTGTTTTATTTTAATTTATTAAGCTGGGGAAGCTTTCCTCTAAGAATTCCCTCGCTATTTTCACTGTTGAATTCCTTTTAGTGTCTTATTCTGGTAGTCCAATTATTCTAATATTCTTCTTCTTCATAGCATCAGATACAGCTCTCAGGATTTCTTCAGCTTCTCTGATTGTCTTATTTGACTGCTTTTCCCATTTGTTGAAGTCTGCGTGGTTATCCTCTAGGTCACTGGTGCTATTCACTGCCCCAAGTCTGTTGGCAATGTCTGTTTATTTGCTACCAGATTTTGTTATTTCATCCCTTGGGTCTTGTATTTCCCTTTGGTGTGTTATCTTTATCTCCTCTATCATTTCATCCTTTTTCTGTATTGCTTCTCTCATATCCTGTATGACTCCAAGCAGAATTCTGAAGAGTTCTTTCTATAGCAAGTCAATGTCTGCTTCTTCTATGTATATCATTAGGCTCATCGCTTCTTCCAGCATTGCCTTCCGTTTCTCCTGCTTTTTCATTCAGGAAATTGGGGTGGGTTGCTGTTTATGTGTTGTTTTAGAGGACCCTGGCACCATCTTCCAGAGTTGACTAGCACTGGTCTCTCTCTTGGGAGACTCATATGAGTGCTTCTTTGAACTACCTGCAGGTAGCTGCACTGGGTATTCAGGCTACCATTGTATCGTCCTGAGGTTTCACTCTTACCGTGGCCAACTAATATTCCATTATGTGGAATTTGATCAGGATAGTCCTCTCATGGGATGCTCGTCGAGTGGTTGTGGGCCCATGAGGATGGCGTTTCACTTGCTAAAGTCCCAGGAAGCTGTAGTGGTATGTCTCATGGGGCTTGGTGCACCATGGACTGCATGTAGTGTTTCCCTCCACAAATAGAGAGCTGCAGAGGGTGCGTGGGTGTACCCATCTTAGTGTAGAGCACCATGGTTGGCAGGTGAAATTACCCTAGTCGGAGAGATTGCTGTGGAGTTTGGACAGATGTTCCTGCAGTAATATTGAGCACCATAAACAGCAAGCAGTAGTTTCCCCAGTCCCTTGTAGGGCCTTGAGGTATAGGTGGGAGTTGCCCCACCTGTTTGAAGGGCACATCCCCTAGCCACTTGGAACGTAGTGGAGGGTGGGCATGATTTCCCCAGCTGCATGAGTAAAGCCAACAAGTGAGGGTGGGAGTTACCCCAACTGTGCCCTCAGAGTTTCCCTAGGCAGAAGGGCGTGGCCTGGGGGCCAGTGGTTCTTTGTGAAAGGAAAGAGATGGAGAAGAGAACAAAAAGGAAGAAAGAATAAAACAAAATCAAGAACAAAAATAAAAAACAAAAACAAAGACAAAATAACAACAAAAACAAAAGGGCATAAAAGGAAAACAACAGAAATGAAAAACTGAATCTGCTGAGAATGTAGTGGTAAAGAGAGCAGAGATAGAAGAAAAGGATAAAAAGGAGAAACAGCAAAAGAAAAAGAAAAGAAAGAAAAAGTACATAATCAGGTAGGTGAGCTCTGTGCTGTGCTGTGTGTAACATTGTCTCATGTCCTCCCTTCGGGGTGGGCAGAGTTACCCTATGCAGGAGGTAGTGGGCTAGAAGACAGCAGTGGCATGTGGAAAGGACGAGGGGGAGAGGAGAGAAACAGAAAAGAAGAACAAAAGAAGAAGGAAAAAAAGAGAGAAGAAACAAAACCAAAAGAAAGAGAAAGAAGGGGAAAAACACAAGTATGCTCGCTAAGACTGACGTGGTGGAAAAAGAGAGAAGGAAAATGAGTTAATTATTTTATTGTGCCAACTTTGCCAATAAACACATGTGGGGTTAATTGAAGGGCGGAGGGATAAATGACTCAGTGAGTCTTACTTTTCTAGCTCTCCTGTTTCTTGTTTTTTCTGCAAGACATCCCTGAGGAGAAGCCACATGGACCTACCCCGATGCAGCCCTGGGTGCTGTAGCAGCCGTGTGGAGATCCCTGCCAGCGCTGCGATGCTTACACATTCACTGACTCAGCTTTTCTCTTGCAGTTGGCATCTTTGTGTCTCTTTTGTGAGATGGAGGAGGACTTTGTGGATTGGTGTCGGACATATGGGTTAATGGAGGACTTGTGGGTTTGGGCAGCCCTGGGTTGGGATGTTTTCTTTGTTGTGCACTTAACCTTTATATAAAACTCTCTCTTCTACATGAGTTTCTGTGGATTGGTTTCTCTAAAGTACCCAGACTAACACAGAAAAAAACGAATAATAAAGAGATAGTTGATCCCTGATAACCTGAACGTGGGGGCAAACGGGTTTAACACTGCCCCAAGGTGACAGGTTGCTGTGCCCTGTTGGTGTGGGGTCCCACCAGTGCTGGGCATAATTGCCCTGGTCTGCAAGATCACCGTAGAGGCCAGACGGAGGTTTCCTCAGGAGCGTGCAGCACTGTAGATGGCTGTTTCACCTGCCTTGTGTGGTGTGCAGTGCTCCCACAAAGGGCAGGCTGGAGTTCCCACTGCTGTTTGGGCAGAGTTTCCCTAGGTGGAGGGTAGTGGCTTGGAATCCAGTAGTGGCAAAAGAAAGGAAAGAGAGGGAGAGAAGAGAAAAAAGAGGGGGGGAAAAAGCAAAACAGTACTGCGCCCACTGAGACCGACTGCTTTGGGAAAGAGAGAAGGGAGAGAGCAGAAAAGGAATAGAAAGTAAGGAGATAGCGGAGCCCTGGTTACCTGACCGTGAGGCTGGAGGAGTTCCAACCCTGCCTCAAGGTAGCAGGATGGTGTACCTGCTTGGTGTAGGGTTCCACAGATGCTGGACAGAATTACTCTTAAAGGCAAGATCACAGTGGAGGTCAGGCAGTGATTCCCACAGTGGTGTTGAGCACTGGAGATAACTGGTATAGGTGCCTTGTACTGTATGCAGCACTGCTGCAGGTAGGGGGAAGTTCCCTCCACCAAATGTAGGACCCCAGGACAGGCAGGGGATCCCCCAGCCACCTGGAGGACAGGCAGAACCTCCCCAGCTCAGTGAGGGTGGACAGTAGCTCCCTGTGTTCAGCTTATTGAGTTGCCCCAGCTTGTGCCAAGACCGCTGATGCCCAACAGCTCAGAGATTCCCCCGTCAGCTGGAAGTGAATTAAATTAAATTGGCCTGCTGGCTCTGGGCTCTAAGTATGTGCTCAGTGAGATATACTGAAACTGAGGCTCACTCCAGAGGCATTTGTTATGTTGAAATCCTCTGGGATTTGTAGCTAACTTCTGGCATGCCTTAGCATTGGCTCCCTTATTATGCTAATGAATGTTAAAAGACTTGTTCTGCCAGTTTGTCTTGAAGTTAAACAATGAATCTTGGATTTGTAGTTTTTATTACAAACTTTTTCTCATTTTTATATTGGGCTTATGGGTTGCCCTGATTTCGGGGCTGTCACGCTGACCCCAGGAGGAAGAGATCTAGATTATCTGAGAAGTTGTTTCCTTCTCAGCCAACTGGACCTGACTTTGACCCCTGGGCTATGACTACCTGCTTAAGTTCTGCCACACTGTGATCTGACTCATGTAAATTTCCTGATGTCTTTTCAGTTGCTCCAAATTTAAGGCTATCTGTGCGGACCCTGTGCCCCAGGCTAGGAGCACAAGGCAGCTAACAGTGTAGGGAGACTCTGGGGTGGGATCTTGTGACAAGCTTTCAGAGGTTCTCCTTGAGTCTGGGATTATGACCCCTTTGTATGTCAGTTTGGGGAAATTGCTACTTACTGCCAGACTAGAGCATGGGTAGCTTCTCTGTCCATAGCCCATGAGTCCAGCCCAATGAACTGAGAGCATTTCAGTGCGTTCTCAGTTCATTTTGTGGGTGAAAATCAGAAAAAGAGAAGTTCAGGACAAACCCTAGTACCCTGATTAAAATTTTAGGACTCTGCCTCCCAGTCTCCTTTACCTTACCTCCCAATTTTCTGGTCTGGCAGCAGGAGCTCTGGGTGGGTAAATCTAACTGGAAGCCATCTTCTCGAGACCACTCATTAGTGAATATTTTGACCAAAGAGTCTAAAGCACATTTTTTTTTTTTGGTCAGAAGGAAGGGAATGGATAACTTGATTTCAAATTCTCATAAACTCCGGCTTTCTGGAAACATTGAGCCTGAATGAACCCCTGACTACTTAAATAATCAAAAAATATCTTCTTAATAACAAATAACAGTTTAGCGGAACTAGTAAAATATGATCCCATGAGCATTATGCGCCTTTAAGAATTATCTGTGGTCTAATTGACAGCAACGCCTTGAAAGATAAGCTAGGAACCTTGTAAGGCAGCAAGTTTACGTAATGGGGAAGGAACAACTTAGAAGACGAGGTCCAGAATGGTTACATAATTAGAAGATGTAATCAACGTCCCTGAATTATGTATGTGGAAACAGCTGTGCATATTTTCAACACCACCAACAAAATTAATTTAGTAAGATAAAGATATATATATAGCCTATGAAACTTTATGAACTCTGCGGCAGTTCTGCTCTGTCATATGCTGTCTCTATGAGTTGCAATTGACTACATGACATGCAACAATAACAAACAGAAGTCAGACTGTTTCATCAGCAAGAATCCTAGGGACATTATAAACTGAATTGCCAAAGATACTAATGAACTAGTGCCTGTCCTTCCCAAGCATGTTTGTGGCGTTTATCCTTCTGATTAAAGGTTGGCAAACTGAGCATCACCATGGCAACCTCAACCCCAGAGCTTCCCACACTTTAAAGCTTTGAGAACATGATTTCTTGAGCCATCTTTCAATTGTCCTAATATTATTTTTCTGTGCATCTGGTCTACCTGTTTGTTAATGGCATAGTGCTTGGAAATGTATTAGTTCATGAGCGGTGGTCATCGGCCTCCATTCACCTGAAGCAGCAACAGAAGGAAGAACGTGAGCCATAAATAGGAGGATATGGTCTACATAAGAGTCCTGGTGGTGCAGTGGGTTAAGCATCATGCATCTAACAGCAAGGTTGACACTTCAAAGCCACCAGCAGCTCCACAGGAGAAAGATGAGATTGGCAGAGTGGCTGCAACATTACAATTTTGAGGTTGGTACAGCACTGGGTGCTGCTTTGTTCTGCTGTAGATAAGATTTCTTTGAGTCAGAACCAATTCAACGATACCTAACAGAGATTTACAGTCTCAGAATCCTAAAGGAACAGTCCTAAAAGATTGCCATGAATTGGAATCAACTCAATGTCAGTGTGTCTGGGTATGGAATGTGTGGCTAATTGCCTCCTTTGTCACAGGGCCAAGAGAACTGGATGGTGCCTGGTTATGATTACTGAATGGTTTGATCAAAGATTCCATAGAATAAGTCTAATAAAAGCAGGCAAATGTAGAAGAGGATTTCAATTTTTGTACAGGGTGTGCCCACACATGCTAAGTTTTGGAGTAGGAGAATAATAAGGAAGTCATTCTATCCCTTTCTTCAACTTGCATGGCAGAGAATTCAGTAAATACTGGCTTATCATGACCTTGGCGTTTCTCCCAGTGCTAACAGATCTTGCCTGTAGACAAAGAAAGAACCCAGGCCCCCAGCCACATGGCACAGTTTTAATTAACTCCCTCCTGGGCTGAGAACCTTGGAAAGAGGTAATATGTAACTATGGAGTTCATGCATCCCAGATTTCCTGGGACAGCTCTGATTTCACGTGTTCTATCCTTTTGGCGCCATAAATATAATTGCCAGACCATGTCCTACTTTTGAATTCAGAAAATAATGTTCCCATATGCATGGCTTCCAGGCTCTGGGAAGCCAAGAGCAAGTTGTCTCTTTCTTTTTGGGAATTGTGAGGACCAGAGAGAAACCTTGGCTCATAGAACAAACCAGAGATGTAAGTAAATGTAAATAATATGTAAATGTAAGTGTTTGAGAATAGGAGTAAACTGTGTATTGCTTCTCTCCTTTCAAGATTCTCTCAGTAAGTCTTATTATATATTCTTGGACGTTGTAAATGAGAGATTCTCTTTTTTACACAAAACCCTTTTTAAAAAATCATTTTATTGGGAGCTCTTACAGCTCTTATCACAATCCAGCCATACATCTATTTGTGTCAGCACATTTGTACATTTGTTGCCATCGTCATTCTTAAAACATTTTCTTTCTACTTGAGCCCTTGATATCAGCTCCTCATCCCCCCCTCCCTCATGAACCCTTGATAATCTACAATGTTTTTTAATGTCTTACACCAGCCACTGTCTCCATTCACCCACTTTTCTGTTGTCCATCACCCTGGGAAAGTGTTATATGTAGACCATTGTTATCGTTTTCCCCCTTTCTCCCCACACCTTCCCCTCACCCTCCTGGTATCCCTACTCTCATTATTTGTCCCGAGGGGTTTATCTGTCCTGGATTCCCTGCGTTTCCAGCTCTTATCTGTATCAGTGTACATGCTCTGGTCTAGCTGGATTTGTAAAGTAGAATTGAGGTTATGATAGGGTTGGGGGAAGCATTCAAAAACTAGAGGAAAGTTTTACGTTTCATTGGTGCTATACAGCACCCTGACAGACTTGCCTTTCCTTGTGACCCTTCTGTAAAGGGATGTCCAATTGTCTACAGAAGGACTTTGGGTCTCCATTTGGGTCTCCACTACACGCTCCCCTCATTCACATTGCTTTGATTTTTTGTTCTGGGACTTTGAGGCCTGATACCTGATTACATCGACACTTTATGATCACATAGGCTGGTATGTTTCTTCCATGTGGGCTTTATTGCTTCTCAGATAGATAACTGATTGTTTATCTTCAAGCCTTTAAGACCCCAGATGCTATATCTGTTGGTAGCTGGGCACCATCAGCTTTCTTCACCACATTTGCTTATGCAACCATATTGTCTTCAGTGATTTTGTCGAGAAGGTGAGCATCTCAGAATGCTGGGTTATTAGAACAAAGTGTTCTTATGTTGAGGGAGTCCTTGAGTAGAGGCCCAATGTCTGTCCCCTACCTCAATACTTAACATATAAATATATATGCATAGATCTATTTCCCTATCATTATATATTTATATATTTACATATGCAAACGCCTCTATTTAGAACTCTATAAATGTCCTTTGTCTCCTAGTTCTTTCCTCTATTTCCTTTTATTTTACTCTTGTCCTACTGTGATGTTCGGCCTTCATCTAGGTTTCAGTAATTCCTCTGGGCTACATTGCCCTTGATTAATCCCCACCAGGCATCCTATGCCAGGCATCCGGTAATCACTTCATTTGAGCTTTCTCCCTAACATGGTGAGTAAATCTGGCTTTGGAATCACTTGGGTGAAGGATCTAGACATCACCTTAGCCAAAGAACATAGGTACTAGTGCTGAAGCTCCACGTGAAATTTTAGGATAAGTTAGGGCGCAGATGTGAAAGTTGATTGATGAGTGAGAAAGAGAGATAGAGAGAGATTAGGCCACGGATGATTGCTATCTAGAGCACAATAGCTCCTCAAAGCGGAACAGGGCTTTGATGCAAGCTTTCAGAATGCTTACCTGGTCCTTGTCCACTTGGCCTTTAGCTATTGTACCAACTCTGTGAACGTGATGCCAGCAAAGTGTAGCAGCATCACAGCCTTGGGTTCTCTGGTCTTCTTAAAGAGAGGGGGACAACTTTTCAATGCAAAAGGATTCGTTTTGTCAGGTGTGTTGTCTGCCTCTGGTGGTGTGCCTTTCTGAGGTGCCCCTGAGTTGTGGGACAGGTGCTGTCTCAGGTCATGCTGCAGGGTAGGTCGAAGGCCTGTGCTGGTTAGGTTGAATTGGCTCTAGGTTGCAGCATTGGTGGGGAAGGGACAAGGCCAAGAGATATTTATTCTTTTTCATCTTCTTATAGTTGGTTCCTCCTTTTAAATCCAACATTAAAGAGCCTTCTCTTCATCAATTCTAGCAACACAGTATGTCTAGGAAAAAGTACAGGAGCAAGTAATATGACCAGCCATAAGGAGAAGAAAATGAAAGGGTAGGTGAAAGGAACAAAACAAAACACCACTTTGGCATTTGTATGAGGGTGTTATTGAAGACTTAATCACAGATGCACTCACGATTTAGACAGGAACAGAAATTGTCTTGGGTTGTGGGTGAGAAGAGCACTTTGATTGATGCATTAGCTCCCTTGGCCCCTGTCCAAGGAAAATTGCCAGAGAACCATTAAAGTCTGTAATTCCATATAATTCATGGCAGCCACAGGTAATCTGAATCAGACCTGACAAGACTTTGCTGTCAGTTATTGTCTTTCAGTGTTGAATGTTCACTTTGGATATTTAAACTTTTTTAAAAAAAGCTTTACCATGGTGGCCATGTTTTCCAGACGACAAACCAGGAATCCTGATTTAACAAGGAATTGCTTTCAGATTTATAGATTTGTTTATATGAAATGGCTCACAAAGGTATAAACATTACATCACATGGAGTTAAACACTGAACAAATGGCCTTTAGGGAAAGAATTAGAGTTATAACAAAATTGGGCTAGAGTGAATTCTCATTTAGAAATTGGTGAGTCCCAATCTCCTCCCCCACTGCAACCTCCCTGAAGCACAAGACATTTTAAATGGTCAGAAGGAATTAGTTAAGTACTAAATAAAATTAGAATCTGGTGTATGCCTTTCATCTGGATTTGCTCTTAAAATTTTCAGGGATGGTAAACTGAAGGGGGCTGTTGTAATGTCTGTATGCAGGAAGGTGGAGTACTATTATACTTAGAATTCCCATTTGCTGGGACTATTTAAATCCTCCAGTGTACAGAGTCTGTTCATGAAAATGTTTGTATTTGTGTTTTAAATAAATTTCCTAAGGCTGGGAATGTTAAAAAACTAAGGAAATCACAATTTGTATCTAAGATATCGTTGCTCTATACCTAAATTCCCCTAAAGGCTGCATTCCTCTCGCCTAAATAAGAGTCTTGGGGCATTCACTTCTGGGAAAACAGTAGATATTTAGCACACAGGAAAATCATCCTGGAATACCCTGAGCCTGTAATAATCCAAAAGGAAATCCAGTGATGTGAAGTTAGTTCCAATAGGGATTCCAAGACTCAATCTTTACGTATACAGACTGCCATAACTTTCTCCCATCAAGTCACTGAGAGTTGGCTGATGGGTTCGCATCTGAGTATTTTAACCATTCATTGTAGCACCAGAGTGCTACCCTTACTAATCTCCTTCCATTTCTAGTTAAAGATCCTGAATGAAAATGCAGTTGTTGTTGTTGTTGTTCTTGAATGCCGTCGTCACATCTTTTCAGACTCACAGCAATTCCATATAACAGAGCAGAGCTGCCCCACAGGGTTTTCCTGGCTGTAATCTGGCTGGATGCAGACGTTGGGCATTTCTCGCACGCGCGTCTGCGTGACTTTGAATCGCCACGCTTCATTTAGCACCGGAGCATTTATCCTTCGAGTCACCAGGGTGCCTCAGGAATAGTAATCGATCCATGGAAAACAGAAAAGATTCATCACGACCTTGAGAACAAAATATCTCAAACTTTAAAATGTGCTCTCTTTCTTGCAAGTCTCCTAACCTCTCTGGAACTCAGTAATTTTATCATAAAGAGAAATAATGTTATTTAATTAGAATCAGGCCCTGGATTTGATCCCAGGGCCCTTCTAGTGCTAATTTCAATACCCACTATATGCCAGAAACATGTTTTATTTGGTGTCAATAATTGAGCCGTAAAAAAGACAGTGCTCTCTCTCCGTATAGAGCATAAATATATGTATAAATTGAAAAACGTGTGCCACATATTCAGTCTGAACTTGATCACACGTGTAATCAAGATGCATTGATAATTATTGGCTATTGGAATGCAAAAGTAGGAAACAAAGAGGAAGGAACAGTAGTTGTAAAATATGGTCTTGGTGATGGAAATGTAGCTGGAGATTGCATGATAGAATTTTGCAAGATCAAAGACCTCTTCATCACAAATATGTTTTTCAACAGCATGTGGTATTCTACAGATGCAAAAAAAAAAAAGAAATAATATTGACTACATCTGTGGGAAAAGATGGTGGAGAAGCTCAATATCAGCAGCCAAAACAAGGCCAGGGGCAGACTGTGGAATAAATTGTCAATTGCTCATATTTAGGTTGAAGCTGTAGAAAATTAAAATAATTCTACAAGAGCCAAAATAAAATCTTGAGTATATCCCACTTGAATTTTGAGGAGAGCTCAAGAACAGATTTGATGCAATGAGTGCTAATGACTGAAGAGCTGACAAGCTGTGGTATGACAGCAAGATTAGACCTAATTCTGGTGTGCCAGTCCTGCAGGGCAATGATCCTGCTCAGAGCAGCTCATTCTCAGAGATGACTGCATGGCTGGCCTCAACTTGAGATGTGAAGTCCTCTCCCTAAATGGCAGCACTAAAGAACACAACCCTGGAGATACAGTTTGGGGAGAGCAGCCGGGTTGACCCAACCACTTGGGGACAAACCAAGAGGGGAGTGCAACACATCAGTGTTGGGAGCGAAGCCACAAAGTCCCCAAGGAATCCCTGTCGTAGACTTTTGACTCAGGAGGCAGCAATTGGTACCCCATCTTAACTGGTTGGGGGTTATGCACAAGGAGACCACATTGAAAGTCTAAAGGTGTAATGGGTTGGGGAGGGGGTCAGCTGGGCACTAGACTGTGCCATCCCTGACTGCAGGAATAGCAATGGAAACTTTTAGGATGCTTACGTTTCGGACACGAATGCTGAAGAACAAAAGAGTTTATATGTTACTAGGTAAGCAGGACCTGTGATATGGAACCCTGAAAGAAAAGGGGTCTATTTAACAGAGATATTCATCTGCTCGTATCAGGATCCTGTGACTAGTTGTATGTTCTTTTTTGTGTTTCTCTATACAATATAGGTAGCATAGGCAATCCTATGGAGACAGTGTCAGGATGGACTGTTCCTGCAGTCATGAGAGGTGGGAGGTGGGGGGGAGGGAAAGCAGTGAGCCAATAAAGACAGGTATAAGGGATTAGTAAGTGTTCTAAAATGGATGGCAATAAGATTGTAACTTTTCTGTCCAAGTTTATCAATAGAATTGTATCTGTGAGGAATTATTGAGAGGTGAATGATGGGTAAACATGATAGTGGGGCATGAAGATAGAAAAAAGAAAAAGAAGAAAGAAAAATATATGTAAATATGAATATAAAGGCATTCTATGTCAATATATAAATATCTAATAATTTAAATATAGGTATATTTGTTTATATATGTATATAAATGCAAATGCAACAAGGAAGCAGATGGACTTGGGCTACTGAAACCTTACCTCAGTTTTAACAATGTGTCATTGTATGATACTCACCTTCCTGACACAATCGCTGAAGACAAAACAGGTGCATAAGCCATGTGGTGAAGAAAGCTGTGATGGTGCCTAGTTATTAAAAGATACCGTGTTTGGGGATTTAAAGGCTTGTAGTCAAATAAGGGACCATCTAGCAGGGAAGCAACAAATTCCACATGGAAGAAGCGGCCCAGCATGTATGATCATGAGATGTAGACAGGAAAAAGTATGAGAAGTTCAAAACAAAGCAACTAAATTGATGTGAAGGGGTGGGGATGTAGTAAAGACCCAAAACCCACCTGCAAATTAATTGGCCAATCCTTCTCATAAGGGCCGCATGGAAGGGGTGATAAATCCAGGGTGCAGTGTAGCACTGAAGAAACATATAACTGTCCTCTAGTTCTTTAATATTTCCTCCCATTACTATTATGGTGTATATTTGTTTTATCTCATCAATCATGTTCATTTGTATATTTAAGATAGTTTTATACATGAAAACCAGGATAGATAACCCTTCAGAAACAGTAACAGGAGTAATGCTTCCCTGAGGAACCGGGAAGTGATGGGAGGTGGGGGTGGGGAAGGGGGAGCAGCTGATAGCACTGATGACTGTTTAACCCCACTTGAGGGGAGCAAACACCAGAATTGGATGGTGTAAGATGGGGTGATAAAATAAGGGTTCCTGGGTAGGGGAAAGGAGGGGATAAAGGGGTGCTGATATCAAGAAGTTCAAGAAGAAAAAAATGTTCTCAAACTGTGATAGAAATTGTACAATACTGCCTGGTGTGATTGATAACTGTTAAAGCTCCCAATAAAATTATTTTTTTAAAACAGACCATGATACATAAAGAAAACAAAAAATTGTTAAAAAGACTGGAAAGAAAGAAGAGATCAAAGTGGATGCCAGAAGACACTCTGAAGCTTCCTCATAATCATAGAGGAACTAAAGCGAATGGGAGAAATTAGGAAGTCAGAGAGCAAAACAGAAAATTCCAAAGGGCCGCTCGAAAATACAAAGTAAAATATTGAAATGTGCAAAGACCTAGAGTTAGAAAACCATAAAGGAAGTACACACTCAACATATCTTATATGGTAAAAACTCATTTTTTAATGCTTCCTCCCCCCCACTATCATGACTCCAGTGTTGGCTTACAAATCTGGCTAGACCAGAGCATTTACGCTGGTACAGATAAGAGCTCTCAGCACACAGAATCCAGGACGGAAAACCCCCTGAGAACCAATAATGAGAGTTGCGATACCATGAGGGTAGGGGGAAGAAATGGGAAACTGATCATAATGATCCATGTACAATCCTGTCCCCCCCCCTCCAGGGGGCGAACAACAGACAAGTGGGTGAAGGGTAACAGTGGATGGTGTAAGCTATTAAAATAAAAATAATTTCTAAATTATCAAGGGTTCATGAGGGTGGCAGGGGAGGGGAAGAAGGGGAAAGAAAGAGCTGATACCAAGGATTCAAGTAGAAAGAAAATGTTTTGGAAATGGTTATGGCAACATATGTACAAATGCCCTTGAAACAATTCATGTATGGATTGTTATAAGAGCTGTAAGGGCCCCAGTAAAATGATTTATTAAAATAAAAAATAAATAAAATCAGGATGGGTGTGCATTAGGGTTGTATCTTCTTACCATATTTATTTAATCTGCATGCTGAACAAATAATAAGAGAAGGTAGATTATATGTAGTAGAATGTGCCATCAGGATTGGTGGAAGGATTATTAACAACTTTTGGTATGCAGCTGACACAATTTGCTTGCTGAAAGTGAGGATGACTTGAAGCATTTGCTGATGAAGACCAACGATTCCCGCCTTCACTGTGGATTACACCTCAGTGTCAAGACGACTAAAAGCCTTACAACTGATAACATGATGGTAAACACAGAAAAGATGAAAGTTGTCAAGAATTTCATCTTGCTTGGATCCACAATCAGTGCTCATGGAGTCAGCAGTCATGAGATCAAACAATACAGTGCACTGGGAAGATTGGTTGCATAAGACCTCTACAGTTTGGAAAGCAGGAACATTCCCTTGAGAACTGAGTGTACCTGCCAAAGGCTATGATACTTTGAATTATATGCATGTGAAAGTTGGTTATTGAATAAGCAAGGTCAACGAAGAATTGATGCATTTGAATCACAGTACTGATGAAGAACCGCGGAAGTACCACGGACTGCGAAAAGAACAAAAGCATTTGTCTGGGGAGAAGTATGGTCAGAGTGCCCCTTAGAGACAAAGATGGCAAGACCTCACCTCTTGTACTTTGAGCATGTTGTCAGGAGAGGCCAGCCCCTGGAAAAGGCCATCATGCTTGGTAACATAGAGAGACATCAAATGAGAGGAAGACCCTTGACAAGCTGGATTGACACAGTGGCTGCAGCAATGGGCTCAGTTCTGAGAACAATTGTGACAGCAGTGTAGGACCAGGCTATGTTTCATTCTGTTTTAAGAGGTAAAAACCCCTTCCCCGAACCCAGATTGTTTTACCCCCCTCCTCAAGCTGTGTATTTATTTATTTACAAAATACCCTTATCACCTTCAAAGCATTCTCCATTGCATTTAATATGTTTGTCAAATTTGTGATTCCATTTTTGGAAACATTTTTCAAACTCATGTGTTTGGATGGCTGACAGCACCTCCCTCATATTTTTCTTGACCTCTTCTATGTCATCAGAATTGCTGTCCTTTCATGTCCCTCTGCATTCATGTAAACTAACAGAAGTCTCACAAAGCGAGGTCAGGTAAGTAAGGTGTGTGAGGCAAGAGAGGCATGCTTTTTTCATTGCCCCAAACTGGCACACTGAGATGACTATGTGAGCAGGTGCATTGTCTTGGTGGCAAAAACAGTCCTCTGCCTGCCACAAATCAGGCCTTTTTTGTTGGCCATTGTCACACAGTCTTCTCAGAACCTCTAAATAGAAAGCTTGATTGACAGTCTTACCTGATGGAACAAACTCCAAGTGCAATATGAGTTGACGTTGTTGTCTGTTCAGGAGGTTGATGGATGTCCAGGTCGAAGTTTGTCATCAATCGACAATCTTATTTTTAAAATGAGAAAACTGCTCATACACTTGAGTTTTTCCCATAGCACTGTCCTTGTAAGCTGTGTTCAACATCTCAACCATTTCTGTGGCGTTTTTCCTGAACAGGAGACAAAATTTCACAACTGCACACTATTCTCTTAAATCAGCCATCACACAAAATGAGGTAAAAGGTAAACTGCTTTTATGAAAACATTCACTGTGACCAGAGAGGACCTTCCCAGGCAACACTACTGGGTGCAGTAACTCAGAGCGAGTTGTGTTATTCTCACCTAGCAGGAAAAAATGCAGACTATGAAAGCTCCGCCCAGGAGGTTTATTCAATTTTGGGGGGGTACCCCCTTGTATGTAGGATCCCTGTGAGTTGCAACTGACTTGACAATACTGAAGAGGCAGAAGAATCGTAAGATATATTCAAGATGACATGAAACTGTATATATGTATTATATATGTTGTTGTTCATATGTGTGTGTATTGAAAATAATACCAAACACTGATAACTGCTATGAAGAAAATAAAACGGGGAACGTGATGAAGACGAGTGTGATGAGGACTAGGGTCAGGGAGAGCGAAAGGGAATCTACTTTATATTGGTGGTCAGGAAAAGCTTACCTGAGAAATGAAAGGTACTTCTAGATTCTAGAAGGAGAGTGTGCTAAACAGAAAGAATAGCAAGTTCAAAGGTTGAGGCTAGGGTGGGATTGACTTGTCTAAGGAGGAGAAATGCCAGTGTGACTCAAGGGTGGGGGAGTGGGGCTCAGGTGGTTAGGCAGTCAGGTGAGAAACATAGCCATTGCCAGATCTTGCCGAGCTTCTGATTTGTTGCTGTCTACATTTAAGAATATTTCCTTGGTTTGCAGGTCTGATTTAACTCATGCGTATGAGTACTAGCCATTGTTTACAAAGGGGAATTGAAGTTTGCACATAGGAAACTCAAGGAGAAAGACTGGAAAAAAGATGGTAGCTCAAATGCCTGGGAGAGAGAGGTGGGAGTAATAGGCAGAATGTGTAAAGCAAGGATGGTATGGAAAATCAGGGAGAGGAAGCAACGTCTCAGGAGTGAGTAGCAAGGTTTGTGGAGTTTTCTCACGTGTCAACCACCACCCCTTGTGTTTAAGGTTAGAAAAGTGAGAGTGAGCAACATGAGCTAGATAGCTGGTTCTCTGTTTTCATCTAGCCTTAACTCAAAAAGCAAGGCTAATAACAGGGGGGAAAAATCACTTCATGGCAGCTTTCCCTTTATTTATTCTCCGGGTCTTTAAATGAAATGCTCATAATTTCTCCTTTAAGTTTCTTCTCAAGCTATGCCTGCCCGTCATAAGGGTAAATACTCTGATTGGACAGTGTCTACCACACTAACACACATAAGCAACAGAGCACGTTCACTTTCTTGATTTTCTCAATTGTATAATCTCGGTTTTATTTTGTTATTTTATTCACCTTGTTGAGCAGGAAAGAGACACTGTGTTATTTCTCAATTGCCTTTTGAATAGTACAGTCTCTTGGAACAGAACAGTTTGATGGTTCACCTATTCCTAGATTTGCAGCATTATGAGAAATCAGCAGCAAGCGCACAAGTTTAAATATTACTTTTATTGTCTTTGCAACA
Source organism: Tenrec ecaudatus (assembly GCF_050624435.1). Classification (NCBI taxonomy): domain Eukaryota; kingdom Metazoa; phylum Chordata; class Mammalia; order Afrosoricida; family Tenrecidae; genus Tenrec; species Tenrec ecaudatus. Next base: position 56,724,414 of record NC_134548.1, on the reverse strand, counting down.
CACACATATAGCTCTTGGTAAATTATTTCTGAGGGAGCTGTTTGCTTTGGTAGAAGTTATGCAAAGGGGGGAGAGGCAATTAAGTATGTCTTTTCCTTCTTCATTTCTCACTATTCAGAGCATTAGATGGACCCAGAAAATAAAATCACAGTTGGGAAAGGAGGCCCAGAAAGGTACATACAGTGTTCTGGAAATGCAAAAGCAGGGCAGCTTTGGATAGAAAGAGCAACCCCTACTCCTTTATCCACTCCTGCTCAAGGGCACTCAGGTGCCTGGTGAGGTGGACATGGGTTTTCCAGATAGCAGAGCAAGCCTACGGGTTTCCAGAGGGGGCTGCTGGCTGCTCCCCTGAGCAGTCTCAGTCTCTTGACCCTTTTCCAGTCAGAAGTGACTAATTTTGCATATGCACACTCTTTTGAAACTGACTTTGGCATTTTGCATAATGGGTTATAAATAAATGACTTCAGGGAACCAAAAATGAGCTATTGAGTGAATGTAGCTTTGGGATGGTTCAGATTCCAGATAGTTAGTCACCTTCTCTTGGACTGGGAAACTGTATCAAACACATTCACATTCAGCTGGCAAGTTAAAAAGACATTTTGAAAAACTTGAAGATGTGTTTTATTATCGACATTGGGTTGTAACGGAGGAAATTCAGATCACACTAATCCAAGTAGAGTTACTTTCATTTTTCCTTTGTTGATGAGTTAAATTTAACAGCCATTTTTGTTTTACATTTTTATGTTTGTTTTTTCTGGTTTTGTTGTTTTAATTTAGATCTTATGAGCATTAAAGAACCTGGTGGTGTAGTGAGTTCTCCGTTGGGCTGCTAACTGCAAAGTCAGCAATTTGAACCCACCAGTTGCTCAGTGAGAAAAAGATGAATCTTTCTGTTCTCATTAAGATTTATAGCCTCGGAAACCTTATGGGCCCATAGGGTCACTATGAATCAGAATTTACTCAAAGGCAATAGATTTGGTTCAGGATTTTTTGTTTGGTTTGGTAGGGGCATTAACGCATAGTGCACAACTGTCAATGAATTGATATGTCCTATTTACAGTGTTTTTACATTACATGGCAAGAAAAACACTGTTAATTTTTGCAACCAGCTAAGCTCACCCACTACTTTTGCACATGGTGTACTTTTAATGCTGCAGGACATTTAGTAACTACTGGCTTGTTTTAGACTGTTTTATTAGCCTTATATAAGTAAACTTATATCATAGTTGTGCATACCGAACTCTGTTGATCTGTTGACTGACAACTGCTATTAAAAGTCAAGAGCAAAATCTTTAGAAGTCCTAGGGTAAAATTGCTCCACTTCAGTCCTTCCTGAACTCTCTCAACCATGTAATCTTTGCCAGGTTCCCATTAATTTCTTATGCCATTGAAATTCACAGTTCAGACAACCCAAGGACGGGGTGATAATGATTCCGGAAAAAAGAGCTGGTTTTCTACGTGTCAACAACACGATCTAAAGTTTAGCTGCTTGGCAATGGTAGCTCTAACTTCAGAGTCCGCGAGAAGGAGACAATATGGGTTAGGTAAGAGAGGCAGCAGTGGGTGACTTCCACATCGAATGGACCATTGCTTCTCTTTTGGATGTATGCCTAGGTAAAACTCGGTGATGGTGGTTGTTCGGTGCTGAGAGTGGGTTCTGATTCATAGCAACCCTGTGTCCAATACAAGGAAACACTACTGGGTCCTATGACACCCTCACAATTCACCTTCTCTTTGAGCCCATTCTTGCAGTCACTCTGTTCATCCATCTTGTCAAGGGTTTTTCTCTTTTTCACTCTCCCTCTATTGTACCAAGTATCATGTCCTAATGGTGTAGTACTCACAAGTTGGGCTGCTAACCACAAGGTCAGCAATTTGAAACCTCTAGCCACTCCCTAAAGAAAGATGGGTCTTTCTACTCGCATAAGTAAGTACAGTGTGAGAAACCCACAGGAGCAATTCTACGCTGTGGGGTCGATATGAGTTGGAATTGATTGAGTGGCAGTGAGTTTTTTTTTTTTTGATGTCCTTTATATCAGAAGGAACATCAGGTGACAGGTTTTAACTGTTCAAGTCTGATTTATCATTTTAATATACATAGTCATATCTACAATATTCTGTCTAATAACCAGGTTATCCCCATGCCTCAATTATGGTTAGAGGAAAATAACCCGAGGTTTATTCCTTGTGTAAATCCTGCAAATGTATTTTGGGTTTCCCCCATCATTCATAGGATTATGCACATCAGAATCTCACAATTTAAGCTCTGATAATATTTCCTCCTTCTGATTTGGATTATATAACTTAGAAATCCTTGGATCATGGATGTTGTTGGGCTTCTTTCATGTGGGCTTAGTTGACAACACATTTCGGTGACTTCTTGTTTGAAAACAAACCTTTAAGACCTCAGATGTTATTCTTTCTGATACCCAGGCACCATCTAATTTCTTTACCACATTTTGCTATAGCACCCATATCGTCTGTATTTCTTTCATGAGGGCTATATTGAGCAGGACCATGTTGTACTAACTAATTGATCTTAGATTGGGGCTAGGATTAAGTGTGAGCCCAAAATCCATTCCTGGATCTATGTTTTTTTAATCTGCCTCCGGTTCAGCTTAGATAACATATAGTAAAGAATCCATTGAATAGCCCACGGCACTAATTTTAAAACACCAATGAGAAAGGGAGATTGAACAAGTATTGGCTAAATACATAGCACAGTACATGGATTATTCAGTTGTGCAGAATAAATTCTCGTGTGACTAGATGCTATTTGCATAATCAATGGAAGCTGGTAGTTAGGCAAAATTTAGCAATAATATTCTCTGATAATGTCAGACACAAGTCTGCCTGAATAATACATATTAATAGAGCGAGTAGGGAATTGAAGTAGTAAGTAAATATTAGTCTGCCTACCTGCAGTTCGATATTCTTGATATAACTGTCTCCTGCTTCTTTACACACCATGTAGTTTCAGTGTTAAGTCCTCAGGTTACAGGTGTGTTTGAAGTAGAGCTTAGTTTACCTAGTAGCTTTTCCACATCACATCCTTCTGGTATGGCCTTTGGAGAGTGTTATGCTCCTTGAAGAGCCAGGATTCAATGTCACAGTGTTCTATCGCACATGGTCTTGGTCCCCAGGGGGTGTACAGAAACTCGGACCATTGTGGCTTATAGGACCGTAGTGCCTATCAGGCATTCGCCTCAGCATAGGGTCCTTAAGCTATTCAATATATTCAAGTAGACGTGGAATTATGCAACTACCACAGTTTCCAAGACTGGGACGCTTTATCAGAATAGAAAGCCTCCTCTTTTCCCCTTGGAGGGGCTGGTGGGTTTGAACTGTTGACCTCTTGAGTAGCTGCCCAATGCACAACCCACCACCCTACCAAGGTTCCTCAAGACCAAACCATTTCTGCTACCCTAGCCTTATCAGTTTTAAAATGAAGAAAAAGTGTTGATTTTTAGTTCCTTACTGTAATCAATGTTGTTGGGGGAGGGTGGAGCATGTGTATTGTCTCAAAGGAACAATGGGCAAATTAATAAATTAGGACTCTATTGTGAAAACTTGTCATTTAAATGAAACCTTAGGCTATGAGTGTAGAAATATTTCCAGAGCCTTGGGGGGGGGTGTCTTCCATGTATGTCTATTGATGGTGGTTTCTTTAATTAAGAAATAACATGTATAAGAAGATGCACAAATTTCAGTGAATTGCTCAGGGAAAGATGTATAACCAATATATATTGTAATAAGCACCCAGATTAATATGTAGAAAGTTTCCAGCAACCCCAGAAAATGATGCTCAGTTGACAGTACATCTCCACAGGTAACCACTATTATTCTGCATTTTATCCTCATTAGTTTAGTAGATTAGTTTCATGTTTGTCAGAATTAGCTAAATGGCAATGGAATGAGGAGGGCTTTATATAATTCATATTATTTTAGGCTTGCTTCTTACATTCAACACCATGTTTTTTGAGATTCATCTGTTTGTTTGCATCTATCAGTAATTTAGAAAGAGCCCTGATGGTCTAGTGGTTATGCATTGGGCTGCGGTTCTCATGGCTGGCAGTTCAAAACCACCAGCAGCTCTGTGGGAGAAAGACTGGGCTCTTTACTCCAATAAACAATTACAGTCTCAGAAACTCACAGGGGCTCCCTATGAGTCAGCATTGCCTCGATGGCAGCGAGTTTGGAGTTTTTATCTAATTTATTCTTTCTTATTGCTCTGAAGTATTCCATTCTGTATGTATATGTATGTGTGTGAATATTTGGGTTCTTTCCAGTTTACATATCCTACTAAAGCTGCTGTGAGCTGTACTGTGCACATCTTCTGTGAATGCATGCACTCCTTTCTCCTGGAGCTAGCTAAGTGTGGAATGGTTCAGTCAGAAAGTAGATATACATATTTCCAAAGTAGTTCTACAATTTGACACTCCCACCAGCAGTGTAAGAGAACTGAAACTGGTGTAAACCATTGTCAACATTTAGTCTACTCAGTCTTTTATATTTGGGGCATTTTGGTAGATGTGTACTAATATTTTATTGTGGTTTTAAGTTGTATTTCCCTGGTTAAAAATAATATTCAATACCTTTTCATATGATTAAACGCCACTTTCTTTTGCAAAGGGTCTGTTTGAGGGTTTTTTTGGCTAATTATTATTATCCTTATTTGCTAATTATTAGTTGCCATTAATTATGCTAAAAAGATGTGTGTTGTCCTATTGATTTATGGGAGTTATTTTAATATTTCAGATGTGGGTTCTTTAAAAGATATATGTATTTTGGATAGTTTTCTTTGTCTGTAACTTACTTTTTCACTTTTTTAATGATACTTGACCATTTTGTACTTTGATAAATTCCTTTTTATGCTATTAATTTTTGCTTCCTGCCTGTACAGTGTTTATCCATACCAAGGTGATAAAGACATTCTTATATGTAAAAGCATTATGATTTTGTTCTTTTCATTTAGGTCTATAATTTAGTCTTTCTTTTCAGAAAAGAAATTGCTTAGCACCCCCGGGCAACTAAAATCCTTTGTCCTATAGCCTTTTATCCAGGATAAAGTGTAGGCTTCTGCTTTCATAACCCTCTAGATCATTCTAGTGCCCCAGAGATGGAAATATCTTCCATTTGGGGAAACACTGCTCTATCCAGATTTTTTTTAGTAGAAACATGTATCAGCAAAAATGTTTTGAACATATGTCCCTAATATATATAATTTTACTTACGGATGATATAATTTACTAGTGCCATTATTAAATACTCATAAAACTTGATTTTAAAACGTTTTGATAAAAATAGCCATGCACAGAAGCTCTAATATACCTCCTTTCCCATGAAAACTCTTAAGCATCGACTGCAGGATAGGTGCCAACTCTAGCCCATTAAAGATAAAAACCTTTGTGACATCAATTCAGAAACAAATGATTTGAGTTCACAAAGTGCAACCAAAACTCCAATGAGTGTATTTGTTAATTACATTAAAAGCCTGACTTTACTCTTGCCCCATGTTGTTTGTCCTCCCTTGCCGGGTTTACAGGGATGACCCAACAATCAAACTTGTTCGAATAAAGCGATACTGGCCTTTGTTTGTTGACAGAGTACAGTACTCTTGACTCTCTATCCCTTTTCTCATCACCAAATTCCTAGAGGTGAGTATAGATCTGAAATGACTTCGTTTGGGGCAAAGATGCTCAAAATTTGACTTGGGAAAACCATCAGGGAAATTTAATTATTTAGTGTTTAGAAGATTTTTATTGTGATCATGATTAAACAGCTGAGGAAGAAGGAGCTGTCTGTAGGGATAGGTTAGGTTTGGGGGATAGCTTAGTTCCATTGGCCTAAGGTCAGTGGCGCTCTTTGGTCTGATCCACAGAGCTTTGCACTGTGGGACAGCTCTTGTAGTATTTGAGCATGTAGCATCTACTTTTGATCTAGCAAAGGGAACGAATGGCTTCTTGGGTGTCTACCTCCTCACTCTGTCTACCTACAAGGATATAGAACCAGATGCCCTTCCTTTTGGCGAGGAGGAGGTGTATTTTTTTATTCCTATCTATTTAATAGATGTTTTGTTTGTGGTTTTGTCTTTTGGAAAACTCAATTGAATTAAGGGAGATGAAATTAAAAGCAGCAATTTCTTGTTTTACTATTTTAGATGACTTTGGAAAATTGAAAATGTTTTTTAAGGGCTTGAGTTGCTGAGAAAGACAAGTTAGGGTAGCCAATGTGTCTGCAACTTTGATTAAGTGTGGAAAGCCCGAGTACAGAGATGGCAGATGTCTAAATATATCTCCTCTGTCTAGAACATCTATTATATTCTCCTAGAGTTATCAGAGTCTAAGGAATACCAACAGGGGATGAAGGAAAATAATCCGTAGTTTGTTCAAAAATGCAAACTAAATATTAGAATAATCAAATCTTTTTTCTATTTACTCATAATTACTTTTCTCAACTCCAGCTTATTTATATCTTTAATTTTCCCACTAATGATTTATCAGAGATGACCAAATTGCTGAACAGGTACTGAATAGGTACTAGAAAGATGTTTAGAAGATATTTTCCTTTTAGGTACTAAACCTACTATGTATGGAGTGAGTCTTTTCTGTCTATTTTCAACAGAGAATCACTAGATGTTATTTGTATTCTTAGGCTGTGGACAAGCTTGTAGAGGTAGGCGTATGGGCGGGTGATTTAGCTAGAACCTGCTATCACTGGCCAAGAAAGTTTTAATTGGTGCATTGTTTCCCAATAAATTTCTTATAGCAAGCAGAGGTATTTACAATCATATAAATCATTACAAGTATAGATTTTTAGTTCTACTCTTACACTACTGTAACAAGCATTCAATACCTGTTGGTTATTGGTCCACTTGCTGTTTCTTCAGTGGAATGCCCCCCCCCCCCCCACCAAGAGTGGCTGAGCTAATGTTCCTTTCCTTCCCATTATTATCACTCCTGGTTTTATTGAAAAGGCTCAAGCTACCATCTGGCAAAATAAAAGATACTCGAAAGCCATTAGTATCCCTAATAGCACTTGGGAACCTTATGAAGCTTTTCCACTCTATGCTACAGGGTTACTTTGACTTAGAATCAAATCAAGAGCAGTGAGTTCCACTGTTCTTGGTTTGTTTGTTTCTTGTTTTATAAGGAGAGGAACAGCGGGTTGGAAAGCCAGTGGGTACCATTGTCATTTTTCTCTTTTGTTCTTTACTTCAAGGGCCCTACTTGTCATTCTTTGATAGCTGCCTTTGTGCTTCATTGGAAAGTCATAAAAAAAAAGTTCCAAATAGCCAGCTCATAAGCACAAAATGGGATTTCAGTAATCTTTCACCCTGTGTATGTGTGTGTGTCCTGACTGTGTCTTATTCAGTTCAAACCTCAGAGGACCCTCTGAAAGGATAGATAAAACACTGGGATGTTGATAGATGTTAATTAGCTTTAAAGAAGTGAAACATGGGAAAAGGCAAAGTACAATGGGGTGAAAACCCAGGGTTTTATGTGTCAATGGAAGGCTAAGTCATGGTTTTGCTAACTATATAATGGTTGCTAAATGTCAGGGCTGCAAGGGTCCGCTGGGATTATCTAGTTAGGCCCCCACATTTTACCAGTAAGGGTAAGAGAAGCCTCAAAAGAGGAAAGGGACTTGTTTAATGTCAGTAAGCTTTTTCCAGCTTTCCTGACACCCGCTTGCTTGATGTAACCAATGTTTAGTTCCTTGGTACCCTTACAATGAGTTGTATACTCGGAACTTACATGAGGTAGCTATCATTTACATTGGCTTTATGATGTGTTTTTATATAGACATTCCAATGTGTTTGAATCTAATCTGAAAATTCATACACTTAAATGAAATAGAGCCACCCTGGAGATGTGATTCAGAAAAAGCTATGATGTTGACACTTCCCCCTGCCACCCCCACCCCCACCGGCCCTGAATGGACAGCGTCAAATCATGCTATACAACGCTTTCAGGCGGGGCATGCTAATCTCAACAAGTTGGTGGACTCACACTTTTCCTGGAACTCAGCAGTGGAGAGGAAAAACAAGATCTTTTCCCAGGAAGGGGTATATTTTCCTCCCTTCCTTCTTTGCTTTCTTTCTCCTTTATTTTCATTCTCCCTTTCCTTGATAGAAGTATGGACACCTGCTTTGTCTTCTATGTAAACTGTCAGGAGGTCAACCAGTAAATCGAAGACATGTTGGAAACCAGAAATATATTGCTGAGGGGAGAAAGAGTAAGACCAGTGAGCAATAGGGTAAAGAATCGAAACAGGAGAAGGAAGGAGTCAAATTAAATTGCTAAGTAAATGCTCTGGGTCTGTAAAAAGGCTACTTTGGTGTATACTCCAAGGGATTCTCACCCAAATGGAGTTTAATTTCCTGATCTAGTCCTGTCTGGACTCTGGGATTATGCTGGGTACCCTTTATTTGCTGGTTTGTTGTCTGAGAATCTCCACCCTTTTACTAGAGTTACATTATTTCACAAAACATATCTGTCCTGAGGCAGATACTGCTGTTGACTCAGAAGGAATAAAAATAAATTTTACGTGGACTAGGGCTGAAATAGTGGCAAGTGGAGTAGTGGTATGGAATGCAAATTGTCTGAGAGCTTTTGCTGCAACAATAACTAAACCTGCAACTTCCCATCTGCTCTCATCTAGCCCAGAATAAACAGAAATGCACGCTGAAGAGAAAACTTGCTAGTGATTACAGTGTGTGTGTGTGTGTGTGTGTGTGTATATATATATATATATATATATAGAGAGAGAGAGAGAGAGAGAGAGAGAGAGAGTTGTATGAATAAAAAATGTCGAATGAATTAAAACTGATTTATTTCATGAGAGAATCTCTGTTAGGATTCATTAGTTAGACTTCCTTGGGGGCTCTTGGTTAGCCTATAGAAACCCCTTCAAATGGCTAATAGGTATCTACAATCCTGCCTGATACTAAAGGCCGTCTATGGATGACAAAAGAATGAGTAATTCAAACAGAATTTATAAACTCAAGTACAGCACGTCTTTTTGAGTGGGAGGGCAGTAGGCAGTAGTGACTGTGAAGTAATCATGATACTGACAGTAGAAATAAAAATGTGATGCTAATTAATTTCTTGAAAGTTATTCCCCATTTACTCTTTTAGCCTAGGTATATGCAAGGAGGCTTCAAAAAGTACATGGAAAAATTCCATTATCTTTTAATTCCGCTTTTCCATGAATTTGGAGGGAAATATCTATCTGTCTAGGTATCTATCTGTCTATCTATCTATCTGGCTTATGGTCACTTGTCTAACCTATGATTTGTTAATTTTTAAGTACTTAAGTTGGCAGCAATAAATTTAATAAGGTCTGTGATTTACCTCAGAATTTTAATTCATTTGATGGGGTTTTTAAAATCTTGAATTAACATTTTTTCTCTGCAATCCAGAGTCTCATCTGCCAAATTGCCAATGAGCAGGCCAAAAACACAGCAGTAGATAGTTTATGTTCCTTGGTATGGGGATAGATTGGGGTCGGCAAGTGTTAAGTTGGGTTTTTTAGAGAAGCAAAACAAGTGAAAGAATTTATATAAAGAAATGGCTTGCACAGTTGTAGAAGTAGGTAAGTTCAGTCCGGTTCAAGTACTGGTTTAATTCAAATCCAAGGACTTTTGTGATTCATGTAGCTGAAGAGCTGATAAACAGGGAGCAAGACAATGAAGCAGGAGGACCACAGGCTGGTGGATGCAGAGGTAAACAAATCTGAGGTCTGAATAAACCCAAGGTCAGCAGTCCTCTGATGGCTCCTGTTATCAGCAGGAGACACAACAGGAGACTGATAATTAGGCATAGGATCCAGCTCCAGCAGAAGGCTTAATTTCTCTCCTATACAAAAGCCCACATCCCCACGGAGCTTTCATCAGGCTGCTACCTGATTGACAGGTTGGACTCTGCCTCTACTTTCACCAAAGACTGTCTTGTTGATAGAAACCCTGACCATCACAGGGGGATAGGATGAAAGACTAAGAGAAAGGGGGAAACCAGAGGAGAGGCCAGTGGGAAAATACCAGCAGTGGAGGCCAGCCCTTAGTTGCCCCATTTAGAATATGCCTTTCTCTAAGGATTGTATTGTTTTACTCAACCTCCACCACCACACCACAAAAAAACTTCCTGATTTCTTCAGTGATTAGACCTTTATTTAACGGCCCCAGTGGAATATTAGCGTTAGACTGTGACCCAACCCTGTAGCTAGGAATTACGTGTACCTAGTTCATTTCGATCTCACCCAGCATAGTTCACTGTGCTATTGAGGCGATTCTGACTCATAGGAACCCTGTGTAGGGTTTCCAAGACTATACGTAGTTTGGGGAAAAGATCGCCTCATCTGCCAACCTTGTCATTAACAACTCAACACCTATGCCACAGCTCTTTCCTAAATACTTGAGAAATGAATTAATGAATAGATGCCTCCTGTAACCATGGATCAACTGATATTTGATTAAGTGGAGCTCACTTTAGTTGTATAGGGAATATTACATAGGAATTAGCCACAAAACTCATAGGAATACATTTCTTTTAAAAAACATCATTTTATTGGGGGCTCATACAACTCTTATCACAATCCATACATCCATCCATTGTGTCAAGCACATTTGTACGTAAGTTTCCATCATCATTCTCAAAACATTTGCTTCTTTTTTGTTTCCTTACCACAAAATCTCTTATACCACCGGGCCTTCTTGCCTAAATTATTCTAGTCAATAGAAATTTTGTAGACTTTGGAGAAAAAATGAACACCCATATGCCCCACTCTTGGTGAGCGTCCACTATGTACCAGACACTGGAATCACAACACTATGCACTTGTTGAAGAAACATCAATAAACAAGTGTTAACTTTGTGTCTTTTAAATTGGTAATTCCAATCACAGATGTTGAGCTGGAAGCCACTTTCAATATCTTCAGATTTGATCCACTTGTTAGACTCATCAGAAGTCACATTTATTAAGCCACTTTATGGGGGTGCTTCAAAAGTTCATGGAAAATTGGAATAAAAAGTTGATGGAATTTCCCCCCAAACTTTTAAAGCCCCCTTGTATACTAACAACCCTAAGTATGAGGCAGCTACAATTGTTACCTACATTTCACATATGAAATAATCAAAGCACAGAGATGATATATACCTTACTCAGTTCATACAGTTAGGAAGTAGTAAAGCAAACCCATATTTGTCAGACTCTAAAACCTATCCAAAGACAAGTAAGAACTTGCCAGAGGCCATTTTCCTGGAGCCTAGTCCTTCTGGCTCTACTTTGTATTCTACTTTTGCTATACCATGCCACTAGTTTAGCCCATATTGCAGAGTTACTGCCAAGGATCATTTCTTTGCTTAATTCTCCAGATGGATTGTTTACTCTTCCAATGGAGAAACTACATGATTTCTGTGTTGCCTCCTTTCAAAAAGTATTGCCCAAGCTTTTCCATCAATAAATAATGGTCTTTGCTCTTTAGCTGATCCTTGGAGATGCTTAGATTCATTCTCCAGTATTTTTCTTGGCTCAGAGATTGGGAGGAGACAGGAAGCAAATTCTGGGAAAGGAGTCACCTCACCACCTGCTTTCTGTTTTGTTCTCCGTGACACAGATTGAAGATGGAGGCAAGGCAGACTTATCCCAGAAAATGAGGACTGGTGATGAGCTGGTGAATATCAATGGCACTCCATTGTATGGCTCCCGCCAAGAGGCCCTCATCCTCATCAAAGGCTCCTTCCGAATCCTCAAGCTGATTGTTAGGAGGTAAGATGAGGGTAATCTACCATATGACATAGAGAAAATATTTGGTTGGTAGAAAAACCTCGCTAGGGTCATGTCTCTAACAGTATCATCAAGAAAACTGTATTTTGTGTGAACTTTTTCAGGCAACTGAAACAAAATGTCATTGGAGAAAGGGGCTTTGAGTCAAATCCTGGCACTGCCACACAGTAAACATGTCATTATGCATACATGATTTTATTTCAGCAAGACTTTTATCTGCTATTGACAGGACTAAGTTACTCAAGAGCCTTGGTGGTATAATTGTTTTGATCTGGGCTGGTAACCACAAGGTCCGTGGTTCAAAATCACCAGTTGCTTCACAGGAGAAAGATGAGGTTTTCTATTCCCATAAGGAGATACAGTCTTGGAAACAAACCCACAGGGAGCCATTCTACCTTGCCCTATAAGGTCACTATAAGTTGGAATCGATTTGATGGCAGTGAGCTTTTGAGTGAGTGGCTCAATATACACAAAGGGACTACTTCATCCAACATTTGTTTTTGTTTCTTCCTCCATAACAGGCAGCCACGGCTCAACCATATACATATAAATGGATATTTTATAAGATTCTACTATTAACCATGATAGGAATTTGGTGGCCTGTGACAAAAGCTTAGATATAAGCCCTTCCCTTGAAGATTATACACTTTAACAAAAGAGACACAGCTGTGATATATTCCCTAGCTATATACTTTAAAAATCAATAAAAGACTTCATGGGGTGATGGGTTCAGAGAAATAGACTGTTTAAAGAGTAATAGCAATTAGAGTTTAAGAGAGAGATCAATTCAGAAGGTATTGATTATATAAGACTATAGATAGAACTTGAACCAAAGATGGGAAGAATTTGAATAATAAACCACGAGAAGGGAAAAAGTAAACCAGATAAAGAGAGTAGCATAGATAGAATGGAAGTAAGGACACAAAATTTTCACAACCACTTATTATGCTGTTGACAAAGCATCTATTGGTGAGCTTTCCATTTGGCCTCTCATTAAAAATATATATTGTGGTAAAGATATATATATATATATCTCAAAAAATCACCTTTTAACTGCTTTGAAGGATACATATAAGTAGGATCATTCCATATTTTCATCTTTGTATCTGACTTAGTTCACTCACAATAATGTTTTCATCATATGTTAGAAATTCATTTCTCTTTATTGATAAATAATATTCCACTTGTGAGCATACGATATTTTGTTTAGTCCTTTACCTATTGATGGCTTATTTCTACCTTTTCAGCTTTATGAATTATACTGCAGTGAACATTGGTGTACATATGCCTGAGTCTTTACATTCAAGTCCACTGGATCTTTTGAGTCTTTTGTATTCTTTTTTGAGCCCATGCTCTCTTTATCCCTATTGTAGTATACTATCTACTACTAGTAGTCATTTAGGAGTAGCTATAATTAAAGCCTTGGGGATAGGTGAGGTACTTTGGATTTTATGGTGTGGCAGGGCCTGTGGTTCCTTGACCTTCATTTCCTACTCTTTCCGGTTTCCCATTTCAACTCTTATGAACTTTAGAGACATCATTTCTTTTAATTCTCTCTTATGTAAAATGTAACTTTCACATATGACCTATCTTAAGGATATTATAAGGAACTCTGGTGGCACTGTGGGTTAGGTCACAAAGTCAGAAGTTCAAACCCACCTACCTCTCTGCAGAATAATATGTAGTCTTGGAAACGGGATATAGGGTCAATATGAGTTGAAATTAATTCAATGGCAGTGGGTTCAGGGGAGCAAGGATGCTATAAAAAATAATTGCCTTTTGCTTAGTCCAAGATTTTACTCTTAATTCCTTGCTGTTCTTGGGGATGGGGTTAGCCCTGTGATTTCCTTGAATATTTATGAGCATTCAGCTGACTGTCTTATACTAAGATAGAAAGGCTTTGCTTTGAGTAAACATTCAACTAAGATCCAATACTGATATTTAGTCTAGACTTGAATTCTATCAGATGAATATAAGCAGAAATAACTTTGGAAAATGGTCTATTTCTGAGAAACCAACTTAGTTCTGCCTTATCTATGGTATTTGCCTGTTAGATATCCATCTGGTCAGCTAAACCAAAACTCTTAAGTTGCCTTAATCGCTTCTCTTTCACCATATTCTCCAAACTGAGTAATTGCAAGTTCTGTTAATCCTACCTGCTAAACAACTCTCCGTTACCTTTTTCAAATCCCATCACTGACTTCTCACGTGTACTATGGTGAATTCCTTCTCACATACCTTTCTGCTTCTAGTATCACCTCTTTCCAAACAATCACTTCTGTACACATTTAGCACAGTAATATTTCTATATTTCTTATTAAGAAAAGGGAACAATGACCACACAACCACATTGAAGTTAAGACATTCATTTTATACTCACAGGAGATAACGAGAATGGTGAAGATGTTGTATTTAGGAACAATTTTTTTGCAGAATAATATGGTATCCAAATGTGAGAAAAGACAGCTGTTAGCAATACAAGGAAAACAATTATCTAAATGTTTGTATGAAAGGCTTTATTATGATTACCAATGAAAGATCATGTAGACCCCCCAAAATTACCTATTAGCTATAAAAAATGCATTAGCTATACTGAAGAAATATAAAATCTATATTTTGTGGATAATAAATACACCCTCTTTGCAAACATTCCCATGTTGTAACACAGAAAATATCTGAAAACTCTATAAGTAAACATCTTACTGACCCCGTTGTTTGAATATCATTCCACTCAGCTTGTATCAAACTTAAAGGACCAAAGCGGGGGAAAAAACCAAGCCTGGAACTGCAACATTGAAACATTCTTAGGGCAAAGTATCAAACGATACACTGAAGTATCAAGAGAAGATGGAAGACATCGCAACTAGAGAGACATTTCAAGATGGCCACATCATCACAAGCACAACAAGATCCCCTCCACAATAATCAGAAGACCAGTGAGATGGAAACTCTGTTTCCTCAAGCAACTGGGAATAGAAATTGCATAAGACCCAGCAATGCTTATGCTGAGTATATCCCCTAAAGAAGTAAGGTCCATAACACAAACAGACACATTCACCCCTATATTCATTGCAGCAATTTACAATAGCAAGAATTTGGGAATGGTTTAATTTCTCATTAGTAGAAGAATGGATAATGAAATGATTGTACATGCACACACTGGAATACTGTACCATAACTAAAAAACACTGATGAAACCACAAAATACTTCAAGGCATGGAAGGACCTGGAGAATATTATGCTGAGTGAAGTTAGTCAATCACAAAAGGACAAGTAGTGTACAAGGTCACTACTATAAGGATAAAACCCAAGAGAACGACATGCACACCAAAGGGAGGGAACTTTGGAGGTCTCCAAGGAAGGAGGGGGGGGCAAGGAAAGAAAAATGAATCCAGGGACAAAAATGTTCACAGTTCACTGACTTGGGTGAAAGGGAATATATGAGATCCATAAGAAGGAGAAGAGAAATTGGGGTTGAGGGTAGGATAGACTGTGAAAGGGGTTGTAGATAAGAGTTATTTCAACTGTTGAATGCAGAGTTGATTGATGACTGGAAATGTAACCCCCCCACACCTAATTTATAATTTAAAAATTCAATGGAACAAAAGAGAGACAGATATGCTGACCAACAAGGGCACAGTATTAAATGCATGGAAACTGAACAACACACTGCTTTAAAACTACTGGGTAATTGATGAAATAAGGAGATCTAAAAGTTCCTTGTAACAAATGAGAATGAAAACACAGCATTCTTGTGGGACAAAGAAAGGCAGTATTCAGTGGGGAATTTATAGCAATAAATGCATATACAAAAAGAAGAAAGAAACAAAATCAAAACTATAGACTAACTACAAATTCCCTGTGAACATTTTTGGTAAAATTAACAATAAAATTCTGCACAATAGAATTCAACAGTATATGTATGTCACCATAAACAAGGGGATTCATTCAAGTCATGCCAAAAAATATAAAACATTGCAATCCACTATGAAAATAAAAGATAAGAACCACATGATTATAACAGTAGGTTCAGAATAAGCATTTGACAATATTCAACATTCATTCCTGATAAAAATATTCAACAAAATAGGAATAAAAGGGAATTTCTCAACATAATAAAGACTTTTTGTAAAGTTAGTTCCCAAAACCATCTTCAATGGGGAAAAATTGAAAATATTCCCTTTGCAAATGGTAATCAACACGGATACCCCTTATTATCATTTATTCAATATTGTGATGGAACTCTTAGCCAGAACCATTAGACAGAAAACATAGAAAGAAATCAAAGGAATCCAAATGGGCATAGAAGAATATAGTGAAACTATATTTTCTGAATGTGATTTTATACATTGAAAACCTCAAAGAATTAACAAAAAATATTTTTGGAAAGCAAAGTTTGGGAAACATGTCAGTTTGCAAGATTAACATACAAAAGTAAATTGGATTCCTATATAGTAATGAAGAGAGCTCTGAAAAAAATCAAGAAAAATGTCATTTATAATAATCACAAAAAGATGAAATGCTTATTGTGATAGTGAGAAATTATGTCAACTAGGCACTCCGTGGTAGATGGTAGAGCTCAACCTATTAATTGCGTTATAGTCTTATGACACCTCCTTGGTGTGATAAGTCTTTCTGTATAAGAAAAAAAGACTGAGTTGAATCAAATTCTTTATGGCCCTTCCTCTTCTGCCAGAGCTGGATCCTGCATCTGGTTCCTTGATCTCCAGTTTCATTGCCCGCTGATCACAGGAGCTCTCAGCAGACTACCAATGGTAGATACATTTGATTTTCTTGAGACCTCTGCATCTACCAGCCTGTGCCCCTTGTTGCCTCTGCTTCAGCATCTTGCTTCCTGTTCATCAGCTTCCTCAAATAAAAAGAAGCCAGAGTTGAACCCTACTGGAATTACCTATTTTTACAACTATATAACACATTTCTTTATATAATTCTCTTTCTATGTACAACACAAGCATCAGTGGATTTGCTTCTCTAGAGAATCACGTATGAATAAACCTCACCAGAGAAACAAAAGTCTTAATACAAAGGACATTATATAATACTACTACAAGAAAACAAAAGTGATTTATATAAATGGAAGCATGTTCCACATTCAAGGACAAGAAAGCTCTATGTCATTTAACATCAATACTATCCAAAGAAATCTATAAATATATATTAATTCTCATCCAAATCCCAATTCCATTCTTTAAAGAAATGGGAAAAAAACTAATTTGTTTATAAAATGATTTGTTAAATTCGTTTATATATTAACTTTATATGGAGAAGACTGGTGGCATAATACTTATTCATTGAGCAAGATCAGTTCAAAGCCACCAGCCACTCCACAGAAGAAAGACAAGGCTCTATACTCACATAAAAAGGTATCAGAAGACCTGAAACCAACACATAAACAAACAAAAGACCATATTGTCGAGAAAGAGGGTGGTCGGGACAGAGACTCATAGCTCATCTATTGACAATGGGACATCCCCTCACAGAAGGGTCCCAGGGAAGGGAACAAGAGTGGTGGTACCAGAAGAGGAAGGGGAAGATGGGGAGGGGAAGGGAGGAAGGGGGAACTGATCACAGTGACTGACACATAACCACCCCTACCTCCACAAGGTTGATCAATAGAAACCATGGGAGAAGGGAGACAGTGATCAGTGCAAGATACGAAAATAATAATTTATAATTAATCAAGAGGCCAAGAGGGTGGAGGTGGGGAGGGAGGGAAAAAAGAGGAGCTGATACCAAGGGCTCAATAGAAACTAAATATCTAGAAAACAATAATGGTATCCTATGTACAAATATGATTGATATTATTGATGTATGGATTGTTATAAGAGCTATAAATGCACCCAGTAAAATTATCTTTTAATTTAAAAAAGAGTTACAGTTTCCATAACTACCTCGTCCTATAGGATCACTATAAGTCACTATGGCAGTAAGTTTGTTTTTGTTTGTTAACTTTATATGGAGAAGCAAGTGACTTGGGAGAAGCAAAGACCTTCTTAAATAAAAACAAAGAGGAGCTTCTTGCTTCCTAACCTCCAAACCTATTACACAACCACAGTAGTCAAGAGAGCCTAGGACTTGTGCAATGATAGGTATAAGGCCATTGAACAGAACCCAGAAATAAATGAATGCACTTAACGACAACTGACAAGGACCAAAATAATTAAACAGGAAAGAGATGATTTCTTCAGCAAAAGTTCAGAAGAATTAAACAGGACACATACCTCACCCCATATACAATAGCAAGCTCAAGATGGATAGAGACCTAAATTTGAAGTCCATAACTATGAAGATAATCATTGAAAAAACTGAGACAAACTTAAGGGCCTTGTTATAGGGCATAGATATACTATCAAATGTATCCTAGGAAGACAAAGTCAATGTCTAGGACCTACTAAAAATAAGACACTTGTGCACATCAAAAGACTTTATCAACAGAATAAAAAGAGAACCCACAAAGTGTGAAAAATCATTTGGCAACAACATAGAATACAAAGGACTAATCTCTAAAATCTTTGGGAAAATGTAATACCTCAAGAATAAAAAAATTAATAAAATAAATAACTCAGTTTTAAAATGGGCAAAAGCCTGAGCAGACAGTTTACCAAAGATGACATCCAAATATGAATAAATGAGAGTTGCAAATCAAAGAGATTATGAGATATCACCATACACCAACAATGACAGCAAATTAAAAACCCCATCAAATTCTGGACTGGGTGTGTTGAGATTAGAACCCTCATACACTGCTGGTAGCTCTGTAACTATATAGAACCATTGGGGGAAGTGATATGGCACTATCTCAAACACCTAGCAATAGAACTGTCATATTATTCAGCAATGCTCCTCCTGGGTACATAATCTAAAGGATTAAGGGTCACAACATGAACACACACATGTTAAAGCATGATTCACAATAGCAAGAAGATGGAAACGACCCAAATGACCATCAGTAGAACAATGGATAAAGAAACTTTAGTACATACACACAATGGAGTACTATACATAGCTAAAAACAGGATGAAACCACAAAGCACCTTATGGCATGGGTGGACCTGAACATTGTGCTTAGTGAAATGAGTTAGGCATAAAGTGACAACTAGTGTATGAGAACACTGTTATAAGGGATAAAAGAAGCCCAAACCCCTCATAGCCCAGGGAACAGACTTTGGAGGTTACCAAACGGAGGGTGGTTGGAAGAGCAGGGAAAAGGAAGCAATAGGCTAGAAAGTTGACAGTTATTAACATGAGTGAGGGAGAAGATAATAATCTGTAAGATGGAAGAAAGCACCCAAAGGAGGGGATAGGCTAAACTATTGAGGGAATCAATATATATTTTAACTGTTGAATACAAAATTTATTATTCGAATGTAAACCCGTCACCTATTTCCCATTTTAAAAACTGTTAAAATGCATAAATATAATATAGTGGTATGATCTCTAAGGCAATAAAGAAGATGGGAGGAATACAGACACTTGTAGCGAAAAGGTCTAGTCACCCTGCACCCATTTCTAGAGGTGATAAAAACTGATAAGATTGGAGGAATAAGCTGAAGCTGCACTTGAAAGTATTAAGAGAAAAGTAAAGGTCCAGCAACTGACAGAATAGCAATAGAAACGTTTCAACAAGCTGATGAAGCACTGGGAGTACTCCCTCACCAATACTTAGAAATGTGGAAGACAACTACCTGGTCAACCAACTGGAAGAGATCCATATTTGTTCCCATTCCAAAGAATAGACCCAGCGCACCAAAGAGAATATGGCAATTATTGAACAATATCATTAACATCACATGCAAAAAAAATTCGCTGAAAGTCATCCAACAACTGCTGCAGTGGTACATTCAGGGAACTGCCAGAAATTCGAGCCAGATTCATCAGAGGATGTGGGACAAGGATATCATTACCGGTGCCAGATGGATCTTGACTGAAAGTGGAGAATAGTAAAAGATGCTTACTTGCATTTCATTGTCTAGGTGAACACTGTTGAATGTGTGGATCATAACAAACTATGGCTTTCATTGAGCAGAATGGGAATTCCCAAACATGCCATTGGGTTCATATAGAACCCTGTAATCAATGGAAGAAGGAAATACTGCATTTTAACTAGGAATAGGTGTGCATCACATTGCTTCCCATCACTATACTTATTCAATCTGTAAGGAACCCTGGTGGCTTCATGGGTTATGCAATAGGTTGCTAATTACAAGGTCAGCAGTTTGAATCCACCAGTGGCTTCATGGGAGAAAGATTGGACTTTTGGCTCCCATAAAGATTTAGAACCTAGGAAATCCAAAGGTACAGTTTTAGTTTGTCTAATAAAACAACTATGAGTTGAAATCAACTAAACGGAAGTAAGTTCATTGTGAAGAGCAAGGTATCAATATTGGAGGAAGGTTTCCTAAGAACCTGTGATATGCAGGTGCCTCAACCTTCCTTTCCAAATGTGAGGAGGACTTCAAGCACTTTCTAATGAAGATCAACTATTATAGTCTTCAATATGGATTACAACTCAATGTAAAGAAAACCAGAATTCTCACAACGGGAGGAAATGGTAAATGGAGGAAAGATCGAAGTTGGCAGGGATTTCATCTTGCTTGGATCTACAATCAATGCTCAAGGAAGCAGCAGTCAAAAATAAATAAATAAACCACATCGCACTGGCTAAATCTGCTGCACAAATGTTGAAGAGCAAGGACATGTGAGGACTAATGTGCGCCTGACCCGAGCCATGATATTTTCAATTGCCTCATATACATGTGCAAATTTGTAACTAAATAAAGGATACTGAAGAAAAATTAATGCATTTGGATCATAGCAACGGATATTTAAAGTACAAGGATTTGCCTAAAAACAAGCAAATCTATCTTAGAAGAAATACAGCAAAAATGTTCATTAGAAGCAAGGATCGGGAGTTTTTTCCCCTCACCTTCAACAGGAAAGCTAAATCCCTGGAAATGACATCGTGCTTGATAGAGTAGAAAAGCATCCAGAAGGAGGAAGGTCCTCCATGAAATGGACAGATACAGTGGCTGTAACAATCATCTGAAAAGTGACAACTGTTGAAAGGATGGAGCAGGACAGGGCAGTGTTTTGCTCTGTTGTAAAAGAAGTCTCTGAGCTGAAACTGGCTTGAGGACACCCAGACCCACTGAATGAAAAAATCTGGTAATTTGTTTGGTTTTGGTTTTGCTTGTTCATATTAGGGTGTATCTCAGAGGTGTTATGTCATTGGAGGTCACCCTCATGAACTTGTGTTATATATTTTTCTGTACTTCAGCATATAAAACCTACCTAGGATTGATGAACCTATAGGGACAGCAAGTGGAATAAGGATTTTGGGGGAAGAGGGGTACAATGGTGGGAAGGGTGAGCAAAAGAGAGATGATGTCAAGGAGCCCAGGAAGGAAGAGAATGTTTGGAAACTGATGGTGGTGGCAATTGTACAATTCTGCTTGATGTGATTGAACTCTGGAAGGATATGCTGCAATATGGCCCAATGAACAACAATGTTTTTTTATCCAGTAGTGTGGCCCAGCCATCTGTTTGAACAAACTTTTCAGGTAAAATACAATTTGATAACCACTTCCTTGAGGCAACAATTTATTGAGAAAGACTAAATACAACTAAATAACAGCCTCTGCTTCTTCTAGCTTTTTATATGAAACTAAAATACAAATTCACTGCCATCGAGTCAGTTACTACTCACATACATTTTACACTTGCTTTTCAGTATGAACAAGGTTTCAAATCTCATCATATCCTTGTATTAGCCTCCTTTAAATACATAGTGAAATAAATAAATATATATATATATATATATATATATATATATATATATATATATATATATATATATATATATATATATATATATATATATATATATAAATATACACGTCCCTGACGTAGTGGGTGACAAGTTGACGTGCTTAGTGCTAGGTCAGGAGTTCAAAGCCCCAGCCACTCTTCAGGAGAACGATGAGGCTTTCTACTTCAGTAAAGAGTTACAGTCTCAGAAACCCACAGTGGCAGGTCTTCCCTGTCTTATATAATTGCGATGACTCAGAATTGACTCAATGGTAGTGACTTTGGTTTTATTTTTGATATATAATGCCTTCAGCGCAGCTTGGACTTCCTCTTTGAGTTCAGTTCCATTGATTCTTGATTATATAATACTTCTTGAAATGGTTAAATGGTAAACTGCCTCTGTGTATCCTTTCCATCTTCTTTTGGTGTTTCCTCCATCATTTAATGTTTTGCTCATAGACTCAATATTTCAATGAAGTTTGAATTTGTTCTTCAATTATTTCATGATAAGATATACTAATGATGTTCTTTTTGGTTTTCTAACTCTGGGTCTCTGTGCATTTCATTATAATATTTTGTCTGCCCAAGCTGCCCTTTAACGTTTTCTGTTCAACTGTTAACACCCTTTCTTCCATGAGCTTGACTCTGATTAAGTGCACATTTCATTGTCTTTGGAATCCATTCTGATCTTACCTTTATTTCCTGTTTTTTAATGGCATTTTGCTTTCTTCATGTATGAGGCTCTTGATGTGATCCCACAGCTCACTGGGTCTACTGTAATTAGTGATTAACACATCAAACCTTGAGATATTCTCATCACATTCTTGAGATGTTCTCAAATTCAGTTGGGATATACTTAAGGTCATATTTTGGCCTTGGTGAACTTTAATTATTTTCTTCGGCTTCATCATATAATTACATATGGGAAATGAATAGGCTGTTCCTGAGTTGGCCATAGGCCTTGTTTTCACTGCCAATATTGAGCTGCTTTTCCCACAGGTGTGGTCATTTTGTTTTCTGTATATTCCATCGGGGCAAGTCCACGTGTATAGTCACCTTTTGTGTTGTTGAGAGACAGTGGTTTTGATTAACTCCTTGGAACAATTGAAAAATATTTGAGCCTAGAGAAAGTTCAGGTTGAGTCCAGAGAGAGGTCACCTGATCAAGCATCATATTTTACAATGCTTCTGTCTCCCATCATCAAGTTCACAATAATCTCTGTCTGATGACAAAGTTGTTAAAGTCCCTTGTCTGTGACTACAGGGGATCTTCCAGAGGCTTTCTTTGACTAGATGCTCTGTAGTTGGATTTTGGGTTCCCACCATCCTCCATAGCCTTCTATAAATTGCATCATACTTAGATTTTGCTATCAGCATCTTTGGATCACACAGGCTGATGTGTTTCTTCCATTTGGACTTAGTTGAAGTCTCACTTAGATGCCCGCTTATTTGAATCCAAACCTTTAATAATCCAGACACTATTCTACTTGACAGTCTGGCAGAATCTGCTTTCTTCACCACACGTTGCTGTAAAACCCTTATTTTCAGTGATCTCTTCATGAAGGCGAGTATCAAGCAGAGAGAGCCATGCTGTAAGAACTAACCATTTTTGGATTGGGGCTAGAATTATGTGGGAGCCCAGAATCCATCTGCTTGTGCCTGGGTTATGAATGACTTTGGTTTACTTGACTGTCGTATTTTGACAAAAACAGACCAACGAGAAAAGAACAACAACAACAAACCACAAACAAAAAGCAAAACAAACAAAAGAGAAAAACATTGTCACTCATCCCTCTGGAGCGAATGCATTGATAACAATAATTTATCCACTGGCATAGAATTTAAGGTACTGCTGATATGAGGAGTTTATGTGAACATAGTCCAACTGTGAGTTACAATCCAAGAGTTATTGTTTTGTCCAGCTTGCTCTCTTAATCGATTGACCTCTGTTTACATTGAGTATGGGAGTTGGTGTTAGGGAACTTTTTCCTGTATCATTTCTTACAAGGGTGGACTCTTGCCTCTCAGATTAAAACCTGTCACATAAATTCAAGGGGATCATTGAGGCATTAAATATATGGTGATTCTAGGCCTCCTTAAATTGGACACCCACTAAGCCAGGTGTCCCACCCAAGGTCCCATGACTACTATTTCCATAGTCTTGGGGTGACCACCTTTTGCTTTCTCTTCCGGTCCTACATCCATGGGTATAGGCAGTTTTGAGGTAGGGTTTGTAGGTTGAGTCCTTCTGGTGTGGCCTTTGGGGAATGCCGTGCTCCCTATAAGGCAAGGCCATATATTGCAACTAATATTCCTTCCTTTTTGTTTCCAACTTTTGTCTTACAATCACCAAAAATGATATACGCTTCCTGATTGTATGTTTGATCAATTTTAGAATGAAGAAGTTGTTAAAATTCTACAATTTATTATTCACTAGCATTACTATTTGGTGTATAAATTAGAATAATAATTGTATTGACTGGATTTCCTTATATGAAGATAGATATTATCTACTTTTCTGTGTGTGACAAAAGGGTAATAAGCATTTCTTATGTATCACTCTGTTTTATCTAACACGGTAACACAGTTAGTATCCAGTAAATATTTGCTGTTTGACTAAGTAACTATGTATATATTATATAGCCTTATGTGCAGAAACCTAGTTAGAAAACAAAAAAAAGAAAGAACACATTCAGCATATCTTAAACGGAAAGAACTCTGAGGAAAAAAACTGAGCCTTCAGTTGCAGTTGAAAGAGTCTATGAGTGCAAAATATTGAATGATGCCAGAAGCATTTAAAGACGTTAAATAGAATGCATATAATCATTGCTTCCAAAATAGCTATTCAGCCTTCAGTCATTTCAGGAGGGATTATATGAACAAGAACCAGTGATACTGGAGGAAGACGTATAAACTACACTTACAGCATTAGCCACAAACGAGGCTCCAGGAATTGATAGAATACTAATCGAAATGTTTCAACAGGTTGATGATGCTTTGGAAGAACTCACTCACCTTTGCCAGAAAATTTGGAAGACAGCTTCCTGGCCAACTGACTAGAAGAGATCCATATTTGTACCCACCCTAAAGAAAGGCGACTCAACAGAATATGCAAATTATATAACAATATCACTGATATCACATGCTAGTAAAAATGTTCAGAAGATTATACGACAATGGTTGTAGCAGTGCAGGCTGGAATAAGGACTATCACTGTTGGTATCAGATGGATCTTGACTTAAACCAGAGAATACTAGGAATATATTTGTTCGTGCTCCAGTGACTGTGCAAAGGCCCTCAACTGTGTGGCCCAAGCAGACTGTGGGTGGCCTGGAGGGGACTGGGAATTCCAGAGCACTTCACTGTGCACATGCGGACATCATGGCGACCAAGCGGCAATTGTATTAACAGGACATGGGAATACTGACTTGTTTAAGATTATGAAAGGTGTGTGTTGGGGTTGTTTCTGACGACCATATTGGCTCAGTCTGTATGCTGAGCAAATAATCCATGAAGCTGGACTATATGAAAAAGAAGTTCTCGTCAGGTTTGGAAGAAGGATTATTAATAACCTGCAAGACACAGATTACGCAACCTTGCTTGCTGAAAGTGAGGAAGACATGAAACACTTGCTGATGAAGATCAAAGATTGAAGTTTTCAATGTGCACTACCTGACCTCAGTCACAGTAGTCAAAACAACCTGGTACTGGTACAATGATATAGACCAATGGAACAAAATAGAAACCCCAGAAATAAAAGCACCCACCGACAGGCAACTGAGTTCTGAAAAAAGACCCCAAACAAACAAAAGGACACCATTAAATAGAAAAGGAACATCTTCTTCAATAAATGGTGTTGTAAAAATTAGATAACCATCTTCAGAAGAATGAACCATGACCCCATACTTGGAGCCATGTACAAAAACAAACTCCAGATGAAGTAAAGACCTAAATGTAGACCCCAGACCTATAAAGGTCATCATTGAGAAAATTGAGACATACATATGGATGCTCTTGCAGGAATTACACAGATTTCCAAGTATAATAAAGGAAGCATACAAAATGAAAGGTGAAATAGATGCCTGGGACAGATTAATAATAAGACACTTATACATATCAAAAGACTTCATCAAAAGAATAAATCAAGAGCCCATGGAAAGATTAAAAAAATTCTTTAGCAATGACACAATGGACAAGGGACTAATAACTAAAATCTATGGAATTGTACTATACCTCAATAGGTAAAAAAAGAAATAATCCAATTAAAATGTGAGCAAAGGACATGAATAGACATTTCACTGGTGATGGCATTTGAATGACTAACAAACATATGAGGTAATGCTCATGATCACTAGCCATCCAAGAAATTCCAAATCAAAACCCACAATCATGGCCTAGTTTAAAAAAATAGGGACAAACTTGTGGACCTTAATAGAAGGCATAAACACACCACTGCAAAAATACCTACACTACAGAAAATGAAATAAAGTACTAGGACCTACTAAAAATGACATTTATGCACATCAAGAGAATTCACAGATAAGGAAAATATTCAGTAATAACACATCAGATAAAGGGTGAATATCTAAAATCTATAGAAAATGACAACATCTTAAGAAAAATACTGATGATCTAATCAGAATATGAGCACATAGTATGAATAGACAATTTACCAAAGACAACATACTGGAGGCCAACAACCATATGAAGAAATGTTTGAGATTATTTGCAATAAGAGAAATACAAATGAAAACAACAATGAGATATCACTTCACACTGATTCTTTTAGAAAAATTCAATAAAACAGAAAATAAAAATTCTGTAAAGGATGTGGGGAGATAGAAACACATTTATATTACTGGTGGGACTATAGAATCATGCAATCAATATGGAAATCAATATGGCATTTCTTTAAACAAATGCAAATCTAAGAATCTTATGATCCAGAAATCTCTCTACTGGGTATGTACCCCAAGGAAATGAAGAATACAACACAAACAGACATATGTACACCTATGTTTATTTCAGCAATTTCCACAATAGCTAAAACATGGAAACAACCCAAAAGCCCAACTATACAGAAATGGATGAACAAGCTCTGGTACATTTGTACTATGGTATTTTATGCATCAATAAAAAACAATGATAACTCTCTTAAACACCACAAGATATAAAACTAGAGAACATTATGCTTAGCAAACTGAGTCAGTCTTACAAAGATGTAATTAGTTGATATTACCGTTGCTATAAGGAAAAACAAAGAAGAAATGTGGTATATATACCAATAGATAAGACTTTGATGATTATAATGAGGCCAGGGACAGGATGGGAACAGAGAGAGGGGAGGGATAGGTGTAGGCAAAAAAAGAGAGGAGGGTTTAACCATATATATATATATATATATATATATATATATATATATGCACACACATATATATATACACATATATTGTTTCTTTAAAAAAAATCCCTCCAGAGTCCTTAATAGTTGTTTCAGTTGCTTAAAAATAGGAGAAAAAGCAAAATTGAAATAGACTTAAAGTCTCTAGTGACAAACAAGTTCATCTGAAATAAACAAACAAATCAGAAAAGAATCCTGAAATGCCAGAGAGGGTGCAGAGACATTGGAACTCTTATACACTGCTTGTGGGCTTGGAAACATGTACAACCCTTGTGGAAAGCCATGTGGGTCACCTCAAGTAACTGCAAATAGAAGTACCAGAGCATGCAGCAATACTTTTGCTGGGCATACACCCCCAAGAAGTAAGAGACAGAACACAACAGACATGCGCTGTCCCATTTTCATTGCAGCACAATATTCACAATAGCAAGAAGCTGGTAAGATCCCAAATGTCCATCAGTAGAATAATGGAATAAGAAATTCTGATACAAATACACAATGGGATAGTTTGCATCCCTGGAAAATGGCGATGAAGCACCTCATGATGTGGAGGAACCTGGAAACCATTATGCTTTGTGAACTTAGTTAATCACAGTAGGACAAATATTGTACGAGTATATTATTATAAGAATTATCACCAAGATGTAGGCAGGTATCTGTTCTCAGGGCGTGTAATCTTCTATTCCAGTGTCCCAAGCAAAGAGCCTGCCTATATTTGTACCTCTTAAAAGTCACATTGACAGAGGATGCCTTACCTCAGTTAGGGTCAGTTTCTCAAGTTGAGGAAGAGGGAGAAGACCACTCAGTTGCTGCCATGCAACGTTGTGCTAAGGTCACCACAAGTCAAAGACATTTTTACAAGAGTTTTTAGTGAACCTGACCAGAAATTCAGTTCAAGACCTAGGGGATGGCGATTGTGGGTATGAGGCTGGTCATGCCTGTCTCAGATAAAGGCAATTATATTCTGTTGGTGGGTAAACCAGGTGGGGCAACCTGCCATTGGGGAAAACAACAACAACAATAACAAAATGCTTAACAATACTTGTATAGAACCCTACACTTGTATAGAATGTTCTGTATTGTGTTACTAATTGGGCATTTTTTATGAAGTTTCTATCCATCTCTCGGTGACCTAGGTTGTGTGCCACAGACAACTGGGACTTTAGACTTGGCCCTTTCGAGGTGCATATCACTCATGACCATAGCCAAGTATCTTATATTTGAAACTGTAGTGCACAGACTGGGCTTTACCTCAAATGCACCTGTAGAAGATTTAAAGAACTGACTTACTCTCTTGGACTTAAGGCTGAAACACCCTAGTGTGAGAAAAACCAGATGACCACTGTTGAAAGGTTATGGAATTGGTGATCAGTGGACTTTGCTTCGGATCTATTGTTTTGAGGCTGCTCAATGAATGGTTCCCCGAGACCACCATGTATTTACTATTTGTGTGCTCTCTATCTTTCTGGATATGTATAAGTCTGGCAGGCATGGTTCTCTCTTTGTGAATGAGTGTTACTGAAAAATGTTTATCCTATCACAACCCTCATTATTCACGTAAGTAGTGTCCAATCACTTAAGTTTATTATCCACATGGTCCTTTACAGACAAAATTGACTAGCCCCTGGTGAAAACACCCTGCAAACAGAACATGTCAATGATCTCTAAGGCAGGCATGGGGAACCTCTGGCCTACGGAGCATAGAAGACCTTTGAAATCATCACTACCAGCTAACATTAAATATCTCACCAATAAGCCATCATATTAGGGGTGAGTCAATTAAATATTTGACCTGTATGGCCTATGAATGATGTTATAAATATATACTGGCTCTTGTCAGCAAAAGATTGAGAGAGCATTATTATAGTCTACAAGTAAGAATGAATCAGAAATCATAGAAAAATTAAAATGACAAACATGATATATGGATAAGTTCTAGAGATTCAGTTATTCTTTTGAATTTGAGATATATTGTTGGTATAGGGCAAGATTCATGGTATTTGGGTTTACATAGGTTTTTATTTGCTTGCCTTATTCCTTCTATGAAAAATGATTCATTTAAGTAACTACTGTGGTTTAAATAGTGAACTAGCCGCTAGTGATATCATAAAGGATGCATTCCCTACCCTCATGGAGTTTGTTTTGCTTCATCCTATACTATCTGTGTGACTTTGAGCAAGTTCATATATGACTTCTTTAGTCGTTCTTTTCCCACCAGTGTAATGAGACTACCAATCCGATGACTCTTTTGCAAATTGGTGGTAAGGATTAAATGAGACGTGTGTGTATGTGTGTGTGTTAAAGTCATTTAGATAATATGTGTAGAGTGCCTGCTATATTCTAGGCGCTGTTTTAGGCATTTAAGATTCTGCAGTTAATGTAATAGATTAAAAACAAAATCAAACAAAAAAGAATCTTTTTTTTTCTTTTAAAATACTTTTATTGGGGGCTCATACAACTCTTATCACAATCCATCCATCCATCCATCTATCCATCCATTGTGTCGAGCACATTTGTACATTTGCTGCCATCATCATTTTCAAAACATTCTTTCTTTTTTCAAAGGATGTCTCATTGGGGCTCTTACATCTCTTATCGCAATCCATACAGTCCTCTAATGTGTCGTGTACATTTACACATGTGCCGCCATCATCATTTTCAAAGCATTCCCTTGTTCTGTGAGATATGTGTCAGTTAAATAAATGATAGTGCCTGGAACAGAGTAGCTGTTTGGTAGCTATTCTTTTTCTTTTCCTTAGTAAGTAAAAAGAAAGCAGCTCTTATCCTTCAGTATTGATTTTAGCAAGGAGTGCAATGCTAGTTAAAACTTCATTACACAAATTACCGTTTAATAACTAGCATTTTGAAAACATAGTCCCTTAATGATAGTCAATGAGAATGATCATTAGGTTGGATAGCTCAAGTTGCAAAAAGGGTCCAGTTTCAAATCAGTGACTTGTCTTTCCCTAAGTCATCGTGTACATCTTTAGTTTTTCTGCACTGTTCCTTGACCTACGGGGTTCTCCACTCTCCTCTTCCGGCCAGACCTCAGACGCAAGCTCCAAGGGCAGAGACAAGTGATGTCAGCACAGAAATGCGTCCGTGTGAACACTGTGCTCAGGAATCCCATTCGATGGGTGGGGAAGCGGAGTTTCAGACTGCGAAAGGCTTTCGAAGGTGCACAGCGCAGCCGGGAAGTGCTAAAGATGAGACTAACACCAGCCGTGTCTCCCTACCAGTTGATCATAATTCCCCCTGTATGTCTCCATTTCCCTCAATATTTGTTGCCTACTCTAGGAAGACTTCCTGCACTTAAGAAAGATATATTCTTCATATGTCCACTTTATGCTTATGAATCCATCCTTTACCTTTTTCCTCTGCCAGGTTTTTTTTTTTTCTGAATTGATAGATTGTCAAGGATTTCACTTTTCTCCTGGATGCAGATCTCGACCCTCAGCTTGACTTCCTGCCTCAGCTTAACAGGTCATTCTAAAGGGGACAGTTACTCATCTCTCTTTCTGTTCGTGCAATTGTTCTCATACAAGCCAAGTCTACAACTGTGGAATACTACCCAATTCCCTCTTTTATTCCCAAGAGTGTCCAAGTTCCTTCTGCAGTCCCTCTGTAGTGTTTTTAATAGCTATCTCCTGCGCAGTCATCCTGTGACTACCAAGGACTCATTACTTACCTGGATGACCTCGGGCCCATTCTCTGCACTATTGTCAAATTTATCTTCTTAAGGTACATCCCTATTTATGCATCTCAATTTATTTAAATCACCAATAACTGTGCTTCAGGTAATTTTGATGAGTTATGAGATCTATATTGCATTAAGCCTGGGCCATGTCATTCTTTTTGAAAACAACAACAGAAATAACAAAACACACACAAAAAACATCGCCTCCAGAACTAAGGAGCACTGGTGGTTCTGTGAGTAAGATATTGGGTTGCTACCCACAAGGCTAGAAGTTCAAACTCACTTGTCCCTATGATGGAGAACAATACGGCTGCTGCTGTAGGAATTTACAGTTTCTGAACCCCTAATTCCTTTTGTTCCACAAACACTGTGAATCCAGATTAACACTATGGCCAGAGTTTCTGGTTTGGGATAAATGGTCCAAGGAAGCAGGGGTTAAGTCCTCTGCTGCTGACTGAATGGATCAGCTGTTAGAACTCACCAAGTGCTTCATGAGAGAAAGAGGTACAAATCTGCTTTCTTAAAGATTTACTCTTGGAAACCGTATAGTTTTTCCTCTATCCTATAGGGTCACTCAGCATCAGCAGTGAGTTTATACAAAACAAAACAAAGTCACCACCACTGAGTCCATTCTGACGCATAATGACCTTACACGATAGAATAAAATTGCTTCAGTGGATTTTCAAGGTTATACATCTTTACAGGAGCAGAAAACCTCATCTGTATCTCAGAGTGGCTGGTGGATTTGACCCAACAACCTTATGGTTTGCAACCTAAACCATAATCCCCTCCAAAAACTATACTCACTGCCCTTGGGTTAATTCTGACTAATAGTGAGTTTAAAGGACAGGGTTGAACTGCCTCTGTGAGTTTCCAAGACTGTAACTGTTTATGGTTTCAAATTGCTGACCTTTCAGTTAGCAGCCCAACGCGTAACCACTACACCACCAAGACTCCTTCCTAAGCCACTCGATAGTCCTAAATGATTTTCACTCTCCTGCCCCTTTATCCTCTCTTTCTTGAAACCCCAAAGGGACCTTATCAAAAGACTTTATCTTCTCCCTTGCATATACTCAATGTTTTAATCTGTGTCCGGGACCTCATTACCTTCTGTGGTGGAGTGAAATTTCTTAATATGACTCGTCTACTCAAGTCTCTGTACCTCCCAGCAAATGATTTTGTTAGGACTATACAAATACATTATATAATCCTACCCTAATAGGGAGGATTGGCCAGTTTTTGTTACCACCCCCTTGGCTATAAGGATGAGCCAGCAGGGAGAAGAACCCCAGGACCATTGGAAGAGCATGTCCAGCTCTCCATCCCAAACGAGGGAGTCTGAGATCAGAGGCACCAGTGACTGTGGCACAGGCACTAAAAGACCGAGCAAGAAACACAGTGCTGAGACTTTGTTAGAAACCAAGGGACCATCTGGCTGAGAGACTCAGGATCGCAGAGACTTGATTGCTGGAAAAGGAGAGGTGTTGCTGTAGGCTAATAACTGTTTACTGCTCCTGACTTGTAGGAACCTATTAGCTTCCCCAATGAACCCCTATAATTGTGCCTATTGTTTGTGAGTTCTTTGTGGCCCTTGCAAAGAATGACTGATCCCCAGCAGAGAAGTAGAGTGCTACGGGAGGAACATTTGGAGTCAGAGTAAGTTAAGAAAGATTGAGCATAGAAGCATGTCTGTCCCCTGTATCTTGGCAATAGGGAAGCCAGAGGAGGTCAGATATGGCCTCCACACCGTTTACTGCACCTTCCATTTCTTTGAGAAATATCACTCCTTTAATTTGCATACTTCATTTTCCATGTATCATCTGCCTGTTAGCCTTCTATTTTCCTTGTTATTTCCCTCTCCAGTCCATAAACAAGCTCATTTCTTTCCCATTTACAAAATAAAATTTCCTATGTCTATGTGTTGTATTTTCCTACTTTTGTTTTCTTTTTTTATTTCATACTTGGATTTAGAAAATTGCCTACTCTGCTTCTATTCTGTTACCTTCTATCTATAAGCATAACCCATAATAGTCTAACTTCTGTCCAGTTTTACATCCCTGAAGTGACTCAGGTCAAAGCAATTTACTAGCTAATTATTTAAACAATGTACCCTTTTTGTAATCTTGGGTTGCTTCATCTCTTGTTGAACACTTCTTACCTTTCAAGTTTCTCTTCCTTTAGCTCCAGAAACACTATCATTCCTCTGATTGTTTTTTGTTTGTTTGTTTTCTCTGTGCATTGCTTTTTTGGGATTGTTCTTCTCTTTTCCTTTACTATTCCCCCAAATTGTCACAACTCTCTCTGCTCTTCTCATTATCCAATTTACATATACATGATTCCCATTTTCAAACAAGGCTTTCAAACCTTTGACTTAATAGCAGACCATTTCCAGTATATCCCACTCCTTCCTCCCCTTGGGTGCTCTACAGCTCTCTTAAAATCTTTCCATGTTTATATTAAGCCCATTAACTTTCACCTCGAAACAGTGCTACAATCTGCTTCTCCACCTTTGTAGCTCCAGAAGAGTCAATAGTGAACTCATTAAAATTCTTAAGGTTCAGGATAAAATATGAGGTTTCGAAAACTTCATGGAGAAAGGGAATTAAAAGATACTATAACTTTTACAAAAACTTTTTGAAGCCCTTCATAAACTCTTAATTTAGGACAGCCCTTTAGCATATCCGTGTATTTGTACACAAATAGGCCGCACTCTGGTTTACAGCTACATTCAGCAGCTTGGATGTCTGCAACTATACTATTCTCTTTCATCTCTGTGTCTTTCTACAATCTGATCCTTCTTTCTCGGATGAATACATCTTCCTCTTCTTTGCTTAAGTGATTTTTACTGGACACTGAAGACTTGACTGAGGATTTTCCACTTTGAAGAAACATTCCTTTGCCCTTTCTTCCCTGGGATTTATTAGGTTTTCTTCCAAGAAAACCTCCCATTTTATATAAAACTGCTTACACTGTATCATACTCATTTATTTACTTGTCTGTTCTTCTCTGCAAATGTTGGACAGGGTCCCTGTGTTATTTATCCCTGTATCCCAGCATAGCCATCATAGTGCATAGCAGGGCTAATTACCAAAACTCATTGAATAGCTAATTGAATTGAATTATTGTAGGCCAGGAAAAGGAAGTGAGAGTCATTGGAGCCAAGATTAGAGGCTTATACTGGTATAGTTGTTGGGTTATCAGCCTTCCAAGTAATTGAAAGTTGAGGGGAAGTGTTCGGTGAAGGAAAAAAAATAAAAGTCAGCAAAGGAAAACGATCGACGTCAATGATGACGCCAAGTTTTCTTGCTTAAAAGACTGGATAAGTTATCCGAATCAGCAGGTTCTTTTTAGAACTTCTGTGTACTGAACATTGCATTAAACCCAAACGCAAACCTACTGCCATGTGTTCCATTTCCACGCATAGCGCCCCTATGTAGGATTTCTGAGACCATAAATCTTTATGGGAGCAGACAGCCTCATCTTTCTCATGAAAACTTGCTGGTAGGTTTAGTACTCTAATGCCTAACCTGTAGGCTCCCTTGAGCATTGCACTGAGTATCTTATATACATTATATTTGAGAAGGCAAGAAAAAAAATGAACTAGTGTTATGAAAGTGGAATTTGAAGTGTCCGCAAGCACAAAATCATTAAGGAAAAGGGAGGAGCAAAAGAGAAAAATAAAAATGTAGTTAAAGAACTTCCAAATGAAGTATCTGTGAAACAGTGGAATACTACGAACCCCTATGAAAACAGCAATGAAACACCTCTTGACATGGAGTGGTCTGAAAAACATTATTCTGCGTCATGGTAGTCAATCACACAAGGACAAATACCGTATGAATCCACTACTATAGGGACAAGTAAGAAGACAGGTGCGGGCCCAGCCTTGCAGGTCATCCGATCTTCTGGCCAGGGCAGAAAAACAGCCCGGTAGAGTACCTGACTAATTCTAATGAGCCATGAACCATCCTCTCTATGTATATATCTTGAAGGTCACTTTGGCAGAGGGGTCCTCATGTCAGCTGGCATCAGATTGTTAGTGGGGGGTGGATGCCATGCAAAGGTATGACAAGCAAAGCCCCCATGGACTGACAGACTTTCCTATCAGAGGGCTGAGGGATAAAGATGGGGAAGTCAATTCACGACAGGGGAAAGTGAACGGGCATGTCTGGATAAACAAGTTCATGTCCATTGGTAGAAAAAAGGGGAAGACTAATTTCCAAATGGGGGGGAAAATGACTAAGAGGCGAGAATGCCTAGAAATAAGAACCTAATAGGCCACAGTGGCCTGAGTTTCTGTTACAACCCCTGGGGACCCATGCCAAGAACACTGGGGCATTTAATATGAGATCTTCAAGGTTCACAAGAAACTCCTAAGGCCATACCAGAAGAATCTATTGTGGAAACTCCACTAGGTAAACTAGACTCCACCTCAAACACACCTGTAACTTGAGAACTTAAGACAGAAATTACGTTGTGTGTGAAGACAAAGAAGACAGCTAAACTAAGAGTATTGAGATATACCAACATTGACCCAGGAGAACAATGCCCTACTTGCTGTATTATGATATGTATTATTCTGGAATAACTGTGATTGACATTGTCAGTGAGCATTATTATAAATTTTGCCTGACAACCACCACCCATTGTTTGTGAAATAATGTCGAGCCACGTAAGGATTTATTCTGTACAAGTGAATAATTCAGGGATTGTGATATGTAGGTAGCCAACATAGTTCAGTCTTTCTCTCTCGACAGTGTTTTAAAAATTAGTACCAGGGGCTAATCAATGACACTATTTACAAAAGATGCTATGCACCAGAGAGAGGATCAATTGGATTCTCTACTATGAACTAACAAGGAGATCTCTAAGGGGAGTCCAAAGCAGTTAAAAAACATAGATCTAGAAATGGAATTTGGGCCTACACTTACTCCTAGCTACAATCTAAGAACAATTCGTTCTTAAGACATGAGTTTGACTAACACTCACCCTCATGAAGGAAGCACAGAAGATATATGGGTGCAAAGTGTGGTAAAGAAATTACATGGTTCCTGGCGGTAACACTTACATGCTCTCCTGTCAACCTCAGTGAAGGGGTGGAGTCTAACCTGTCAATCAGGTCATAGCCTATAATGCTTCTGTGTGGGCATGACCTTCTTGGGATTCTGGGAATTCCTGTAATCCTCCCTGAAGGCAGGACACACTCGCTCTGGTGACATTCCTGTTGATAAGCCACACAGAGCCACGCTGATTGCAGTTAGAGTCCTGTAATTGGAGGAGCCTCGTGAAGACTCACACTAGCACTGAAATGCTTCCATCACCACGGGATCTGCAAGACATTCCACCCCCTTCTTGCATTCAGCATCATTGCATGGCTGCGTGAATCTAAAGATGAATTTATGGACTAGTATCAGACATATGAGCTAATATCAGACATAGGGAGTAATATCTGACTCATGAATTGGTTTTGACTGGGCTGGGATGTTTTCTTAATAAACAATTACTTTTTGATATAAAGCTCTCTCTTATACACATATGAATATCCCTGGACTTGTCTCTCTGGCCAACCCAGACGAAGATACCAACTATTAACTAGAACAGCATTTGGGATCTTAAAGGTTTGTTTACCAACAAGCAACCATCTAAGTGAGATGTCAATTAAATCCACATAAAGGAAGCACACCAACATCTGTGACCCAAGGATTGTAATATATAATGTAACATATAATCCAGAGCCTAAATTTTGAGATTCAGGTTTGCAGAAGGCTATGGATGGCAATGGCAGCCCCAAATACGAGAGGGTAACCCCCCCGACCCCCCAAAAAGGAAGTAAGCTCCGCTGGGTGGAGTTTTCCTAGCACACATTTTCCCACTAGGGAAGCATCAAGCAACTCTCTCTGAGTCAGTGCACCAGTAGCGTCACCTGGGAAGGGTTTCTTTGATCACAGATTTTTTTTTTCTCATAAAAAGCAGTTTCAGTCCAACCTTTTTTGTGATAACCCTGTGAAAGTTTGTTCCCTGCTCAGGAAAAAATGCCACTGAAACTGTTCTGGTGTTGAACACATCTTACAAAGACAGCACCATAGGAAAAACCTCAAGTGTACAAGTGGTTTTCTCATTTCAAAAAAGGTGAAATGTCAATTGATGAGAACCCTCATTCTGGACATCTGTCAACGGACAACAATGTCGACTTCTAGTGAATTTGGAATTCGTTCCACCCAGTCAGACTGTTAAACAAGCTTTCCTTTTAGAGGTTCTGAAAAGATAGTGTAACAGTGCGCAACAAAAAATGCCTGATTTGTGGTAGATAGGAGACTGGTTTTGCCACCACAACAATGCACCTGCTCATGCAGCTATCTCAGTGCACTAGTTTTTGGCAAATAATAGCATGCCTCTCTTGCTCCGTGCACCTTACTCACCTATCCTCGTTCCATGCAAATTCTTTTTGTTTACTTGAATGGAGAGGGACAGGAAAAGGCAGCAATTTGACAAGGTAGAAAAAGTGAAGAAAAAAAACAAGGGAGGTGCTGTCAGCCATCCAAACAGATGAGTTTGAAAAATGTTTCTAAAAATGGAATCACAGATTTGACAAATGTACTGAGTGTAATGAGAATACTTTGAAGGTGACATGGGTGATTCGTAAAAGAAAATTAAATACATAGCTTTGAAAGACAGAATTCCTTTTTTTTATTTGTACACTGCATGAGTCCGGGTTGACTAGAAAACAAATCCAGAGACACTCATATATGTGTAAGAGAGAGATTTATATCAAAGGGTAATTGTATATTGAGAAAACAGCCCAGTCCAGCTCAAGCCCATAAGTTTGATGTTAGCCCATATGTCTGACACTAGGTCATAAATTCTTCGTTAGAGTTGTGTAGCCATGCAATGATGTCAAACGGAGGAAGACCACAGGCCAGTGGTGGATCCAGTGGTGGTGGAAGCATCTCAGCCCTGGTGCGGGTCTCCACATGGCTATAATTTTTAGACAAAACAATAATGAAATGGTATCTGTAAATAACAGGATAAAACTAAAATGCTACATTTCAATAGGTGCTAGCCTCATTTAAACATAATATTGTATAAGTGAACAAAACAACAATATTCTATGTCTAACAATTGTAGTGAACATCTAGACCCTAATCCTATCTTATAAGCATATTTTCCCACCTATGAAAGTTTATAAGCCAGTCACTTCTTGCCTTTATCCTCCCCATTTTGGGTATCCAGTTTCTACACTGCACACTTATAAAAGCACAGTGTTCTAAGGAGACAAGCATGTTCTTTGATGTGAAGAATCTCCATTTCAGTTGGAACCTTGTGAGTCAGCATCCATAAGCAAAGTCAAATCAGGTCAGGCCAGCCATAAAGTCAGCAACAATATGCACCAATTCACAGACTCAAAAATCTTCTCTTCATCTTGTCGGATTCTGGTCAATTCTGGTCATGTGGGCTACCTCACCAGGGTGCCCATAGACTGCCTTGCCTTTAGACCATGGCCAATCACAAATTCTCAACCACCCTGTCCCTCTAGTGCTAGGTCATGAACTTCAGACCAGTCAACCTGCTCTCATTTTCTCCTCTAGTCCCTGTGAACATGGTCAACAGGTGCCAGTGGCCCAACTCTGCCCATCTATTTGCTGTTGTATTTCTCCCGCTTCCACTCGACAAGTGGA
Organism: Tenrec ecaudatus; assembly: GCF_050624435.1. Taxonomy (NCBI): domain Eukaryota; kingdom Metazoa; phylum Chordata; class Mammalia; order Afrosoricida; family Tenrecidae; genus Tenrec; species Tenrec ecaudatus. Next base: position 56,686,027 of record NC_134548.1, on the reverse strand, counting down.
TCCAGGTGGTCCCTTAGCAAGCATTTCAGCCTTCCCACAGGCTTCCTTTAATGTTCAGTCCTAGAGAAGAGAGGTTCTTCATGCCTACAATTGGTTTCCAGCTTCCGGCATGAACTACTAGTTCAAAATTCCAAAAACCAAAGCGTACCTTTGTTTCCTTCAACCTGCCATCAACTCCCTAAGCAAGTCGCTTCACCTCCGAATGTCCTGAGCACTCAAGACACTGCATGGGACTTAGCTTTTCAGAGCCTTCTTTGCAAGTGTGTCCTACACCCATTTAAAGATTCAAATTGGTGGCTGAAACAGTGAGCTTACAAATTCTCTATACTTCCCAATAATCATTTCTATCAAACATTATATCAACAACAAGTCAAAAGAGAACCGTATAAACCTAGTACAGCCAGATCTTAAACTCATTTCTTAAAAGTCAAGTTCAATCCTGGTGGAGCTTATCTTAATCCTTGTCTAAACTAGTCCACTGATATAAAATATGACCTTGGACCTCTGACTGCATCATGCCAGAGTCTTCCTTTTTTTTTGTTCTTTAGAATTCCAAAGTTTATTTAATACTATTTGCCAACATAATAATCAAAAGCATCAGTTTTCCTCTGGTCCTCCTTATTCATCGTCCAGCTTTCACACACATGTGAGGTGACTGAAAATACTGTTGCTTGGGTAAGGCACACCTTAGTCCTCAAGTTGACACCTTTTCTCTCAACACTTTAAAAGAGGTTGAATATAAAAACAAAGAGGTTGTTTAATTTCTTGATTGCTTCTTCCATGGACATTGATTGTAGATCCAAAGAAAATGAACTCTTTGACAACTTTAATATTTTCTCTGTTTATCATGATGCTATCTGTTGGTCCAGTTGGGAAGACTGGTTTTCTTTACATTGAGTTGTAATTTATACTGAAAGCTGTAGTCTTTGATTTTCATCAGTAAATGCTTCACGTCCTTCCCACTTTCAACAGGGACGGCTGTGTCACCTGTGTGTTGCAAGCTCTTAATGTATCTTCTTATAATCCTGATGCCACTTTCTTCATTGAATCCAGCTTCTTGTATTACTGGCTCAGTGTACAAAATGAATATGTGTATACTTTTCCTGATTTTAAACCGTACGGTATCCCCTTGCTCTGTTCAGATAACTGCCTCTTTGTCTATGGAGTACGTTCTTCTCAATGTTATCCATAGTTTGTTATGATCCATGCAGTCATGTGCCTTTATTTAGTCAATAAGACACAAGTATCTTTCTGGTATCCTCTGCTTTCAGACCAGATCCATCCGATCTCTGCAATGATAGTCTTTGTCCCATGTCCTTTTCTAAATCCAGTGTGAATTTCCGGCTCTCTGATGATGTACTGCTTTAACCAATTTTCAATTATCTTCAGGAAAATTTTACTTGCAGATAGTATTAATAATATTTTTTGATAATTTACACATTTGTTTAGGTCATATTTCTTTAATGACACAAATATGGTTCTCTTCCACTTAGTTGGCTAGGTTATTGCCTTCCAAAATTCTGGGTATGTACTAGTAAATGTTTCTAGTGCTTCATCAGCTTGTTGAGACATTTCATATTCTGTCAATCCAGTGCTTTATCACCTTCTTGAAACAGTCTGTATTCTGACAATCCCTGGAGCCTTGGTTTGTTTTGTGTTTTAATTAAATCATTTTATTGGGTGCTGTACAACTCTTATCACAATCCATACATCCATCCATTGTGTCAAGCAGTTTTGTACATTTGTTTCCCTCATCATTCTCAAAACATTTACTTTCTACTTGAGCCCCTGGTATTCAGTCCTCATAACTGCCCTCCCTCTCTACTCCCCCTCTCCATGAACCCTTGATAATTTATAAATTATTATTATTGTGTCATATCTTACACCATCCAACGTCGCCCTTCACCCACTTCTCCGCTGTCTGTCCCCCAGGGAGGAGGTTTTATATATAGACCTTGTAATCCGTTCCCCTTTCTCCCTCACCTTCCCTCCCCCCTCCCATGCCAGAGTCTTCTATCAGCCATTTTGACCTTCTGTCAGCATGGTCTCTGAGAAATCCAAGGGGAAATTTTGCCCCCTGAGCTCAAAATATGCATTAATCACATTCATTTTTTTCCATTTCAAACAGGAATAACCAAAGACAACAACAACCAAACAAAATAACAAAAACTTTAACTTCCCATATTCTTTCCTGCAAACAACCCAGTAAACTGCATGAACATATCTGACCTCTGGCTCGCCAAAGAAGAAACACTACTGGGAGGCAGAGGTCAAAGAAGCATCCATTCTCTAGCTTCATGATTTGTTTCTCTAATACCCCACTCCAAAGGTGCCATATTGTGTTAGACTGGGGAGACTAGAGAAACAAATCCAGGGACACTCATATATGTATAGCAAATAGCTCTATATCAACGAGGAATTGTATATCGAGAAAACATCCCAGCCCAATCTAGATCAAGTCCATATGTCCGATATTAGCCCATATGCCTGATACTAAGCCATAAAATTGCTCTTTAGATTCAGGCAGCACATGCAATGATGCCAAATGCAGGAAGATCACAGGTCAGGGGTGGATCCCGTGGCAGTGGAAGCATCTCAGCCCCGGGGAAGGTCTCCACGTGGCTCCTGCAGCTCCAGGGTTCAGGCTGCCATCAGCATGCCTCCGTGTGGCTTGTCAACAGGAAGTAGAAACAGAGCAAGTGTGTGTTCCACCTCCATGGAGGAAGACAGGAGTTTCCAGAATCCTCAGGATAAGGCCACACCCACAAGGAGGGATCTGGCTATGACCTGATTGACAGCTAGACTCCACTCCTTTGCTCCTTTGACAGATTTTGTAACTGCCATGTATCCCCTTGTATATTTGTGAGAGCTATGCAGGAAATACATGCATGGTGATAACTCTCAAACAGTAATTGAGGGATGGGAATAAACTGGTTACCAAACAGATTATTAGAGAGATGACTATAGTAAATCAAAATGATAAACTTGACTTGAATGGTTAAAACCCCATTACTTCATCTCCCCTATGATACACCTTGGACTAGCTGTGATTTTCTATAATTTTTGTTTTGTTTATATTGGGATTTATCTTTGATGTATTTTGTCAGTGTGCATAGCCTTTTTTACTCTTTGTTTTGCGTTTGTCTGGTTTTGGGTATACAAAACCCAGGATTGATGAACGTATAGAGAAAACAACCAGAATAAGAGTTCCTAGGGGGAATGGCAAGGGAGGTGGTGGGGAGAGGGTGAGAGCTGATATCAAGGAATTAAAAAGGGAAGCAAAGGTTTTGAAACTGATTGTGGTGGCCATTTTATAATATCGTTTGATGTCATTGAACTATAGAATGATATGGTGTCTGGATTAGCACCTAATAAAATGGTTTTGGAAAATAAGTATATAAAAAATTAAGTTCAAACTCATTTCCATCAATGAGTAGGACAGGATAGAACTGCCTGGGGGCAGGGTGGGTTCTGAGATTGTAAGTCGTTCAGAAGTAGAAAGCCTTATCTTTCTCCTGAAAAGTAATTTGTGATTTCAAACTGCTGACCTTGACGTTTGCAGCCCAACATGGACCCAGTATGCCATCAGAGCTCCTAAGCTACCTGTTTAGGCAGTTGTAAATACAGACTTCTGAGATACAGCAGCAAAAGGATTTTTTTTAAAAGATTCAACATTTAGATTTAGATGTATTTGTTCAGGAAAATGAGATCTTCCAGAAGGTGGAGTATAGAGAAGAGAGGATCCATATTAAAGGGCTAGGCCTCAAGGGAAGAACCAATCACTCGCCAGTTCATTTAATTGACAAATAGTCACCAGGGCTGAACTCCGTCCCAGGTGCTATTATAGGAAATTGCAGATACAACTCTGAACAGTGGACTTTCTGCTTTAATGGAGATGAGGGAAGCAGATAACAATCACCAACAAGCAAATATCTTATATCAGAAAGTGACAAGTTCTTGCAGCGCAGTGAATTATTTAATGTGGCTCTTTTACCCAAATCCCCTAATTCCCATCAAACGACCTTTTCTAGCATGGGTCTTGGTATGATGGTAAGGGATGATAGTGATAGGATTCCACTGTGAGAAATTGTAAACGGGATTCATTTAAATGCCATGCTACTGAGTATAAAATGAGCCCTCTGTAAAGGAGGAGATGGGCTGTCACTACCAGAATGAATTGGGATTGCAATGCATCCTCTGGACCACAAAATCCCTACAAATTGAACCACCTGGATCCAAAAGGCAGCTGTGACATCAGGAGAGCAGTAGCAGAAGCAGAGCACAAATCTGATTGAGGCTGGCTTGAGGAAGAGGCACCAGGTGTCCTCTGGGCACCTCATTTGGGGAGCAGGACTTGCTGATCCATGGAAGAGGTGCTGAGTGCCTTTGGGCTGAGATTTATTAGAATAGGATGCTTCTTGGCACTTGATTCAGGGAACTGGCCCATGGAGCTTAAGTGGAATGCCCTGAGGCGTACAGCAGAGTGACATGGCATTTGGACATTTATTAGCAGCTCTGAAAGAACTTTGTAACATATCCTGATGAGAAATTTTATCCTGAATATTTCTTGTTTGCCTTAAAACCTGATAACTTCCTAATAAACCCTATAATCATAAATATTTTCTGTGAGTTCTGTATAGTCATTGTAATGGATTATAGAATCTAGATAAAAAGGTACCATATATTGTTTGAGAGATAATACAACAGTCCTAAGAAGAAAATAAAAACAGCATTGAGCATTATTAAATGACTGGATATGGGGATAAGCAGGTATTTCAGGAGCAAGTGGGATATTTGTTTATTCCAGGTGAGGAAATTCTGATATTTGAACTAAGAATTAAATTATAAGAAACAAGAAGTCATATGGGAAAAATATCCCAGGCAGAGGGGTTACAAAGGCACTTAAATGGGAAAATAAATGATGTGGTCAAGGGACAGAACAAATATATTAAAAGTAATGTGTAGTAAGCAAAAAGCAGCATAAAGGGAGGTGACGTTGAAGAAGTAGGCAGGGACTTGATCACATGGGGCCCTGGAGGCTCTGGAATCCATTTCTTGGTGACAGAAATGAAGCTAGATGTCCCATGATAGGATTTTGCAAGACCGACGACTTGTTCATAGCAAATACTTTTTTTCAGTAACACAAATGGTGACTATACATATGAACTGCTCCAGATGAAATGCATAGAAGTCAAATTGACTATATCTATGGGAAGATAAAGAAGCTCAATATTAGCAATGCAATCAGGCCAGAACTGATTGTGGGACAGACCACCAATTACTAATATGCAAGTTCAGCTTGAAACTGAAGATAATTAAAACAATTACATGCGAGCCAAAATAAGACCTTGAGTCTACCCCACCTGAATTTAAGGAACAGATTTGCTACTGTGAACCCAAGTGACAGAAGACCTGATATGCTGTGGGTTGGCATCAAGCATATCATTGAGTAAATGAATCAAACAAGAGGTCATTTTTAAAGGACAAGAAAGGAAGAAAAGAAAGTGAATTTCAGAAGAAATGCTGTAAAGTATCTAAGGGAAATGGAAGAAATGATGAAGTCAAATATCTGAACAGAAATTTTCAAAGGGTAGCTTCAGAAGACAAAATAAAATATCATGGTGAAATGTCCACAAACCTAGGGTTAGGAAACCAGAAAGGAAGAACACGTTCAATATACCTTAAACTGAAAGAACTCAAGAAAAAATTAATGCCTTGGGTTGCAATATTGAAAAAAATCTATGGGGAAATTATTGGATGATGTAGGGAGCATCAGAAGAAGATAGAAGGAAAACAGTCACTGTACCAAAAAGGATGTCCCACCATTTCAGGAAGTAGCACGTGACCAAGAACCAATGGCGTGGAAGGAAGAAATTTGAACTGCACTGAAAGCATAAGCCAAAAGCAAGGCATAGGAATTGCTGGCGGGCGACTGAAATGCTTCAACAAGCTGATGAAGCACTGGAAGCACTCACTCTCCTAAGGCAGGAAATCTGGAAAACAGCTACTTGGCCACTTGGCTAGAGGAAACCCATATTTATACCCATTCTATAGGAAGGTGACAACAGAATGCTCACATTGTAGAACAATATCATTGATATCACATGCAAGTAAAATTTGCTGAAAATCATACAACAACAGTTGCAGCAGCATGTTGCCAGGGAGTGGCCAGAGGATCAGGCCGGATTCAAAATAGGGAATGGAACAAGGGATTTTATTGCTGATGTCAGAAGGATCTTGGCTAAAAGAGGATAATACCAGAAGGAAGTTTACTTGCGTTTTATTGACTATGCCAACGCCTTTGACTGTATAGGTCATAACAAACTATGGAGAGCCTTGAGAAGAATGGGATTTCAAGAACACTTCATTGTGCTCGTGCAGATCTTGTATATGGATCAAGAGGCAGTTTGAGGAACAAAACAAGGGACTACTGCTTGGCTTAAAATCAGGAGAGGTGTGGGTCAGGGTTGTATCCTCTCACCAGACTTATTCAATCTGTATGCTGAGCAAATCATCAGAGAAGCTGGATTATATGAAGAAGAATGCGATGTCAGGATTGGAGGAAGACTTGTTAACAATCTTTGATATGCAAATGCCCCAGTCCTGCTTGTTGAAAGTGACTTGAAGCACTTGCTGATGAAGATGAAGGATTGCAGCCTTTAGTATGGATTTGAACTTAATGTAAACAAATCCAAAATTCTCACAAATCTACCAATAGGTAACCTTATGAAAAATGGAGAAAAGATTGAACTTGTCAAGGATTTAATCTTGCTGGGATCCACAATCAGTGCTCATGGAAACTGCAGTCAGGAAATCAAAAGGCATGTTGCATTGAGTAAGTCTGCTGCACAAGACCACTTTAGAATGATCAAAATCAAGTATGTTCCTTTAAGGGAAAACGTGTATATGACCCCCGCCAAGGTATTTTCAATCACCTCAGACGTGTGTCAAAGTTGGAAATTATATAAAGAAGACTGAAGAATCAATGCATTTGAATTTTGGTGATAGTGAAGAAAGTCAATGTACCATTGATTGCCAAAAGGACAAATAAGTCTGTCTTGGAAGAAATATGGCCAGGGTGCTCCTTCAAAGCAAGGGTGGCAAGACTTGTCTCACATACTTTGGACATGTTGTCAGGAGAGACCATTTCCTGGAGAAGGACATCATACTTGTAAAAGAGGAGGGGAAATGAAAAAGAGGAAGGCCCTCCAGGAGTATAGATCGACACAGTAGCTGCCCCAATGGACTCAAGCGCAGGGACATTGTGAGGATGGGGCAGGATTGAGCAGCGTTTCTCTCTGTTGTGCATAACCAACTCAATGGCACCTAACAAGAAATCAACAGACTCTGGAGAGGAGTTCAGATTCGTTCTAATTGCTGTGGCAAGCACAGAGTTTTCGGAACAGAGTATACCATGCATGAGCAGAGTCATACCATGTAGGACCCTTTTAAAAAAATAATTCGTCTTCTTGATGTATCAAAAAGAGCCCTGGTGGGCAGAGTGGTTACACATTGGGCTGCAAGGTCAGTAGTTCAAAACCACCTGCTGCTCCTCAGGAGAAAGATGAGGCCTTCTACTCTCTTGGAGTGTTAGTCTCAGAAACCCCAAAGGGCTGTTCTACGCTGCCTTATAGGGACTCCACGAGTCAGAATTAACTTGATGGAAGTGAGTGTGGTCTTCCTGGTTTTGCCCCCAATAGAGTAGTAGAGCTTGAAACCACTAGCCACACTGAGGAAGAAAGATGAGGCTTTCTACTCATGGAAAAATGCACAGCCTCTGAAACTTAAACAGGCAGCTCTGTCCTCGCCAATAGGGCTGCTAAGAGAACCTATTGACTTGATGGCAGTGCATTTGAATACTGCTGTATCAAGAACAACATAGGGAACCTGGACGAAGCCAGGAACCTCTTTTAGGAGGCTAATTGCAAGCATTCACATGAGAGGTGGTGAGGGTTTGTGCCAGAATTTCACTAAGGGGGATAGGGAGAGTGCTAAGGGAGACTTTCTCATAGAGTATGTGTGAGTTGAGCAGAATTGTGGTGGGTATGAGTAGGCAAGGAATCAAAGGTCCCTTTGTTTGGGCCTCGCAAACTGTACGGTGCCAATTACCAAGATAGTAAAGACTGAAAGAAGACAAAATTTGATGGGTGCTGGGAAGAGCTTGGCTTTAGGCATAATACAGTTGAGATGTCTATTATATGAAGAATGTCGAAAGTACCATGGCCTACCAAAAGTACAAATAGATCTCTCTTGGAACAGCAGCCAGAATGCTCCTTAAAGGCAAGGAGAGACAGACTTGATTGCCTGAACTTTGAACATGTAAGATCAGGCAAAACCAGTCCTTGGAGAAGGGCATGAAGCTGGTAAAGTGGGTAGGCAAAAAAAAAAAACTGAAAAAGAAATTGGTCTTCCAGAACACAGAGTGACACAGTGGCTGCAACAATGGGCTCAAACCCAAGAGCAATTTTGAGGATGATGCAGGACTGCTCAGTGCTTAGTTCGATGGTACAAAGGGCTGCCCTTAGTTGGAACTGACTCTGGTGTCTAATAACATTATCTGACTACATGGAACTGTTTAGTAGTATATTTTAAGAAAAGGCTAGCACTCAAGAAGTAGATCAAGGTCAGAGATATAAATTTTGGAGTTATCCATTGATATTAAACGTAGAGACTAATGGACTAAATGTAGCTAGCAAGGTGACAAGGCCCTTGAATTAAGCCCTGGGACAGTCCAATATTGAAAAATAAGACAGAAGGGGAGCAATCAAAAGAAGAAATTGAAGAGATGTAACTAGTAAGGTAGGAGGAGAATATAAAGATAATGGTGTCCCAGAATCCAAGTGAATAAATAGAATCAAGGAAGAAGGGATAATCAACTGTGACAAGTGATGATGAAACATTAATTCTGGGAATTAACTCTTGTTTTTGGCAGCATGGAGCTCATTGGCAGTGTGACAATAGAATGTTAGGGTATAAGCCTGAACGGACTGATTCGTAAAACAGTGGGAGGTGAAGAAGTGACACAGTGTCTTCCTAGGTAGTTGTGAAGATTTACAAAGAAATAGAATATTAGATGAAGGGACTATTGGAATCAAGGAAGGTAATTAAAAAACATGGTTATCGAATATCTATTCATTAGATATTTACTTCTAAATATTAAAAGAATCCAGTAGTAAGGTAGAAATTGGTAGTGTATAAAATAATGGATAATTGTAGGTGTTCTTGTGAAAGAACTGAATTGCCGTATTGAACTTTAATAAGAGTAAGGATCCATGTAGAAGGAGGTAAGGAAGGTGAGTTGACACAATGATGAGAAAATGAAGAATTCATCTCAGTGCTTTTAGTTTTTAATTGAATATAAAAGAAAACTATAAGCTAAGAGTGAGAAAAATAGGAAGTGTGAAGGAGATAAAGGAAGGGCAATCAGATATGTAAGAGGAGACAGATGGAAGAGTGATGCTATGTAAGCTACAGAGAATTTCAAGAAAGAGCAGGCCATTGATTTAAATGTTAAATTCTCTTACATCAGCGTCAGATAAATATTAAAAACAGGCTGATGGGGTTGCTAATTATAAAGTAATTAGTTGACCTTGGCAGAAAAGACTTCACTAAAACATTGGGGACACATTGTGAATGTGTCAGATTCATGTGGTATATATCTAGTTATTTATACAGGATATGACATTGCCGGTTTTCAGTAATAGAATATGTGAGTGAATTGAGTTCTGAACCCAGGTAGAATCAACAATGTCTTCTAAGATTTTTTAAAAAAATTCAGTCAGTTCTCCTACCTTCCAAATATGAAATTGAAAACTATAACTGAGGTGGTGCACCTGTACCCTAGAGCAGTAAAAGAGTAAAAGTGACAAAGAAGGTAGCTCAAATGCAGTCTACAGTTTCTAGACAACCACCTGACTGCACAATGCTGTGTTAGGGTACAAAAGAGACCTCAATCTCAAATATAATGTAAGGGGAACATGTATTAAATCTTAAAAGGGACAAAGACACAGACATATCACCCAAATCAGGTCATAATGTCATCCCAGAGTTCACATTCAGGATTCTACTTAATATGGTGTGGAACAAAGGAAACCAGGACAAACTCATGATTGCTGGCAAATCAACACATCATACTTACAGTTAGGAGTACAGAAGCAGGAACGGGACCAATATTGAGGTACATATACATATTTGTTAGCTTACAAGCTTGGTCCATGCCCCCCCACCCCCAAGGCAATCAGGATATGACTTTGACCAGGCAACCCCCTCCCTGTACCATCAGGAGAGAGAAGAGGCTTTCTACTCCCATAAAGAGTTAATCTCAGAAATCCCCAGGGGAAGGTCTACCCGACCCATAGAGTCACCATGTGTCAGAATTGACTCCATGGCTGTGAACTGACTTGAGTACTGCCCCCAGTTCAGTGATCTCCATCAAGGAACTATCTAGGCAAGCTTCAAAGAGATTTTCCCTCCCTGGGCTGGCTGAAGATGCGTGGAGCTAATCTACGCACTGTGCTTGAGGGCAAAATTATCCACATCCTTGGTTAATGATCAGAAGGAATTCAGTAGCTTGATGTAAGTGGGGACTCTGCAAATGGGTTTTGGACTATTTGTGCTTTAATACAGAATGTAAACATCTGGAAGGGCTGATTTCCAAAGTCCAAGGAACTAATTGGTATTGTCTCAGAAGCACAGTGGGCTCTGTGCTGGGTTGCTAGCCTGAAGCTTGTCATTTAGAACCCAGCAGCTGCTCCAAGAAATATAGAGGAAGCAGTCTACTTCTGGAAATATTTACAGCCTTGGGAACCCTGTGGAGCAAGTCTTCCCTGTCCTCAAGGTCCATTAGTCTGAAGCAACTCCATGGTAGTGAGATTTTTATTGTTTTAGTTTGTATTTGGGGGTTTTGCCTAAGTAATACGCTCTGATACAACTAGAAGTTGTGGTTGTCGAGTTTCCTCTGTCAAGGTTAGCTTAAGAAGGCAGGGTGAAGAGGCGAGGGGATTGAGTATGACAGCCATTGAGCTATATTTGAAGGGTGTAAATAGACCCACAATAACAGAATATTGCATGGAATGGGATTATAGTAAATCAGAACATTGATAGAGCAAGACAAAGGCTTTTCAGGCTGATTATCAAAGAAACCATCTTAACACTGAAGATTACTGAATTGTGGGATAAACTTTGAGAGGAAATAGTGGGAACCCTGCTATTGAGTCAATTCTAATTATTTACAATTAAGCAAGACTATGCAGTTGAGAAATAATACAAAGTGCAGTTCTGTTCTGTTCACAAAGGGTTAGACTGGATGTAACCTGATAGCGTTTTTCCTACACTAATTTGGTTGATTTGTGTCAGAGGAAAAGCCAGTTGATCCTTTGGTTTTCTGATTGCAGAGTGACTCATATTTGAGTTGATAACAGTGATAGAATGAAGAGAATGCCCATTGATTGTGCAGATGGTAATTGTGAAACTCGAGGTCAATGGTTGAAGGAGGAGACTCAAATTTCCCTCAAGCCTAGGAACTTAAGTTAGGACGTTGTGTACTCCGCTGGTCCCTAGGACATGGCTTTAGAGCCTAGACTATAGTATTTGATGAATAAATAAATGGATGATGAAAACATTAATGACACTTTGGAAAAAAAACGTAAGGACAACTATGTAATGTCAGCAATGAACTGAGAGGTTAGGCATGTGCCCTAACATCTCCGACTCAGTCTCTGCAGCTCAATTCTAATAGGTTTCTGCGAACCAATGACAACACATCGAGAAGGTTCATAGAATAACTTGGAAGTATTTAGCTCTTCCCTCCATTTTTCCAGATGCCATCTTTCAAAACAAGTTAAACTTCCTATTTAGGATTTTGCTACATAGAAGAGAGAGGAAAATATATATTCTTATGTTTTTATCTTTGTGAATTCATAGATGCTGGTGTTAAAATACCAAGTTTAACATTAATCAATATTGAAAGCGAAATTAAAAAATAATAAACAGGTGAGGCAGTTCTAGGCATGGTACTTTCAATTTGCTTCTATCAACTCACACCAAATATTAATCCAAAAAATGATAAAATATTTTCTGCAGGCTTTTCTTATCTTCAGAACTGAGTTAGTATTCAAAATACTTTGGTCCACCTCTCTTGATTTAAGTACAATTCATACTATGATGGCCAGATTTAGGTTGCAGTTTTAAGTCACTAGCTGTTCCTTGGGAGGAGAAAGAGGCTTTCTACTCCTGTAAGAGTAACAGTCTCAGAAACCTAAATCCTACGGGATCACCATGAGTCAGATTCAACTCAGTGGCAAAAAAAGGAAGAAAAAAATGGTGGCCATGGATCATCTGTTAATCTGGATGTTGGAACTAATCACTTGAAAGTTAGCCTTTTAAATTTACTTGCTTTCAGATTTTCTTACTGTTTTTGGTTTTGTATTTCTATTCCAGACAGAAATCATAGAGAAGAGAGCATCTTCATTCTTTTAGGAAGTAATTGCACTAAGTTTTTCTCTTTCCTACTTTTGTCTTTTACATTTCTTTTTACACTTTTCAGCTTTTAAAACTGGACTTTGAAGTTATTGGTTAAATTTGTATACAATAATTGAACTTAACTAATATTCCATGGAAATTCACTTGCTTTATCAGCACTGCCTGACACTTTTTGTCACGTGAAATGTTCCCTACCCCCAATGTTTTATACCCATTACACAGTACAGAAAATTTTTAACAACAATTAACCAAAGTTTTGATAAGTGAATTAAATTGACCGTCAAAACAGTTAATGATGAGAGTAGAGAAATTGGTGAGCTATGAAGGATGTTCTGTAAAATGATTAATAAAAATTTATTTGAGTGAAGTGTTTGTAAAATCAATCAAGATTATTCATCCCAGAGAAGAGAAAGTTTTCAGAACCTTAGAAATAGCCACTTGCCACGGATGGCTTAAAAATCAAATTCAAAGGAAAAGTAAATGCTGTCATGTTTCAGAACCAATTTAACACCAATGGAAGAGTTTTGCTTTGCAAAATAAATAAACGGTGTGTTAGAATTTTATTTGTTTTCAAGATAGAAATGATTTAATGAATGATTTACATCCTGAAAATTTCTACAAATCCAGCTTTCCTAGAATATGAAGATTTTAATCTCATGGCCTTCTCTAGTTATGCCTGTCAATCTTCTTACCTATCATTTTATTTTTCTTGAGAAGCTGATTTCCCATGGTAACCTAACCAAATCACACAAGATTCTGGGAGATACACAGCAAGTTCTCTGTTTTCTATTAAGGAAGACACCCACACAAAATGGTGCCATTTATAGCAGGAGAAAGTTTAGGCATAGCTCCTTGATGACTCATGCCCAGTCATTTTCTATATTTAGCAGTAATCTATAGAATATTGTTTACTGACTTCTGTCCGTACTTACCTGCCCCACAGATGCCTTATTGACACAGAAGGGAAGCAAAGAGTAAAATTCTACAGTAAAGAAGAAGAGATGAACTTAAAGCTAAACTGTGAAAGATTAAAGCAAAACATAAAGATTTGAAAAAATTTGTTGTCCGAACTAAGGACATGTGTCCTTAAATTTTCACAAAGGATGTGGTTACACAATCTTTTGTCAAAGAGATTAATCACTACCACAGAAGAGAAACCATCAGCACAGACTGCAGGGATAGAAGATAGAATGAAAAGAAGGGTAATTGGCTGATTCTTGGAATTCTACCAGCAGAAAAAAGGCCAAAGGAGCTAGATATTTTTTCTTTTAAGAAAAGACAATTGCCATGGCTGGAGAAGCTTGGAGATCAGAGAAGGAGCAGAACTTCTTTGGTTTGAAAGAGGGAAGCCACAGCCTCCCAGGTCTCAAAGGGTACAGGTATGGCTTCCTTTGAGATTTCATAGAGATTTTGAGAGCATGGGACTGCCATTCCTATGTTCCAAGAGGATAGGGCTGCTATCCAACATTCAAGGGGTGGGATGCCACACTCAAAGGACAGGAATACATATCCTGCTGGGGCTGAAGGGATAGAGATATAGCTGAGATGGACAAGGAGAATTGGGGCTTCTGAAACTCAGGGAGCAGACCTACTGAAAGGTAAGCCAATGGGCTCCACCCAGAATCCAGAGAGCATGGCTAACACTCAGAGTCTAGAAGGTGGGGCCATTGCCCAGATGGTCTCAGAGAACAGAGAAACATTTTCTAATCTTGAGAGATAATGTCATTTGTTCTGCCGACTTGTGGACTTCCTTGAGGTCTGTGAGTCCTTTTGCCCTGCAGTCTCTCTTATTTGTAATGACATGTCTACCTTGTGTGTGTGTTTCACCACTCTATTTGGAAGCAGATAACTTGTATTCTAGATTTCTCAGGTTCACTGGTGAAGAGGAATTTTGCCCCAGGATGGAATACATCTAGAGCATAGGTTCCCAAACTTATTGACTGACCTCCATCTTCTCAGCAAAAAAAAATTGCTCAGTGACCCCCTTGCAAATAAAATGTTTTCACCATAATTCAGGATAAAGTGTAGGTATCTGCTTTAGCAGCCTCTCTGGATCATTCCAGTACACCCAAGGAACGGTATCACACACTGTGTTAGTCTAGGTAGATGAGGGAAACAAACCCACAGAAACTAATATATGTATAAGAGTTTTATATAAAGAGTAAATGTACATTCAGAAAGCATCCCAACCTTGTCCAGTCTAAGCCCATAAGTCCGACTTAGCCCATACGCCTGACACTGATCTACAAAGTCCTCTTCAAACTAACAAAACACACACAATGATGTAAAATGCAGGAGGATCGCAGGCCAGTGGGTAGAAAGTCTTTGAATCCTGTAGGGATGTAAGCATCTCAGTGCTGGCAGGGGTCTCCACGTGGCTTCTCCAGTATCCAGGGCTGCATCAGGGTAAGTCCATGTGGCTTCTCCTGAGGGATGTCTCGCAGGAAGTGAGCCTTGCCAGCTGGAGCATAGAACTCGCTAAGGCAGCTGCACACTGGTCTGCCATCAGAGAGCAAGAGATGAGAACCAGGAAAGCGTGGCTCACCGAGTCATTTATCTCGCCACCTTTCAATTAATCGCACATGTGTTTATCAGCCTGGTTGGCACAATAAACCTTAACTATCTCACCCACTTTGGGAAACACTGGTCTAGAATCTCGCCCATGTTTGATTTAGATAATTCAGACGGTGAGATTTTTGAACTTAGAGTTCATTTAAGACTTTTGAGATGATGTTATGGGGTGAATATATTTTTTTTCATGTAGACATTAATTTTGTAGGGCCAGAGTTTGGAATGTTGTGGAATGTTTTGTAGGACCAAAATGTGGAATGTTGAATATCGCCTCCCCCCACCCACCCACAATTATGTTATAAATCCTAACTCTATACATCCTAAATACCCGTGGTTAAAAGACACACCTGGTGGTAAAATGGGTACATTGGAGAACTAATAGGAGCTTCAGTAGTTTGAATCCACAAGCTGTTCCATAGTAAAAGGATGAGGCTGTCTGTCCTTGTAAAAATTTGCAGTTTTTGGAAACCTAAAAGGGCAGGTCACTCTGCCCTGTGGGTTGTTATTAGTTAGAATTGACTAGAAGGCTGCGGATTTGGTTTTGGATTACTTGTGGCTCTGTTCCCATTTGGGCATGGGTTTTCTTTGCTATGTTAATGAGGCAGTATTAGTGTAGGGGATGTTTTAAAGTCATTATCTTTGTAATGAAGAGCAGAGTAAGCAAGTGAAAAAGTAGAAATAGGAGAAGATAGATGACATGTCACATGAGGCTTACCAAGGAGCCAAGAAACAAAAGTTGAAAGGAGACAGGGACCTTATCAGAGTCAACCGAAAGAGAAAACCCTTCCCCTAGAGTTGGTCCCCCGAATCCAGACCTCAAGCTTCCCAAACTCTCAGAAAATAAAATTTACTGTTACTTAAAGCCATCCCTTGTGTTATTTATGTTATAACAAAACTAGATATGAAGACATTTTGCAAATCTGTAGGTTTATATATTTTGCCAAATTGGGAGGAGACTTTAGGTGTTATTTGTTCAAGTACTTTTTAGCCCCATCTTTTTTCTTTTCTCCTTCCCAAACATGGATGCAATAGATGGTAGATCCTTTTTCATAGTCCTGCAGGTCTCAGAAGCTCTCCACCCCGCTGCCCCCCGCAGCCCATTTTCAGTATATTTTCTTTCTCTTGTTCATATTTGGTCATTTCTATTGTTCTATCTTTAAGTTTATGAATGTTTTTTTGTCTTCTATTTTGCTGTGGAAACATCCATTGAATTTTTTAAGTATTCTAATTTTAAGTTCTTAAATTTCCATTTGTTTCTTAGATTTCTTTGTCAAGTCTTATTATTTTTCTGCTAGTATTTTTGTGTATTTTTAAATGTTTCATGCATGTTTACAATTGTTCATAGAGGCTTTCTTGTAAGTGCCCATTTATCAGGTAATGCTAATATTTCTGTCATCTTGGTGTTACCTTCTACTGATTGTCCTTTTCATCCACTTGATATCTTCTTGATTATTGGTATGACAAGTGATTTTCTATTAAAATCTATACATTTTGGATATTGTATTATAAAACTCTAGCTTATGCATAAGCTTTTAATTTTAGCTAGCTTCCTTTGAGACGTCCCTTGCAAGGAAAGGGGGTATGAACTAACTATCAAGTAGAAGCCCCTACTCCCTACTTGACCACTGTTAAAATTTAACTCCATGGCAGTGGTGAAGGTTCAAACTCCTTGGTAAATGCACAAATGCCTTGTTACTTCACACGTTGCCTCTACTGACACTGGAGAATAGGGGTTGACCTCCTCATCCCTGGACAGTCATAAAAGTTCAGATTCTCCACTAGGTTTCTTCTGACACAACCCCAGTGTGGAGAAAAAGAATTTTTGCATTATTACCCGATGGAAGTAGAAACCCAGGCTCCCCAGTAGGTCTGGACTGACCCCAAAGGGAATGGGGAACTTCTTACTCCCCAGAAAGGATGAAAGTCATGGCTCTGAATTCAGTCTTCTTTGGCGTCCCTCAGAGTGTGAGATGTTGAGATATCTTATAATACCTCGCTGTGCATGGACGTCTAGTCTAGTGGCTAATGTCAGTTTAGCTGGGCTATAGCTATCAGAGGTTGCCAAACATTAGACTGAGTGCTCTTTCAAAGCGAGATATAATGTCATCCTCTTCCATTTAGTGATGTGATGTGATGTGATGTGATGTGATGCGATGCGATGTTAGGTGAGCAGCCAAGCAGTTGAAAACCAATCAGTTTCCTTGGGAATGTGGTCTAAATCCAATGTATGTGGATTTATCATAAAACTCTTCATCTTCTTATCTCCATTTCTTGGGGTTTGAACTAGCAACGTGCTATCTGACCTGCCTATTTTAGGTTTATAAGACTCTGCAGGCACATCCAGCAGAAGTATCTAGCCTGATGCCTGATCCATGGATTTGGGACCTTCTTGCCCCCACAAATGTGTAAGCCATTTCTTTGAAGTAAATTTCTATATGTGTATTTTTAGCTGTTTCACTGATTTTGCTCCTCTGGAGAACTCAGCTGAATACATCTAGGTCCCCCAGTAGTCTTTATTGACATACGTGGAGATGGGATCACAAATTTTCTGTAGTATTTGGCTGGAGAAGAGCAATTTTTTAATATTCACTTTTGCTAGACTGCCCCTGTCTTAGTCCTCTGGCTAGGAATAGAGGCTTTTGCTGGGATTTATTTTGTCTGTTCCCCTTGGCCTTTTCACTGTTACTGCTTCTTTAGCTCCAAGTTTTAGATAAATAAAGCAAAAAAAGAAGATAAAACAAAGCAAAAAGGAAATATAGTGACCTCACCACAGCCTTGTTCTTTGGGTTCCAAGATGCCGAGCTGATTTGCCTCTGGAGACTGAACTTTCTGAACATCAGGATATTTTTTGTTTTGAATGAATGTCCTCTTCCATTACATCAATATTTTAAAATTGGACTGTTTGTTTTTTACTGTTGAATTTTCAACTTTCTTCATATATTGCAGATAAAAATGTGTCAGATGTCTTTTAAAAACTATTTCTAAAATCTTAATTTGTACACTTAAAGGAAACACCAGAGCTGTCTCAATTAAAATAAATTAAAGCAAGCATATTAATCCTGAAAATGTTGGGGTATACTTCATTAGCAGTCCTTATGAAGTAACAGGTTCTTCAAACCCTGTTTAAGCTTGACTGAGCATACCGACCTTAGATTTGAGCGCAAGTGTCAGGATCCCTTCTGGGAGCTCTTCCATGAACCACCAGCTTTCTGGACCTCAGGCTAGTTTCTATTTTGAACTCCAATCTAGGAAGAGTGCATTGGTTGCTTTCCAGCTAATCAAAGGGAAAGCATCAGTTGGCTATTTTGCAATCTTTGCTCAGCTAAAAATGATTTTGTCTCTGGCTCCTAATGTAAAGATATATTCTTCCTTTTTTTTTCAGTGATGAGGGTGCAAAAGATCTTTCAATTTTGTTAAGTGTAAAGTTGATGTATGCCTTTGAATAGTTTTTAGAAGTCATACCAGATAGGTTTCCTCTCCAGAAGAAAGACTTAAAACCTCCCCAGCTCTTCTCTGTCTCCCAGGCATAAATGTTTCTCTCATTGTATACATAGCAGATATTACTAATTGGCTGTCCTTCTTTGCATTTTAGAAAGAGATTTCTTGAAGTAATAAGATTTTCTTTTTACAATATGGAATATTATGAATAAAAAAATTAAAACTAGTTTTGATGCATGTTAGGGAAGTTTCCTTTTGTTTTTATTTTATCCTTCCTTTTTTTATTGTGGTTCTTTCCTATTCGCATCCTGGGAAAATCTTGAGGGTTTAATAAGGGGAATTGTCAGGGTGAGTGATAGATGACACATGTAAAGTGACGGGGAGTGTGGCTGACCCCATACTGATCAGAAGTGTTTCAGGCTTGCTATTAGAGCTCCTAGAGCAGGAATAATTGCTAGAAGACCCTTTCATACCGTATTAAATTGCTTGTATTACAAAATAATTTCTTCATCCTTCCTAATTGTAAACACTTCCCAGATAAACACTTGGCCATGGCTATTGATTTTCCAGTGGTGGTTGGGAAAAATCCCAGTGCGCCCTGTGTATTAGATCACAGGCCTGAGGAACTTGCTCGTTCTGCAACCTTGTGAGTTTAGGATAATGCAATATAATGCCATCTTGCCTCTTGTGAGGTACCATCAGGTTAGTTCCAACTCACAGTAGTCCTAAGTATTTCAGGGTCATCGTCAAAATTATTATGATTACATTGGAGCCAGTGTTGCAGCCACCGGATCAATCCATCTTCTTGAGGGCCTTCCTCGCTTTTGCTGCCCACTCTACTCTACCGAGCATGAGGCTTTTCCCAGAGACTGGCCTCTTAATAACATGCCCAAAGTAGAGTACTCTTCAGTTCTAAGGAGCATTAGTTCTACACTTTTTCCAAGACAACATTTTTTGTTCTTTTGACAGTCCTCAATATTTTCAGTAATCTTTGATGATACCATAATTCAATTGTGTTTGTTCTTCTTCAGTCTCTATTATTCATTTTCCACTTTCACATGCGGATGAGGCAATTGAAAATACCATATCTTGAGTCAGGTGCACAAGGGTCTGCAAAGTGACATCCATGGTCTTCTACAGTTCAGAGAGGTTTTCCACAGTAGAATTTTCAATGCAATACTCCATTGGAATGATTTTTTCTTAATCTTAGTTAACAGTTTTATTATTTTTAACCAGGTACTATTAAATATTTTTCATTAATATTTTTAAACTCCTATAACAACCTAGTTTGTTTTTCAAAACAGTTATATTGGGACATAAGCCACATATCATGCAATTCAACAGTTCAAACTCTTAAGTGACTAGACACTATTCACACAAACAATGGGGGTTGGCAATAAGGCAATATTGTTTCCATTAGTATGTCTTTGACAGTGGCAGAATCAGACATACCAGATTAATGTATACTTCAATAAAACAAAGAGGGCATTAAACTAGTAAATGGTAGTCCCAGGCCACCATTCACTGGGCACCGTCAAGTCAAAAGTTCCGAGGCAAGGTCCGATGACCACTAGTTCTATAGCCTCGGTATAGCTTCTTCTCACACGATGAAGTTTGCCCTTAAGTCCGTCCAAGAGCTACAGGTAAGTTTGAGTTAGAGCCCAGTTTATTTAGTGGGGGTTCCACATAAGTCCTTCTGGTGTGCTCAAAAAAGTATATAGCACATGCCCTGGGTCAGAAAGGGCTGGATGGACTCTAGATCAAAGCGTCTAAGTAGGGACATAGTCTCAGGAATATTCTCTCCTTAGGTCCTATAAGTATTGTCAAAAGTTTTATCCAGTTGGGAGGTTGATCCTCCCCATTTTCCTACCAAATGAATTGTACTTGTTGCTCCAAAACATGCATGTCCCCCTCCCCCCATCTTGGCTTCAGTTTACAGTACGGTTTGCTTATCACTCTTGTAGGAGTAGGTTTGTTTGGGGTGACCCTAGCACAATTTTGTACAGCAGCAACTCATTGGCTGAATTGAGGTCTCCTCTGTCAAACTGTTTTCTTAAATATACATAGAGAGAGAGAGCGATATATACTCTGTGGGCACTAGGCAACCTATCTCCCAAGTTGCTTGGCAACCAGGTTATTGGATTACATGATGTGGGAGCAGCAGCTTGCCCTTATCTCGGTGTTTATACATCTGATTTCTGACTGCTGCTTCCATGAAATAGATTTGAGGTTCCAAGAAAAAGGAAAGCCTTTAAAACTTGAATCTTTTCTCATTTATTATGATGATATCTATTGATCCAGTTGTGAAGATTTTGGTTTCCTTTTTTTAATGATTTTTTTAATTGTGAATTAGGTGGGTGGATTTACATTTCAGACAACTTAATATCACCAAGTACTATTTCACGCCCCCACCCCACCCCCAATTTCTCTTCTTCCTCTTATGGACCTCATCACCCCCAAGTATTATTTCACTTCCCCATCCTCCAATTTCTCTTCTCCCTCATCTGGACCTCATCCAAATCAATGCCTGTCAGCTCTTTTAGATTGATTCATCTTTCTACCCCTGCCCTCCCTGATTTTTTATTCTGTTCCACTGGTCTATTTACGTCTCAGTGTACCGATACCAGACTGTTTGGATTACTATACCTCTGTAATAGGTTTTGAGGTTGGTTAATGAGAAACTTCCTGCTTTCTTTTTCTTAAGGGATTCTTTGCTTATTTTGGGTCTCTTTCACCTCCAGGTAAAGCTAGTAATTAATTTTTTTCATTTCTTAAAAGAATGGAGTTGGGATATACATGGGAATTTGGTTGTTTTTGTAGATTTCTTTGAGTAGTATTAAAATTTTCACAATGTTGAGGCTTCCTATGCACGAACATGGAATAGTCTTTCAGTTATGTAGGTCTCTTGGTTTCTTTAAACACTGTTCTATAGTTTTCTTTGTATATGTCTTTTGTTTCTCTGGTAAAGGTTATTCTTAAATCTTTCATCTTTTGTGGTTAGATACATGAATGCACAAAATCAATTGAATTTCTATACACTAATGAAGGAAGTTCTGAAAAAGGAATGAAGAAAAAATACCATTTACAATAGACCCACAAAAGATGAATGATATGTAAGTTGTTCCTCTTGATAGTGTCTCGCATAATTCTCAGGCTATCTTCAGGCTCCTTTGCTCCTTTTTCTTGATTGTCCTTCTCATAGATTGGAGTCAAAAATGTGTCTTCAAGCTCATGAATTCTGCTTTGCCTTTCTTCAGTTCTATTACTCTGCTCATTTATAGTCTTTTGCCATATTTTTGTCTTAGTCTTTGCATTTTGGGTTTCTATTTGGAGTTTTTGAATTGGGTTTATAGTTTTTCTATGCTTTCCTCTTTTTCTCTTGTATCCTTTTTCTATCAAATGAAGGCTCCTAGTCGTCCATTTTAAAAGTTAATTTTTCTGGAAGTTCCAGTGCTTTCTTAGGGTCTGTGTATTGTTCGCTTGTTTGTGCCTGCTTTTCTTGCTTTTGTTGGTTTGTTTGTTTGTTTGGTTGGGTTTGCTTGTCTGTTTTTCATGTGAACCAAGATTTTCAGCTGCTTTTTCAGCATCATGTTGTAGCTGTTTTGGGTGGCAGAGATGTTGGGTTGTATGGTGATAATTAACACTGGTGATTGTACATGTCAGCCAGAAGCCTGAGGATATGGGACACGCTCCAGGCAGGAGGCAAGGTGGTGGCACGGGCCACATAGCAGCCTATCAAGGCAGGTTGCACTCCAGTGAGAGGTGAGGTGGTCTCACTTGCCAGCCTGTGATCTATGTGCCAGGTAGAGGTAAGGCAGTTGCATGGGCCAGCAGGTGTCTTAAGGAGGTGAAGTGTCCCCCAATCAGGAAATGCAGTGTTTGTGGTGACCAGCCAGATGCTGGGGGCAAGGTACACTAAGGGCAGAGATTATGCAGTTGCTCCAGTCAGCAGGAATTCTGTGATCTTGAGGCACGCGTCAGGTGGCAGGCAATGAGCCATGCCGGAGGCAAGGTGGCAGCACTGCTCTGCCAGGGACCTGAAGTCACATGACGCATTTAGGGTGGAAACATGCATGCTAGCTGGAGGCCTGGGGCACCAGAGTAAGCTCTGGGTAGGGGTGAGGTGACCATGAGGTTCAACATGGAGACAGAGCCAGCCAGAGTGGTTCAGAGGAAGTGTTAGGTGTCTCTTAAGCATGTTTTATATTTCTTCCTCTTTTCTGCTCATTCATACTGTCTCTGATATTTAGAAGTTTTGCGTCACTTATCTATAAAGTTATTTTCAAAGATTGCTGGCAACCTTGTTTTATTTTTTTTAATGTTCTCTCCTGATTGTTGAAGAGGGAAAGGGGGGGGCTACATCAGTCAGCCATCTTGAACTTGAATTCTTTTATTTGGTTTGCTGTCCTAGATCCCCATTAGCAAGTGCATCAAGTCCTCCTTGCTTTCAGCATGCAGTTTTGTCACCTGCGTGTCTAAAGTTGCTAGCAAACATTCATACAATCATTAGGCCACATCCTTCTTCATACATCCCAGCTTCTCAGATTATTTGCTCAACATAGAGATTGAATAAATATTCTGAAAGTATAGAACTCTGATTTTAAACTTTGAAATATCCCCATGTTCTATTTGAAACACTACCTCTTGGTCCATGTCCCGAGTTCCACATGTGAGCATAATGAAATGTTTTAGAACTCCCCGTCTTCTCAAACTTACCCATAATTTGTTATGATCCAAACAGTCGAATGTCTTTGCATAAAGTCAATAAAACACAGGTAAATATCTTGCTGGTAGTCTCTGCTTTCAGCCAAGCTCTGCCTGATGTCAGCAATGCTATCTCTCCTGCTATGACCTCTTCAGAATCTGTCTTCAATTTTTGGCAGCTCCCTATCATTGTACTGCTCCTAGAATTGTTGAACGATCTTCTGCAAAGTCCTACTTGCATGTGATATTAATAATATTGTTTGATAAATTCTGCATACTGTGAGGTCACCTTCTGTGGAAAGGGCACACATATGGATCTCTTCTAGTCCATAGTCCATACTATTTGGTATGAAGTTTTTGGTACAGACAATTGAGTGCTTACAGTGCTTCATCAGATTGTTAAAACATTACATTCAGTATTCCTTCTATTCTGGGAAACTTTTTTTTTTTGGCTAATGCTTTCAGTGCAGCTTGGACTTCTTTCTCCAATACCATCTGTTCTTTATCATAGGCCACCTCTTAAAATGATTGAATGTCAGCCAATTATTTTCAAATAGTGACTATATATGTTCTTTCAATCTTCCTTCATGCTTTCTATGTCATTTAATATTTCCCCATAGAATACTTCAATATTTTAATTCAAGTCTTGACTTTTTTCTTTAGTTCTTTCACTTTGAGATATGCTGAACATGTTCTGAAGTGCCCTAAGGCTCATTTGCTAACCTGCTGACCCTTACTTCTGAGTTTTTCCATTACCTAAGCTTGCTATTTATGCATTAGTTTTCCTGCTCAGAGCCACCAGATTCAAAAGTTTGATAGGTAGCTTCCCACACCCATAATGAATACTGGTGTGAAGTTCAAGTTCCCTAGCTGTTCATCCCCCTCGTCAGCATGTGTAGTTGTGATTGGACATGCAAAGTCACCCCAACCACTCCTGGTTTGTTGCTTTATGAGTGGAGTTTGAGTAGTGCTCCGGCTGAGCAACAGCTGACTCCCAGTTACTGGTTTTTAATAAAGCTTCTCATTTGACCTGTTCAGTGTGGTCCTGATTCATTTATTGAATTAGAAACGGGGTACAATAGTTTCTTTGTTTGTTTGTTGTGGTGGTGGTTGTTTTGTCTTTCTAATTGTAGTTCATTGTACATTTTATTATAGTAATTTATTCTCTTGAGCTGACACATGTAATTTTCTATTCCGCTCTTTTGCTCCACCATTTTTTCTATTGCTTTAGCTACTCTACATTCAAGTGCAAATTTGGGTTTCTTATGACTTCCATTTTGGTCTTTTCTTTCTTTCCTGCCTTTTTACTGACCTTTGCTGTCTTCATATTTTATGTTCTTGATGTTCTCCCACAGCTAATCAGGTCTTCTGTCATTTGTGTTTAATGTGTCAAAGCTGTTCTTGAGATGTTCTCAATATTCAGGTGGAATGTTCTTAAGGTCAAATTTTTGACTGTTGTAGACTTCTTTTCATTTTAGTTAGCTTCAATCTAAATTTCTATATGGATCTTTTACTGCCAGCCTCTCACCTCATTTTGACTACAGGTATTGAGTTTCTCCATCTGTCTTCCCAAAGATGTAAATCATTTAGTTTGTGTATATTTTTTTCTGGTGAGATCCACATGTATAGTTGTCACTTATATAGTTTGAGAAAAAGTATTTTCCCAGCATTGTCCTCTGTCACAATATGCTCTAGAGAGGGGGATGTCATGTCTAAAGCTGTTGTCAGTCCTACAGTCCTCTCTGTGCCTACGGGGGACACACAGCAGGGGTGAGTCAGGTCTGATCCCCCACAGTGGGGCAAAGGGGCAAGAAGGGACTGTAACAGATCAGCAACGGGAGCAAAGTGAAAGCCCTTAAGCCCCGAAATAGAGTTTGGGCTAGGAGGGGCAGTTCCTGGAAACCCGCCCCCCCCCCCAGGACGAGTAGGGTGATACTCATAAAGGTCAGTGGACAGACCTGGAGTTATACACGCTTTGGGGGTTTTTTCCTAGTTATTTTTTTTCTCTTGGTATTCAATCTTTTTTTTTTTCTTTTTTTTTGGTCTCCATTATTGTTGGATTGCCTACCTATATAAGATAGGCATGGGAAGCAAACCCGAGGAAAAAACAATGGGACTTATGGTTCTGGAGGGACCTGGGGGGAGGAGGATGCTGGGGAAGAAAACGGTGAGCAAACAAAACCATAGACTGGGAAACAACCAGGGAATTAAAATCCACAGGGAGGAGGATGTAGAGATCCTGGTGGTGTTAGAACAAGAACAATATAGCTGAGAGGAATAACTAAGAGGCAGAAGGGCAAGTGTGATGGTGGGAAAGGAGGAAGGTAAAAGGAAACAGGAAAGACCTGGGAAGCAAAGCTGTGGATAGAGGTATAAACATAGATGTATACATATGGAAATATATTAATTCATAGAGATAGTGGTTTTGGCCTATGTACGTATATTTATATGGCAATACATTGAAATAGTGGACAGACTTTGGGCCTCTGTTCAAGCCCTCCCTCAAAACAAGGACACTTTGTTATAACAACCTGGCATTCTGTGATGCTCACCCTCCCTGCACAATCGCTGAAGACAAAATGGGTGTATAAGCAAATGTGGTGACAGAAGCTGATGGTGTCTGGGATCTTACAGGCTTGATGTTAAACAAGCAGCCATCTAGCAGAAAAGCAACAAGCCCACATAGAAGCACACCAGCCTGCGTGATCATGTAACAGGCATTAGAAGACCCAAACCAAACAAACAAAAAACCCATATTGTCGAGAATGAGGCAGGTCAGAGCAGAGACCCCAAACCCATCTGTAGACAATGGAACGTGCCCTCACAGAAGGGTCCCAAGGAAGGAATGAGCCAACCAGGGTGTAATACAGCACTGAGGAAACACACAATATTCCTCTGGTTCTTTGAGGCTTCCTCACCGCCAAATACCATGACCCCAGCCCTGCCTTTCACTTCAGGCTAGACTGGAGCATGCACACTGGTACAGATAAGAGCTCACGGCACAAGGAATCCAGGTCAGATAAACCCCTCATAAATAGAAATCAGAGTAGCAATACCAGGGAGGTAGGGAGAAAGGGGAGGGGGAGGAGGGACAGCAGGGGGAACCAATTGTAACGTTCGACACATAACCACCACCACCACGCCAGGGTGACAAACAACAGAAACAGAAACCAGGGGGCGGGGAAGGAGACAGTGGTGGGTGTTAAGATATGGAAATAATAATAATTATTTATCCAGGGGTCACCAGGATGGGGAGAGAGGGAAGAAGGGAAAAAAGAGGAGATGATACCAAGGGCTCAAGTAGAAAGTCAATGTGTATAAAACAATGATGGAACATATATACAAATATGCTTGATACAATTGATGTATGGATTGTTCCACAAGCTGTGAGAGGCCGCAATAAAATGATCTTTTAAAAAATAAGAGTATCTTCAATAAAAAGGCAGTTGATCTTGAAAAATTCTATCATATCTATCTACACTTCTATCATCAATGTCATGATTTCTGATTACTATTTCTTCTTTTTTCCAACTTTAGCATTCCAATTGCCCATAATTATCAATTCACCTTGACTGCTTGTTTGATTAATGTCAGAATGAAAAAGTTGGTACAATTCTTAAGTTTCTTCATCAATAGCTTTAGTGGTTGAAGAAGTGTTGTATTAACTGGACTAACTTGTAGGCGTAAAGATATTATCCTATCAAAGAAAGCATGATACTTCAAGATAGACTTTGAAATGTTTTCTTTTTTGGCAATGAATATGACGCCAGCCCTCTTGAATTTGTCATTCAGGCAGAATAAGTTATCCAGTTGTCTTATTTATTATGGCTAATATCAGTCCATTTCGGGTCACTAATGCCTATGGTATCTATCTTTCTGTGTTCCATTTCCTTTTTGAGGACATCTAATTTTCCTAGACTCATACTTCCATGATCTCATTATTAATGGATGTTTGCAGCTGTCCCTTCTCATTTTCAGGCTTGTCCCCTCAGCAAATGAACACCTTGAAAGCCTCGCTCTATCCACATCATTCTGAGTGGCTTTCTTTTGAAGGAGCAGCTCTTCTTCAGTTGGATTTTGAAGAAGCGACACCAACTTGAGTGGCTCATCTTACTGCACTGTATCTGATCATGTTCCTCTGCCATTTATAATGTTTTCAGTGATGAATCTTGAAGCAGTGGATAGCCTATTCCTTCTACCTAGTCTGAGCTTAGCCTGGAAACTCTGCTGAAGCTTGTTCACTTTGGGTGGTCCTGCTAATATTTGAAATATCAGTGACACAGCTTCGAGAATCACAGCAGCATACAAGTCACCGCGACACAACAAATGCGGCTGTTGTTGTGAGGTGCTGTCGTCAGTTCTGCCTCACAGTCATCCTATGCACAACACAATGAAACTCTGTCAAGTACTGGGTCAGCCCTACAATGGTTACTAGGTTTGAGGCCACTGTCATAGTCACTGTGTCAATCCAGCTCATCAGGGGTCTTTGTCTTTTTAACTGCCCTTATCAAGGAGCATGTCCTTTTCTAGGGATAGGCCTCTTCTTAGAAGATGTCCAGAATATGTGAGCTGTAGCCCTGCGATTTTTGCTTCTAAGGACTATTCTGGCTGAGTCTTCCAAAACAGATTTGGTTTTGCTTCTGGCAGTTCATGGTACTTTCAGTATTCATCACCAGCACCATAATTAAAATGTATTCATTCTTCCTCAGCCATACTTATTCAGTGCCTAACTTTCATATGCAAATGAGGTGATTAAAATACCATGGTTTCCTTCAGGCACACCTTAGTCCTCAAAGTGACACGCTTGCTCTTCAACACTTTAAAGAGGTATTGCACAATGCAATAAATCATTTGATTTCTTAACTGCTACTTATATGAGCATTGATTGTTGATCCAAGGAAGATGGAATTCTTGGTAAGTTCAAACGTTTCTGTTTATTATGCTATCTACGGAATGAGTTGTTAGGATTTCGGTTTTCTATATATTGAGTTGCCGTCCATGCTGATGGCTGTAGCTCTTGATCTTTATCAGCAAGTGCTTTACCTCCTCCCCATTTTCAGCAAGCAAGGTTATTTGAGTATCACAGGTTGTAATTAAGCTTTACTCTAGTCTAATAATCATATTTATCTTCACGTAGTCTAGCTTCATAAATTATTTTCTCAGCATACAGATGGAAGAAGTATGGTGAAAAGACACAACCTTTTCCGTATTTTAAGCCACACAATATCCCCTTATTCTTTTTGATCCATTGCCTCATAGGTTCCACATTAGCACAATGATAACAAACCAGTCAAACTCACTGCCATTAGGCTGAGTCCAGCTTAGAGTGGCCCTCGAAGACAGGGTAGAACTGCTGATGGGTTTCTCCGACTGCAACATTTTACAGGAGTGCAGTAAATAGCACCACAAATATCTTGAATTTTCACCATTGTTATATTATATGAGGAAGCCAAGACCAGTTGGATATGCCACTTGACTAAGGCCACATAGCTAAAAGTGCCAACGTTTGGATTAAAGTCCACTTTTTGTGTGTGATTCCAGAATCTATATATTTCCCTTAAAACAATGCTGCTGAGTTTGAATAAAATTAAACCATTGAGACTCTTTTAGCACAGCTCTCTGAAATACTGTTTTAGCCATCTTTTGCTCAATAGTAGGTTTAAAAGAATTAATGCCAGCAAGGGATAAGCTAATTTTTCCTTAAAGAGTTTTGCTTCAGGAAGGAGTTCTTTCAAGATACATCCTGCCTAGGTTTGAGATGGCTTAATCAAGATTAGAATTATTGTCAGAGTTAATGAGCACTGTATATATTAGTACTTTATCTGTATCACACCACTTTTTATGGGTCAAATACAGTGCTGACAATTCTCATATGTATCATGTTATTTAATCTTCAACATGCTATTGTGAGGTATAACTCACCAAAACCTAACCCATTGAGAGTAAGTTGATTCTAACTTACAGAAACTCTCTAGGACGGAGAACTGCCCCTGCAGAGTTTCCAAGACTACAGATGTTTACATGAGCAGACTGCCATCTCTTTCTCCTATGGAATGGTTGGTGAATTCAATATGCTGATGATTTCCTTTGCCCACCAATGCTTTAACCATTATACCGCTATGGCTCCTATGGCAAAATAGAAGACAAAAACCAAAAAAACCCACCTCTTTTATTAAGGTGGTTCCAACTCATAGTGATCCTATAAAACATAATAAAACTGACACTCTGTGTTTCTAAGATTGTTTATAAATTTTGTTTTTTTGTTTTTAAGATTGTAAATAAAGTAATCGACAAGTCCACTGTTTTACAACCAGTGTCTCATTCCATACCTAGTTTGTTCTCTCCACCACTTCAATTAGATCCCTCCTTCACTTTCTTTTCTTTTTAAAATCATTTTATTGGAGGCTCGTACAACTCTTATCACAATGCATCCATCTATCCATTGTGTCAAGCACATTTGGACATTGGCTGCCATCATCATTCTCAACATATTTTCTTTCTACTGGAGCCCTTGGTATCAGCTCCTTATCTTTTCCCCTCCCTCACGAACCCTTGATAATTCATAAATTATTATTATTTTGTCCTGTCTTACACTGTCCGACATCTGCCTTCACCCACTTTTCTGTTGACCATACCTCAGGGAGCAGGTTATATGTAGATCCTTGTGATCAGTTCCCACTTTCTACCCCACCTTCCCCTTACCCTCCTGGTATCGCTACCCTCATTATTGGTCCTGCAGGGCTTATCTCTCCTGGATCCCCTGTGTTTCCAGTTCTTATCTGTACCAGTGTACATCCTCTTGTCTAGCTGGATTTCTACGGTACAATTGGGATCATGATAGTGGGGAGGAGGAAGCATCAAAGAACTAGAGGAAAGTTTTACATTTCATCAGTGCTATACTGCACTCTGACTTGCTTATCTCGTCCCTGTGAGTAAGGGGATGTCCAGTTGCCTAGAGATGGGCTTTGGGTCTCTACTCCGCACTCCCCCTCATTCACAATGATATGATTTTTTGTTTATGATGCCTGATACCTGATCCTATCGACACCTCATAATCACACAGGCTGGTGTCCTTCTTCCATTTGGTCATTGTTGCATCTCAGCTAGATGGCTGCTTGTTTATCTTCAGGCCTTTAAGACCACAGATGCTTTATCTTTTGATAGCCGGGCACCATTAGCTTTCTTCACCACATTTGCTTATGCACCCACTTTGTCTTCAGCAATTTTGTTGGGAAAGTGACCACCATGGAATGCCAGTTTAATAAAACAAAGTGTTCTTGCATTGAGGGAGTACTTGAGTGGAGGCCAAATGTCCATCTGCTACCTTAATACTAAACCTATAAATATATGCACATAAATCTATTTCTTCATCATCACATATAAATATATTTACATATGTACATGCCTGTATTTAGACCTCTATAAATGCCCTTTGCCTCTTGATTCTTTCCTCTATTTCCTTTTACTTTCCTCTTGTCCCTCTGTCATGCTCAGCCTTCCTTTGGGTTTCAGTAATTCCTCACGGTTACATTGCCCTTGATCAAGCCCTACCAGGTCTCTTATACCCTCCTCGCCATCAGTTTTGGGTCACTTGTTGTTCCCTTATTCCTGGGTTTGTTAACACCCACTTCCTGTCTCCTACATCCCCCTCTCCCATGTCCCCCTGGAACCATTGGTCCCATTGCTTTCTCCTCCAGATTATTTATCCCACTTATCTAGATAGACCTGCAGAGATAATAATATGCACAAAAAACAAAGAGCAAAACAAAGCAACAAAAGAAAAGACAACAACAACAAAAACCAAAGGCAAAAAAAGGCTTATAAATAGTTCTAGGACTATTTGTTGACCTTTAGAAGTGTTTTCCAGTCAAATCAGATGGGGTACCACATCCTGGCCCCAAAGTCTATTTTTGCTATTCCCTCGGGACTCCCTTGCTCTGCTCCCCTTGCTATTCTGTTGCATACCCTTAGTGTTTTACCTCGGTGTGGTGGGGTCAGATCGGGCACAATTCCTTCACTGTGTCTCCAGTGTTGTCCCCTGTAGGGCTGTGGGACAGTGAAGGATGTCATGTCTCATAGTGGAGCCAGCCATATGGTCCTCTCTGTGCATTGACTGCTTTGAGCAGGGATATCGTCCTAAAAGCTTGGTGGGCCAGGATGTGCTCCACTCTTTGTTCCTCCCCCATCATTTGCTCTTGTGTGCTCTGGTCAGAAGTGCTCCTCTCCCTGAGCTGTAGCTTCAGTGCTGTCCTCTGAAGTAATTTCTTCTGGGGGGAGAAGGGGCTGTCCACAGAATTGGGATTGGAGGCGGCCCCTCAGACCTCTCTATTGCTTACCTAGTGGCACAATGGTAAAGCACTTGTTTGCTTATCAAAAGTTTGGCAAGTTAATCCCACCCAGCAATTATTCAGGAGAAAAAACCTAGTAATCTTCTTCATTAAGAATTACAACCTAGAAAGCTTTATAGTGTCATTCTACTCTATTACATGCTTTAAGTAAAAAACTGATCCCACAACACCTAGCAATCACAATACTTGCACAGGTTTAATCTAATATTTTAATTGGCATCTTCAAAAATCCTTATATGACTTTTTAAAATCCTGAGGTTACTCATGGTTTCTCTGTTGCCTCAATTTGTGAGTGTTATCTTCAGTAGAAACCTTGCCCTCACTAGAGTCAAGAGCGGGGGGAATCATGTAAATTAATCTACTAAGAAAATTGAGTCTTTCTTAGCCACCCAGGTTTTAGCTTTTGCTTTGCTATAGGAAGCTTGTTAGTCTCAGCAGAAGAATTAAAATCAACCAGTTGGTTCTTGGATGGGGTGAAGATTATTGTTCTTGGTGTATGTTTCACGTGCAATTGAACTGAATTTGTTCATTATCCTGTCGTCATCTGTTTAGTGAAGGCAGTCTTTTCCACCCAAACTAGTTCAGAGAGAAAATATTGTCATTAGTATTCTATACTCCTCATGTGTGTTTGGGATGTGCTATGTAATAAAGTATACATTCGGAGATACTGAAAAAATGTTCTTATCTATTATTTTTCTCTCAATGGATTGAAATAGTCCCCTACATTTTTATTTGTATTAGGCCAAGTATTATTGGAGAAGTTGATAGCTCTCTTATGTGTAGGTTGCTTTGTTTGTGGAACCAAATAAATCTCCCTTAAGTGATATATCCACTGTGTGTCACAAAAAATGATTAATTTTATACGTGCATGTTCTCATTTCAGACAAACTTAATAGAGAAAATATTCTAGTAGATGAGTTTATGATATTTCTAAATAATAAATCATAAATACCAAGAAAGAAAAATACTTAAATATGCATATTTAGGAGCCAGTTATATGTTGATTAGCTTTTGCCGTTATTCTTCCTTTTGTCATTTCCTCTTGCTGTCAAACAACAATTCATTTCTGGAAAATAAGATGCATAATTATTAATGTTAATAAGGCATCCTGCGGCATTTCATCTCTCTTTGCATATTGTACATGTTTACTTTAGGGATAAAAAGGTATTTTCATTGTGCATAGTAAATGTACTTAACAATAAACTTGAGTTATAAATAAACTACGGATTTTGTTAGAAATCTTACATCCAAAACATAGGAAAATATTTTTTATAATTCAGCTAAAAATTGTGGGCCTTGCTTGAAAAATCAAAATAAAGGAATGTATGTTATCGAAGATAGAGCAATAAACTTGATTACACGGTGGAAATAGTAGAAATACTTATTTTGTCATGAGAAATACTGATTTTGTCTCATGATTTAGCCTTTTTGAGAAACTGTGGATAATAATTTCCCTCTGACAGAGTCTGGTAAGGACTAAATCAGTACTTCATGATTAAATACCTAGGACAGTGCCTAATGCTTGCTTGGCACACAGTCAGTGAATATGTATTGTTATTCTGAATATGGCATTTGAAAGTTCAAAATAGAAGCGATTTCAAAAATTAATTCACCAAGACCTCTTTATATAACATGTACTCATACTACAGTATCATTGATTTGGTAAATATCTTTGAGTGCTTAGCATGTTCATAGCAATGGTTTACACAGTTTGGTGGATGCAGAATTATGCTCTATTGCTTCACTAGTTGAAGGAGATAAGTCATACAAATAAAATGATTGAGCAAAAAATAGATGATTATCGATATATCAATAATAAGTGATTTTGAAAGCTATAGAGGGCAGCTTGGCCTGATTCCCAAATTTTATGAAGGAATGAAAAAGAGAAGATGGAGAGAAATGTAGTTTGGTGGAATGTTTAGAAGACATATCCAACTTAATATTTTGTAGAGGATCACTGAAAAATAAATTTTTAACTAACTATATAAGTTATAGAACTTACATTTTATTTAATAATCAGTGGGAAATCATTGCAAGAGGTAAATAAGAATAAAATTATTATTTGAGAAAAATTGTCAGATAGACTAGATGTAGGGAGGCTAGGTCACAGGATAGGTTACATAGGGTAGCTAATGACAGTAGGATGATACAGGACTAGTTAGTATGGGAAAATATTTCAAATGAAGGACCTGGAGAGTGATTTAATAGAAAGCCTTAAGAAGAGGAGTAATAAGTGATGTTTATAAGAAGTTAGCCAGTTTAAACTTTCAAAGCAAGACAAAAAGATAATTTAGAAAGTACTAGGTTTGGTGTCAATGTTTGTTTGCTTTTAGTTTGAGGTAATTGGTGGAGCAATTAGAGATCCAGCTGGAAGTTGTGGGCATAAATAGAGCTCGTGTAGTGCTTAAGTGAGAGAGCAAAATTAAAGGTACTCAGAGATATGTAGCATGCTAAACAGGAGTCACGGGAAGTATAGCCACCACGTTACACGCACAGGGAGATCCTCTCAACAACTGCCAGAGAAATCTCACCCAGACGCAAGTTCTTTGCTCCTTGGAAGGTAGGAAAACAACTTCAGAGCTAAGTGCACCAAAATTTCTTAAAGTTGGAGAGCAGCAGCATCTACTGACTGTTTCTGACTCCCATTCGCTATTGACCAGAGCCCAAGACGCTTCTGTGCACTCCCCTTTCCCTGCATACGTTGATCCCGCCCTGCCTAAAGGCCCACCCACCCAGCCAAACCTCCTATTCTCTTGCCTCTGGGGACGCTGCTTTTTGGGGGAGAGGGGGAACCCTGCTTTGATAGCAGATCATGGGGGCAGCTTGGTGCAGCCTTACTACCTGAGCAGGCAATCACTCCAAGTAATGCTCCCCCAACCTTTGTTTGTTTCTCTTTTTCCTTCCTTGTTCCTCTGCCTCTCACTCTCCCTCCTCCCGCCTCTGTGCAGTGGGTGCATGCACACACCAACACTGCCAAAAGGATCAAGGATCCCAAACAAAACGGCAATTCCTCCCCTTTTACTTTTCCCTTCGCAGTTCCTCTTCCCGTGCAGCTCTGCACCCCTGCGAATGTGTACCTCTCAAGGGAACACAGGCACGCCCACCATTTGGACCACAGATCCAGGCCACACAAACCTGTTGTTTTGTTTTTTCCTTTTACCTTGAGAGCATCAACCTGCCCAAGTTGATACTGCCATAGCAGTGGAACTCTGCATCTACATCCAAGCCGTACCCTAGTCACACTTAACAAAGGAAAGACGCAAATGTCTAGAATACGAGATGAAAGGGGCAGTATCACAGCAAATCCAAATAAAACAAAATGACTAATACACTACTACTATAAAAGACTATACTCCAACGAATTCAATAACTTGGAAGAAATGGACAAATAGCTAGGAACACACCGTGTACCCAAACCAATGCACGCTGATATAGAAAACCTGAACTTTCCCATTAAAAAAAAATAGAGGCGGACATCATACAACTTCGAATGAAGAATGCTAAATGCAATGTAAATATTGTCAGGTATTACTTTTCATTACCCGCTCTTAATCTTCATCCTACAATTTTCTTTTTCTTCACAGCCAAGCTTCTTAGATTCTTGAGAAGTATTCTTACAGCCATTGTCCCTATTTTCTTAATTTCCACTTTTCTGCAGTCTTATTTCTTGCCCCAACCACAATCACACCACTCTTTTATGTATGGTTCCAAGGTGATTCAGTTTCTTCCATAATGAAAAAGGAAAAAAAAATGAAGGAATATCTTCCTGTACCAATTGGCCATCATTCAATAGCAAGTTTTTTTTAGCAATAAGGACAATGAAAGGAATGTTGTTGTTTTTACTGTTGCTGTGAGGTTCATTAAAGTCAGTTCTGACTCATGGCAATGCTATCTATGTAGAACAGAATGAAACACTCTTTGTCCTGCACCATCCTCGCAACTGATATTTTGAGCCCATTGTTGTAGCCACTGTATCAATCCACCTCGTCAAGAGTCTTTCTCATTTTTCTTACCCTGTCTTATACTAAGTGTGGTGTCATTTCTCATGGATTGTTCTCTTCTGAAAACATATTCAAAGTACATGAGACAAAATATCACCATCGATTATTTTAAAGGGTATTCTGGCTATACTTCTCCCAAGACAGATCTATCTTTCCTTCTGGCAGTCCACAGCACTTTGAATATTCTTTGTCAACACCATAATTCAAATGCATCAATTATTTTGCAGTCTTCCTTATTCAGTGTCCATTTCATATGCATAGGGAAATTGATCCATGGCGTGGATCAGGAGCCTGTTAGTCATCAAAATGGCATCCTTGCTATTCAAAACTTTGAGGAGATCTAATGTAGCAGAGCCCTATTTGATTTTTTTTGACTGTTGTTTCCATAAATATTGATTGTGGATCCAAGCCAAATGAAATCCTTGACAACTTCAATCTTTCCTTTGTTTATTATAGTGTTGCCGGTTGGTCTAATTGTTAGAAATTCGGTTTTCTTACATTGGGTTAAAAATCTATCCTGAAGGCTACAGACTTTGAATTTCACCAGCAATCCTTCAAATCTTTCTCCTTTTAAGAAACAGATTTATGTCGCCTGCATTTGTAGCTTCATCATATAATAGAACTGGTATCAAATAATTTATTAACTGGATAACCTATAGGAAATTATTTAGTAGAGTTTCCTCCTCTGTTCTTGGAAGTATCGTGGACTGCCAAAAAGACCAAACAAGTCTGTCTTGAGAGAAGTGCAAGAAGTCTATCTTAGAGGCAAGGATGGTGAGACTTCGTCTTACATACTTTAGACATGTTGTCAGGAGAGACCAGTCCCTGGAGAAGGGCATCATGCTTGGTAACGCAGAGGGGTGGTGAGGAAGAGGAAGGCTCTCAATGAGATGCACTGACACAGTGGCTACAAGCATAAGAACAATTTCAAAAAGGGCATAGGACCAGGTATTGTTTTGCCCTGTTGTACACAGGGTCACAGTGAGTTGGAACTGACTCAGTGGCACCTAACAACAACAGCCTCTTCTGTTAAATTGGGATAATGTTGTCTACTTACCTTATAGAGTTATATAAGGCTTAAATGAGGTGATGCGTGTAAAGCTTTTTGGATATACTTGTTGCTCAATAAATATTAGTTTCCTTCTCCATTTCCACACTGGGCAATATTGAGCATTTCTTTTGCAAATGTCTTCCCATTTATTAACATAATTCCTCTTGCCCTAGTTTTCACCTTACCCCTCTTCATGTCTTTTCCCTTTCATTTTTCCCATGGAGTAAGTTCTGACTTACAGGGACCCTATAGGATAGGGTAGAACTACGCATGTGGGTTTCGGAGACTAACTCTTCACTGGAGTAGAAAGCCTTGTCTTTCTCACTTACCTCAGAATAATGGTTCTCCGGTGTTAATGTGAGTCAGAATCCCTTACAAGCTGTCCTATTGCCCTCCACTTCCCTTATTCAGCCTTTATGCTTGCCATGAGCTTCCGATTCAGTGAGTCTAGTGCTTGACTCAGGAAGTTCGCAGGGAATGTTGATGCTACTGCTTTGGGCATCATTCTTTGAGAGCCACTAACATGCTGTTTTGTTTCAAATTCTCTCTTTATTCCATAAACTATTTTCAATATCTTCCAAGTACCATTGGGCATGCCTATATTTCATTATTCAGAGGAGACCATATTCCTAGATTTCAGATGATCATTTTTAACTGCGTTAGACTTCTCCACCAGGATATCACCCAGGCAAAGCCTGATCCAAAAACCAAACTTATTGCCATCGAGTCAATGCTGACTCATAGCAAACCCCCTGTAGGTTTCTGAGATTGTAATTGTTTATAGGAGTAGAAAGCTCAGTCTTTCTCAACTGTGTGATTGAAGCCCAACACAAAACCACTTCACAACCAGGGCACCTTCTTAAGCACACACAGAAATATAAATCTTTAAGATGACTTAGAGGTCTTGAATGGTGTAAATGACTAACAAACTCAGCCAATTGAACAACTGAAAGTTTGAATCTACTCAAAATTACCTCTGAAAAATATCTGGTTATCTACTTTAGAAAAATCAGCCATTGGCAACTTTCTGAGACACAGTCCTAATCTGACACACACAGGGTCACTATGAGTTGGAACCAACATGACAGCAGTTGATCAATATCATTTATGCAAAATTTGAAAGAACAATAGAGGGAAAAGGAATTATTCAAGTTGAATAATTAAAGATAGTTGGAATTACCATATAGATAGTTCACTGGACTATAATCAAGTCTATAAATTAATCCAAACACATGGGTTAGTACATGATTTTTTGCATATTAATTTATGTTGATAAAAAGTCTTGTTAAGTGAGACCTAAAACCTAGATGCCATAAAAGAGCAAATGATTAAATCTGATGACCCCAAACTGAAAATATACAACACCAGAAAATAAAAATCCAAGGGAGGAACCCTGGAGAAAGATTTGCAACTTATGTGGTAAAGGCCTTGTTCCATTAAAATATAAAAATCACTAAGAAAAATGCCATAATACCATTGAAAATAAATTTAAAACATTTTAAAATTTGAAATAGGAAGTTTAGAGGAAAAAGATTTAAATTATAAAGATGGCCACCAACACTCATAATGAAAGAAATACAGATTAATGTAAACAACAACAATCAATTTGCACCCATTGAAATGGCAAAAATCAAAGCACTTAAATATACTTATTTTGGAAAAGTTGTTGAGAAACAAGCACTGTACAAAATGTGACCATTGATCCAACAGGATGTGTATCAACTGAGAATATGTTAGAAATGCAGAATATGAGTCTGTATTTCAATGAGATCCCCAGGTGATTTGTATCCATATGGATGTTTGTTATTGGAAACTAGCATAACCTCTTTGGATTTCATGTGGACTTTATGGCAATTTAATCTGCATACACTTTGACCTGGATTCATCCAATGGGGATTTATCTGACAGAGCAAATCATGTGTGTGTGAAAACAGGTACTAGAATATTCATCGCATAATTATTTTTATTAACAAAAGGTTAGAAATAGCTTCAATAGTTATCAAGGAAAAGCTAAAAGTACTATTTTTTTTGCCCCGCCTCCCCTAAAAGTACTATTAAGAAAAGAGCCAAATACTAAGTAATTATTTTCAGTCTATGGAAAAGTAAGTGTAGTTATGCTAATAGCTCCAAGGTAGTCATACATTATGCACAAACAGTGTTTATATATTATGCACTTTGCATGTTTCATTATTATAACTCTCAAGTTACAGAAAACATAAGTGAGGCAATAATATTCGATAACTAGCCCTAAGCTACACATTTAGGAATGGTGGCGCTATATCTAGAAACTCGTGTTCCCGAGCTTGTGCTTGTAATGCCATGGTGTATTCAGCTGATACAAAGGGCTTACCAGAATGAAATATTTTGAAATTGGTGATGACAGCATATTATAAAAGTGTTGGATACAATTGATTGGTATAAGAGCTGTAAGAGCCCCCAGTAAAAGGATTTATTAAAAATGAAATAAAATGTGTACATGATATCTCCATTTTAAAAAAAGTGTTCATTATGGTTTCTCCTGAAGTGCGAGGGACTTATTTTTCATTATATGTGTCTTTGTATTATTTGAGTGGCTTGCCTTCTACATGTATTACTTTAAAATGAAAGATAATTTACTTCAAAAGCAAACTGTCACACACACACACACACACACACGCCTCAAAAAAACAAAACTCACTGCAACCAACTCAATTTTGACTCATAGAACCCTATAGGACAGAGTTGAATTGCCGCCTGTGGGTTTCCAAGACTGTAAATCTTTACAAAATAGAATCCTGCCCTACCTGCCTTGAAGCTAAACATGGAGTACCACACACCCCTATGTCTGAAGGCACTTAAACTCCTTATCAGGCCAATAGGACACAGCACCAACTCCATAATAACCCATGGATGAAGTGGGGACTCCTTCAATAACTGGATGCTTCTGGCCCTGCAAGAATTCCATCTGGAAACAGCACCCTGACCTCATCTACCCTTTAAATTGGCATCCACTACCAAACTACTTTGTGCCCTGACCAAAGTCAGCATAGAGGCCAGCAGAAACTCCTTCTACGACCAGTGTCCCACCCTTTCACACTCACTCCCACCCCTCCCTGTGAACTCCATAGCTGGCAGAGGGTGCCAACCAGTGATGGGATTCAAATAATTTACAGCAACCAGTTCACTGCCCTAATGACCATTTTAAGTATAATAAAAGGATATACCAAAAGGAAGTTTATTATCATACAGTTAATATTTAAAAAGAGCAATAAAGTATGCAAAATTAGATTGTTATAAGAGTTTTTAAACATTAATGAAAAATATAAAATAATACCTGACAGAAAACAGTATAATTGTTAAGATATTTCCATATCAAATCTTGATTGATACCCTTACTTGCAATATTCTTCCCTTTTATCTGAGCATCATTGAATGTGTGATTTTTTTCTTAACCATCTTTTCACTGTAGGAATAGGATCCCATTTCATTCCTTGGAGGCCAATTAGAAAGTAGTCATTTGATACCTTAGAAACAGGAGACTTCTATGAGCATATTATATTCATATTTGAAAAACCCCTTCCCACTTCTGCTGAATACACTGTTGTGCAGATGAACTTTATAAAAGAGTAAGGGATGTAAATTTGTGATTTCCCCAAATTTAGGAATGTAAATGTAAATCTGTGATTTCTACCTTTGAGAGAACCCTGATTACAAGTGTCTCATTAACGTGAAACTCAACAAAAAAGTAGTTATAGATTCTGACAAACATGTGAACTAGCTGAATCCCACCACTGGTGCCAACAAATAACATGTACTCTGTCCTCCACAATTTTCTCTTTTGTTTGTTTGTCCTATTCTATCCCATTTTTTATTTTTCATCCTTTCTCTGCTTTTTAAAATTCATTTCTTTAATCCCTCCTTTTTCTTTCCTTTTCTTCTTCCTTTTCCCTCTAGAAAACTTTGTTCTATTAAATTGGCATTCCATGATGCACACCTTCCCGACATGATCACTGAACACAAATGGGTGCATAAGCAAATGTGGTGAAGAAAGCTGATGGTGCCCGGCTATCAAAAAATATAACGTCTGGGGTCTTAGAGGTTTGCAGGTAAACAAGCAGCCATCTAGCTCAGAAGCAACAAAACCCACATAGAAGAAGCACACCAACCAGTGTGAACACAAGTTGTAGAAGGGACCAGGTATTAGGCATCAAAGAACAAAAATATCATATCATTGTAAAGGAGGGGGAGTACAGAGTGTAGACACCAAGCCCATCTGTAGGTAATGGGACACCCCCTTACAGAAGGGTCATGGGGAGGAGACGAGCCAGTCAGCATGCAGTGTAGCACCGATGAAACATAAAGCTTTCCTCTAATTCTTAAATGCTTTTTACCCCTCAGTATTCATGATCCTAATTCTACCTTACAAATCCATTTAGACCAGAGAATGTACACTGGTACAGATAGGAACTCGAAACACAGGGAATCCAGGACACATGATCCCTTCAGGACCAGTGGTGAGAGTGGTGATACTGGAGGGTGGAGGGACGGTGGGGTAGAAAGGAGGAACCTATTATAAGGATCTACATACAACCTCCTCTCTGGGGGATGGACAACAGAAAAGTGGGTGAAGGGAGACGTCGGACAGTGTAAGACATGACAAAATAATAATTTATAAATTATCAAGGGTTCATGAGGGATGGGGGAGTGGGTAGGGAGGGGAAAATGAGGAGCTGATACCAAAGGCTTAAGTGGTGAGCAAATATTTTGAGAATGATGAGGGCAATGAATGTGCAAATGTGCTTGACACAACTGATGGATGGATGTATGAATTGTGAAAAGAGTTGTATGAGACCCCAAAAAAATGATTTTTTAAAAAAGAATACAGGTTCAGGGGGAGCAGTGAGGGAGGGGAAAATGAGGAGCTGATACCAAGGGCTCAAGTAGAAAGCAAATGTTAGAGAATGATGATGGCAACAGATGTACAAATGTGCTGGGCACCGTCAATGGAAGTATCAATTGTGATAAGAGTTGTGCGAGTCCAAATAAAATGATTTTTAATAAAAGAAAATGACCAAGACAAATAATAATCAAACTTTCCAACATCAAACATAATTCAACTTTCAAAACCAAAGGATAGAATCACACAGCAGTGCAAAGAAAGGGAAGGTAACATACAAAGGGGTAACCAATATGACTAAACTCTAATTTCTAAGCAGAAAAAATAAACAGGCAAGGAGGAAATTGGCTTACATATATAAAACTATGGGGGGAAAATAAATGCCAACCAATAACCCTATACCCAGTGCAGTTTTTCCTCAAGTACAATGGGTAGATCGAGACGTTTCCAGATAAACAGAAATGAAAAGAATCTGTAAAACCAGACCAGCTTTACAGGAGATGCTAAGAGGAGTTCTTTGGCCAGAGAACCAACTATGGTAGGCAACAACCTGAGATTAAAATATATGAAACACCATGCATAGATCAATCCAAATGTAAAAATATTCAAATTAAAAATATCGTACACAACAGAAATTAGGGCACTAGAGATAATAACTTGTAATGAAGATAATTTCAAAGTAAATATAAGGGATAACAAATTTAGTGAACCTCAGATGGTGAGGAGATCAAGTAGGCTTTAAGATGGATCAGGTTGTTTTAAACTTGGGAATAAATTCATAATTGTCAGAG
This sequence comes from Tenrec ecaudatus, assembly GCF_050624435.1. Classification (NCBI taxonomy): domain Eukaryota; kingdom Metazoa; phylum Chordata; class Mammalia; order Afrosoricida; family Tenrecidae; genus Tenrec; species Tenrec ecaudatus. The sequence goes on along the minus strand of NC_134548.1, from coordinate 56,643,767 downwards.
TTGGCTCAAAAATTAATCCTAATCAAAATTTAAAAATCATAAAGTTTTAGTAAACATTAAAACAACAACAACAAAGAAATTGATAATAAAACTCAGCAACAAAATTAGCTGAGTATAGAAAATTATTTTATCCTGATGTACATATGTAAATATATATAAAATGAGAGGGAAATAGAACTCATATCTACATGATAAGAATTAAGGTTGCATATGGACATTGGACATTTACTCAAGTACTCCCTTAACACAAGAACACTTTGTTCTAACAAATCGGCATTCTGTGATGCTCACCTTCCCGACACGATTGCTGAAGACAAATGGGTACATAAGCAAATGTGGTGAAGAAAGCTGATGGTGCCCAGCTATCAAAGGATATAGTGTCTGGGGTCTTAAGGGCTTGAAGATAAACAAGTGGCTATCTAGGTGAGAAGCAACAATGCCCACATAGAAGAAGCACTCCAGCTTGTGTGATCATGAAATATCGATGGGATCAGGTGTCATGCATCCAAGACCCAGAACAAAATCATATCCAATGTGAATGGGGGTGGGGTAGGACATGGAGTGGAGACCCAATGCCCACCTGTAGACAATAGGACATCCCCTCACAGAGGGGACACAGGGAAGAGATGAACCAGTCAAGGTGCTGTATAGCACCAATGAAACACACAACTTTCCTCGAGTTATTTGGTGCTTCCTTCTCCCCACTATCATGACCTCAGTTCTACCTTACAAATCGGATTAGACCAGAGCATGCACACTGCTACAGAGAAGAGCCCACAACATAGTGAATTCAGGATAGATAAACTCCTCAGGGCCAACATGGGGAGTAGAGATACTAGGAGGATTAGGGAGGGGTAGAGGGAGAAAGGGAGAACTGATCACAAGATCAAACTAGAACTCCCTCCAGGAGGACGAATAATGGAAAAGTGGATGAGGGGAAACGGGGGACAATGTAAGATATGGAAAAATAGTTTATAACTTATCAAGGGTTCATGAGGGAGTGTGGGCAGGGTAGGGAGGAGGAAGAAATGGGGAGCAGATATCAGGAGGCTCAAGTGGGAAGAGAATGCTTTGAAAATGATGATGGCGGCATACGTACAAATGTGCTTGACACACTGGAGGAATATCTGGATTGTGATGAGCTGTAAGAGCCCCCAATAAAAGTATTTCTAATTGGCCAATTACAAAAGGATAAATATTGTATAAGGCCACTTATTAAAAGTGAAGACAACTTTCACATAATTAGGAAATTTTTTATGGTTACTAAGGTATGGGATGAGACATCTTGGGCTAAAGCATTGTTTCCTAAAGTGAGCGATATCCCCTGGGAGGAGTGGAATTGGAAAGATCCAGAGAGATACAAAACCAGATGCCTGAATTTTATCCTGGACTATGGGCTAGAGAACAAAAACTTTTCATTGTCAGTGGGAATCTGAATTTTTAGGTTGTTTTTTGTTTGTTTCTGAAAATAATAAATAATTTTGGGAACCTATAGTCTAGATGGTAGGCAAGTTGGCTTGGGTGAAAAGGAAGATAGTAGTCAGTAAGTGGGAAGTTGGGGAAAATGGTAGAACCAGGGGAAGACACTGGGAGGTTTGGAAGAGTTAAAGGCAACAAAGGTAAATACTGTTATAGAAAATATCCCTCAGTAGGGCTGATCCACAAATTGCTATTTAAATGGACTTGGAGGCTAAACTGTTGTGAAAGGGAGAGTGGGAATGGGAGTCTATCCATAAGTATAGACAGGTTTGACAAAGGATATTTTAATATGTGTAGTTACCTTTGCTGCAAATTACGGAGCTGGAGGAACACGACTTTAGAAGCTCCGTGAATGTGGTAGAATATACAGGGGGCACACTAATGGAAACTTCTTAGACATAATCAAATACCTTGATGGAATGAGTTGCTGGTCCTGGGCCTTAGAACCATAGTCTCGGGAAACATCAATGTCAGTTGGCATTACATAGTTCACAAAGACATCCTCCATGAGTGAGTAGCCACTGGGGTCGTAAAAGCTCATGAACAGTCATCTAAGGTCCACATATTGGTCTTACCCCACCTGGAGGAAAGAAGAGTAATGAAAATCTAAAGATACATGGAAACAATTATTTCAGTGTACTAATGGATCACAAAGGCCTCAGTCAATACAATCCTGAGACCAGAAGAACCGGATGATATTAGCTACCACTACCAACTGCTTTGAAAAGGATTGCATTAGCAGGTCCTGGAAGAGTGTGTGCATGTGTGTGTGGGGTTGGGGGTGGGGGGTGAAGGGGAGCAGAGATGTGGACCAGAACTCAAAATCATAAAAAGACCAGGGTTATTGGTTGGATAGAGATGGGAAATCTCAAGACTATGACCCTTAGTCATCCTTCAGGTCTGGAGCTGAACTCACCCATGAGTTAGAATGATCAACCATTTAACATCAAAGAAGCAACATTTAGCAAGGACAGAGGGTCAGGGTAAAAGGTGGAATGGAAACAGGAAACACGATTAGGAAGTGGGATAAACATTGAGGGTTTGCATTGGACAAGTTGAGACAAAACGTGTATAAATTGTTGCATGTAAAACTGATGATCTGCTCTTTAAACCTTCACATAAATCACAATAATTAAAAAGAAATAAAGATGAACCAGGAGTGGTGTATATCATTTAGACTGTGACATCACTATCCATTGAACCTCTTCAATCCAGAGACAGAAGGTTCTGACAGCAGAGGAGTGGCAGGGAAATGGCACGAGCAGAGCCACAATAGTGGACTGCCCAGCCCACAAAGTGAGTCAGCGCCTTTGAGAAAGAGGAGCACTTGTGTAGTGGGATTCCTCCAGGGACTTAATGGGACAAGTCAGGTTTGCTGACTCATGGAAATGGACCAAAGCATCTTCAGGCTTACTTCTGTGATGGAATAGAGTGCAATTTATTTGTAACCCTAAGAGACCTTTGTAATTTTGCCCAAGCAGGCCAGAATTTAAGAGGATAGCAATTTATAGAGAGGCTTGCTTGCAGACATGGCTGGGAAAATGCCATCCAGAGAAAAGAAATGCGTTTTAAGCATTTCTGACACTGTGTTGTAACCTGTTCATTTCCATAATAAAGTCCCTTGTCATTAGAGAGGAAAAAATAACAATTTCCCTCTTCACTCTGTCTGTGGGTTTTGGTGACAAGTCTGCATTATTTGCTAAGGTGAGAAATCTAGTAAACACGCAGGGTTTCTCTATCTTCTTTACTACACACTTCTTTCTAATTAGGTACCAATAGATGCTGGTTCTACCACCTAGACTTCTCAAATCTTTCCTTCTGCACTCTCTTTTAATCATAGATAATGTAGATTATAGTATTCATTTCCTAATTGATCCACATGCTTCTTTTCTCCTGTCATCCTGTCAACAGATGTATTTTTCAAAAATTCAAATTTAAAGCTCCTTGGGAACAAGAATTATTCTAAGATTTTTTAGACTCCGTAGCAGCTACATGGTGGACACAGGGCTTAGTCCCATCACACTTCAAATGACCTACTTACTGATCTCCTGGCTAGTTCTTCAACCCTATTTCTCCTCCCAACTCACCCCCTTTGTCTTGACCAGTCATGCCAGTCCAGCCACAAAAGCCTTCATCCTTGTTCTTTGTACTACTCTCAGAAAATAAGCTCTTCGTGCCTCCAGACAATTGCCTTTGCTGATCCCACTGCTTGGAACATGGCACCTTCATATATTCACATGACTCCTTTATTTCATTTAGGTCACTGATCAATATCACCTCCTAATAGAGGCCTTCCATTACTATACTCTGCAAAATAGCAATGATACCTGCTCCCTATCCCCTCCCTTGCCCTATTTGTTCTTATTTGATAGCACTTATCTTTGCATCACATATATTTATTAAGTTATTCCCCATGATGCTGAAGCCCGTGAAGACTAAGGTCTTCCCCATCCATTGAACAGTGTTTGCTTATCTCTCTCAACTAACAAATAGTGAATGACTAACCCAGTGATTAAATCAATTCATTCAGTGCTCTAGAAGGAGGGAGTCAATAAACTCTGACGGCTCAAATTTGAATACTTTATATGTTTACTTGTTATGATTCTGTCTTTCAGCTTAAGTATTTTCAAGTTATTCATGTATGATTTATTTCCCCTCAATTTTACAAATATCACCTTGACTAAGTTTAAAAGTCAACTGAAGTCAAGCATTATTTTTTTAAAATCCATGATTTGTCTTCTCTATCTCAATAGGAATACATATGATTGTGTGTGTGAGTGTGTGTGTGTCCACAAACAATTAAGGACGAGAGAGGCACAGAAGCAAGGAAAGAGAATGGATAAAGTGGAGAGAGGGGAACGACACCAACACTGACAACGCTAAGTTGGAAGTGGGTTAGAGAAATGAAAGTTGTTTTTGCTAGGAGCCTTCAAGCCAGTTGCAACTCTGTGTACAGCAGGATGAAACACTGCACAGTCCAGCACCATCTCCACAATCGCTTCTGTGTCTGCGCCCATTGTGGCAACCGCTGTGTCCACCCACCTTGTTGAGGGCTCCTCTTTTTTTTTTTTTAGAGGAGTCCATGTTCCTCACAGGGAAAAATAACTTCACCTTAACTGCTCTACTTTCCCCAAAGTGTTTCAAACTTCTTAGGGAAAAAAAAACTATCTAAAAACCAAAGAAATAAAAACCTGAAGAACTAGAGACTCTTGAATGTGGCTAGCTTACAAAGCAAATTTTTCCTGGGGCTCATGAAGAGCATTGTCGAAGCAAATATTGCTTTTCTTCTGAAGGAGAGGTAGGTAATGGCAGGCGCTCACAAGTTCATAAAATGTCCCTGATGAACTGAGATTTGCCATGTTGGTTCTGGTACCTTCTGCACCATGAAATGCTATCTCCCTATGCCTGGAATGAAGATTTCCCCAAGCTGTTGCCTTCTGTTATTGTGGTGAGAGAATACTTGATAGCCTTTTCCAGGGACTGGTCTTTCCTGACAATATGTCCAACATAGGTGAGGCAAAGTCTTGCCATCCTGGCTTCTGAGAAGCATCCTGTCGGTATTTCTTCCATGACAGATCTGTTTGTTTTGCAGTCCATGGTACTTCCAATATTCTTCACCAGTACCATAATTCAAATGCAACAATTCTTCAGTCTTGCTTATTCAATGTCCAACTTTCACATGCGTATGAAGTCACTGAAAACACTGTGGTTGTGTCAGGCACACCATAGTCCTCTAAGTTACCTCTTTGTTTTTCAATACATTAAAGAGATCTTGTGCAGCATATTTGCCCATTAGAATGTATCATTTTACCTATTGACTGATGCTTCCGTGAGCATTTATATAAGTAAGATGAAATTCTAGGCAACTTCAATCTTTCCTCTACTTATTGATCCTGTGGTGAGGATTTGGGTTTTCCTTAAATTGAGTTACAAACCATGTTGAAGGCTAAAATCTTTGATCTTCCTCAGCAAGTACTTCAAGTCTTCCTCCCTTTCAGCAACAAAGCTTGTATCTCACCACTTGTCTGTCAGTTTGTTGTACTGTGGTGACTAGGGTGTTGCTGTAATGCTAGAAGCTGTGTCATTTGTATTTCTAATACTAGCAGGGTCACCAAAAGTGAACAGGTTTCTGCAGTTTCCAGACTAAGGAAAGACTATTAAAGTCCATTTTGGAGGAATTAGCCACTGAAAACTTGTTGGGGTGGGAATATGCAAATAGGGTATATAGAACCTTAATGAGAGGATTAGCCAATTTTTCCAACTTGCTAGTCTTCAAATGAGTCATCCTAAAAGCAGAGAGAGAAAGGGTTTTACCACAATTGAAAAGAAGACATAGGAGCAGAATACCTACTTTGGACACAGGCTGAGTTGCAAACCACACTGTGTCATTTGTTCAGATCAGCAATCTGTATGCTGAACAAATGGTCAGAGAAGTTTCACTGTATGAATAAGAATCCTGCATCAAAATTAGAGGAAGACTTGTTAACAACTTGTGTTATGCAAATGACACAGCCACAGCCACGCTTGCTGAAAGTGAAGAGGACTTGAGGCACTTCCAGATGAAAATCAAAGCCTTCAGTGTGGTTTGCAACTCAGTGTAAAGAAAGCCAAAATCTTAACAAATGGGTAATATTATAATAAACAGAGAAAAGATTGAAGTTGTCAAGGATTTAATTTTGCTTAGATTCATAATCAGCACTCACAGAATCAATAGCCAAGACATCGAATGATGCGCTGCACTGAGCAAATCTACTGCAAAAGTGTTGAAGGGCAAGAATTAACTTTGAGCACCCAAGGTGTGCGTGACCCAAGTCATGGTATTTTGCATAATCTAAGCCAACCCGAGTTTAAACCAAGGTACCTAATTTTTACCTGGGAAACCAGAGAAACCGATTGACTCAAGTATAAGCCTAGGGTGGAAAATGCAGAAGCTATTCATGAGTTTCAATAATCAAAACAAATGAAAATAAAATTACTAAAAATTGAGACATCAGTGGGGTACTGTATTTAAATATTTATTTTAAATGAAAAACATAAATAAAAGGACAAGTCACTTAACATTAGTAAACCAGCACAGTAGGTGGAAAATAGGTTCAACAAAAACAATAAGGTATCAACAATGATACCTTAAGAGTACTATTCCCTGAGCTCAATCAGCAACCAAGCTAAAATGTAAAGAGTTAAAATCCTTCAAAACTGGATTCCTCATCATCATCCGTATCCCAATGCAGAGCTTCAGCTGGTGTGAGGTCATCATAGACGCTGTCCTCACTGAGATCACCGTCATCACCATCACCGCTGTCATTTTCATACAGAGCGCAGTCTTCACTGCCATCCACAGCATTACTAATATTACATTTCTGGAAGGCACGTCGCACAATGTCTTCTGGAATGTCTTCCCATGCATCTCAGGCCCACTTTGCTATTAACTCTAGGTCAGGCTTCATGAGATTTCCTCCTTTTGTTAGTTGGGCTTGACCAGATGACATCCATTCATGCCACATCCTTCACACATGGTCTTTAAAAAGCTTATTTAAAGATACATGTCATAGGACGGCTCTGATTGGTTAGATGTGAGTAAACAAGCATTCAAAACCCTGCAGTGTCAGCAAGGCTTTGAATAAACAGCAGAGAAATGACAATCACCCGTGAGATAATGGGTACTCATCTCTTTACCTCAGGGGACCCCAGCAAGATGTTACACCCCTCTGGGGTACCACTGACCCGTGTATAAGCTGAACCCCAGTTTTTCAGCACAAAAATGCACAAGTATATATAACAAACACAAGTATATATATGGACAGACAATAAGGAAGACGGAAGAATAGATGCATTTCAATTATGGTGTTAATGAAAAATATTGAAAATATCATGAACTTCCATAAAAGCAAACAAATCTGTCTTGGAAGAAGTACAGCCAGGGTGCTCCTTAGAGTCAAAGATGGTAAGACTTCATCTCACACACTTGAGACTCTTCTCAGAAGAGACCAGTCCCTGGGAAAGGACATTGTGCTTGACAACAAAACCAAAGAAAGCCATCAAGGAAATAGGTTGACGCAGCGGACGGAAACGTAGCTATGTCTTGAGTCTGGCTGAGGACAAAGCATTCCTTTGCTTGTGAAATGAGCAAATATGAGGTAAGTAAAAATGTACAAAATCATAGAAACCTTTATTTTAAAATATATCAAAACCTGGTGCTATTATTCTTACAGAGCTGCCATGTAGACTTACACACTTCTGAGGATGATGTTTCCATTATTATACTATTCTCGAATGAATTCTGTACTCTTTGATATACACAGCACCAAAACAGTAGTTTTGGCACCCTTGAGAGACTGAAATCATGTTCTTCTTATTTGCTTTTATGATTTTTTAATTTAGAATTGGGTGGAGATTTTCATTTCAGATCATCAATTTTGTACTCCACCATGTAAACTACTCATAAATCCCTCAATAGCTCACCCTAGCAATGGGCTCGATTCCAGCTACTAGAGGAGAGACACTTGGGTGAAGGGGAAGATAGTAAGAAAGAGAAGAGAAATCGCACCCCTTTGATTTCTCTTTCTCGGGGAATAGGATCTTCCCCTTCACTCAAATAAGCACCTCTTTACCTTCTAGCCTCTTGCTTCACCTTCTCTTCCTTGCTTCCCTACCCCTTAATAATCATCAAGTTTGTTTCCTTTGGCATTATTTTTTAATACCAAGTCATATTTTAATACAACTCATTCCTTTGTTTTGATTTTTCTTTATCTTGATTTTTTCTTTATAATAGTGGTTTAATACAATATTTTTTCCTTTTATGATTGATTAATTTCACTCAGCATAATATTCTCCAGGCCCATCCATGTCATGAGGTGCTTCACAGTTCCATCCTTCTTTTTTAAAAATCATTATTCTTTAGCACTGCATAGTGTTCCATCATGTGTTTGCACCAAACATCCATCATTTAGCGATGCATAGTATTCCATCACGTGTTTGCACCAAAGTTTCTTTATGCAAAGGGATTGCTGGGGAATTCGGAATTGCTCTACCCAGTTGTTTACAGTAGTGCCATACCACTGCTTTCCACAGTGATTGCACAGTTTTATATTCTCATCAGCAATGCTTGAGAGTTCTGATCTCTCCACACCACATCTGTCGTTTTCTGTTACTTTGTGCATTTTAACTTTACTGTCAATGCCAATGCAATGTGATACCTCATTATTGTTTTGATTTTCACCTCTCAGATGGCTAATTATTGTGAGCATGTCTTGGCTACATGGATATCTTCTATGGTGAGTTGTCTCTTCATGTCCTTTGTCCATTTGTTAATTGGGTTATTCATCTTTTTTGTTGTTGAGCTGATGTCATTTTCTATAGATTTTAGAATTTAGTCCCTTGTCCTATGTCTTGTTGCCGATTTTTACCTAGTCTGTGGGTTCTCTTTTTACACTTTTGGTGTATTTAAGTCTCTTATTCTTAGTAGGTCCTAATCATCTATGTTGTCTTCTGCTGTGTGTGTGTTTTCCTTATGTTTGGTAATGTTGTACACCCTGTATTGGGGCTTCTAAGTTTATCTCTATTTTATCATTGATGAATTTTAAAGCTGTGGGTTTTACATTTAGGTCTCTAATCAATCTTGAGTTCTTTTTTCCCCCCATAGGGTGATGTATGGATGTATGGGGGGTCTGGTTTCATTCTACAGATATAAATTTTGCCAGCACCATTTGTTAAAAAGACTCTCTCTTTTCCATTTAATGTTTTCAGCCCTTTGTCAAAGATCAGTTATTTGTAGAAGGATGGATTTATATCTGGATCCTCTTTCTGTTCCATTGGTCTACATATCTATCATTGCATGAGTACCAGGGAATTTGAATATTGTGGCTGTATAAGATTTTGAGGTTGATAAGTGAGAGGTTTCCTGCTTTGTTCTCATCCATAAGTAGTTCTTTTCTTATCCTCGGTCCCTTTTTTTCCCATATAATTTTGTTAATTAGTTTTTCCATTTCTTTAAAGGGTGACATTTGGATTGGGCCTGGAATTATACTATGGTTGTAGATTGCTTTGGGTAGAATTGACATTTTTAGAATGTTAAGTCCTCTTAACCATGAATATGGCATATTCTTCTATTTATATACATTTCTTGTAGTGTAGTAATGCTCTATAGGTTTCTGTGTACAAATTTTTTGTTTTGCTAGTTAGGTTTATATAAATATTTTACTTGGGGGTGGCTATTATGATGGTATTGTTTCCTTGATTTTCTTTTTAGATATCTCTTCTTTAGTATACAGGAATCTGACTGATTTTTGTGTGTTCATCTTGTATCCTGCCAACTATTTTCTTGTTAAAGTTTTGAGATTTTGTTCAGTACTTTTATTGGCATATCATACAAATCAAAATTCATTCGCATCAAGAAGAGTTGTACAGTCATCACCACAATCAGTTTTAGAACATATTTTTCATTCATGTACTCAGCATTATTAGCCTCCTATTTCCGCTAACCCGCCCCCCATGGCATACTCCCTAGGAACCATGAACCTAGTTACTATCTAGGATTTCATATACAGAAAAACATTTATTAAAAAACAAAGAAACTAACAAATAACAAAAATTGAGATAAAATCCTCAATTGAAAAGAAAGCAGAAAATATTTTTAAAAACTAGAACAAATTTAAGTAGATCATAAGGAAGGTCAAATGATAGGGTGCTCAATGTTAACCTACCAGCATCTGCAATAATACACTTCCCAATACTTTCTACAGTATAGCAAGGCTAGTCACATCCCTGCTTCATGGTCAAAGGAGATTCACCAGGGGCGTGATCCACATGTGTTTCCCTTTCACATTAAAAACAAACAAACAAACTTAAATAGCTTTAAAATGTATCAGAAGGAAGATCAAATAACAAAGCATTGCATTTTGGCCTAATTCTATGTATCATAATCAACTTGCAATGTTCTCTTTCTGATAACAAGGCGATTCACATCAGAGGCTGCATCCATGTGCGGACTCAAATGGATTTTGGGTTTAAATTGCCATCCATATCATTCTGCAAATCAGATGTTCACAATTTAAGCACTGGTACCATTCCCTCCTTTAGATTTGGAATACTATAGTAGTTATAATCCTTGGATCACACAGGCTGTGTGCTTCTACCATGTGGACCTAGTTTATGCCACACTTAGATGACTGCTTGTTTAAAAACAAACCTTTAAGACCCCAGACACTATTCTTTCTGATCCCAAGCACCATCTAGTTTCTTCATCGAACTTTGCTATAGTACCCATATCTCCAGTCATCTCTTCATGAGGTCGAGTATTAAGCAGGACTATGTCATAAGAACTAGTCCCAAAACCTAAGCCCCAAATCCATTCATGTATCTATGGTGCATAAATGTCTCTGGTTCATGTTAGAGACATCATTGTCATTTTATGTTAGAAAATATTATCAGTCATCCTCCTAGGTCAATACTTCCACTGTCTCAAGTCAATGCTGACTCCTAGCAACCCTCTATAAAAGGGTAGAACTGCCCCAACAGAGCTGGTTGGTGGTTTCAAACTACTAAACTTATGGTTATCAGTCCAATGTGTAACCAATACACATTGATAGTGTTCTTAGTTTAGCTAATGATATAGAATTGTAAAGAGTGTTGAGAGAAAAGGAAATATGAGTATATGCCAGCTATGAACCACAATACGTGACTTATTAACTTGTACATATAAAACTCTTAAGTGACGACAGTATTTAGAGACAAAATGGGGGGTTAGTGGTAAGGCAAATCTTCTAATAATATTCATTCACAACAACAGAGCTATGCCTATCATATATTACATGTAATAGTGAAGCAACAAAGGTTTTGTATTTTGTTTTTTCCCTTATTGAGTTATTATAGAATGCTGTAGATTTTAGTGACTAGTCCCTTGCCCATTATGCATGTTAGTCCGGGTTGACTAGAGAAACAAATTCATAGACACTCATATATGTATAATAAACAGTTTTATATAAAAGAGCAATTGTACATGAAGAAAACATCCCAGCCCAGTCCAGATCTAGTCCATAAGTCCAATATTAGCCCATATGTCTGATACCAATCTATAAATTCCTTTTCAGAATTATGCATCACATGCCATGACACCGAATTCAGGAAAATCATAGGCCAGTGAGTGGAAAGTCTTGTGGATCCAGTCGCAGTGGAAATATCTCAATGCTGGCAGGGGTCTTCACATAGCTCCATGTGTTTTCTCAGTAGGAATGTCTTGCAGGGTGTGAGTGTGTGTCCCGTCACCAGTGAGTTATTTATTTCCTTAGAACCTTCAAATGAGGTCATTGTGCTGCAACGTCATGGACAAGTTAAACTCTACCCCTTCACTCTTAATAGTCTCAAATTGACAGCAGATTATGTAACTACCACATTATGTCATTCAAAAATATTTTTCCCAATTTGTTGGCTCTCATTTTACTCTTTTGCTGAAGTCTTTTGACGTGCACAGGTGTTTTCTTGTTAATAGGTCCCAGTCATCTTCCACTGGGTGTGCTTCCTTTATTGTATTTGGTAGTCTGTGTATGCCCTGCAATAGGGTCCTTAGGTTTGCCCCATTTTTCTCATTGATGATACTGACCCTCTAGACACACTGAATTGCTTGCAGGTTCTCTAATGCTTCCATGAGAGAGCCATGTTGACTCCTTGCTTTCAGGTTACTACTGCTCCAATCTCTTCTTCAGAGCAATCCCTACTAGCATTGTTCTTTAGGGGTCGAGAAGAGCAGCAGCAACTCCAAGAAGCTTTCCTAATAGCTAAGTGCCCCTGCTGCGTGCTTTCTCTACTCTCTGTTCATGTTCAGTAGCCCTTGACTTTGAGCTGGCCACTCACATTCTCCAAGCATCAGCTTCTTGGTGTGTAAAGTGAGGATTGTAATATTTGCTTGGTGAGTCCATTGTGAAGAAGAATAAGATGTATGCAAAAAGTGAACACAATTTTTGGCTCATTGGACATACTCAGTAAATATGAGCAAAACTTTTTTCTGTTGTTGTTGCATTGTTGTTTTATAACTTTTTCTTTTTCTACCTTTCCCACTAAGCTATAACAAGGAAAAAGAGTAAACTTTTGTTTGCCTTGTCTGTATCTCACATAAATAGGATGGAATTGATAAAACACCAACAACAAAGTAAGATTCCAGTATGAAAAGAGAAATAGAAACAGAAGGTCAAATATAAAGACCCTAACTTGTTGAATTTATCATTCCCTACTTACAAATTGAAAAATTACCCCTGGCACACTCTAGGCCATATTCATTTCCACCTGATCTTCCTTTTCTCTATTATTTCCTTCCTGTGTTCTGTCTTTATCCAAGGATGGATGTCAAAATAGGAAGGTAGGAGGAGCGAGCAAGAAGATTTACATGAAAGGCTCTAAAGAGGTATTCAGAGAAGTAAAGTGAAGAGGGGAAACAGGACTAACTACCAAAAGCCTCGGATTACCCAGAGTAGAAATTGCCAAGACTCATGAGAAAGTCATCACCCTGAAGTTTCTTAATGCTCTTAAAATATTACACGCACACGTGCACGCACGCACACAAACGCCCATTTGTGTAATATCGGACTGCATATACGTCCATGAGCAGAGAAGCCCAAGTGTCTGAGTTCTAGGATGCCAGATCCTCATCTTGAGTCTGGAGCTCCACTTCCTCTGAGCTTCTGTGCAGAGCCTGGAAACTCCCTAGTCTACAGTGATGAAGGCCCAAGGCCAAACGAATCCCTTTCTGCTCCTTAGATTTGAGGTCTATTTAATCCCATAGTTTTACCCAGTAGAGTCCCTTGGCCCGTACCACTCCCTCCCCAGACAGGTTCTCACAGGTGAGCTGATCTTCCCTGTAACTGGCTTAGCAGAAAAGGAGACAACAGCTAAGCAAGACCAGACTATTGCTTACTGAGACTGTGCACCGCACATCAGACCCCTGGACAATTGCACTTATGAGCCCTAAATCTTGCAGATGCACGTGTTCATATGCACAATGTCCAAATTGCATAACGTCCTGTCTTATAGACATATACTGGATGTTAAATACTGCATACGTGTGTGCGTATCTACATGCCTATATACTATATCCCCCCTTAGTTAGGTCTTTAAGAAGGGTCTCTGGGTACACAGGCTGCAATGTCCTCAGATGAAACTGGCTAGTAATGATGTGCGGATTAGACGTCTTAGGCCCTCATCGTGACCAAACCACTTTTCCCCTCTTCAGTCAGATAAACAAGATATGCATTGTTCTGTCCACCGTCCTGTTGGTGGACTCCCTTCCTGTTGAGTCAGCCAGAACCAGCTCTGGCTCCTTCATGTAGGGCAGGTGAAATACGCTATTTGGTGCAAAGGAGTCTGGAAGAGCCACAGAAAAAAAGGAGGTAATCAAGTACATAATTTGTTCCTACTTATCCAAATACTGTCAAAAGAAGAAAAAACGTCTCCAGTAGGTTATGAGCTAGAGCGCAGAACTCTAATTCTCTTCCTGGTTGTCCCTCATGTCAAGTGTTTCTTGAGGGGTCTACCAGGAGCCAGGCACAGAGACAGTACCGTCAGCTATCGTGGTAGCATCAAAGTAGGAGAACTCTTTCCAGAATTTGTTCATTTCTAAATGAACACCTGTCACAAGGGTTTTATGAGAACTCTTCTTGGAGCCGGCTCCTGGCTTATCTGCTACTTCTGCCACATAATCCACTGTCCTCTGCCCTTCTGTGGAGTTCTTATCCTTTGAATACTTGGAAAAGAAGCACTTATCTTTCCTTTCTCCTTTATAATCACAGAGGTGGTTATACATGTTCAGGTTATCTGGAATTCAGCTCTGCTAAGAGGAAAGGATTCCTCTTTGCACTCTATCTTCCCCCAATCCCAAACTAACCAAACTGCGTAAGTCTCTCTTGTCTCCTTTGTCCCAAAATTCTCCAGTATATGTTGTCTGTGCCTTCCAGCCTGTCACCTTATCTGGTAGCTGTACACCCCTTCCACTCCAGCCTGCCTCCATGCCTTAGCTCACCAGACTACTGATAGTGCTACCAAATATGTTACGCTTGATTTTGTTAGGAAGTGAAGATCAACAAGTCTTATCAAGCCAGTACTCATTTGGGCAAGAATACTGAGTGGAAGGAGTAAGAACAATGATGGACCAGAAGATTAGGTCAGTTGGGAGACTCATGCCTAGGTATCCGTGATAAGAGGCTGTTTTCCTCATGCTGTTTCAGACCAGAAGCTAAAATGGGTTAATTCCTGGGTGCTGCCATTCCAAATGTGGTCATGACAGCAGCAGCTGCAGTAGCATCGCTCTGGGTCTTGTTAGAAACTCATAAGCGGGGTCTCACTTCAGATATACTTAATATGTATTTGAACAAGACCCCCCCAGGGTAATAATATTCCCACTAAAGTTTCAGAAACATTTCCCTAGAGTACCAAATCTGACTTTCAAAGTCTCTCTTAAGTATCTGCTTCTCTTCCATTTTCATTTGGGTTGAAGTTATCACTTTTTTCTTGCTAGCAATATATTTTACTTTTTCAGTAGTCAACAATATTAATAACAAAAACCTATTTTGAACACCTGCCATGTGCCAGGGTCATTTTACAAATGAGGAAATTGAGACTGTGTTTTACCCAAGGCCAAAAATCTAGTGAATTATAAAGGAGTTTCAAAGCCAGATCTATAAGCCTCCAAATATCTCAAGCTGTCATCTATGGTACTTGTAATGATGAAAGGAAAGCTCGTGGCTTCTCTTGGATGGCACCTGCTTTTTATAGAATATACAAAGTCTATCTTACTTCCCGATGAGGTACAAAGAGCAGAGAAGAAGGGATCTGGCATACTTCTTATCCTCCGAGGACGAATATTATGATGAGGGAAAGCCCAACTCTTTTTTTTTAATCGTTTTATTAGGGGCTCATACAACTCTTATCACAATCCATACATACATCAGTTGTGTCAAGCACATCTGTACATTGATTGCCCTCATCATTCTCAAAACATGTGCTCTCCACATAAGCCCCTGGCATCAGGTCCTCATATTTCTCCTCCCTCTCCACTCTCCCCTCCCTCATGAGCCCTTAATAATTTATAAATTACTATTTTGTCATATCTTGCTCTGTCCGGTGTCTCTCTTCACACACTTTTCTGTTGTCTGTCCCCCAGGGAGGAGGTCACATGCAGATCCTTGTAATCGGTTCCCTCTTTCCAACTCACTCTCCCTCTACTCTCCCAGTATCGCCACTCACACCACTGGTCCTGAAGGGATCATCTGCCCTGGATTTCCTATGTTTCCAGTTCCTATCTGTACCAGTATACATCCTCTGGTCCAGCCAGACTTTCAAGGAAGAATTCGGATCATGATAGTGGGGGGGGGGGGGAGGATGCATTTAGGAACTAGAGGAAAGTTGTATTTTTCATCGGCGCTACATCACACCTTGACTGGCTAGTCTCCTCCATTAGACCCCTCTCAAGGGGATCTCCAGTGGCTGACAAATGGGCTTTGGGTCTCCACTCTGCACTCTCCCACTCATTCACTATGGTAAGATTTTTTTGTTCTGATGATACCTGATCCCTTTGACACCTCGTGAGCACACAGGCTGGTGTGCTTCTTCCACCATGTGGGCTTTGTTGCTTCTGAGCTAGATGGCCGTTTGTTTACCTTCAAACCCAAGGAAAACCAAATGGTGATACCAAGGTCTGTGGACATCTTTTGGAGCCCTGGTCTAAGTTTCAGCTATAGCTGCAAGGATCAAGCCCAGTGTTACCCTTTCCAGATGTGGAAACAGAAGCCCAGAGTTAGGGAGTGAGTTGCCAGAAGTCAGAATGAATTCAAATTTGAACCAGAGATCCTGATTCCAAGCACTACTCTTCCAGCATTGCTAAAGGATCGCTTTTCTAGAGCTGGAGTTTCTGGTGGTAAACAAAGTTCTTGGTTCTGTTTCAGGTAACATATGGCTAAGAATGTATTGTGAGCCTTCGCATCTTGGCTATTGTAATTTGCCTACACATTGAAAAATGCCTTGCCTCTAATAAAGTCAGCTGTAGCGATACTTCCCTTGACTTGGAGGTTGCTAGGCCTGGCTGATCTAGGCTTTCCTTTATTGAGGCCCAGAAGATTGGCGGAGATGGCTGGGTGGGGTCAGCTCAGTCCAGGAAGCACAGGAATTCTTTTAAGTGTATTTGTCTGGGGTATTTTTCTTTCTCACTTAAGTGTATTTTTAAAAATTCTTTTTAGACACCCTCTTTATCTTTCCCAAACATCATTTCCTTGCTCTTTTCCTGAGTTCTTTCAGTGGCTGGGGGCCCAGCCTCCTTATTGGCCACTGAGTTGTGGAATGGGGCGGGCCAGGGCTCAGAGGTTGGAGCAGGGAACAGGAGGGCTATTTATGCTACTGGGACTGCCTTTCATCCCTCCCTTTGCCACCCGGGTGCTGGCTGGTTCCTGGAGTAATGGCTTTACTCCTATCCAGGTCATAGAACTGACTTTCATTACCCACGGCTGTGGCTACAGCTAGGCCTGATCACGCTGATGGCTCCATCATGCTGATGGTCATACCTTTCTTTCAGTGCCACTTTTCTCTGTTCTTGAAACAGGGACTTGACTGTCCCTGAGTATTGTGGATCACATTCAGAATCTTGAGCGGCTGGCCCTTCGCCTCAAGAAGTCTTCACTGGAGGGCAGATGGACCCCAACTAAGGCAGAATCCAGCCTGAAGAAGGAAGCCATGAGGGCTGGCCTGTTGAATGAGCTGGCAGGACACCCAGCTCTCTCCTAAGACATCTCTCCATCCTGGGTAGTTTTCATGGTAGGTACAACCAGTAGCCATGGCTGCCATGGTTGCTGTCCCTTTATCCTGTTTGCTTTCTTTCTTCAACTTCCCTTTTTGCTTTGTAAAACTCCATATTGGGATGATGGACGATGGCGATGTGTTTGATGGTAGTACCTGAACTAATCCTAGGAGAAAGGGCAAGCGCCAAAGTCATTACTGTCACAACCAGACCTGAAGCTGCTTGGTTTGGTCGTTGGCATGTTCTTACTTTTCTGCTGATTGCGCCTCATTTACCTTCTTCACTGCCCAAGGAGAGAGGGGCTAGTTAAAACTTTAGACTTACTGAGCCCTTCCTTGTCTAACTGCTCTTTAAAGGGATGGCTATGAGAAGCTTAGTATGGCTGACCTGTTTCAGACAGACCACTCTGGGAAGATGGGGCTGTTTGGCATCCTTCCTATGAAAGGCTGGAAGATCTGGGCTTTGATCCCTGGTTTTGAGTCTTATGTTATCATCTGTGTGCTCTTGACAAATCATTTAAACTTTTTCTGCCTATATTCCTCATATGTGAAGTCGGGAAAAAATTAATAAGACTTTACCACATGGAGTTGGAGTAAGGATTAATCAGCCAGTGCGTAAAAAGTGGCTTCATGTATGACACCACAAAAATTTAATAAACACTTCCTTTTTTAAGATTATAGAATACTTATATGTCAGGTGCTATGATGGGTGATCTCACGCATGAGGAATGCGTTTAACCCAAACCAAGATTTGTGAGAAAGAGATTGTCATTCTTCCCAGTTTCCAAGTGATGGAACTGCTACTTAAGTTGCAGTTGCCCAAGGTCACGCCACTAGGATTAGAATGTGTATACTGGCTCCAAGTCTAAGGTTGTTCAGGAATAGTAACAGACCAAATATTAGACAATATTGACACTTTCTCCTCCTTTCCCAAACAAGAACTAGAAGGCTTCAGTTCTGGACCCTTCAGCTTAGATTTTTTTTTTAAGTTTCTTCCAATGTTCCCAGAATCCCCATTGTCCTTCCTCTGTCTCCTTTGGGACTGTTACCCACTCCTGAAAACTTCCTGACGAGAGTGAGAGGTTTTGTGAAGGAAGCGATATGGCAGAGCCTTGACAGTGCAGGCAGACAGATCTGTGTCGTCATAGTGGGGTAATGCTTGGACTATCGAGTAGGACAAGTCTGAGATAATAGCCATTAGCGTAGTGCCTAAAATCTATTGACAACCTTCTCTGTGCTGCACACTTTAACAATATTATCTCTAACCCCACAATAGCTTAGCAAGTTCGAGAGTATGCTTTCCTTTTTCATATAAGAAAACCGAGACCCAGAAAAGTTACATGACTTGAATAAAAATCACTGTAAAGCTAGTATGTAAACCTGGGCTTTTTCTCTTGCTTTTTGTCTCATTGCATACTAGCTTGGTATAGTTGATGGCATAATATTTCAAACCAAAAAGACTCCCTACCATCAAACAGTTTCCACCTCATAGGGACCCTATAAGAAAGGGTAGAAATGCCCCTGATTGTCCAAAACTGTAACTCTTTATGGGAGTAGAAAGTCTTTCTCCAGAGGAGCAGCTGGTGGTTTTGCACTGCTGATCTTGGAGTTAGTAGTCCAACATGCAAGACTAACATATATGAAGTGGTGATAACCAATATAAAATATCATAGCATTATAAGCTAAATTCTGAAGAATGGATTAAACAGGGCACGCACCATGGAAGAAATACTATTAGAGTGATACCTTGAATGTGTAGGGTTTAGATTAACAAGATAAGGAGGGCATTCCAGGCAGAGGTTACAGTTGTAGAATTGACTAAAATTGTTTAGGACTCGCTAGATCTGGTTTGAGCAATTGCTTTGCACTAGTGATCTATATAGGGCTTCCAAGGCTGGAACTCTTTATAGGAGTAGCTAGCCCCATCTTTTTGCCAAGAAGCGGTTGGTGAGTTTGAACTGCCAACCTTGTGGTAAGCTGTCCAACACTTACCCAACATGCCACCAGAGTTCCTAGGGAGATAGTATTATCTTCATTTTACTGCTGTGAAAATGGGCTCCCCGAAGTAAATTAACCTTACTAAAAGAACAACTAATAAATTATGGAGCTTGAATTCAAAGCAAGACAATCCAACTGCTGAGACTGTGCCAGATTCTACTGGAAAAACAACAGGACAAACAATGGCCCAAAGAGTCACAAAGGGATGGAGCTGGCATAGGGTGTGACTGGAGCAGAGATGAGAGATGGACTGGATGAATAAACTTAGTTTTTGAATGTCAGACCTGTTTCCATTTGATGAAGGATAAGACATTGGTCAGTTAATGCTCTTCAATAGATAATGCCCCAATTCAGCTAATGGTTGAGGTGATCTAGTCTAAAATAAGCGATTGAATGTGAAACAAGGAGAAACTGGCCATGTTTTGCACATAAAATGTGTAAGACCTGGACTAGAACAAGAGGTGTTGGTAGTGAACACTGTGGAAGAAAGGTATCATTCTATGGGGTGGGATAGACAGAGAAGACAGGAAGAGAAAGGAAGGAAAGAGAGAGGTGAGAAATGGAGAGAAAGGTAAAGGAATCCAGAGAGAGATCATTAAAGAAAACTCGGTCGAACTTGGTCAGGATTGGAATGTTGGGGAGATAGGGGTATCAGGGCTGACTGCCTATGTTTTAAGTCCTGGGCTCAGGAGCATTTTAGGAATCCTGAATGTGGAAGAAGGAGCCACAATAGGGGATGCATCTTGCCTTCCACTGTATCACCAAGGCCTAGTAACATGTCTGGTACATGGGAGATACTATATAAAAAGTTGGTGATGGAACAAATACTAGAAAACAGCAACTGAAGAGCTTTCCCAGCATCAGGGCTCTGTGTGCGAGACTCTGGAGCAGGTGCCGCCCCAGGCCAGCTTGCATGTTTAGCCTCTGTAATCCATATTAGAAAATGTGATTGCCAAATAGGGTCTTCATCTGATTTTCCTCTCCCCAAAATCGTAGCCACTGATACTAAGCTGTGGCATACAGCTTCTTTTACCCTTACAATTGCATACCCTAGTGGCTAGACTGCTTCCATCGGATCTGGATTCCCCCTCCCTCAAAGTCAATTTCTTCTCTGAACTCTCATTTTAGGCCTCAGCCCTAGAGAGTTTTGCACTACTTCTATCTTTCAGGGAAAAGGGCGTTTCAAGCTAGGATTGAATCCTCCAGCTTAATTGTGTCTAGTGTTGATGAGAGTTAGACTTAATTTATCCCATTTTATAATAAGCATATTAAAAACAGGGGATTTCGGCATTCTATGATGTTCACCTTCCCAACACGATCGCTGAAGACAAAATAGTTGCATAAGCAAATGTGGTGAAGAAAGCTGATGGTGCCCGGCTATCAAAAGATATAGTGTCTGGGATCTTAAAGGCTTGAAGTAAACAAGCGGCCATCTAGCTGAGAAGCAGTGGAGTCCACATTGAAGGAACAGACCAGCCTGTGTGATCACGAGGTGTCAAAGGGATCAGGTGTCAGGCATCGAAGACCCAGAACAAAATCGTACCCAATGTGAATGGGGGTGGGGGAGTGGCATGGAGTAGAGACCCAATGCCCATCTGTAGACAATTGGACATCCCCTTACAGAGGTGTCATAGGGAAGAAATGAGCCAGTCAGGGTGCGGTATAGCACCGATGAATCACACAACTTTCCTCTAGGTCTTTGGTGCTTCCTTCTCCGCACTATCATGGCCCTCTCCCCCTTCCTTTCTCCCTCATTCTATCCTCCATCCACACTAACATGCCCCACATGTGCTCTGTCCTGTGCCATTTTTCCCACTCACAAAGGTGGCATCTGTTCATGTGAAGGATGTCAAGGGGCACGGACTGTTCCTGCCTAAAACAGTAAGTGCCAGTGTTGTGGATGCAGGCTACAGCATCGAACAGAACCTGTGGCTGCCTTCAGGTCCTTAGCCTCAGACTTTTTTCCCTAACCA
Source organism: Tenrec ecaudatus (assembly GCF_050624435.1). NCBI lineage: Eukaryota > Metazoa > Chordata > Mammalia > Afrosoricida > Tenrecidae > Tenrec > Tenrec ecaudatus. Next base: position 56,622,546 of record NC_134548.1, on the reverse strand, counting down.
GGTCTACTGAGCAACCAGTCTTCTTTCTCACCCTAACACTGTGTCCTTCCCTTTGTTCTATTTTCTCTCACAAAACGTGGGGTACCCCCTCCCTATCTGATAGGACTTGCTTGTAAACTCAGGTGTCTCACCTCAGTGCCTATCTGAACCATCACACTTTCGATGCCTTTACCCCACTGTGTTTTAATTAGCTGTGGATCTTTCACTAGGCTGTTGTAAGCTCTCAAAGGCAGAGACTGATTAATCTCTGTAGTTTCAGAGGCACATGTAGATGGTACACGGTAAATATAGGTCTGAATGGGTGAAAATTGGAGAATCCTCAACACTGTATGATTTGCTGAACTTCTTAATAACTCATTCCTTTCTCAGAGAGAGATGGGAATATCAGTCACATTGAATATTTTTTCTCTAAAGGAAGTGAAGGTAGGCTCACTGTTCGTTGGCCTGGAGCACCCATATATTCTACAAATATTTATTAAGTATCAACTAGGTGTGCACTGTTGTTTATACTTGGAACAAAAGAGCCCCCGTGAAACTGACATTCTGAACCTCCAGAAATCACCTTTAAGATGAAGGAGGAGGCTCGAATACTGAAAGCTGAATAAAGACCAGTAAGATTCCCACACCCACCAACTCCTTGCAAGACATTCTACTTCATTTAAGGGAAAGAAGGGGTGGGGCGGAAGCTGCTTGGGAAGTGATTTCAGCTCTGGTTCCCCAAGCTAACTTCCTGTCCCTTCCCTGCTGTAGGAGAAACACCCCTGTCTGTAGGCCGCATTCATGGCATGTGGCCAAGCTGCTGGACGGATGCCCTGAAGTGGCCACCACCATGCATTACCCTTCTGAAGCCTTCAGTTTGTCCTGGCATTCAGGTTGCAACACAAGGTGAGTCTGGAGCCCTCCTCCCATGGTGGGCTTGCAGGTAAACAACCAGGCAAGTTTTTATCTGGTCCAATCCCTGTTGGCTTTTATAGTGCCTTGAGTAGTATAATGGGCCGGGAGCTGGGAGTCTAGAGAGCCTGAGTTCTAGTCCTCATCTACCAGGAACTCTCTATGTGACTTTGGGCCAGTTCTTTGCCTTCTAGAATTTTTCCATATAATACTTATTTACTTGGCTTACAAGTCACCACACTCTCTTGCCTTCAATCCTATTTCCCTGACTCTCTTTCTCAGTCTCTTTTCCTGTTTCCTTCCCTGGCCTTTTAACACAGAAGGAGCCTAGCACTCCGTTCTAGTCCTCATCCTGTCCATACAGACTCACTGGTGATCTCATCCAGTGTTACCACCTCTGCCACCGAGCCAAAGACTTCAAAATGAAGACTTTCTTAAACAGTAGTGTCTCACTGCAATGAGGATTACCCTATTCATGGTCTTTGGTGTGGGGCTTGTGGTATCTGTTGTTGAAACGTGTTCCCAGAAGAAGTAGAACACCTTTACAGCAACCTCAGAGACACCAAACTGCTAGCATAAGCTACCTTTTCCATTTTACAAAAGATCTTCCCTTTATGATAGAGCGTCTGCTGAGGAGGCTGGGGAGCTAAGGATTGATTTTTTTCCCCCTCCATTTATCAACTATTTGACATTCGAAGCCAAGGGCTTAGAACACAGGTAGTTTTGTTCTGGACATACTGTCAGGAGAGACCAGTTCCTAGAGAAAGACATTAGACTTGGTAAAGAAAAAGGGCAGCGAGAAAAAAAAAGGAAGACCCTTGACAAGGCAGATTGACATGGCGGCTGCAACATTGGGCCCAGGGATAGGAACCCTTGTGAGGATGGTGCAGGATCGGGCAGTGTTGCCTTCCACTGGGCACAGGATCGCTGTGTGTTGGCACCAACCGAGTGCACCTTACAACAGCCTATTTTGAACATAGTTTCTGTTTGAGTCAGGGGGTGGTTTTTGTTTTATTTTTCAGAAGGCAAGATGACGGGATGAACAGCAAGGCCCCTTGCCAAGAAGGAATTGATGAATTATCAGCCTAGAGGCCATGAAGCAGACAGGCTAAGGACAAGGCAGCGAACAAGAAGTAGGGGAAGTTAGCCCAAGCCTCATGGTGTCCTGTCACACCTCTAGCCTTCTGGACTCTGCATTTCTGAGAGCAGCCTAAAGCCTATAGGGATTTAGCCATGGGGAGTTCCTGGCATAACTTGGCTCAGTTTGCTTTTGCATGTGGGAAGCAGTACTTAAAATTCAAAATAGTAGCCTCTCTAACCCCTTCCTTTGTCTCCCCAATTTAGCTTTGGCATGGAGGATGAGGGAGACATGAACAGCAGGGGCCAATAATGTATTAATAATAGCAGGAGAGAATATTGCTTATAGCAACAACCACCACCGTGATAGCAGCAACTACCGTGTACTGAACCTTCGCTAGGTGCCTGATGGTGACAAGGGCTTTAGGTTTATGATCTTATACACAGCAACTTTATGATATAGCAATCATCATCATCTTGTAACCAAGGATATAGCAGATGAACAGCACAGAGCCCTGGGTTCAAATCCCAACTTTGCTTTTTAAATAGTGAGTTTTTTGGTTTACTTTATAATCGAGACGCTTCCATTTTCACAAATGTAAAAAAAAGATAACTTTTCTCCTTCTGCATGACATACTATGTCATAAAGTTCCTGGCACATTGTAAGTCTCCAGTAAATGGTCAGGATTACTATCATCAAGAAAAGAAGAACGGGGGACACCTAAATTTGATTGATCTCTCTGACACTTGCTAACTGGATTATCTTGAGAAAACCACTTCCGCCCAAACAGTTCTCTTTGCTCTGCTTGTTTCACACCAGTGATTCTCAAAAGTATGGGCTTTGGGCCAGCCAGTCCATCATCATCTGGGAACTTGTTAGAAGTGTAACTTTTTAGGTTCACTATAGGCCAGCGATTCTCAACCTGTGGGTCGCGACCCCCTTGGAGGTCAATTTACCCTTTCACAGGGGTCACCCGATTCATAACAGTAACAAAATGACAGTTATGAAGTATCAATGAAAATAATTGTATGGTTGGGGGTCACCACAGCATGCGGAACTGTATGAAAGGGTCACGGCATTAGGAAGGCTGAGAAGCACTGATATAGACAAAACTCTAGGAGTGAAACCCAGAAAGCTGTGCTTTAATAAGCCTTCCATGGGATGTGATGTGCAGTAAATTTTGAGAAACAATAGTTTACAAGATGATCTGCCTGAAATTGAACCCGTTTTGGAAGGCCCCTCACTAATGCTGATTTTCGATGATATCTTCCCTGGCAGAAAACTGTGAGAGGACATCCCAGCGGCAAGTCTAGACTCGATGGTAACAGGGAAACAAAATACAACCTCCGTGGAATGCTCACACTTTCAGTCTTTGGAAGATTCCTTATGCTGTCTTGTGCCTATCTCCTTAGCTCATCGCTCATCAAGCCTACTTATTTTCCATTTTCCTGTCTTTCTTTCTTTTTAAAAAAATAAAGTTTTATTGTATTTCCAGCGAAAGTTTACAAAGCCTATTAAGTTTTCCTTTGCCAATTTCTATACAATTTGTTCAGTGCCATTGGTTACATTTTTTTCCCATTCCAAATGAAAGCACAAAATAATTTTAAAAATTAGAACTAATTAAGTATGAGGTAAAGGCATAGCAAATAATGATGTTAAATTTTACCCTAACTATATGTGTAATAATTCACTTTCTGATATACTCTGTGGGCAGGGTTTCCCCATCCCTGGCCTTTTTGCCTTGCCTCCCTCATGTATGGCATACGTTCCTCGAGCTTGTCCTGCCTTGCAAGGCTGCCCAGGGTGGGAACGGGATGTGGTGGTTGCGCTGTCTAACCAGCGTGTCCTGTGTCTTCCAGCGACGTGTGTGTGCAGTGGTGTCCACTCTCCCGGCACTGCAGCACGGAGAAAAGCAGCTCTATTGGTAGCATGGAGAGCCTGGAGCAGCCAGGTCAGGCCACTTACGAGGGCCACCACCTGCCCATTGACCAGAACATTGACCCCAACCAGCGTGACTCGGCCTACAGCTCCTTCTCTGCCAGCTCAAATGCCTCTGACTGCGTTCTTTCCCTCAGGCCAGAGGAGCCGGCCTCTGCAGACTGCATCATGCAAGGCCTAGGGCCAACTAAGGTCCCCAGTGGTCGGCCTAATGTGGCTGAGATCTCAGGAAGTAGCCGACGCACTAATGGGAGCCACCTGATGGCCAGTTCCCAGCTGCCATCCCGCCCACAGGACAGTCACCACGCGAAATCTGGCAAAGCAGCAAGGGGCCCACCCCAACCTCCAGTGAGGCGAGATAGCCTTCAAGCCTCCAGGGCCCAGCTCCTCAATGGAGAACAGTGCAGTGCGCCCGAGCCGGCGGACTCCTTGCAACAGAAGGAGAAACTGAGCCCAGAGACCATCTTGTCCCCAGGGAACCCGAAAAGGTTTTACTGCCTCAGTGGTCAAGACCAAGTGAAGAATGAGGACCATCAGAATTGTGAGCCCAGTCAGCCTCCTGACTCCAATCAGCAGGGTTCTGAACATCTGCTGACGGAGGCCTCAACCCGAGGTGCTGGTTACCCCCAAGCCTATGACAAGGCTTCCAGCAAAGGTCCCAGCGCACTGCACAAAGCTTCAGGAGAGCGAGCTAAGGCTTCCTTTGCCGGCAATGCTCCGCACCTCACAAGGTCCTCAGAGCACCGCCATAGTGCCCCTGAGCAGCTCCTGGCATCACACCTCCAGCACGTGCACCTTGAGATTAGGGGCAGCAATGGGGTGGAGCGCTCATCAGGACACGATGGACACCGGTGGACCCTCTCCCCCCTGCATAGCAGCCGCACAGGGAAGAAAAGTTCATGTGCCCTTGTCGGGGGAACCCAGGAGAGGAAACTCAGGCTAAATGAGGATGGGCCTTCGAGTTCTGAACACCAGAGCCCAAGCAGTTCTCCTTATGGAGATACTGGTGGACACCCTCCAGAAAGAGGCTTTCTCGACCCAGAGAGCTCAGGCAGTGGGTTCACAAACCAGCAGCCCCCTGCCTCTGGCTCCCTTGTTCAACCAACCAGAGACTGTTCTTCCACCATTAAAGTAGCCAGTGGCACAAAGGCGGTTGAAGAAGTTGGCAATGAACCCAAGGAGTATGGCCAAATGGGTAGTAAGCGAAGTGGAGGGACTCGGGGTCGCTCCATCCAAAACCGGCGCAAGAGTGATCGTTTTGCTACCAATTTGCGCAATGAAATTCAGCGGAGGAAGGCCCAGCTCCAGAAAAGTAAAGGTCCTTTGTCACAGTTGTGTGACACTAAGGAGCCAGTTGAAGAGACTGAGGAGATTCCCGAAAGCCCCCCACTTCCCGACTCTAACCCATTCCTTCTATCTTCATATAAAAAACCACCTAGCCCCAGAGACAAGCACTTAAACAAGAGCATGATATTCAGGGCTAGATCTTCAGAATGCCTTAGTCAAGTCCCTGAGATCCATGAATCTAGAACAGGCCTCGAGAGGCCAGTAAGCCCTAATCAGAAGTCTAGCCAGTCTTCTTCGGGCCTGAACACTTGGTGGAAAGCTGAACCAAGCTTCTCAGACTACGAGAAAGCAAATGCTCGCCATGGCGTACGGGGAGGTCACTGGCGGTGGGCTCCAGAGCCTAACCCCCAGCCCCACGTCACTCTAGCCCTGGGTAGCCCTTCTGATGCAGGTGACAACAAGGGATTGAAGGCTTCTGCTGCCCAAGCTGGGGAAGACGCCATCCTCTTGCCCGTGGCAGACAGAAGAAAGTTCTTTGAAGACAGTAGTAAATCTTTGTCCATGTCCCATTTGCCAGGTTTAACCACTCACAGCAGTAAGAATTTCACCCAGAGAACAAAGCCTATGAACCCGACCTTCCAGTCAATGAGCTCCAGCTATAGAGACTTGAGACGCCATCCCATGGACAAAGCATATCATTCCACAGACCAGTCATATCATTCCACGTCACCCCTTGAGTTAGAAAGTCCCACTTACCCTGAATGCGTTGCCAGCAAAGGCCTGGAACAAACCATGTGTAGTAAGCCGCTGCACTGCGGCGATTATGATTACTGCGGCGCGTACTCACACTCCCCCAGGATCCATGGGGCTGTGGCCCACGACGCTTGCGTTTACTGTTCAGGGGAAATCTGTCCTGCCTTCCTAAAGAGAAATATGATACCGAACTGCTACAACTGCCGATGCCACCACCACCAGTGCGTCCGGTGTTCGGCTTGCTACCATAGTCCTCAGCATAGTGCCCTGGACGATGGCAGTTTGGCACCTGGCAACACTTGGAAACCCAGGAAGCTGGCCCTGCAGGTGAGAACTTGGTTTTTGGATGGGTGAGCATCATTATTCCCTTCATGAGGAGGAAGCTAGGAAAATCCTTTTAAAATAGAATAACTATGCTCTCCTAGAACTATAGCCCCCTGGCTTCAAAAGGTGGCATCCTAGGAACCTTGAACAAGACACGCGGTCACCAAAATTGTAGTGTTTCACAATGTTTGCCTCATAAAATGACAGAACTGTGATGACTATATAGATCTAATTATAATTATATAGACTATATAATTAATATCTATGTGACCATAAGCAAGGTATTTGATCATTCGAAATTATGTTATCTCTGAGATAAAAAATAATTTTTGCTCATAAAATGACCAGGGCTGTGAAAACAACATCTCTAAAATAATGCTGACCTGATCTATCAGTTGCGATGGTCCAATGCGGTTGTGGATATAAACAGCCAGGCAATAGTATGTGATCCAAAATAGCATTTAATTCCTTCCATCCCCTGCTTCGGAAACTATCTGGTTCTACAAAGTTTGCACTTGCTCCTCTGGTTTTGCTTTCAGAGATACGACTTTTCTCGTTTTCGAAGGTAAATCCTTCTCCCCTGCTCCGGCCAGTCTGTCAGAGACCTGGGTTTAGATTGGCTGCTGCTTCAGGGAGGACCCCACGTGTCCTTGCCATCTCACTGCCAGAGCCCATCCTCCTGGCTTTCCCAGTGCCACCTTTTGGCTGCCTCACTCAACCAGAAATCCATTCCTTAGTAACCAGCCGATATTTCTGAAGTTCTCAATATGAAACTGCTCAATATGTTTCGTTTTCTAAGGGGTTTGAGGAATGAAAGAAGCCTCACACAAGAGTACGTAGTGTTTGATTTCTTTATTTTTTTGTATATGAAAGTTTAATAATTATTAGTAAATAGAAAATTATAGAAATTAACATAGAGAAAACACTAGAGGTCGAATATAATTTCTCAGAAATAACTCTGTTAGAAACTGGCTTTATTTTCCATCCATATTCTACTTTTTTCATTTTCCTTGGGTTTTTATTGATGTTCCCTCTATTTGAATCTTCTCCTGGTTACATTACCTAAAATTTTAATAATTTAGAAAGTCATTTCAATCAATGCTACATGATTATCACAGTCTAGCATTCTTTTTTTAATCGTTTTATTGGGCGCTCATATAACTCATCACAATCCATGTATCAATCAATCAATCAATCAATCAATCAATCAATCAATCGTGTCAAGCACATTTGTACATTCATTTCCCTCATCATTCTCAAAATATTTGCTGTCCATTTAAGCCCTTGGTATCAGCTCTAAAACAACTATTTTATGGAGAAAGGGGGATCTGAACAGTGGTTACCTATGGGAAGTGACACGGAGTTTAGATGGACTAGGAAAGGGCAGGGGGGAACTTTGTGGGGTGGTAATGATTGTAAGGATATCTGGCTAACGGTTTGAGTTATACTGGTGTATACACTTGTCAAACTCAACGGATGTACACATAATAATTGGGTCTTTCACGGAAAGTACATTTTACCTTAAGATAACATAAGCAAATACTGAACTTTATTTAATTATACATATGCCACCAGACACTGTATATTGAGGCATGCTACTTACTGTTTGGGGCACAAAAAAATCTGCACCAATTTTTCAAAAGTTTAAATCTAAAACCACATGTCTTTGGATGCTACTGTGTATGGTATTGTTTTCTTAATATCATGTTATGATTCTTTGGTGATATTATATAGAAATACAATTGATTTTTGTATCGTGTGTCCTGTGACCCTGTGGAAACATTTATTAGTTTTAGTAGCTTTTTGGTAGATTTAAATCTTTTTCAAAATAGACAATCATGTCTACAAATACAATGAATTGTATTGCTTCCTTTGAGTTATATATGCTTTTGTCCAGGGCAGCCAGTATAACATTGAATAGAAGTGTAAGGATGTACATCGTTGCTTTGTTCCCAATATTTCACTTCTAGATGTGATGTTAGCTAGAGGATTTGCTTAGATGTCATTGATCAAGCTACCCCTTTTTATTCCTGGTTTGCTTTCATTTGTTTTTAAATCAAGACTGTTTCCTTTCTATATCTATTGATATGATCTATCATTATTTGTTTGTTTTTCCTCAGTCTGCTGATATTGTGGATTACATTGATTCTCTAAATTAAGAACTAGAATATCATTCCCAATCCTATTTGGTCATAATGCATTATCCTTTCTATATGTTACCAGATTTGAATTTCTAAAAGTTTGTTAAGAATTTTTACATCTTTGTTGATCAGGTGACCAGGATTCGAGGTCTATAGTTTTCTAGTGATATTTTCGTCTGGTATAAGATAAAAGTAAATTGGGCCTTCTAATATGATCGTGGAAATATAATCCTTTTCAGGAAGAGTTTGCATAGACTATGTATTATTTCGTCCTTAATTATTTGGTATATTTCATTTTAAAGTCTTCTGGGCCAGAGGTTTTCTTTGTGAGAAGGTTTTAAGTCATAAATTCAATGCCATTTATTGATGCAAGGGCTTCAGACGTTTGTGGAAAATGGAATGAAAAGATCATGGGAATTTCCTGCACATTTGGGAATCCCTCTCCTACCTATTCCCTTTGGAGGGAACTGATATTTTGCGTCTTTCAAGGAACTACCCATTCCATTTATGGAGACAAAGTCATTTGCAGCTTACTCTGAAATGCATCCAATAATTAACTTAAGATGAATCGGTGCATGGCTAGAGGGAAGAATAGGTAGACCTATGATTCAGCAAATATAAAGGTATGGCAAAAAATATTGCTGCTCGGCTTGCAGCTCATACATGCGTGCCGTTATTTCTATGTATCATTTTAAACAGGCCTCTGCAATTAGTAGAACTAGCACACTAGTTCTCTCAGCAGTAGGCCTGCCTTTGCCTCTTTAGACCTGATAGAAAATAGGTTCAGAAGCAATAGCTTCACATTTGGGTATTTTGTTTGAAAAAAGTTTATGTGATTTTATGACAATAATATTTGATGTATTTTTGTATAGATAAATGTTAATTACAGAATCTAAGTGGTGGTCCCTCAGGGGAAAATTATTTCAACGTTTCTGGATGTTTGTAAATATTCATAGTAAAATGTTGAATAAAGAAGAGAGAAAATATAACAATAATTTAAGGGCCCTGATGTTGAAAACAGACTATCTGTGTTCAAGTCCCATCTCCAGAAATTATCGTGCTTAAATTTCTTCATCTGAAACATAGGGACAATAACAAGACTTACTTCACAGGTTCATTATGAGAATTAAATGATGTGATGCATGTTAAACACTTAGAACAGTGATTGAAAGAGTAATCACCTTATTGTTTTTTAAAAGTGCATCGATGTGGGGAAGGGTGCTAACATGAAAAATGTCTGCTGAAAGCAGGAACTGCAAGTAAATATAGTAAAGGGGATTTGACGTTGAGGGCGAAGTGATGGCCGCTGACACAGAGGCCTCCGTGATTCTACAAGGCAAGACGTACAATGTGCAGCTTGTAGTAGTTAGCAGCAGCAGTGATGATGTGCCTGTGCTTATAATACCCCCGATCACATTGCACTTTGAGGAAGGGATATATTGGGTTCCTAATGCCTGTTAGAAGGAGCCCTGCAAAGAATGTACAGATGTGCTTTATACAATTGATGTATGTATATGTATGGACTGTGATAAGAGTTGTATGAGCCCCTAATAAAACATTTAAAACAGCAAAAAAAAAAAGGAGCCCTGGTGGTATAGTAGTTACATGTTGGGCTGCGATTGGGAAGGTCAGTAGTTCAAAACCACCAATCACTTCGTGGTAGAAAGATGAGCCTTTCTACTCCCATAAAGAGTTACAATCTCAGAAACTCACAGGGGCAGTTCTACCCCGTCCTATAGGGTCACTCTGAGCCAGCATCCACTTGATGGCAGTCTGTTCGGTTTTTTGAAATGCCAATTAGAGTGACTAAGCCGGGCTGCTTCGACACCAGGCTTCCAGCTATGTGAATAGCTATCTAGGAGCCACTTCATTCTCCTTTCATAACTGCCACCTGAGTCCTTCACCTCCAACCATGGCAATCACTGGCAGCATGGGTTAGGCCAGTCTGGCTCAGAGAAATAATGCAGTTGCTATGCTGACCGTCTGAATTAGGGCTGAATTCTGTTCTTTATGGCCCTTGAAAGAGGTTCGGAGGAGCTAATTGGTTCCTTCTCAGTCCTGTTAATGAGGAAAAATAAAACCAACAAAGATTTTGCAGTTCGTGACAGTTAATTTTATGTACATAATAAGATTATTTCAGCTTAGACGTCGTATGAAGGAAATTATAATAAGAACTCCATTTTACAGCTGAGGAAGCTCAGGCTCAGAGAGGTCACAAATCTAGCAAATGGCAAGCCAGGATTTGGACATAATAAAGATATATAACATTTTGAGAACCTACTGTGCACCAGGTACTGTTATAGCTTATATATATATAAATCAATTAATTTAGTCCTCAAAACAGCAAAGAAATATTTGTTATTATGGTCACCATTATATAGAGGAATTGAGATGAATAAAAGTTGAGTCGCTTGCCTTCATTACATAACTAGTGAAGGGCAGATCTAGGATTTGAATCTGTGTACTCTAGCTTCATGGAGCACTGGTTGCACAGTTTTTAAATGCCTGGCAGCCAAAAGGTTGGGAGTTTGAATCCACCAACTGCTCTACATTGCAGTCGGCTTCTGTAAATATATAGTCTTGGAAACCCCATACGACATTCTACTCTATCTTATAGAGTTGCTATGAGTCGTAATGGAGTGGATGGCAATGGGTTTAATCTAGCTCCAGAGACCACACTCCCAATTGTGCTACACTGAATCCATAAATTGATTGCCAAGCCCAGCACATCTCTCATGGGGCAGGTTTCCTTCTAGTAGCATAATGTCCATCTGGACAGGTAATTCCCCTCCCAATCCCAATGAGCAACAAGACATGGGGAAAGCTGCCTCTTTCAGTCCAAGGGTAGAGGCAATTGTTAGTAACCTAAGGGGCTCCAAAGGAGCCCTGGTGGCATAAAGGTTACAAGTTGGGTTGCTAACCACAAGTTCAGCAATTCGAAACAACCAGCTGCTCTGTCAGAGAAAGAAGAGGTTTTCTACTCCCGTAAAGAGTTACAATCTTGGAAACTCACAAGGACAGTTTTACCCTACCCTATCGGGTCTTTCTGAGTCAGAATTGACTCAATGGCTGTGAGCTTGATTTAGAAGTGGCTCTGGGTTGGGGGTGTGCAAATGATATGGGGATCTGGGAAGGCGGTCAAGAATTGGTGAAATACAATGGTTTAGCTGCTGTTTTTTACTGAGTGCTTCCATGAACTACACAGAGCAGTGACAAGACATCCTGACTCTCATTGTGGATGAACAGTAATGGTGTCTGTGAAGGCAGGAGTGTTTCACAAAGTGCAGCATCTGAAATATATGAGACTAAATATTGTCTGATGTAACAAGTGCAGGCAGAACTTCTGACCCTGTGAAATCTGGATCCAGGAAATAAGTCTGTTGTTTCCATTACCAAACTCAATGTCATTGAGTTGACTCCAACTGATAGTGACCCTACAAGACAGGGTAGAACTGGCCCCTGTAAATTTCTGAGACTGTAACTCTTTATGAGAGTAGAAAGCCTTGCCTTTCTCCTGTGGAGCTAGTGGGTTTGAATTGCTGACCTTGTGGTTAGCAGCCTAACACATAACTACTGTGCCACCAGGGCTCCTTTGCCATTACCAGTTGCAATCAAATTAATTCCAATTCATTCAAATGGCACCTTCATTTATGTCCCTCCTTATATACTTTAGAGATTAATGGCTGGGGCCTTCTGGTAGGAAATTTTAGGTCTTTCTTCTGTGGTGCCTCCAAATTTGGGGCCAGCAACTAAACATGTTAGTGGTTTGCAGCACCCAAGGACTCCAATATTTTCTACCAAAAAAACGTAGCCATCAAGTTTCTTCTAACTTAATATTGACCCCATGTGTTACTGAGTAGAACTGTGCTATAGCCCACTTCAGAATTTTCTTGACTGTAATATTTATGGAAGCAGAGCACCAGGCCTTTCTTCTTCAATGTCAATAGATGGCTTTGGAATGCCAACTTTCTAGTTTGTGTTGTTGTTAGGTGCCATCAAGTTGGTTCCAACGCATAGCAACACAATGTACAACAGAACAAAATGCTGCCCAGTCTTGTGCTATCCTCTGTAATTTTTCTATTTCAGCCCATTGAGGCCGTCATTATGTCAATCCATGTCTTCTTTACCAAGGAGACTGGTCTCTCCTGATAACCTATCCAACAGAGTCCACATAGGACTTGTGAGACCCACGTAGTTGTATCAAAAACTTCTTTCTTCTTAGATTTTAATGTGCCTTCCATTACTGAAAGAAAGCATATTTTATTAACATAAACTTCAAAGCAAAAAGGGAAAAAAAAGAAATTCCATTGTGAAATGGTTAACCAGGTACCTTAGGAAGGCCTACTGGAACAAAGGTAATAAACATTGGAGAAAAAGATAGTTTTAAAGCGGTTTAGGAAGAAGTATGCATTGCTCTTGGGCTAAGTTCTAGGCATTTGGGTAGAATGTGCTGGACAGAAAGTCAGAGATGGTTGGCATTCAGTTGGGAAGTAGACTAAGAAAGTAGGGGCATTTTTACTAATGGTGCATATGGTTCAGCTCTTAGGTCAAATTCATTGTCATTGAGTCAATTCTGACTCATACTGATGCTATAGGACAGAATCAAACTGCACTTGTGGGTTTCTGAGTTTTTGAATATTTATGGGATTAGAAAGTCTAATTTTTCTCCAGTGGAGTGGTATGTGGTTTCAAACTGCTGGTCTTATGACCATTAGCCCTACTAGTAACCGACTATTCCACCAGGGCTCCTTGGCTTGACTTAGAAATGATTGCTTGTCCAAAGCCCTGCAGGAAAAACAATACCCAGGTAGAGACTCTACTGTTGGGAATGTGGCACTCCAGTTTCCAAAAGTAAGCCCATTTCAATGTCCTCTGTCTTCAAAGAGGAGGAGGAAGAAGCATTGCATTACAGGTGAGGTGTGCTGCCATGCTCCACACCTCTCTTGGCCTGGGAAGGCGTAACAGTAGCAGCAACTTTAGACCACAAAGCCCTCTCAAGGATAGAGCTTCCAAGAAGATACTTTCTATGTTGGAAGGAGCAAGGTGAATTATCTGGTTCACCCTGCAGAGAAATAAGAAGAGTCAGAACAAACAGCAAATATATTAAACTCGTTTTTCACATTTGGGAGTATAGTGGCGAAAGAGGGTGAAAGGCAGAGTTTCTGGACCACACTATCCAAGTACTGGAGTACTTTCTTAGTCTCTGCATGCCTCTATAACAAACCAGCAGGCCTCCTGACAGAAAGACTGCCTTATGGGTATATATTTCTATAGTATATCCAGGAGATTAGAAAGGACCAGTTCCTAGTGGACTGGCTAGGAACAGACTCATGAGCACTGGCTAGGAACAGACTCATGAGCTCTTCACATTTTTCAGGCTGTCTAGATACCTGCTTCTTAGAGCTCACTAACTTATCAGAACTTTACTTTGCAGGAATTTCCTGGGGACAAATGGAAACCAATAACAGGAAACAGGAAGACCAGCCAGTCAGGGAGGTAAGTGACTATTCAGGGAATTGGGGTGAGTTAATGCCTCTGGGAGTTCTGTAGGAATTAGTAAAACCTTCTGTTTGCTTAGTTTCCTTTGAGGAAACTGGTCTGGTATCCATACCAATGGTGTGATGTCATAGATGTAATCTAGCCTGTCCCCAGACAGCTGGACTACAGACTAGATTGACCGCATTTTTAAAAACACAGTCCTTGGGCAGTATTGTGGAACATTGTACCTAATAGTTCAGAGGCTGGAGACAGTCTTGCATAGGCATAACATTATGTGGGACCAAGTGTTGACAGAAATGAGAAGACAGAAACCCGCCTGCCTTACCAGTGACCATTTGGTAGTTGAAAGGGAAAGAGCAGCAGTGGGACTGCCCAGCTACTGCTGTGCGTTTGCTCCTGAGAGAGTGTGTTACCTATTTCTTGGATGCTTCCACTTTTCTTTTTATGGGACCAATTGAGATGGTAAGGTATGTTCATTAAAATCCCAGGGGCCGATCACACTAATAATAGGCTAAAATTACCAGAGGGGCAACATATATGACTTTACGGAGTGAATATTACCCTTTCCAGCCTGTCTGGACCTTGTTTTTTGTAATACTCCATGATAGATTCTTTCATCCAATTCGTCCAAGGCCAAATTTTCATTTAATCCAAAAAAAAAAACCAAACTTAACTTCCATCAAGTTGATGCCTACTGATAGCAACCCTATAGGACAGGGTAGAACTTCTCCTGTGAGTTTAGAAGAGTAGAATTCTTTACAGAAGTCGAAATCCCCATCTGTCTCCAAATTTTACAATAGTCCCATAAATTATATTGATTCTATAACTCACACTCCAGAACTGAAGGGGGAACCACAGGAGAAGGATCTAAACTATACCTTTGGGATCTACCGTAGGGTCACCAGGAAAGGGGACAGGAATTTGAGTCTCTTGATCCCTGAAAAAAAATCCAAAGTCCTTTCTAGGTGACTACTTCATCCCCTGTGGATTGGTGGTGTCATCGGGAACGATTTTGGCTTCCCTTGCTTCCATTACCTTTCTGGTTGACAATGGGAAAGGGGATACATCTGGTACTTATTTCTCATCTTCAGTCAGTCACTAGGCAAGATCTTTTTGTATGTGTGAAAAAAAACCCCACAGAAAATATTAAAAGCCAAATCAAGAACAAAGTGTATCAGAAGTGAAATCCAATGGCAATGTTTTAACCATTCGAATTTATCACGTTAATCTACTATAGTGGTCTCTCCAATATTCCCAGATTATAACCAGGAAATGATCAAGTTGCTCCCATCCTTCAATTATGGTTACAGGGAAATCACTGGAGGCCTATTTTCTGTACATCTTGCATATATAGTATGGCTTTCTATTGTCATTGATAGCCTTCTGCATATCAGAACCTCACAATTTGTGCTCTGATACTATTCCCTCCTTTGGGTTATATAATTTACAATCCTTGGATCACAGGTGTTGGTGTGTTTCTTCCATGTGGGCTTAGTTGACATCTCACTTAGATGGCTGCTTGTTTGAAAACAAGCCTTAAGACACCAGGCACTATTCTTTCTGATAGCCGTGTACCATCAAATTTCTTCACCACACTTTGTTTATAGCAACCCATCATCTGTGTTTCCTTCACGAGGGTGAGTATCAGGCAGGGCTATGATGCAAGAACTATTGGTATCTGTTCTCACATTGGAGCTAGGATTAAGTGCAAGCCCCAAATTCATTTCTGAATCTATGTCTGGTTGTCTGATTTTAATCTGCCTCTGGTACATCTTAGAGACCCCCTTGTTAATTTATGATAGAGAATCTCAATAATCCCCCTGAAGCATTTGGACCTCCTGTGTATATTGTCATTGATTCTCCCATCATACTAATTTTAAAACACTATATATAGAGAGAGATTGAGCAAGTGTCGGCTAACGACATATCACAACACATGGATTATTTACTTGTGCAGAATATATCCTTACGTGATTGGGTGTTATTTGCCCAAACAATGGAACTTGGTGTCCAGGGAAATTTTTCAATAGTACTCACTGACTTCAGACACAAGTCTACCAGAATAATGCATATCTGTATACAAAAAGTAGGGCATTGAAGTAGTAAGTAAATGTTAGTCCACCTTCCAAAAGTATAACTGCATTCTGCTTCTTTACACACCATGTACTTTGAGTCTTAAGTCCTCAGGCTACAGGAGTGTTTGTGGTAGATCCCTGTTCACCTAATGGGGTTCCCATATCTCATCCCTCTGGTGTGGCCTTTGGAACGTGTTGTGCACCATGAAGATTCAGGGGTCAATGTCTCAGGCCCGTGGCCTGGGTCCCCAGACGATGTTCAGAAACTCAGCCTATTGTGACTCATTAGAAGCATAGTACCAGGTATCCTCGCCTGCTTAGGGTCTTTAAAAGTATTGTTAGTCATTTTCCCCTACTAGGAAGTTGGTCCTCACCCATTTTCCACCAACAGACATGTACCGGTCTTCTCCAATATGTGTGGGCTCCCTTTCCCCGCTCCTCACTTGTTTTCCCACCAGTACACCTTACTACTCTGCTAGGAATGTCTGCCAGTCCAGGCGACCTCATCATACTTTTGCTTGGCATTCATTAAATGGTCATCCTCTCCCTCCCCCTCTTTTGAAAATCTGATCCCAGATAAGGGAAGGACTCCTCTCCCAAAGTGGTGAATATACTGGTGGGGAAGGAGGAAGGTAAAAGGAAACAAATATCTAGGAAGCAAAGCTACAGATAGAGGTATAAGCATAGATGTGTATATACGTAAATATATCCTATGTACATTGTTATTTATATACATATATGTGTAAGGCAATACACTGAGGTAGTGGACAGACTTTGGGTCTCTAACCATGCCCTCCCTCAGTTCAAAACACTTTGTTCTAACAACCTGGCATTCTGTGATTCTCACCCTTCTGGTTCAATTGCTGAAGATTAAATGGGTACACAGGAAAATGTGATGAATAAAGCATATGGTTCCCGGATATCAAAAGATATAGTATCTGGGGTCTTAAAAGCTTGAAGTTAAACAAGCAGCCCTCTAGCAGGGAAGCAAAAAGCCCACATAGGAGAAGCACACCAGCCTGTATGATCATGAGCTGTCAATGGGATCAGATAACAGGCATCAGAAGACCCAAAGCAAACAAACAAACAAAACATATTGTTGAGAACAAGGGGGGTGGGAGCAGAGACTCAGAACTCACCTGTAGACAATGGGTCATACCTTCACAGAAGGGTCACAAGGAAGTGATGACTCAACCGGGGCGAAGTATAGCACTGATAAAACACACAATATTCCTCTGGTTACTGTAGGCTTCTTCACTCCCCCAAACTTGCCTTTCAGTGCAGGCTAGACCGGAGCATGTGCACAGATAGAGATAGGAGATAAGAGCTCATGACACATGGAATCCAGGAAGAGGAATGAGAGTAGCGATAGCAGGAGGGTAGGAGGAAGGTGGGGAGAGGAGGGGAGGAAGAGCGAACCAATCACAATGATGGACACATAAGCACCACCTCCATCCCACCTCCAGAGGGATGAACAAAAGAAACCATGGGGGAAAGGAGACCACAGTCAATTTAAGATATGAAAATAGTAATAATTTATAATTCAGCAAGGGATCACAAGGGTAGGGGTGGAGGTTGAGAAAAAGAGGAGTTGATGCTACGGGCTCAATAGAAAGTAAATGTTTAGAAACTAATGAGGGGAACATATACACTTGATGCAATTGATGTAGGGATTGTTATACGAGCTGTAAGAGCCTCAATAAAAAGATCTTTTTTAAAAAACAAACAAGCAACAAGGAAAGATCCACAAGGAGGATGGCACATGGTTCATGAGGACCAGCCCGGCTCTCTACCAAGCTGCCTGGCCCATCCGGCTCCCTGAAAGCTTGAGCCTGCTCCCAGCCTTGTGCTCGTCCCTGCAGCAGTGCGCTCGGATAGTGCTCGTCCCTTTGTGATTGACTAACTTCACTCAGCATCATAGTCTCCCGATCCCCTTCATGCCATGAGATGTTTCATTGTTGCTGTGTGTTTTTCCCCCCTTGGGGATACGTAGTATTCAATTGTGTGTATATACCAAAGCTGTTTTAAATCCATTCTTCTACTGATTGTGATTTGGGCTGTTTCCAACTTCTTGCTATTGTGAACTTTTTATAGATATATCATTTATTTCCACCAGCAGGCATTTTACTACCTGTCTGATAGATGAATAGTCCGAGGTCCAGAGGGCTCATGTAACTTAGCTGTGGTCACACAGCTAGTAAGTGATGGAGCCAAGATTCACACTCAGATTGTCTTCTCACTCATCTCTCAGCATCATGTCTCAGGATTCTATGACTGGTCTTAATCCTTCAATTCTGGCACTAACTTAAACTATGTCCTTAGGAAAGTAATTTCAGTTTAGCGGGACTGCCAATTTCCCATATAAACCGAGACCCTTGGGAGGAGAGATTAAATTTGGCATATAACTTTAGTCTTTTTAACTAGTATTGCACCTGACACAGAAAAGTTGATTTGCCAAATAAAGAACTGCGGTTTCCTGTACACTGAATGAATGAAACAACACTAATTTAAGCACTTTACATGGATTAATTATTAATCACCATAACCTTATGGGGTAGGCGCTATTAGCCTTTCTCTGACAGAGTGAAGAAACTGGGGTGCAGACAGATTAATTCATTTACCTAATAAGTTTACTAGGTACAGCCAGTGTAGCGTCAGTGCCTCTCCAAAATAGTCCTCTGACTGATAAGTCAGTAAAGTACAAGCACTTAATTCAATACCTATTGTGAGTATAGCCTTTTGGGTGGTGACGTAGATAGTCAAGTCCCTGCCCACAACTTGAGTAAAAATTAACCATTACAAACTTAAGTAGTAGTAATGATAAATGATCACTTGTTATGTGAGCTGAACTACACATGTTATATTAGACTGTATCTTCACAACTCTTGTGTTAGGGGAAACTCTGTTGGTGTTATGTAGTGACCCTATTTACAAGCCCAAATACTACCAGGACCTAGGTCATCCTCACAATCATTGGTATGTTTGAGTTCATTGTCGCAACCACTGTGTCAATTCATTTTCTTGGGTTCCTTCTTCTTCACTGACCCTATACTTTACCTGATGCCCGTTCCCAGGTACTTATCCATCCTAATAGTACCCAAAGTATGTCAGATGCATGTTTACCATCCTTACTTCCAAGAGCATTCGGGCTGTACTTTCACTAACACCATCATTTAAAAACATAATTTTTTTTTCTGCAGTCTTCCATATTCATTACCCAGCTTTCCCGTGTATAGAAGCTGATTGAAAACTACAGCTCGGGTCAGGTGCACCTTAGTTCTCAAAGTGACATTTTTGTTTCTTACATCTTTAAAGGGGTCTTTGCTGCTTTCATGGGCACTGACTGTGGATCCAAGTACAATGAGATCCTTGAAAATTTAAATATAGTTTCCGTCTCTCATGATGTTGCTTATTTGTTCATTTGTCAGGACTTATATTTTCTTTTTGTTGAGGTGTTATCCATTCTGAAGGCTGTAGCCTTTTCATCATCTGCATATCGCAGGTTGCTAATCAGTCCATTCAATCCTGATGCCATGTTCTTCTTCATATACTTTGTCTTTTCAGATTATTTTCACACAATACAAATTGGATATGTATGGTAAATATACACTCCTGACAGGTACCTTTCCTGGTTTTAAATCATGTCATATCCTGTTGTTCTGTTTTAACTACTGCCTCTTGACTTATGTACAAGTTTGTCATGAGCACAATTAAGTGTTCTAGAATTCCTATTTTTCAATATTATACATGATTTGGTATGACTCACAAAATAAAATAAAAAGACAGGTAAACATTTTTCAATAAAACACAGGTAAACAGCTTCCTGACATTTTTTGCTTTCAGCCAAGACTTGACACTGGCAGTGATATCCTCCACTCCACTCACTTTTCTGAATCATGTCTGGACTTCTAGCAGTCCCCTTTTAATGTGCTATTGTGACCACCATTCAATTGCCTTAAGCAAAATTTTATTTGTTTGTCATTTATATTAATGCTATCTTGCAATAATTTCTGCAAACTCGTGGGCCACCACTCTTGGAAATGGGCATTTTTAGTTGTTTTTCCAAGTAGCTGTCTTAAAAAATTCTTGGAATATATGCGTAAGCATTTCCTGTGTTGTATCTGTTTGTTAATAAAGCGGAACAGATTTTGTTTTGCCAATGCCTTGTGCCTTGGGTGTTTTTTATTTTTTTTTTGCTAATGCTGTCACTGCATTCTTCATTCAGTAACAACTGCTTTGATCATACGCTATCTCTTAAAATGATTGAAGATTGACCAATTGTTTTTAAAATATATTTTCTAACTTAAAATTTTTGTGTATGGCTTGGGTGAACTTTTACTGCGAAAATTAGTTATGTGGACATTTTGTGTTGTTTCATTTAATTTTAAAATTACTATTTGGGTGAAAATAAATACAACAAATTGATTTTCCATCCACAATTCACAAATGTTCTGTTTTGTAACGGTGATTGTAATTTCCACACTCTTCCCAATTTTTCACTGTATTTACCCTTCAACCTTTTTTGTGCCCCATCTAGTCTTCTGAACTTTATCCTTTTGTCATTGCCAAAATATTATTTCCAACATGTTGTTATTATTGTTAGGTGCCATTGGATAGTTTCTGACTTCTACGACCCAATGTACAATGGAAAGAAACACTGCCAGGTGCAGCACCGTCTTCCCAATTGGCACTGTGCTTGAGCCCACTGTTGCGGCCACAGGGTCAATCCAGTTCGTCAAGGATCTTCCTCTTTTTCACTGCCCCCCTACCAAGCACCGTGTCCTTTCCCAGGGATTAGTCTCTCCTAATAACATGCCTAAAGTATGTGAGTCTCACCATCCTTTTTCTAAGGAGCATGCTGGCTGTAGTTCATTTAAGACATATTTGTTTGTTATTTCCAATCGTCTTTGCCAGCATCATAATTCAAATGCATTGAGTCTTCTTCAGACTTCCTTATTCATTGTCCAACTTACACATACATATAAGGCATTGAAAGTGCCATGGCTTGAATTACTTCTCTTTACTCTATTGGTGAAGTTTTTCGATGCACATAAATGTTTGATTTTTAGAAGGTCCCCGACATTTAGTTTCAGAAGAAAGGCGTGGCTTTCGACTTCCATGAAGAGTTAAAGCCTCCGAAACCCACAGGGGCAATTCCATTCTAGCTTATAGGGTCACTATGAGTCGGAATTAACTCAGTGATTGTGGGTTTGAGACGCTTAGTTTGCCTTCTACAGTGTGCCCATTTGTAGTTATGTTTAGTGGTGTATTATAGTCATGCTTGCCCCTATTGTTTTTTTGATGTTCTTCATAGTTTTAGGGTATGACATATAGGCCTTTGAGCCATCTCGAGTTACTTTTTATATACGGCGAGAAATATGGATCCGATTTTAATTTTCTGCAAATGAATATTCATACATGCCAGCACCACTTGTTAATGGGACTATCTCTTTAGCTTTTACTGGGTTAATGCATTATACTTATGGGTTATCATTTATTTTATATTGATATATATGTCTGACTTTATACTAATATGAGGCTGGTTTGAATGCTGTGACTATCTAATGAAACCCAAACTCACTACCATTGGGTCAATTCCCACTCACGGAGGTCCTGTACGTCAGTGTGGGACTACTGCCCCTGTGGATTTCTGAGACTGTAATTCTGCTGGAGTAGAAAGCTTAATCCATCTCCCGAAGAGTCATTGGTGTTTTTGAACAGAGACCTTGCAATTTGCAGCCCAGGAATCAAATACCACGTGAGGCCTGCAATTTTGCTCTTCTGTAGTAGTGCTTTGCTTAATCTGGGTCTCTATATTCTTTCCTTCTAAAGATGGTGATATGACTTTTCATGTACTTAAAGAATGAAGATGGATCAGGGTTGCACTTACTTCTGCAGATTGCTTTGGGTAGAATTGACATTTTCACAATGTTGAGTCTTCCTATTCATGAATATGGTATAATTCTGCCATTTATTTAAGTCAATTTTGATTTCTTTTAGTAGTGTATTATCGTTTTCTTCGTGTAGGTCATTTTTGTTTCTGCTAAGATTTATTCCTATGTACTTCATCTCTTGCATGATTATTTTAAATGATATTGATTTTTCTGGTGTGTATGGAAACAGAATTTGCAAATACAGTTTTACTTCTGTGCCAATTTGGGTGTCTTTTATTTGCCTTTTTTGCCTTATACTCTGGCTAAGATATCCAGTACAATATTGAATACAAATAGTGATAAATGACATCTTGTCTCATTTATATTTTTAGGGGAAATGTTTTCTAGATTTTCTGCATTGAAAAAAAAAGTTGGTGATATTTTTTGCATCATTTCCCTTAATTATGTTGAGGAATTTATTTTCGGTTCTTATTTTATTGAGTGTTTTTATCAGGCATGGGTGTTGGATTTTGTCAAATGTCTTTTCTGCATTGGTGAATATGCTCATTTATTTCTTTTTCCTTGTTTTATTTGGGTTATTGGATTATCTCGATTGTTTTTAAAATATTGAGGCATCTTTGCCTACCTGGTATAAATCCCACTTGGTCATGATGGTTTTTAGATATGTTTTTGGAATCTATTGGCTTGAATTTTGTTGAGAATATTTGCATCTATGTTCATAAGGTCTTTAGTCTATAAATTTAATTTTTATGATCTCTTTGCCAGGTTTGGGAATTAAAGTTATATAATTTCATAGACTAAGTTTAGGAATATTCTATCCTCTTCTGTATTCTGGGATACTTTGGGTAGAATTGGCATCAGCTTCCCCCTGAGTTTTGGTGAAATTTCTCCAGTGAATTCCTCTGGATCAGAAAAAATCAGTTGTTGGGATCTTTTTTTTTTAATGACTTTTAAAAAATCATTTTATTGGGGGCTCATACAATGCTTATCAAAATCCATACATACATCCATTGTGTCAAGCATATTTGTAAATGTGTTGGCATCATCATTCTAAAAGCATTTGCTTTCTACTTGAGCCCTTGATATCAACTCCTCATTTTTCCCTCCCTCCCCATACCCTCCCCCCTCATGAAGCCTTGATAATTGATAAATTATTACTTTGTCATATTTTACACTGTCCGACTTCTCCCTTCACCCCCTTTTCTGTTATCCACCCCCAGAGAGGAGGTTATATTAGATCCTTGTAGTCGGTTTTCCCTTTCTGCCACACCTTCGCTCCACCCTCCTGGTATCGCCAATCTCACCACTGGTAGGTACTGAGGTGTTCATCTGTCCTGGATTCCCTGTGTTTCCAGTTGGTATCTGTACCAGTGTACATCCTCTGGTCTAGCCGGATTCGTAAGGTAGAATTGGGATAATGATAGGTGGGGAGGAGGAAGGATTTAAAAACCAGAGGAAAGTTTTATGTTTCATCACTGGACCCTGACTGGCTCATCTCCTCCCCATGATCCCTCTGTAAGGGGATGTCCAGTTGCCCACAGATGGGCTTTGAGTCCCTAATCTGCGCTCTCCCTCATTCACAATGATATGATTTTTTTTGTCCCTTGATTCCTGTTACCTGATCCCTTTGACACCACATGATCACACAGCCTGGTGTGTTTCTTCCATGTGGGGTTTGTTGCTTCTGAGCTAGATGGCCGCTTGTTTACCTTCAAGCCTTTAAGGCCCTAGATGCAATATCGTTTGACAGCTGGGCACCATCAGCTTTCTTCATCACATTTGTTTATGCACCCATTTGTCTTCAGCGATCGTGTTGGGAAGGTGAGCATCATGGAATGCCAGTTTAATAGAACAACGTGTTCTTGCATTGATGGAGTACTTGAATAGAGACCCAATGTCCATCTGCTACCTTAATACTAAACCTATAAATATATGCACATAGATTTATTTCCCCATCGTCATAAATAAGTATATTTACATATGTACATACCTGTATTTAGACCTCTATATATACCCTTTACCTCCTAGCTCTTTCCTCTATTTCCTTTCACTTTCCTCTTGTCCTACTATCATGCTCAGCCTTCATTTGGGTTTTAGTATTTCCTTTTGGTTACATTACCCTTGCTCAAGCCCGACCAGGCCTCTTACATCTTCCTCCACACCGTTTTTGGATCACTTTTTGTTCCCTTGTCCCTGACTTTGTTAACATCACTTCCTTCCCTCGACCTCTCCCTCGCCTATGTTCTCCCGAACCATCCCATCGGTCTGTTGTTTTCTCCTCTAGATTGTTTATCCAGGTATGCTCCCTTCTCGATTTGCTCTGTTTTGGGTGGTTCAGACTGCACTGCTTCTCCACCAAGGACACCAGAAATGTCCTCTGTCGCAGTCTGCTCCAGTAAGGGGACAGCATGACACATACCTTTGTCCTTTGTCCAGTCCCTACTGTGTCCCATTAGCTCCCTGCAGGGAAGTCCTCCTCCAAGCCTGGTGTGCCAGCGTGGGGTCCAGTTAGCTCTCTTTCTCTTCTCCCTCCTGGTCTGCCTCCATGTGGGTGTGGCATGCTGACCCCTTCCCTCAACCTGTAGATTCAGTTCTGCTCTCTGCCACACCCTCTTCCAGGGAGAGGGTCAGTTTGGCTCTGTTTGGGGCCAGCTCTTCCTTTGTCATGGCTATATTCAAATTTTCAACATCAGTTATGTTAATTTAAGAATATAGTCTGTTTCAAGAAATTAATTAATTATTGATTTTAAAATATGTTGAAGTACAATTCACCAGAGTATTCTGTTATTATCCTTTCATCTCTTGTAAAATCATTTCTTTTGTTTCTTTCTTCTATTTGCCAGTTGCATGTCAATTCTAATAATCTTTTCAAAGAACCAGCCCTTTTCATTGTTTTTATTGTTGACTCTTTTTATTGTTTTTCTGTTTTCTATTTCACTCATTTCTGCTCGAATCTTCATTAATTTCTCCTTTGATGACTTTTGACCTCTCTCTCTCTCTTTTTAAGAGGTGCAAAGCCACTCCTTTTCTAATTGTTCCAGTTGTGTTCAGGTTTTCCTTAATTTTTTATGTATTTATTTATTTTTATTTCTTATCTATTTAGTATTTATTCCTTTGAGCATTTTTGTTTTGTTTCAAATATTTTGGTATATTTGTGTTTTTATCAAGAAATTTATATGACTTTATTTTCTATTTCTTCTATTGATCAACAGCTTTTAAGCAAGACTATATTCAGATTCCATGTAGTTGATTTTTCCTTGTTGTTCCTGTTCATGGTGTATAATTCTATAGCTTTGTGATTTCAGAACATACTTTGTAGTATTTCAACTGTTTAACATTTATTGAGGCTTGCTTTGTTGCCTAATATATTGCCTATTCTATGGTCATTGGAAAAGAATGTATAGTGTGCTACTGTTGGCTGGAGTGTTAGGTATATGTCAATTAGGTCTAGTTGGTTGATTTTGTTATTTAATTCTTTTGTGTCTTTGTTGAGTTTCTTTATAGTTGTTCTGTCCGTCATCAAAAGTGGTTTATTCAAATATCCTGGTATATTATGGATTTGTCTTTTTCTGTATTAACTTATGCTAGAGTTTGACATATGTATTTTGAGATTCTTCCATTTGGTACTTAAATATTTATTATGGCTATGCTTTCTTGGATTAACCCTTTATTCATTACATAATGACTTTCTTTTTCCCTTCTGCTGGTTTTTGGTCTTATGTTCTATTTAATAAGAAAGTAATATTGCCACTCCTGCTCTGTTTTGGCTTCCCATCTGATTAATATGTTGTAGGGGTTTTTGCCCTTAGATATTTTTTTGCTTATTTTAGTATTAATGTCTACATTGTATCTCTTGTAGACAGTGTATGAGGGGTTGTGTTTTCTGATCTATACTGCTATCTCTGTCTCTTGTGGCATTTAATCCATTTACACTCAGCATTTTTATTGATAGTTATGTTTTTACTGCTCTCATGTTGCTGGTGTGTGTGTGTATGTGTGTGATGTTTATCATTGCTTTGTTCTGTATATTTTTCTATGCTGAATATACTTTGCTTACTAATTTCATTATTGTTTAGTTTCTACTGAGACCTTATTATTAAAGGACTTCAGTAAGTATGTGGAAAATTCCATTTATCAATGAAACTCTTAAAGCTCCCTCATATTTTCTTCTTTTTCATTTATTATTTTTCTTTGTTTGTTTGAAACTAGCTTGTGTGTGACAAAAGAATTTAAGTCCATTTCAATTTTATCTTACTTCCTTTTATAACTACTCAAGCCAAAATTTAGGGGTGACAGGTAAGGGATATGGAGTTTTTAAGACTGTGACATTTCTCTCTTTTTTTCCATTTTAATTTTATTAATTTCCCTTTTATTTGTGTGATAAAACACATATGAAGAAAAACATGTTATATGTAGTTGCACAGCCTATTTCATCAACACAGTTACAGTATCCCTGTAGCCCCTGTGTATGTAGTCCTTTCCCCTATTCCTCCTTTACCTCCTCCTTTCTCTTTTCCCACATACCCTTCCTGTCTCTTCCCTCTCTCCCTGTTTCCATGTTCCCAGTCCTGACCTCATCATAATCTTTGGTCTTTTTCTTTGGTGTAAAACCCATTTATTTTCCTTTATAATAATAGTGTCATGAAATATTTATTTTGTGACATTGGGTAGCTTTGCTGAGCATGATGCCCTCCAACTTTGTCCATGTCATGGGGTGTTTCACAGACTCATCATTGTTTTTCAAGGATGCACAATATTCAAGAGATTGTTTATCCATACCTCCATAAGTGGGTTATCTTATTGTTTCCATCTTTTTGCTAGACATCCATCTATTATGGAAATGACTGTAATAAATATGGATGTGTATCTATCTATTCATGTTTTGTTTTTTATTTCTGTAGGATATATACCAAGTAGAGAGATCATGGGATTATAAAGTATTTTTATTTACACTTCTTTTAGGGAGCACCATAGTGTTTTTCATAGTGTTGTACAATTATGTAATCCCACCAACAATGTATGAGCATTCCAATCCCTCTACATCTTCTCCAGAATTTATTTGCCAATAGTGTCGGTGTGAAGTAATGTCTCATTATTGTCTTAATTTGTATTTCTCTTATGCCTAATGAACACAAGTACTTCTTCGTATGATTAATGGCCACCTGGATGTTATCATTAGTAAGTTGTTTATTCATGTCTTGTTCTAATTTTTGTACTTGGTAGTTTGAATTTTTTTGTATTAAGGTGTAGTTTCATACAGATTTTTAAAATAAACCCTTTTTCTGATATAGCATTGCCAACTATTATCTCCAATTTATGGGTTTTCTTTTTACCCTTTGATGAAGTCTTTTGATGTACATAAATGTCACATTTTTAGAAGGTGCTAGTCGTCTATTTTGTCTTCTGTGATTTGGGAGTTTTACATTATGTTTTGGAATTGTATGTATGCCTTGTATTAAGACCCTAAAGTTTGTCCCTATTTTCTGTTGATAATCCTTAAGAAATTCTAGGGTTTGGGTTTAGGCCTTTAATTATTATTTGGGGTTTTTTTTTTACATGCTATGAAGTAAGAGCCATTTTCTAGCACCATCTATTGAAAAGGGTGTCTCTTCCCCACTTAATATGTGTTAGTCCTTTATAAGAAACCAGATGTCCGTAGGTGCTAGTTTAATATTGATGCGTTCTCTGTTCTATTCCATGGATATGCCTACCTAGTGTCGAAAGCATATCAAGCAGTTTTGATTACAGTGGCTCTATGATAGGTTTTGAAATCAGGGAGTGGATGGCCTTTTACTTTGCTTTTTTGTTTTGTTTTTAATCATGTTTTTATTCTGGGTTTATCTTCTTTCCATATAAATTGGTGACTAGATTTCCCATTTCTTTGAAGAATTGTGCTGGGATGTAGATTGGAATTGCATTGAGTTTTAGGAGAGCTTTTGGTAGTATTTATCTATCCTGCATTTCATATACAGAAAATCAAAACAAAATCAGGAAGCAAACAAACCAACAATGACAAAACAAAACAGAAAAACCTCAATAGAAAAGAGAGCAAAATATATTTAAAATGGAAACAACTTTAAGATGGATCAAAAAGGGAGCTCAAATGATGAAGTATTATATTTTAATCAAACTACTTCTGACATAATAGACTTTAAAGTATTCTGTGGCTGATGGTGAGGTTGTTTACATCCCTTGACTCTGGTCAGAGGGAATTCACTGGAGGTTTAATCCATGTAATGACTCTACAAATGGATTTTGGGATTTCACTGTCATCCATAACCTTCTGCAAACTGGACGTTCAGAATTTAAGCTCTGATACTATTTCTTCCTTCTGGTTTGGATTTTATTATTTACAAGTCTGCCATCACACAGGCTTATGTGCTGCTTCAACGTGTACTTGGTTGATGCCTCACTTAGATGGCTGCTTGTTTTAAGAGAAACCTTTAAGGCACCAGATGCTATTCTCTGTGATAGCCAGTCACCATCTGGTTTCTTCACACACTTTTCTATAGCATTCATATCTCCAGTGACCCCTTTATGAGGGCAATTATCAAGTATGTCATAAGAACTAATTGCTCTTAGTGGAGGGCTAGAATTAAGTACAAGCCCCAAATCCCATTCATATGCCTATGATTTATACATATCTCTGGTTCACTTTAGAGACATTATTATCATAGTGTGACAGAGAACTTAATAAATCTCTGGGGCCTAAGGTAATTATCTTGGTAGTGTAATTAATTTAACAAATGGCATAGGATTTTAAACACTGTTGAGAAAAGTACAGGTTAACTTTTCATACCCCAATACATGAATTGTTAACTGTACAAATTAAACTTATAAGTGATTTGACACTATACTAACAATGGAGGTTTAGTTATAGGGAAAAACTTTCAAAAACATCCAGTCACAAAGGTAGAATCATGCCTAACAGACCATGCCTACCTTCCTTATATCATACGAAATAAAGGCAAGCATTAAAAGAGTAAATATATCATAGTCCATTCATTAGATGCCCTCAAAGCAAGCTATCTGAACCAAAGTCCAAAGACCACCAACTCCATAACCTTGTGATACTAGAGCATTTCAGCCTTAAGTTCAAGGGAATATGTCAGTTCCCTAAATTTGCTGCATATGAATAAGAGGTGGGGTTTTCACATGGAACTTCTGGTGTGGCCTATGAAGGATGTTGTGTGCCTTGCAAGTCTCAGTAGTCTATATTAAATGACCTGGGTCACCAAGGACTGGCTAGAACCCAGGTCAACAATGTCCAATTAGGAAAATAGTACAGGACATATTCTCCCCTTGGGTTCTTAAGTATGTTAAGCATTTTTTTTCCTGATGGCAGGTTGCTTCACCAGATTTCCCTACCAACAGAATTGTAACCACCTTCTCCAAGATATACATGCCCCCTTCTCAATGTTTTCAACTGAATTTCCAGTAAGATTTTCTTATTATTCTTGTAGGAGTGTCTGTTGATATAGGGTGATCTTAGATCAATATTGTACAGCAGCAACTGAATGTTCCTCCTCTCCCCCCATTTTGAGAAACTGGCCTCAGCTAAGGTGAGTTCTCCTCTCTCGATATGTTTACTAAGATGTACATATAAAGGGGATGATGCATGACTTATGAGCACTAGACAGGCTGTCTTCCTCATTGCTTAGGAGATCATGTTAGAAGATTACATGACCTGAGAACAGAAGCCTACCTTGGTCTTGGTGTTTATCCTTATAGTAATGTACTCAACAATATTTGTCCTTTTGTGATTGGCTAATTTCACTCAGCACAATATTTTCCAGATCCTATCATTCCATGAGGTGTTCCGGGTTTCATAGCTGTTTTTAAGAGATGTATAATATTCCATTGTGTGTATGTACGAGAGGTTTTTTTTTACACGTTCTTCTGATAAACATTTGGACTGTTTCCAGCTTCTTGCTATTATGAACTGTGCTATGATGAACATGGGAGACCATGTTCTGTCTCTTCTTTGGGTGTATATGCCCAGCAAGGTATTGCTGGGTCATATGATATTTCTATTCCCAGTTGTTTTAGGTAGCGCCATATCACTTTCCACAAGGGGTATGCATGTTTTCAAGCCTAATAACAGTATGTAGGAGTCTGCATCTCTGCACACTCCCAGATTTTGGAATTGTTCTCTGATTTTGGAATTGGGCTATCATTGTGAATATAAGGTAATATCTCATGTTGTTTCGATTTGCATCTCCTGGATGGCTGGTGATTGTGAGCATTTCCACATATGTTGATTAGACATCCAAATGTCAGTCCCTGTGAATTACCTATTCATGTCTTTGTCTGCCTTTTAACTGGATAATTTGTTTTTTTTATTTTTGAAATGTTGTTGGATTCTTTAAATTTTAGTAACTAGTCCTTTGTATGTTGTGTCATTGCTAAAGATTTTTATCCCAATCTGTGAACTCTCGTCTTATTCATTTGATGAAGTCTTTTGATGTGCACAGTGCTTCATTTCTAATAGGCAAACGTCATCTATTTTGTCTTTCACTGTGTATGCTTCCTCTATTATATTTGGTAGTCTGTGTGTGTCCCGCAATAGGGTCTTTCCCATGTTCTCACTGATAATTTGTAAAACTCTGGGATTTATATTTACATCTCTAATCCATAGGGTAAGCTATGAGTCCTTTTTCATTTTCCTGCAGATGGAAATTATAATTACTAACCTCATATGGGAAAAAAGAGGAGGCCCAGAACAAGCAATGAATTTCTCAAAAAGAAGAGCAAAGAACCTTACACTATCCCACCTACTACACAACCGCAGGAGTCAAAGAGCCTGATACGGGTACAATGACCAATGGAAACGAATATAAACCCCAGAAATACAAGCATCAACCTACAGGCAACAGATTTTTTTTACAAACAATCAATAAACATTCCATCGGAAAGGGACACCCTCTTTAACAAATACATATTCTTAAGCCACTCTCTTCCTACAAGAAATTGGTAACTCCGGGTAGCTGCCCACTTGGTTATCTCTCCACACTATTATTTAAGTATGTACAAAAGATAAAAATTTATTTTCATATTAGCAGGAGGAAAATATTGCTGAATAGACCTCCTAAGGGGAGAACTAAATAAGTTTAAAATAAATAAAAGCCATGATAATTTATTATTATTACTATTATCATCTCTTTTGGTTTGCTGTGTTTATGCTTGCCTCCTGTGATCCTTTATATTTTTATACTCTGAACGTAAATTTATAAGATTTTTAAATAAACAAACATATTTTATTATTTAAAAAATCAAATTATACAGATATTTAGTATAAAAGGCAAGACAAATTTATAATTTTTAAGATGTTTTCAGATACATAGCCACACTTAATCCTAGCACCAAGCCTGTAAGATTAAATCCTATCTTACCCATTTCATTATATTTTATTTTAAAATCATTTTATTAGGGGCTCTTACAACTCTTATAACAATCCATACATACATCCATTGTGTCAAGTATATGTGTACATATGTTGCCCTCATCATTTTGAAAACATTTTCTTTCTACTTGAGCTCTTGGTATCAGCTACTAATTGTTTTACTCCCTCCCTCCCTCACCCTCCTTCCTAATTAACCCTTGACAATTTATAAATTATTATTTTTATCGTGTCTTACACAGATCACTGTCTCCTTTCACCCACTTTTCATTGTTCATCTCTTTAGAAGGGTGTTATACATCGATCATTGTGATCTGTTTCCCCTTTCTCCCACCACCTTTCCCCTACCCTCCTGGTATCGCTACTCTCAGTATTGGTCTTGAGGGAGTTATTGGTCCTGGGTCCCTGTGTTGCGAGCTCTTATCTGTACCAGTGTACATGCTCTGGTCTAGCTGGATTTGTGAGGTAGCATTGGAGTCATGATAGTGGTGAGGGAGGAAGCATTAAAGAACTAGAAGAAAGTTGTATGTTTCATCGACGCTATACTGCACCTTGGCTGGCTTATCCATCCCTTGTGGCCCTTCTCTGGGTCTCCACTCCACCATTCCCCTCGTTCACATTGATATGATTGTTTGTTCTAGGTCTCGGATGCCTGATACTTGATCCCATCAACACCTAATGATCACAGAGGCTTGTATGCTTCTTCCATGTGGGCTTGTTGCTTCTCAGCTAGATGGCCGCTTGTTTGTTTTCAAGGCTTTAAGACCCCAGATGTTACATCTTTTGATAGCCGGACACCATCAGCTTTCTTTACCACATTTGTTTATGCACCCATTTTGCCTTCAGCAATCTTATCAGGAAGATGAGCATCACAGAATGCCAGGTTATTAGAACAGAGTGTTCTTGCATAAGGGAGTACTGGAGTACAGGCCTAATGTCCATCTGCCACCTTAATACTTAATATATAAATATATGTAGATAGATCTATTTCCCTTTCGTTATAAATATATTTACATATGTACATGCCTGTATTTAGAGCTCAATAAATGTCTTTTGCCTCCTAATTTTTTCCCTCTATTTCCTTTTACTTTTTTCTTGTCCCACTATCATGTTCGACCTTCATTCGACTGCAAATTTACCTTTGAAACACACCCTAAGAAAATAACTGTAAAAGGGAAAATTTTTATTTAAAAATGTTCATATTAATGCTGTTTGTAATTAGGGGAAAGATTTAACAATTTAGTAGATATACAAACATTTTATCTTTCATATAAAATGTGTATCTTTAATAATATGAACTAAAAATAAACTAAATTCTTAACCAGATGATATTAGTCTTACACATAAAAAATTCAAGAAGAAAGAATTTTGTAGAATGTTAATATCTGTAGTTGAATGCACACAGTGTATTTGGGGTATGTTCCAAATTGCTTATAATAAAAAAGAAAGTCTGAAGAAGAGGTATCCCACTTTGGTTTTATTTAAGCTCTGAAAATTACAGAACAAGAGCTTATGGAAAATCCTGTACTTCAGATTAACAGTATTATTTACCAGTAATACTCACTGTTAGCTAGAATTTATTTTGCTAGAATTCCCCATCAATTATCACTTCTTTGACATTCTGTGCCATGAAAATGTTGACATCTCTGAGATCTTTGAAAGTCTCCAAATTTGTCACGACTATATAAACCCTCCCCCCGACTAATAAACAGTCTATTTTCTGATTCACACCCATTAACTTCCTAGAAGTTTCATTTTGTCTTCACAAGAAACTAGTTTGCATATTTTTTATTTCAGTGTCTTATTCTCAAAGAAACACATTTTCCCTCTTCATGGTTACTGTATATGCACATTTTTACATAAAAACTGTACCAAGCCCCATTGAAATGTGAGTGCTTAGTAACTGATTATCCTTTCTCCTTTGCCCTATAAACCTGCAATTCAAATTCTTAACATATACAAATAACCTATTCCTGCTTTTCATTTCTCTTTAGCATCACTCTCAAAGACTCAAAACCTCTATGTTTAAATATATGTATGACAGAGGACTACAGCTTCTCCTTACTTATCAACTATCTCATTATCTGATACTTTCCTTTATGACAATGACCAAAAAAGTCTACTATTCAGCCATTTTGCACATTAATGATATATGCCTGGCAATAGAAAATGCTGGAGTGTGAGGTAAAGGTAACACTGTCTGTGATGGTTAATTTTCTGTGTCAATTTAGCTTGGCCATGATTCTCAGTGTTTGGCAGTTATGTAATCATGTGATTCGACAGTTGTGAAATGATGTAGTCATCCTCCATTTTTGCATAGCACCGATTTTAAGATGATGATGTGGCTTTTGGAATTAAACATGCCAGTACATGAGGAGAAAATTTATGCTATAATAATTATCAATAATAATTTAGCACCTGGAATGCCTTCCAAGCCATCCAAGATAGACTCTTATTCTTTACTACTTTAGTCTTAAGTCTGTTTCATTGTGGGATTTTTTTTACTCTACACCCAATTTAAGAATTATCTTAATTATTATAACCAATGTATACTCCTCAGCAAATTCAATTTGGCCCGTGTCTTCTTTTTTAATTGAAAAATCATTTTATTGGAGGCTCTTACAGCTCTTATAAAAATCCATCAATTGTAAAAAAAAAATTTTAAAAAAATCCATCAATTGTATCAAACATATTTGTATATGTTGCCATTATAATTTTCTAAACATTTATTTTCTATTTGAGTCCTTGGTATCAGCACCCCTTTTCCCCTCCTTCTCCCTCCCCACCCTCACGACCTCTTGATGAATTATAAATTATTATTTTCATATCTTACACCAGCCACTATCTCCCTTCCCCCATGATTTCTGTTGTTCTTCTCTGGGGTGGGGAGGGACATGTGGTTATATGCTGATCATTGTGATCAGTTCTTCCTTCCTCCCCTCCTCTCTCCACCTTCCCCCTACCAGATTCCATGTGTCCTGAGCTCTTATCTCTTATCTGTACCTGTGTACACACTCTGATCTAGCCAGAACTGAAAGGCAGGACTGGGATCATGGTAGTGGGGGGTGAGAAAGCCTCAAGGAACCAGAGGAATATTGTGTGTTTCATCACTGCTATACTGCACCCTGGTTGACTGATCACTTTCTTGTGACCCTTCTGTGAAGGGATGTCCCATTTTCTACAGATGGGTTTTGAGTCTCTGCTCTGACCCCTTCTTTCTCAACAATGTGGGGTTTGTTTGTTTGTTTGTTTGTTTGGTGTCTTGTGATTTGTGCTACCTGATTCCGTTGACACCTCATGATTGAACAGGCTGGTGTGCTTCTTCCATGTGGGCTTGTTGCTTTTCTTCTAGATGGCCACTTGTTTACCTTCAAACCTTTAAGACCCCAAACATTATAGCTTTTGATAGCCGGGCACCAATTGCTTTCTTCACCACATTTGCTTATGTACCTATTTAGTCTTCCGTGATTGTGCCAGGAGGGTGGTGAGCATCACACAATGCCAGGTTGTTAGAACAAAATATTCTTGCATTGAGGCAGGGCTTGAACAGAGGCCCAAAGTCTGTCTACTACCTCAGTGTCTTGCCATATAAATATATATATATACCTATGCAAATACCTCTATTTTTATGAATTAATAAATTTATATATGTACATACCTATATTTATACCTCTATCCATATCTTCGCTTCTAAGATCTTTCCTCTGTTTCCTTTAACCTTCCTCTTTCCCCACCATCACATTTACCCTTCTTCTACCACTTAGTAATTCCTCTTAGCTAGATTGCTTTTGCTCCAACACCCCCAGGATCCCTATGTCCTCTTCATTGTTGATTTTAATTCCCTGGTTGTTCCCTCATCTATGGTGTCATTTGCTAACTGCTCCTTTTTCCCACCTCCTACTCCCCACAAGTCCCTCTGGAAACTTTGGTCTTCTTGTATTCTCCTCAAGCTTGTTTCCCCTGCCTGTCTTATATAGGTAGGCAAAACCAACAATAGTGGAGGCAAAACAAAAGATAGAATAAAAAGAGAAAGAAGAAAAAAGATAATAATAACTAGGGGGGGAAAGCATACATAATTACAGGTCTGCCTGCTAACTTTTATAAAGGACTATCTCCCCACTGTTCCTGGGGGAATTCCACGAACTGCTGCTCCTAGCCTGAAGTCTATTTTGGGCGCTCTTCCAGGACTTTGTGGCTTGTTTTTACTCCCATTATTGATCTGTTATGTTCCCTTCTTTGTTCATCCCACTGTGGGTGGGGGACTTTAAGCCAGACCAGTTGTCTTTGAAATTCAGTATATTTTCAGTTAAGTATAGGAAATTTAATATGAAGACTCTAAAATCCAGTCGCATTTTGAGTGCCTTCCAAAGAGGGGATTGAGTCGGAAAAGGGGGGGTTATCTTCTAGCACTATGTCATAAAATGCTCCACTGCTATAAGAGGTATCCCCCCAAAATCAGGAAAAAGCTCCACTGGGCAGAGCTTTCATAGTATGCATTTTTCCTCCTAGGTGAGTATCTCGCAATTCACACTGAGTTAGTGCACCCAGTGGCATCACCTGGGAAGGTTCTCTCTGGTCACAGTGAATTTTTGTAAAAACAGTTTTCTCTGGAACCTTGCTTTTTGTGATGGCCAATTTAAGAGAACAGCGTGCGCCTGTGAAATTTTGTTTCCTGCTCTGGAAAAATGCCACAGAAACTGTTCTGATGTTGAACACAGCTTACAAAGGTCAGCACTATGGGAAGAACTCAAGTGTATGAGTGGTTTTCTCATTTCAAAAATGGTGAAATGTCGATTGATGACAAACCTCCTTCTGAACATCTGTCAAATTCCCGAACTGACAAAAATGTCAACTCATAATGCATTTGGAATTCATTCCACCAGGTCAGACTGTTAATCAAGCTTTCTATTTAGAGGTTCTAAAAAGCTTGTGTAACAATGCACAACAAAGAGGCCTGTTTGTGGCAGATGGAGGACTGGTTTTGCACCACGACAATGAACCTGTTCACACAGCCGTCTCAGTGTACCAGATTTTGGCCAAAAAAAAAAATAATGCCTCTCTTGCCCCAAGCACCTAACTCACCTGGCCTTGCTCAGTGCAACATCTTTTTGTTCCTGCGAATACAGAGGTACATGAAAGGATAGCAATTTGATAAAGTAGAACAACAATGGACTCAAACATAGAAGCAATGGTCAGGATGGAACAGGACAGGGCAGTATATTGTTTCCTTTACATATGATTGTTATGAGTTAGAACCTACTTGATGGCACCTAACAACATAAGTCAAAACCTGCTTTCTTCTATCACCCCTCCCATTGCTTAACCTTGATGAGCACAAAATTTCCTTAAATAGCACAAGAATCACTAGAATTTGGGGAGCTATTGTTTGATTTTGGAGCCCTCCACCCCATTTATTACAAGGATGGTATGCATAGTTAATTAAAGTGAATTTTATTTTTAAAGTTGTTTGTTTAATGACCTTATAACTTGTAAGGTACCTTGGTGAATTGGGAATATGGTAGAAGATAACTGAGGAAAGCAATGGTTCTCAAAGTATGGTGCTGGACCAGCATAATTGCCACCACCTAAATTTTTTTAGATGAGCACATTTTCCACTCCACCATAGAGCTATTGAATCAGAAACTCTGGGGACCAGCAATGTGTAGTTCTTCAAGTGATTCTGGTGTGTGCTTAAATTTCAGAATTGCTGTATTAAAAACTCCAAACCAAACTCACTGCCACTGAGTTGATGAGAATCCATAGCGACCCTACAGGACAGAGTAGAACTGCCCCTGTGAGTTTCTGAGACCATAACTATTTATGGGAATAGAAAGCCCCATCTTTCTCCCAAGGAATGGCTGGTGGTTTTAAACTGCTGACCTTGTGGATCACAACCCAACTAGGTAACCAGAGCAACTGGATTAGATATTAGAGCCTTTATAATTTTGACCAGCCTCAGCTAAATTGCTGTTATGAATATCAATCCCCCTAGATTTGTGGCATTGTGTTATTTACTCCTAAAACGCCCTTTAAGACATTACTGAGAAGACTGGAGAGGTAGCATGCTGTGCTAGCAAAGACAGAGGTATTGAAATTAGGTAGACCTCAACTTTTGGCTATTTAGTCTCTTTGCTTGCTCTCAGTTGTTTAACCTTCCTGAGCCTCATTTATAACAGAGAATAGAACACCAAAAATCATAAGATGATATCAAAAGCTAAATAAGATCAAGTTTTTCAAGTATCTAGACCTGATCCAGAGAAAAATAATAGGAGGTAGGAATGGACACCTGTATGTGGTAAGGAGTGGGAAACAATATGTAGATTTGGAAACCAACATAACTGCAGCAAATAACTCCCCACCAAACATCCATCGTGAAGCCACAACACTCCCACTCCTTTACTCTGGACCCATGTTTCTCATAGAATAGACCCTGAATCACTTGAATCCACTCAGTAAATTGTTTAAAATACAGATTCCTATAATCCATTACTGAGGAACTAAATGTCAATTTGGGGAAGTGGGAAACCATGAATTTGCATTTTAAACAACCTTCCCG
This sequence comes from Tenrec ecaudatus, assembly GCF_050624435.1. Lineage (NCBI taxonomy): Eukaryota > Metazoa > Chordata > Mammalia > Afrosoricida > Tenrecidae > Tenrec > Tenrec ecaudatus. Next base: position 56,584,710 of record NC_134548.1, on the reverse strand, counting down.
GGTAATTCTGATTAGAAACCAGTCTGATTAGGAGCTAGTGTCATAGATCAATGCTTTCTAACAGTCTGGGGTCATACAGCATGTACTCCCAATACATACTGGTAGCTTATTCCAAAAACTCTCCTATGTACTTATATCCTAATATATTTCTATTTCTTTTTTTTAATTAATAAATCTTTTTATTTGGGCTCATACAGCTCTTATCACAATCCGTACATATACATGGAAGGTGAATTATGAGAATGACGAGTATATTTCTATTTCTAAGAACAAAAATGAGGCAAAAATATGAGTACAAATAAAGTTCTTGGATGACTAGTTCCTAAAAAATAAATGACCTGGCGGAGGGGAGTTGGAGAGCTCATGGGGCCTGGTTTGGGGCAGAAGGAGGGTAGTGTGGATATAGCCTAAGTGGAGTGGAAGGATGACCTTGTATTTCTCCAAACTCAGCTCTTCCGCCAAGCGAATGAAAAGAAAACCACAAACACCCCAAGATAGACGAGCTTGTTCAGATTCGCGATGCCACTTGGTTTAGGTAAGGCAGTGAAAGCCAGTGAATGTACAGTAAACCATCAAATTCCCCAAACTTTTGATACCAAGCCCTAAAAACTAGTTGAGACAGGGCTGGAGGACAAGTCTAGGGCCTGGACAGGTTCATTGTTGAAATTTCCATGGTGACTTGTTGCTACACCTACCTGAGATCAACACGTGATCCTCTGAGTAGTTGAGAAAGGGAGTAGTTGAGAAAGACTGACACAGCATTCACTTTGGTACAAGAGCAGAAACTCCAGGAAACTCATTTTGAAGAGTGTGGTGTTCTTTGTGTTTCATAGTACACTCCAGTCCAGTAATAGAATTGGGACGCTTGATAAATTTAAGCAAGGTGAGTAATTCACACAAACCTGAAACCCCAAAGAAATGCACAATTTAAGAAAAAAGCCATGAACTTGTTATGCAAGCACAGCCTGAAGGTAAGTCCCATGTCTCCCTACTTGATTCAGATTCTGGACCAATTGGAAAGGTACTGATTGCTATGCCTGCTACTCATTGTTCCCATGCCTGGTAGCATCGCCTCTCGGCTTAAAGCGGTTTTCACTGCCCACTTATTCCAGAGTAAAAAGATTAGGCTGTCTGCTCCTTTAAGAATTTATAGTTTCAGAAAATTCAAGGAATAGTTCCACTCTGCACCATAGGATTGCTCTGACTTGATTATAGGGGGTTAGTTAATGTTACATATTGAGATGGTCTCCATTTTATTTAACTGATCTTCAATGAGAAGCCCTGGTGGCATAGTTTTATGCATTTGGCTAACCACAAGCAGCAGCTTGAAAGCACTCCAAGGGAGAAAGATGAGGCTTTCTACTCCTGTGAAAACCACAAAGTCAGTCCTACCCTGTCTTCCTGGGTTACTGTGAGTTGAAATTGACTCATTGGCAGTGAGTTTGGTTCTTGGTTTGAAGTCTTCCAGGAAGGAGGCTCCCTCGTGGCACAGTGGTTATGCATTGGGCTACTAACCACATGGTCAGTGGTTTGAAACATCCAGGCAATTCATGGGAGAAAAATGGGGCTTTCTACTCTTGTAAAGAGTTACAGTGTCGGAAACTCACAGGGGCAGTTTTCCCCTCCTCTATTAGGTCATTATGAGTTGGAATTAACTCAATGGCAGTCGAGTTTTTTGAGTTTTTGAGTCTTCCATTAAGGGAAATTCAGATTGTTTCCAGTCTTTTGTGATTACTTGCAAAACTGCATTGAATAGCCTGCTATCCCTCTGTATTTATGTTGAGCTATATTTTTTCAATAAGTACCCAGAAGTTGAGTTGCTAGATCAAAGGATGTGCACATTTTACCACTTTTCAACATCTCTTTCCAGAATAGTTACCCAATTTATACTCCCTTCAATATATAGCTCTGATGTCTGTTCCCTGGAGATTGGTAAGCATAACACATGAGCTTTTTATTTTTTGGTAAAATTTCCCAATAAATTTTCCATGGTGACTAGTGGGTTTACATTCTTTTATTCTCCTACAATTAATTTTGGCAATTTTTGTGTTCCTAGAAAATACTTCAAGAGTATAAATTTGTTTTCATGGAGAAAAGCAAAACATTCTTTTTTTTTTTTAATTTCCCACATTGTAACTGTGGTTATTTCTAATTTTGTGCTTTGGGAATTGTTTCTTGGCTTTAATGATTAACCTAACCTTATTGTTTTCTAATGTGCTCATTTCTTTTTATTATCTTTCTGCTTTCCTTAGCTTACTTTATGTCTATTTTCTTAACTTTTTTTTGTTCTGCAAGCTGATTCCATTTATTTTTATTCATTCTTATTTATTCAGGTAAATATTTAAAGCTAAGAATTTTCCTTTGACCACTGTTTTAATCAGCCTTATCCTCTAATTCTTGATATTTTCAGTATTATTTTCTAGGTATTTTACAATTTCAGATCATAGTTTCTGTCAACTAGAGGGAAGGGTTTATGTTAAAGGTTTTTGTTTTTCACTTTGTTATTAATTGCTAATGTTATTTTATTATAATTCAAGAATATGGTCTGTGCTAATTCCATATTCCGACTTGATACACAACCAACTTAAAAAGAAATTCAATCGCATGAAGATTAACTGTTCTTAGATTACGGCTACGATGAAGTGTAGGCCCCAAATCCATTCTTATATCTATGGTTTATATATGCCATTGATTCACTGTAGAAACATCCTTATCATTTTATTGGAGAACATTAAAAATCATCCCCATGAGGCATAAAGTAATTCTACTGATAGTGTCAATTAGTTTAGCCAATAATGTAGAATTAAACACTGCTGAGAAAAGGAAACTAACTATACATGGATAGGTCAGTTTAAAATGTTTGTATTTATGTATTCATTTTTACTTTTTATTAGTTTTATTGGCCTATAATTCACATATCATAAAATGTAATACTTCAATCATAGTAAGAGGAGTTTTGCAATCATTACCACAATCAATTTCAGAACATTTTCTTCTTTTTCGTACTCGTTATTGTTAGCTTCCCATCTCCCCACAATCTCCCCTGCCATGCCCCTAGCTAATTATTAATGCAGTTACAGTCTGTATAGATTTAACTATCTTGGATTTCATATACAGGAAACCACACAAAACACAAACAGGAAGCAAACAAAAACTCAACATCAATGAAAAAAACAGAAAATATTAAAAACTGAAACAACTTTAAAATGAGTCAAAAGAAAAATCAAATAATAAGGTATTTCATTTTAAGCTAACTACATCTTAGGTAACGTTTTAGACCAAAATACATGAATTTACGCACAGGCAGCTTAATAACTTAAGTTACTGGACACCACTTACGCAAACAATGTAGGTTGAGGATAAGGCAAAACTTTCAACAACATTCATTCATAAAGGCAGAACCATGTCTGCCAGACTAACACATGTCATGAAAAAGCATGAAAATAGTAAATATATGGTAGTTCCAGGCCACCATTATTAGGCAGCTTCAAAACAAGAGATTCAAATCAAAGTCCAATGACCATCAATTCCATAGCCTTATGATAGCAGTCATCTGCTTCTTCTAACACTAGGGCATTTCAGCCTTAAGCACAAAGGAGTATTTCAGTTCCTTAAATCTACTATGGAGAGTTTAAAGTCTAGTTTTCTTAGTGGGGTTTCCTAATTGGATTCTTCTAGTGTGGCTATGAAAGATATTGTGTGTCTCAGAAGGACAGAGTCTCAATTCCCAGTTGTCTATAGCACATGGCCCTACTCAATACTCACTCTCAGGAAGAGATAACTGAAGATATGGATGCTATCACAAAGTCTGGTTAAGAAATCAGAAGGTGCCATTCAGAAAAAATAGCATCTGGGCTCTTAAAGGGATTGCTTTCAAACCAGCAGTCTTCTAAGTGAAGCATCAACTAAGTCGACATGGAAGAAGCACAGCAGCCTCTGTGATTCAAGGATTGGAAATAATAAAATCCAATTCCAAAGAAGGGAATAGTATCAGAGTTTAAATTCTGAACACCCAGTTTGCAGAAGGTTATGGATGACAATGGAAGCCCAAAATCGATTTGTAGGATCTCCACATGGGTTAAGCCTCCAGTGAATTTCTTTTGACCACAGTCCAGGGATATGAGGACCCACGCTACCAGACAGAAAGCATTGTACAGTTGATTATGATAGATGGAATTGGGTTAAAGTATAAAACCTAAAAAGATCTCCCTTGTGATCCATATTTAATTTGTTCCAATTTTTAAATGTTCTGCTTTCTTTTGGATAGAGTGTTCTCTGTTCTATTTTGTCATTGTGTTTATTTCCTGTTTTTTGGTTTGCATGATTTTCTGCATATGAAGTCCAGGATAGGTGAATCTATAGAGACAGTAACTGGAATGATAATTACCTCGGGTAATGGCAAGGAGCTTGAGGGGAAATGGACAGCTACTACAATTACCACAAGAAAGAAGAAAATATTCTGAAATTTATTGTGGTGAGAAAAAAATATATATAAAGAAGTATATTTAATGTCTCACTACTTTTGCCCCTTGGGGTATTGTAGCCCAGCTGGGGGGCTGTCCCCAGTGTCTCCTGACTTTATTGCTTAATAAAACTGTTGTGCTACTTTCTCCTAAAAAAGTGTACATAATATCCATAGGGGAAGTTAACATATAAAATTCAAATAAATTTGCAAAAATGAAATTTAATTTATTCTTTCAACCTACAAATGCTATAATAAAATCCACACTTAATACATTTTAAAATGTTAATGGGCCATTGAAAAGAAAGATTAGTCTATTTTACTGCACACATAAATTTATATATTCCATTTTCTAAGTTTTTCACTGCCCTCATTTACCAACTGAAAATTTCCATATTTAGCTTGTGTTTCTCCTACAGAGGTTGTTTATGAATTTTGATACTATATTATTTGGTACATAAACATTAAGAGTAGTTGTATCTTTATGATGTACATCCATATTTAACATTAGAATACCTTTATTTTATTGATGTTTGCATTTAATTCAGTCTTTTAAAATAAAAATATTCCTTTTTCAATTTATGAAATTAATATACAAGTGTTCATAAAACACGTACTATGGCTCAGGCACTAGGTGCTAGATAAATGGGACAGACATGAGCCCTACCCTAGTAGAGCTTATCTTTTGGAGAATGGGCCACATAATAAACAGGAATAGGTATGGAACATGATATCAGGTTGGACAGAATAAGGATAATTACAGATAAGTAGTCATTGTTTTCTGTAAGGTGTTCAGCAAAGGCCTGGCTGTACGTGCTTATCATACTTCACTTTCTACTCATACTCTTTCTGATTTTGTTTTCTTGAGGATAAACACCAGGTAGAAGGGTTTGTTAAAACTTTAAGGAGTTTTAACTCACTACCAGCGAGTCAATTCTGATGCCTAGTAACCCTATAGAAGTTGCCCTGGGGGTTTCTGAGACTACCTCTCTTCAGGAATGGAAAGGCTCAGCTTTTTTCCATGGAGCCAATGGTGGTTTGAGACTGATGACCTTGCATTTAGCAGCCCAGTGGGTTACCCACTACGCAATCAATGCTCCTGAGGAGCCATAAGTGGGCTGAAACCCAAGCGAGAAGAGGAAAAGGTTGTGCATATGAATTCCTGATAATTTGCTTAATGAAAGTGGCCAGGGTGGGAGGTGGAGATGAGGGCACTGAGAGACATTTTGTTTTCTATTTTACCTGAGCTTGACCATCATTCTATGTACTATTACTTTTTATGAAATATTCTTAGCTCTCATTATGAATAGTCTGTCTGATGATTTAATTGAATCCCTGGAATTTCCTGTCACTGGAAAGTACTTAGCTTGAAGCCTATTGTTTGAAAGATAGAACAGGAAACTAGATATCCTGACTTAGTGGGCTTACCTCTTTATACACTGAGACTGAACAAATATTCTGGTCACTCTTTATTATATAGAAGTTTGACTTTTGATGCATATTCAAATAAACCTAATTTTTTTTCTTGAAGATTTTTCTTCTGGTGCTGTGAGAGTCTTATTTCACCTAGACTCTGCTAGTCTTTTAAATTTTATGTTTTTAACCAATATACAACTATGTAATGCATATAAATTATAGATACATACACTATACTCTTGGATTTAGAGCTTATCTTAATATATAATATGAGGGTGAGTCAAAAAGTATCGCTACTAGGATTCTAGTTCATACATGCATGGCTCTATTTCAAGCAAAATGTGTTGAAATATGTCTCTGTGATCAATGGGATAGACATGTTCTTCTAGTAACATACTTTTCTTGATCTCGTTAAGGTGCTGTCAGAAAATAAAAAGTACATTTTCTGTGCCATGGGAAAACAATGGTATTTGAGGTCCAATAATAACCTTAAACCAAATTTCATCTTCCCTACTCATTGAAACCTTGCAACGCGTTCATGGAAATGCTGCCCACATAAAAAGACAGTTCTTATTCATTTATTTCTATTTTCAAATGTATATACCCTTTATAAACTTCGGTAATATTTGATTCTAAGGTGTATTTTCATTTTAACGTTTTATAGACATAAAATTCACATATCATACAATTCAATAGTTTTGAAGCAACAGTTTTTAGTTGGATCAATTATTTTATATCAATTAGGAAGACTTCAAAGATTAGCTGAGAGGGAAGACTGCAAAAAATGAAGAAACTCTAGCTGAAGTCCAGAAACTGGTGGAAACTTATAGAAATACCATTGATGCAATAGCTACTCATGGTGGGGACTCACATTGTTCAGTGTATTTACTTTTAAGTGTACATCTTAGTTACAGCAAGTTTCCTGCTTCATGACTGCCAGTATTGTTTGGAGGTCCGCTAGCCCTAACAGCTGATCATTACATTCATCTTTTAAGCAAAATTGAAGCAAATGAAGATACTTTTATGGAACAAATCATAAATGGGAACAAGTCTTCGATTTATCAATGTGATCCAGAGGACAAGGTCGAATTCAAACAGTAGATTCTAAGGCAGTGGTTCTCAACCTTCCTAATTCTGCATCCTCATGTTGTGCTGACCCCCAACCATCAAATTATTTTCATTGCTACTTCGTAACTGTAATTTTGCTCGCTGTTATGAATCATAATGTAAATATATGACATGCAGGATGTATTTTCATTGTTACAAATTGAACATAATTAAAGCATAGCGATTAATCACAAAAACAATATGTAATTCTATATTGTGAAATATTTATTCCTAATGACAAATAAATGAACTTTTGTCTTGAAGCATGGTGTAGCCGGGGTAACAGCCTTCACACGGGGTACTCTTATGTGGGTGTATCTACATGTGGGCGGACCCGCCTGAAGATGGATAGAGGAGCAGTGTCAGGGTTCCTAATCATCAAAAATAAGTGTTTTCCGATCGTCTTAGGTGACCCCTGTGAAAGGGGCATTCTAACCCCCAAAAGGGTCACGACCCACAGGTTGAGAACCTCTGTAAAATCAAAGGGGATATGCTGGATCAGTTAATCTAGCTCAGAAGGGTTTGTCTTGATAGAGTTTCCTGAAGGAGAGAGAACAATCACAGGAGCTCATTATGAAGACTTTCAAGAAAAATAACATCTGAATTGGTGAGATACAGTTTAGAAAAGTTGTGCTCATGAATTTTTTCCATGATTACCACGGATCTGCTCATTCTTACAGGGTAGCAAGGGCTGTCTTATGAGAATTTCACCTTATCCTACACACCCCATAACCCTGATCTTGCCCCCTACAGATTGATTTTTGTTCTCCAAATTCAAAGAGCATTTGAAAGAAACATAATTCAAGTCCCTGAAGTATGCCAAACTTCTATCTTGACATGGTGCTAACCAAAGAGCATAGAATTCTTCAGGGAAGGGTTTGAGAAATGGAAACATCACCTTCAGGAGTTCATAGACCTACCTGGAGTATATGTTGAGAGATAATAGCTTTACAATCTGATATTTTTGCTTAATAAACATTTCTATAATTTTATAGCAATGCTTTCTTGTTTACCCTTGTGTATTGTGTAATTCCAAATAACATTGTTTGACAGTATTTCAAAAAGAGTATTAAACATGATTTTTATCCCTCGCTTTGTAAGGCAATGGAGTTGAAAAGATACTGCATTTTCCAACATTTATTTCAAGTCACCACATATGTGGTATTTTCTAGTTTAATATGTTTCTGAACGTTCCATTCTGTTCCACATTGTTTTAATAATAATCAAAATCCTCAACTTGACCAGTATGTAACATCATTATCAACAGAGAAAAGCTTGAAGTTGTCAAGGATTTCATCTTGCTTGGGTCCATTGGCTAAAACTGTTGCACAAGACCTCTTTAAAATGTTGAAAAGCCAGGTTGTTACTTTGAAGACTAAGGTATGCCTGACCTAAGCCATGGTATTTTTGGTCACATCATATGCCTATAAAAGTTGGACAATTAATAAGAAGACCAAAGAAAAATTGATACATTTTAACCATGGTGCCGGAAAAAAATATTGAAAATACCAAGGACTGTCAAAAGAAAAGAAAAAAGAACAAGCACATCTGTCTTGGAAGAAGTACATTCAAAATGCTCCTTAGAGGCAAAGATTGCAAAACTTCATCTCACATACTTTGGGCAAGTCATCAGGGAGAGATCAGTCCCTGGAAGAGGACATCACGTTTGGTCAAGTGGAGGGGCAGCAACAAAGAGGAAGGCCCTCAACAAGGTGGACGGACACCGGGGCTGCAACAATGGGCGCCAGCATAGCAACAATTGTGAGGCTGGGCCAGTATTGGCAGTGGTTCCTTCTGTCGCTATGGTTAAGAACTGACTCGATGGCACCAAACATGCTTAATCCCTCACTGATACCCCCCAAATGCATATTTCTCCTGTAGTAGAATAGATTATTTAATATATGCTGCCTTTTTGAAAGTTAATTTTCAAAAACATCTATAGTTTAAAGTTCCAGTTGAGAATTTTAGTTGGAACTGTATTAGGAGATATTTTAAATTCAAAATAGCAGATACTTGTAAATGGTTTGCTTAATGGTTTTTGTTACATAAGAACATAAAAAATTACCAAATTCATGATGCAAAATGATTTGGAGAGGTTGTAGAGAATGGAAGTGGATAATGGTGTAAAATATATTCTTATTTCTTAAAAAGTATGAAATATAGAGGTTGTTAAGATGTGTTCACTCTTGGCTATAAATGGGGACATATATGTTTACTACAGTAACCTCTGTAGATTTCTAGGCACTGAAAGTAATGTATAATTTTAAAACAACAGATGAGGCAAGATAACCAACTGGTAAGCCCCAGAACACAACTTATCCCTTTGAGTGCTACAAATAGACAAGGTCGTGTATATGTATCCAAACTTTTAAGCTAGACTCTTCAAGTTCAAATCCTATTTCCACCACTTACAAACTTTGCTACCTTAGGTAAATTAACTGTCAGAGTCTCAGTTTCCCCAGATCATCTAGATCAGCGGTTCTCAACTTGTGGGTCGCGATCCCTTTGGGGTCACCCAATTCACAACAGTAACAAAATGACAGTTATGAAGTAGCAACAAAAATAATTTTATGGTTGGGGGTCACCACAACATGAGGAACTGTAGTAAAGGGCCACAGCATTAGGAAGGTTGAGAACCACTGATCTAGATAATAGTAATAGGGTTATCTTACAGGGAGATTATGAGGATTAAATGTGTTATTACATGTAAAACGCTTAAAACAATTCTTGCCATTTAATATCTGCTTGGTAGTGTTAACAAAACCGAACCCATTGCTGTCAAGCCCATTTCAACTCACCGTGATCCTGTAGGACAGAATCAAACTGCCTCATGGTGTTTCCACGGCTGTAAATCATCACTGAGTTAGTGCCACGTCTTTCTCCCACAGTGACATGGTAGGTCTGAACTGCCAACCTGTTCAGCTAGCAGCCAGGTGCTAAACAAGTACGGCACCAGGGCTCTTTCAGTGTTAGCCACGATTATATGATTATTACTCTATTTACTACATATATTTTATTGTTTTGTGGCAACTTTGCATGTACATAAAGGCTGTCTTGAAAATATGGGATTATCTGCAATTTGCTTATTTTACTCAACTCTCATCTGTTTGTTTGTTTTTTGCAGGGAAATTGCTCATTCCAAAGGTAACTTTTCATGGGCACCTCCCTTTCATCCTTGCCTTGAGAACCCAGTGCTGGGCTTGTCAAACTACCAAGCAATCTCTTCTCTTGACCTTCTTGAGGACCTCAATCATTCCTCCAAAAAAACAGAGGAAACTTCCATTTATGAGGAGGGGAGCTTCATGGCTTCCATGCCCTATGCACTGCGCAGCCGGGCTTTCTCGGAGAGTCATATTAGCTTGGAGCAACAGAGCTCCCGGTCAAGGAATCAGAATCAGAGGGAGCTATTTGCCAAAGTTGATGAAACCCAACGGGATCATTTTGGAGCCAGGAAAAAGGCCTATCCTCCTCCTCGCCCACCCCCTCCCAATTGGGAGAAGTACAGGCTCCTCCGGGCTGCTCAGCTACAGCCACAGCCACCACCGCCGCCACAACCGCAGCCTGAGCCACAGCAGGAAGAGGAGGAGGAGGAGCAAGAGGAGGAGGAGGAGGAGCAAGAAGAGGAGGAGGAGGAGGAGGAGGAGGAGGAAGAGGAGGAGGAACTACCACCCCAGTATTTCAGTTCAGAAACGACTGGTTCATCTGTTCTAAACACTGAAGGTGTCCTGGAACAGTCAAAGCCCCTGAGCTTTGGTAACCTGGAGATTTTGAAGCATGGCTCACAAAGCCGCCCAGCCAAACAAAAGTCCTTTGTTTCCAATTCCAGCAACTTCCAGCCTGGCCTTTTTCCAAGAACTGCTCACCTGGGATCTCAACCTGAGCACATTCACCCCCCTTGCTATTATGGCATCAGTGGTCTTTGGAGAGCATCAGAACAACTGGTCCTTGACAGTAAAGCCACTAACTCTGCCAAGTAAGTGCTTCTGAAAGACACTGGGCCCCTGAAGAGGTAAAGGACGTGTTGAAGTCTTGTCATGCAGGCAGCATGAGTTTGAATTGCATCTCTTCTGTTTTCTGGTTTTGTAACTGAGCTACTCAGTTGAACTTCTCTTAGCTTCAGATTTTTCTCTGAATACCTGTCACACATGTGACGGTATTGTTGTGAAGATTAAGATAAAATATGTAAAGAACCGAATGAGCCCTGGAGACACAATGATTAAGTGCTTGACTGCTACCCAGGAGGTCTGCAGGTGGAATTCCATGGGAGAAAGATAAGGTAGTCAGCTTCCATAAAATTACAGCCTTGGAAACCATCAGGGGCCATTCCACTCTGGCCTACAGGGACAGTATGAGTAGGAATTCACTCCCTGGCAAGGGGATGCAAAGGACATACCCCTATGCTTAGCATACACATTGTTGTTGTTGTTAGGTGCTGCTGAATTTCTCCAACTCATAGCAACCGTGCGTACAACGGAACAAAACACTGCCTGGTCCTATGCCATCCTTACAATTGTTGTTATGTTTGAGCCCATTGTTGCAGCCACTGTGGCAATGCATCTTGTTGAGGAGCTTCCTCTATTTTGCCTGGGTAATTCCTCAAAAAGCTGTGGGCATTCTTTTTCTCTGCCACTTTTTCCACGACATTCACTCTGTTCTCTGCTTCTCTGTGTTTATTTCAGCAGATAATTTTAAGAAGTTGGTAGGGCGAGCTGCCTGTGCAGGGAAAGATAAGCAGGAGGATACTTTGTCTGCAGGGGTGTGACTTAACCACAAGAGCCCCAATTCTACTCACTTCACTACGCCAGTGCTCCTCTGTGTACTCCACAGTGGGTGCTTGTCATTTTGCTCCAAAGCAAAAGCCCCAGGGGCATCTTTTTAATTGTCTTCCAGCTCTATGACACCTCCTGCTTAGAGAGAATCCACTCTGCTGATGGAGGTGTAGAAACTCAGCAGAAGAAACTTGTCTCCAATTCTTTTGTTCCCCCCAAAAGTTTTATTGGCACATAATTCACATACAGTGGGACAATTCAATCATTCAGTCTCATCAAGGGGAGTTGTCCAAACACCACCACATTCATCGCAGAGCCTTCCCTGCACGCCACCCCCGGCCATGGTCACACCGCCTTCAAGCAGAGCTGTACAACCACTATCAGTTTTATTGTCCCCTGCGGACCCTCTCCTAGTGCCCATCCCCCCATCCCTGCATTCCCTACAACACATTATAGCCGTTATTGTTATCATCATACTTCCATTCCTCCTATGCTTCACAGCTGGGAAACCCAACAGAAAAGAGTGCAGGACACATCGCACTAAGGGGGTAAGGCTAAGATCATATTAGAATAAAGGCAAAAGTACAAATGATGCATAAAAGGGAGAAGGCCCCCATCAACGTTCAAAAATCCAGGGAAGACATTTCTGTCATGGGACATCTAAGAGATACGTGTACCCAGTACTAATTCAGGTCGTGTCTATAGGGAAGACAACTGGCCTGGTGCCGAGTTCAATCCCACCTAATCAGGATTACAGTGGTCTCTGCCTGACAGTAAGGCTGTTCAGGACTTATGCCTCTGGCTGCAGTGGATCTGCCAGCAACTCGGTCAGACTAGATCCCCTGCAGATGGGTGTGGGGCTCCCACCGTCCTCCATAGCCTTCTCCAAATCCGGTGTTCATAATTTTAGCTCCGATACTTTTCTCCTCACCATATTTGAATTGTGTGATTGTCATTTTTGGATCACACGAGCTTGTGTGCTTCTCCTGTGTGGACTTAGTTGGCTCCTCGCTTTGATGGCTGCTTGTTTGAATACAAGTCTTTAAGACCCAGACACTATTTCAATTGATATCCAGGCACCGTCTGCTTTCTTCACCACACTTTGCTGTAGCATCCTTATCTTCAGTGATCATTTCATGAAATTGAGTCTCGAGCAGGGCCGTGATGTAAGAGCTAAATGTTCTTAAGTTGGAGCTAGTATTTAGTGAGAACCCATAACTTATTCCTGGAAATACATCTCTTTAATTTGCTGCAACTTGAAAATTAAGACATGTGCCATTTCATTCCATAGTTCAATCATGTGAAACATAATTGTACAGTTTCTTCCATAACCAATCTCCAGACATACTTTTCCTTCCTGGGCTTCTTAACGTCATTTCCCTCTTAATAGAAGTACCTTGTTGTTATGTCTTTTATTGACAACAGCTCAACTCAGGCAAATCTGTTACTTAGCTGTCTACAGCCAATTGAAAAATTTTCTAGACAAGTGTTGCCACGGGCACAGCACTTAGCCAGCATGGCTCCCAGCACTGGAAAAGCTCTGAGCAGATCCCATGTGGTGCTTCTCAAAGTAATCACCTAATTGGAGAGCATTCTTACCAATAAAAAATGCTGTGTGAAAAGTAATTGTGATGGCTATCCATCACAGCAAGGGAAAGGAAGGATGACCCACTAACACGGAGTTGATTCGCACTCATAGTGGCCTTATATAGGGTTTCGAAGGCTGTAAATCTTTACAGGATCAGATAGCTCTAACGTTCTCCCTTGGTGGGTTGGAACCATCGAAGATGCAGTTTGCAAGCCAACATTTTGGAGTCAATTAAAATTTTAGAAGACAAGAATGAGTAAGCAAATGATTAACTATTTGTTAAGTACTCACTATGTACCAGATATGGTGCCAGTCACTTCACATCTATTATTTTATTTAATGTTCCCAATGCCTCCTGGAGCATTATGGTCCTCATTTGAGATACAAGGAAACTGAAGCCTAGCAAAACAAGGGACTAACTAGCTCAGAGATAAACAGCAAATATTCAAAGCCAGAGCTGTCTGACTCTAAAACCCACACTCATTTTGCCATCTTCCGCAGACTGTCCGAGGCTTGTTCCAGGAGTCCAGGCCTTTACGAAGCTCTGTGTATCCTGTATGACTGTGCATATCAGCAGGCTTAGCCTGGCCACTTTCAACCTCCTGGTCCTTCCTCCTTCATTTTAACTCCATACACATTGGCACCTTGGCCAGAGAAGAGGAAATTGCTACTGGCAGCAATCTTATATCTTGTTCCAGATATATTTTTTTAATATGGGATGAGACTGGAAACATTTATTTGCACATAGCCCTTGCTGTGACTTCAGATATCAATTAGATATGAGGGAGCTTCAAAAGTTCATGGAAAATTTTCATTATCTTTTCACGCACATTTTTCCATAAACTTTTGAAGTCCCCTTGTACTTCTGTGATGAAGATTTAAGGAACAACATCATTCCCAACACAGCTAACATTTTTGTCTGCTTTTGATGTGCCAATCATTGCTCTAAACAAGCTCACATATTTATTGATTAATCTTCACAACAAACCTATGAAATAAGTGCTTTGCATCTCTCTTTTTTTTAATGAGAAAAGTAAGGCACAGAGGGATAAAGTAACTTTTCAAAGGGCAAAAGTTAGCAGAGCCAGGATCAGAGTTCCAGTAGTCTGCTCATTATGCCCACTACCTTACCCCAGGTTCTTTCCCAGACCCTAAGAAAGCATAAGGTGATAACCAGAAGGCAGTAGTTTGGGGGTTTTTGTGTGTTAAGGGTAAGTATACCTGTAATATTTTAAAGAGAAACCAAATATAGCGTCCTAATTTCTGCTAAATTAAACTGCAGTATTCTGTAACTCAAGTAGTATTCAGTTTAAAAATGCTTTAACACATTTAGATACAGTTTAATACATTTAGATACAGGTTGATGGAGTTATTGAGTATTGGTTAAGTTTAATAACTATAGCGCAAATACAGCAACAGCTTGCTCTATGGGCTCTTTGTGTTCCATCTTGGTGTTCCATAGGTTGAATCTTGTTTTTGCTTTGATACCAATGATCAAAATTGGACTGTGTACTCAGCGATCCTCTGTAACTGTTGGTCTGTGAGTGTGAAGAGGAAGGAAGTCCTGTAAATAACAAATGGACTATGGCTTCTGGGGAGCTGAATCTGTAATTGTCACTTTTTTTTTTAACAACACTTTCTCACTCAGAACTCTCATGCGCACACTTTATTGTTGTTGGGTACCATTGAATCGGTTCAACCCATTCAACCCTAAATACACAGAATAAAGCATGGCCCAATCCTGTGCCACCCTCATAAATATTGTCACATTTGAGCCCAGAGTTGCAGCAACTGAGTCAGTCGATATTGTCAAAGGCCTGCCCCCCCCTCTTTTGCTGCTCATCTACTTCACCAAACATGATAAATTGCTGCTTGTCGACTTTATCAAACATGAAAATCCATTTCTAGGGATTGGTCTCCCCTGATAACATGCCAAAAGTATAGGAGTCAAAATCTCACCATTTTTGCATGTAAGAAGCATTTTGTATGTACTTCTACCAAGACAGGTATGATTGTTCTTTTGGCAGTGCATGGTTTTTTCAAGATTCTTAACCAGCACCGTAGTTAAAATGCATCATTTTTCTTTGGTCTTCTTTATTCATTGTCCAACTTTCACAGGCATATGAAGCTATTGAAAATACCATGCTTTTGGTTAGGCACACCTTAGTCTCCAAAGTAACATCCCTGCTTTTCAACACTCTAAAGGGGTCTTGTGCAGCAGATTTAGCCAATGCGATGTGTCATTCAATCCTTTGACTGCTGCTTCCCTGAGCATTGGTTGTGGATCCAAGCATGACGGAATCCTTGACACCTTCAATCTTTTCTCCGTTTATCAGGATGTAACCTGTTGGTCCGGTTGTGAAGGTTTGGGTTTTCTTCACATTGAGTTGTTATCCTTACTGAAGGCTGCAATCCTTGATCTTCATCAGCAAGTGCTTTAAGTCCTCCTCAGTTTCAGGAAGCAAGGTTGTGCTATCTGCATATGGCAGGTTGTTAATAAGTATGGTTGAGTATTTTTATATCCCTAGAAAGTCTCTAAGTTCATACCTCCATCTTCCCTCCCTAATATGCTTCCTTCTTTTTCAACATGAAAGGACATTTAAAAGTTTGTGGGAAATATTTCATAATCTTTCATTTCCATTTTAACTGAATTTTTGAAGCCTCCTTCTATACCCCAGCCTCAGAATTCCTTAAATGTGGAGTTTCATATGATCGCAAGTTGTCCCTCTGGCAGTAGAGCATAATGGCTAAACGTGCAGATTGAGTCAGTTTGCCTAATTCCAAATCACAATTCTGCCATGTATTGGCTGGTGTTCCTTTACCTCTGTGTGCCTCATAGTCCTCTGTGAAATGGTTGTCATAAGCCTTAGGTTACATCAATGTCTATCCATCCATCCATCCATCCATCCACCATCCATCCATCCATCCATCCATCCATCCACCATCCATCCATCCATCCACCATCCATCCATCCATCCATCCATCCACCATCCATCCATCCACCATCCATCCATCCATCCATCCATCCATCCATCCATCCACCATCCATCCACCATCCATCCATCCATCCATCCATCCATCTATCCATCCATCTATCCATCCATCCACCATCCATCCATCCATCCATCATCTTGAAGGAGCATCTGGAGCCTAGTAAGCACTGTACAAATGTTAGCTAATAGTATTCCTTTATCAGTGTTTATAAACTTGAAACATTACGAAAATGAGGAATATTAGAACAGCCAAATTTCTTCTCTGTGAATTGTGAGAAAGCATAGCATGAATCAGTAAATAGCTGTGGAGGCTTTTAACTGTTATTTTTTTTTACCTTTATCTAAGAGCTGCAAATAGCTGCAAAAATGACTATTGAACATTTCCATTTTCCCCTTTCAAAGAGCTCCAAAAGTTCCCAAACTGATTTTGTCTACCATCTCCTTTTCAGGAAGGAAAAAATAAAGAGAGTGCCCCCTGACAATTAAAGATGTATGTACTACAGCCCATAAGCCAGGACAGAGGATAGGTACTTACAGCCCCACTAGGTCATTCCAGTGACCCCGAGAGACTGGTGTCACCCACTTTGGGAAATATTGCACTAGAGGTTAACCAAGAGTCAGCCAACGAGACAGATGGGTGGATGGTGGGGGTGGCTGGTAGACAAAAAGGACCACATTGGCATGAGTTTTCCGCTTGAATACACTGTGGGTGGAATTATTTAGCCCGCTCTCTCTCTGAAACCTGACAGTGAAGCATGTCTTTTCGTTTCTTCCCTCACTTCAGACCAGAGCCTGTAATGGCAGAAGAGTCCAAAGCCAAGGCGGCATGGAATCAGGGCTACTTCTTCCCTGAGCAACAGTCCCCTTTTGTGGGCTGGGGCTCCGATAAGCAACACCTCAGTCCCGTGGGCTTTGGAGAAGCTAAGATGACAGAATCTGCTGATACACGTGTCAAGCCCATAGGTGCCACTGTTTCCACTTTTTCCCCGTTACATCCTGCAACCGTGGAGGAAGCTGGGTCCACGGGGAATATAACAGAAGAGAAGAGAGGCTACTCGTTCTCAAGTCAAAGGTCTGCCTCACAGCAGGCGGCCTCAGAAGAATGCATGGCGGATGTGGGGGGGCATGGCAAGTCTCTGGCAGGAGGGATAGGCCCAGCCTCCAACTTGATGACTACTGCCGAGGTCATGGGTGGCTTCGTTCCTGTGGGAAATCTGCAGTTGCGCCATTTCAAGCAGGAGTGGCCCCAGGAAAGAAGAACTGATGAGAGCCCCCAGGAAAGCCCCAGAGTGCCTTTGTAAGCAAGCAGACTAGAAGCCGGATCCTGGGGTGTGGGGGGTGATGGGTGGGAAGCATGCCAAGAGGCATGGAGGACAAAGAGCTAAGGGTTCAGACACTTCTACACAACCTAGCCCTTCCCTTGGGATCTATATACCTGGGTCATGAACCAGGGGTAATCACTGATTCCAGGAGGACAGAACTTTATTACGGGCCTGCTAGTTTTTCTACAGTTTTGTAGAATGTTAAAGACCAAACCAAAGTATCTTTAAAGTAGTGTCCTAGTGAAGACTTAGAGGGGTACAGAAAACTACCCAAGTTCTTAAAGTTTGCCTTTACTTGATATCTAGATAGAACTTTATGTGGTTTGTTCACATGCGAACAGCGCTCACAGGTTCATTATTTCCTTATCTCATAACTTCCTGATGAAGCATGATCCCAGTTTACAGATTAGAAATTAAGAGGAAGGAAAATCAGCAAGCTCTCATCCAAGGTTTTCAAATGGGCCTTCTATGTTTCTACAGACAAGAATTTCAGCATTTCTCCCCTCAGGGGACCCCAGGGATCCCTACCTCTTACTCAGCTTATTACAATATTTCTGCGGCCAAGGCAGAGCTTCTGAACAAATTGAAAGACCAGCCAGAGATGGCAGATATTGGCTTGGGAGAAGAGGAAGTGGATAAAGAACTGGCTCAAAAAAAGGTAAAACAAAAATGGATATACTCGGAAAATTTTTCTATCTTGTCTGGAGGATCGCCAGCCCTTTAAACTCCCCAGATCATCTTGCTGCATTCATCCATTTAAGCAATGGAAATAAAAATGGATTTTCAAATTTCTCACAGAAATACCCATAATCTGTATTATAATCATTAGGATACTAATATTGGATAAGGAGCCCTGGTAGACGACTCACCACAAAGCCACCAGTGGGAGAAAAATGAGGATTTCTACTCCCACAGCATTATACTCTCAAAACCCAAAGGGTGCCCTGCCTTAGAGGCCAACAGCGAGTCAGAAGCGATTTGACGGCAGTCGTTTGGTTTGCAGTGGAGTAAGGGTTATGCGCAATCACTCTAGTTCACATACAGATGTGACTTGCTTTCCCGACGCCGTGTTTGCTCACAGCGCTCACCGCTCCAACTGGTAGCCGGAGTCAAAACCGTAGCCAGCGCCATCAGCACGTTTCTCAAACTGTTAGAGCAGCTCTCCAAGGGAGGTAGTGCTATCCCAATCTTTAGCCACCAAGGGGGCTGATTTTCTCAGGGCTGCGCAGCAAGTGCTAGTTCTAGAATTTGAACTCAACACAGCCCGCCTGTCTGCTCTGCGTGCTGTCTCTTGGAAATAAGTTGGCCTTGTAAGTAACTCCTTGCCCAGGTCACATCATCGTTTTTGCCAGTGAGCTTGAACCAACGGTGATGTCATTGATTTTATTATTGGTGCAACTTTCTAGGAGAGAGAGCAAAATAAGGAAAAAATGGAGAGATTATAGGATGGCAAACTATTTACCAGGGTGGTGGATAAACTCTTAAAATACTAAACCAGATCAATGGAGATGATGTTGTGTTACAAACCTTCTCTTTTCTCCCGCTAAATAGGACTACCGGAGCTTGTGAACCAAATTCCTGGAATCACTTTGCCCTCCATGCACTTACCCATTTGACTTCATAAGTAAATAGGGTTCCCATGACAACCTACAAAGCCCAATTTATGCTTTTGTGGCCATCTGAACTCAATATAAATTGAAACTCTCTCTCCATATTTCTCTTTTAGGACATGACTTGTAGGCAAGACCCCCCCCCCCCCTCCTATTTTTCCATTTGAAGCCGAGTGTTACGGAAAGAAAGAATTAGGAACATGGTGATGTGGAAGTTGTATTAATTCAAGTGACTACTTCCATGGAACCCATGTTCTCACTGCATAGCAAGGCTGCTCCTAGTTTAAAGGCCTTGATCTTAGCAAGAGAAAACCTAGTAAAACCCTGACCAGGTGAAGAGAGAAATTATAGAAATGTCAAAGCCCAGAACAGCAAATAGTGATTTGAAGTGACTTTGGATAGACAGTTTTTATTTCTGAGAAAGGAAGGTGAGAAGGGTTACTGATTTCTAATATCCCAGAAAAGCAATTCAGCTGTCTGCATCTGTGATGACTCCACAGTCCTCTTCTTTATTCTGTTCCCAGTGTCAAAGTTCAGTTTGCACAGCACAGATGCAGAGGAAGAAATGACTGTGCTTTAATTCTTTCAGACCTTGGTGGGGTAAGATGAGTTGAGCGATTTTCTGAGTTGGACATTCGGCCCCAACCAGAGGGTACAAATAGAGCTGGGAGCTTTGTGGCATGTATTGTTTCATTTATATCACTGATTTCCAACCTTCAGTATGTTTTGAAAATTTTCCAAGAAGCAAATATATTACAGTACAGACTAAGACCATGGTGACCTCCTGATGTGGTCTTGGTCACCTTAGATATCTAAATGAACTACTAGAGGTGAATACAGTTTAGCCAACTCCACGTCTCTGTCCCTGTGCTGGAATAATAAAACAGTGAAACATACTTATGTATGACACCATTCTGGGTATGTCATATGCATTGACTCGGTTAATTCTCATAACAACTCGGAGGTAAACTTTTTAAATGGAGAAATCGAGGCACAGACACAGAAAAACTGAGCAAGTTGATCAATATCACAACACCATTCCATGGCTGAACTGGAGTTTGGTGCTGGAGTTGATATTTTTAGCCACATGCAATACTGACTGCAGAGACGAGAAACACGTGGTCCATTCTTGTCAGTGTCTTGCAGCTAAACAATTATCCATTAACTCCGAATGCCTGGTCATAATGGCAATGATTAGGAAACTACTCATTTGTGTTTTTATTGTAGTATCAGTAAATGTTCACTGAGCATTTAACAATGTGCCAGATATAATATTAACTATTTTACTTCTATGATTTAACTTAACTTTTCTGTTCATAATAGTATTGCAAGGGGTCCCTGTTTCTTTATTTGATAGATGAAAACAGATGTTTCAGCAAGATGATGCCTTGCTCAAGGTTATGCAGTTCACAGTAGGTAGAATTAGAATCCCCATATATCTGCCTCTGAAAAAGCAATCTACCTCACTGCCTTTCTGTGAATATAGTCCTGGAACTGATTTTGCTTACAGGAGAGGCACATAAGAATACACAGGCAGTACCTATCTGAAACATACAGTCAGTAGTCGATCAGGAGATCAGACTGACATACATGACACAGGATGTGTGCAACTTCAAATTATGCTAGAGGATTCAGATTCTAAAAGACTTGGAATTCCAGGGGGGAAATGAGATATTGGAGCAGAGCTTTCTATGGGAAAACTTAAAAACTCACTACCATGGAGTTGATTCCAACTCATAGCGATCCTATCAGACAGGGTAGAATTATCTGTGTGCGTTTCTGAGACTGTAACTTTATATGGGAATAGAAAGCCTCATCTTGATCCCACAGAGCAGCTGGTGGTTGAACTTGCCAACACTTGGAGCACATTGGGTGCTTTTGTGAAGGAAACTGGCTTACAGAGTGGGGTGCTGACCTTGCAGTTAGGAGCTCAATACATAACCATTGCACCATTGGGACGCCTGTGAGGGTGGGCATAAAATTGGCCTCTGAAACTATAAGAGGAATAGCTGGAGTAAGAAAGAGGTAATAGGATGTTGAAAAAAAGAATGCAATAAAAAACTGTATAAGCAAATTGGGGGCACAAAATGAGTGCTGTGAGCACAGGGGAGAGTGAGAAGTTCATTTGGACAGGTTCTGAGGAGTGAGATTAAAATGGCATGGTGAGGACAGACTGAATCATAGCAGAAGCCAGTTTTTCGTGAGGACTTACTCTCCGCCAAGCTTCTTGCGTGCATTATCTTATTGAATCCTTGTGACAGCATAATGCAGTGGGTACTGCAATGAGCCCTATTCTGCAGAGAAAGTGAAGCTAAAGAAAGCAAATCGCCCAACCCACATATGCTGACTTAATTAACGACCTCTAACGTATCTCTGGGGTCTACTGTCCATTGCAACGGCTACACAGAAACTCACAGACCAAATTTCATGGTTAAAGGGTTTATTAAAGAATCTAATACGGTGCAATACCAATGAGAAAAGCTCAGTATAGTTCTTTACTAGGATATGTTACAAAGTCTCAGGTCTGCTAATAAATGCCCTAAGGGAAACACCACTCTGCGGTCAGCCTCATCCTAAAGGCTCAAGCTCCATGAGTCAGCAAACCCAGCTCCCTGAATTAAGTGTCCAGAGGCACCCCACTCCAGTAAGCCTCAGACCAAAGGCACTCAGCTCCACCTATGTGGTTCAGCAAGACCATTTCCCCCAATTACGTGTCCAGAGGCACCCCACTCTGCAAGCTGGCTTCCGTCACAAAAGCACTCAATGTGCTCCGTGTGCCGGGAAGTCCATCACTCTGCTGCATGTTCCGGCTCCTGGTTCGGCTGCTGCTCCTCTGGTAGCACAGCTGTTGTCTGTATCCAGGAGAGCCACTGCACAGGAATCGCAGCTCCACTCCTGGTCCTTGCTGGTAATGAATGAGTTCCCTCTTCCTGCTTCCCATTTTATACACATCTGGATGCCACTCCACGGAATACTACTCACAGTTACTCACAGGTGAATCCTATCAGTATCGTCCCTCAGCTCCTTACTACACCTACTCAGGCAAAGGTCTTTTGGTGAAATTTAGATACTGTATCTAGAAGAGCCACATCAAAGAATTCACTGCCCCTGCAGATTTTTATGATATACAGATGCCGATTTTTATGATACAGGTGATATCATACAAATTTGTAGACACTGACAGATTTGAAAGTCAAACTAAGTCATTGTGATTTCAGAGCCCACACTCTTATTCAGACGGTTTCAGAAACCAGTGTGTGTGGTGGGGGCGGGGGAGGGGTGGGTGCGTATGGGAGTGCTGACTTTCTAGCAAGCAGTAGGGCAAAGTAAAACTGCCCCTGCGGGTTTCTGAGACTGTGAATCTTTACAGGAGTAGAAAAGCTCATCTTTATCTCACACAGTGACTGGTGGTTTGGAACCTCTGACCTTGCCATTAGCAGCCTAATGTGGAACCTGTTATGACACAGGGTTCCTAACACGGTACTCTGGAGATACTTAGCATGAATGCAGTGTTAGGCAAACACGTGATGACAATACTTCTCCAATCTAGGTTCTCGCAAACATTCCAATTCCTATTTAATAATCAGTCTCAGCAAATATATATTGCATTACATTTGTCAAATGAAACTTAGCCCGTAATATCATTTATCCAATGCTAAGGCGTTTGTCGGTGAGCTAGAGATTCTTACTAGAGTGAAAGAGATGCAATGCTTTGGCATCTGGAAGAGAAGGTGTCTGTCCAGAGAACTGGAATTGCTCATGACTCACTCGCATTTCCTTTGCTTCCACTGAGTAGGATGTTGGGCACAGATCAGTGTATTTTTAAACCTTATTGATATCCACATTTACCTTCTCTTGTTCAACTCTTCTAGCTACAGCTTATTGAAAGTATTGGCAGGAAACTCTCTGTCCTGCGGGAGGCCCAGCAAGGGCTGTTGGAGGACATCAATGCGAACGCCTCCCTTGGGGAGGAGGTGGAAGCCAACCTGAAAACTGTCTGCAAATGCAATGAATTTGAAAAGTACCGTTTGTTTATCGGAGACCTGGACAAAGTTGTCAACCTGCTGTTGTCACTCTCTGGACGACTGGCCCGGGTGGAAAACGCTCTCAACAGCATTGATTCAGAGACCAGTCAGGAGAAGGTAAAGTCAGGGTCTCTGAGATATGAATGGAGGGAAATACCATCTTTTTATCTTGGGTGGGGGTGGCTTTCAAATGTGGCTGTCATCAAAGGGAACAAAGCATAGGGCCACTGGTTTTCAAGTAACTTGAAATTCTGACTCTTGCTTATCTATGTAACTGGAGGCAATGTATTTAACATTGGTCTCAGGGGGGTGGGTGAGAATTGAATTACATAATCCATGTCATTACTTAGAACAGAACATAGAACAATAAGGTAAACACAGAGCAGGTGCTAGCTTCCAGCAATAGCAGTGGCCCCAATTTTGTCCCACTGTTAGTGTTGGAAGGGCAAGTTTGCCAGCAATTGGCATTGGGAGGTTATTTGTGTCATTGGTGGGGTCATCCTGTGTATGCGTTTCAGAACCAAAACGGCGTTACCATTCGTACTACAAATGGGTCTGAGTACAAATTTGAATCAAACTTTAATAAGAGGTGTCTATGCGTGTGCATACACATATGGACATATTCACACATATCCTCACACAGAGACATGTATCCTTTCGAAAGCACTGCTGTTGTGGCAATGGTGGTTACCATAGTGGGTGGCTGGCTTTGTCCGAGGAGGAGGCGTTGATTGTGGTAAATTAGGGGGACACAGCCTTTCTCTACTCCACCCCAGCAGTGGTCCACAGACTAAAGATTTTAATAGCCACTGCTCTCAAGAAATGAATAAGAGGCTTTTAACCGCTCAAAGGCAACCTTGTAGTCGGGTAAATAAAACTGTAGTGTTGTTTGTCTTCCTGCTAAAAAAAGACTTTTGAATGCAAGGGACCTAAGAGTGGAAATCTAGGGCTGTCCAATTAGCAGAAAGAATGGCTTCTTTCCAGTAGTATCTTTATTGTGGAGCACTGGTTTAGACAAATGGCTGGTAATTAGATGGTCCTTAATCAGTTCTCTGCTTCCCCAGTTGGTACTGATAGAGAAGAAGCAACAGCTGACGGGGCAGTTGGCTGATGCCAAGGAGCTGAAAGAGCATGTTGACCGCCGGGAGAAGTTGGTGTTTGGTATGGTCTCCTGCTACCTGCATCAGGACCAGCTCCAAGACTACCAACATTTTGTGAAGATGAAGTCTGCCCTCATCATTGAGCAGCGCGAGCTGGAGGAGAAGATCAAACTCGGGGAAGAGCAGCTCAAATGTCTCAAAGAGAGCCTGCTCCTGGGCCCAGCAATTTCTAATTAGCAAGTGGCTAGTAGTTAACTAAGAGTCAGCAGTTTGTTCCATACTTTCGACCCTAGACTTCTCTAATGGCTCCTACCTAGAAGTCTCCCTAACTATCTAGGAGACTCTGGGGAACTCTCAAGCTGGTCCCCATGGGAGCTCCAACAAGTTATATCCATGCACCACACTCTCCTTCCCACAATTTGGCATAGGCAAGCACTCAACTGCACACACAACCAACAAAGTGATTTGTGTGCTAGGACACCAAAGATGTTCTCTTCTCACCACCTAGTCGCCCACGCTGTAGTCAGCCTTCGAGGCTTAAAGAGAAGTTGCTGGTGCAACTACACTCTGCCCGCGGGACTCCATTTCCCACAAGCTGCCAGAAGGTCACTTCGCCACCAAGAGTTTCAGGGTCTCACCCAAGATTTTGCAGTGGGAAACAGAACTAAGTATTGCATTTAGAAAAAAGAAACAACAAAGAATTCCCAGATGCCCTACTGGAAAGAGCCAGACAGAAACAAATTGGTTCGGCCCTCACATCCTCCAGCATCCAGTTGAAGGGGATGAATCTGTCCTGTAGCTTGTGCTGGTGTGGCCTTCCTTCTGTGTTTAAACTTTGAGGATGCCACCCCTGTTCCCACCTTGCCCTTTCGTTGTTGGAGGTTACAGATGCCTACTGCAGGGATCCACACTGTAGACCTTTAACAACTCTACCAAAGCTGACTTCGGAATGTGTTTCATTATTTGGAGTGGGGTGACTTTTTATTATTATATTTTAAATGGCTTTTCAAATTTTATTTATTTTATGTTTTCACCTTTTTTAAAAACTAATACGGTGAGAGGAGGGTTGGACAGGAAAAAGTTATCCCAGAAGGAAAACATTTTCTACAGATCAACCTGAATCCACCATGATTTTGACAAACAAGTACAAATTCCCTTTCCTTCCCACCATAACTGAACAGTGTCCAAAAAGGAGTCCTCGTCTTGAACCCAGAGCCCTCCCTGTTGTGGCCTGGCGCGGTGCTTCCCTAGGTACCATGAGCTTAGCATTCCCTACCAGAGATCAAATTTTTCTTACTGTTTCTTTTCTCAGAACTAAACTTTAGTTACTAAAGAAATCTCCTGAAGCTTAAAAAGTTCGCCCATTTTTCCACCATATCCAGGCTGAGAGATGAGTAAAAGTGAGCTCAGGAGGAACTCCTTTACTGCACAGTTACTTCCCTGAACCTGGAAGCCTGGCTCAGGTAACCAAACCCAGGGCAGCTACGGTCAGCTTCGCAGCCACCGCAGGAAGAAACACAGCCAGGAACTTAAGCATGCCAACAATCAATGCTGCTGCTGTTTCCATTGTCTCTTGGCACTAATGGCAGGAAGGAAGTTGTGGATGGAAGTTGTGGACAGACAGCCAAACTCTGTCCTATTCTTCAGATCAACTCCCTGTTCCTTGCTAACTGGGATCAACTTTTAGTATTGTCAGCCCAGCCCTGTGAAGCCCTGGCATCTCTTCTAATGACTGCTGCGTTCTCCAGGGTCTTTTGAGGTTAACTGTAGCATCAGCGGTGCCTCATTCAACAGAAGAAAAAATTGTCAAGGCACTTTGCTACTACTACTGGTCACTGACTTCAGCTTCCTCTTCATTGTATTTGAACACAATGGGACACACTTGGCCAGGTGGGTGTTCTGAGATGTACCATTTCTCTGGAATCTGGAGCATGCTTTTAGAATCACTGCTGCTGGTAGAACTGATGTTCTGCTGTTTGGATATCGACTGTCCTCTGTCCTTCTTCCTTCCAGTGCAGCATTCTACTCTATTCAGGAAGGCTGATGACTCACAAGAGGCTAGGTGTATCTAAGCTAAGTTGAGGAATGTAGGAGGGGGTGCTTTAAATGGAGACTGTGATGGTCAATTTTGTTGTTTTTAAATAGGCTCAAGGATAAAGAATAAGCAAATTTACGTGTCATGTATTGGGGATACGAGACTGACATAATCCATAATTCTGAGTTTGGCTTGAATTATTTTATTTTTATGAGTATGGGCCTAAGGAAAAAAGTGTTCATTTACCTGGACCCCAGGGCAAGGATATGTTTTCCTCTACTTGTTATTTCCTTAATCTGTGTAAGTTAGGTTGGTTATACCTTATATTTATGACACTAGAAGTATATAAAAGTATGATTAACTCCATTGATTTTTGTCCCTCTTCACACTCCAAAGTAGTTTACAGACTTAGAATCCATATCCAACGCAAGGATGTTCATATTTCACATGGAGGAACAAACAGTTTTCAAATCACTTTTATAAAAACCAAAAATTTATACTGAGCAGTGAAGCTTGGAAGACAAAATGCAATAATAAATAGACACTGAATCCCATCACTTCTGACCTGGCAGTCTCCTTGTGAGGGATAATCTGCAATCCTGCCCAGTTCACTTGAGATGCAGTGCGTGTCCCTTATTTTCATTTCTGCGCTCAGCTCTTCTCCCAAGCTGGCCAGGAGGTAGCAGTTTGTGCAGAGGGCCAAGAAACTTCTCCCAAGCCAATTATTAGTATTGACTTTTTCCCATTCCCTTCAAATACTCATAAAGGCCCCAGTGGGGAGTGAGCCAATTTGTTGAGATGGGCAGGAGTCAGTGCTTGAGTTCCTGTTACCTAACCTGGTCCCCATGATCCTCCTTCCCCAGGGCACTGGATAATTTAGTCCCCTTGGGTTTTACCTGTTGCAGCTCAGCATTTCAATGCCCAAGGGGAATCTGAGAGGGAAAAAGAAAAAGAAAGCCCCAGAAAGGGAAAGATTGGAAGCAGAGAGAAGCAGAGAAGATAAAAAGATGAAAAGCCTCTTTCACCACCAGATCCAAGTTCTATTTTTCATTGAACCTCATGTGCCAAAACGCGGCTTGGGGCACCAGAGTCATACCCTTAACTCCAGCCTCCCTGCAACTGCTACTTTGTTAGTAGCAGGCCTCAGATAGAAGAAGATGGGCATATTTTTGGCCATTTTTCACTCCTCTAGGACATGCTGATTCCCATTGTCTTTGCCGAAGGAGTTGTCTATGCCAATAATATTTCTGTAACTGTATATTGTATTGTTTGAAGATTAGTAGCTGTTTAGAGGGGGGTGGGGCGAGGGTCTGTTCCTATAGATAAAAAACAGGTGTGGATTGTGATAATAATTGTATAAGCTCCCAATAAATTGATTTAAAAAACATGGTTCGTTGTACAACTGTTGGGGGGGGGGTCATCTATTCCATATGAACCTATTATTTTTCTGAATTATGTTTCTGAATTTATGTCCTCCACCACTCCCTTCTCAGCTGTCATTGATATGCTTGCCAGATTGGCATCAAGGGTCATATTTCAATAAAGGGTGCTAAGGACAAAAACATATCTCACGTGTTTTAACTGAGCTGATGAGCTCTTCATAATATTTTGCTGAAAAGCTCGGAAAAAGAATTCAGTCACCTGTGTCCTTACTCACAAGCATCCCTCAACTTTTACTCTGCCCCCTCACGGATGGCATTGATGCTACACCATTCACTATCACCAGTAAAGTAGCAAGATCTTTCACCGCCCTTTTTTTGAGAAATATCTTGGACAAACCTGTCCCAAGAGCACCTTAAATAGCATAAACTTTATGTTATTTCTGTTGGTACCTGGGGATTGAAGTGTATGCTTTCCTTTTTTTTTTAACTTAAAAGTACCTCACGACTACTGCCCTGCTCTTTAGTTTATGGAAACATACTTTCTTCTATGGTTAATCAACAGCAACAACACAACTAGGTCAATTCAGCATTTAGAATGACGGAAAGATTTAATATGAGGTGTAATCTCAAGTATAGACCTCAGCAGTTATACAGAGTCTGAAATTTCACCTGAAGGTAAGGCACCTTCAAGCCTTTCTCCAATCTTGAGTTCTATCAACCAATATCATCTCACTGTGACATGATATTCCAATCTTTATACTCAGCTCATGGAAAGCAATATCCTTTCTGATCAGCTCTCCAAATCAACGCCAAGGATTAGATCCAAATGTACTTTAAGCAGGTCCCACTGATCATCAGAAATGATCTGATCCATATGCCACTGAGGTACCAACTGTGCTCTTCCTATTCCAGAAATCTAACAGTGTGATTGTTGTCAATGCCACCACACTGACTCTGACTCACAGTGACCCTATGTACAAATGTAATATCATGGAAAGAGCCCAACATTGGTATTAGAATGAGTTAGGTACAAATTCTAGAGTATAAGATTCTATGTCATGTACTCATTCCATGAACTTATTTACCCTGCAAACCCCCTGGGTTCATGGCATTATTTGTAAAATATGTAGAATATAAATTTCAGAGAATTCTATGGTTCAACAACAACTAATGAAAACCACCTAGCACTTAGTTATCTCCTAGACCGTACTTAGAAACGCAGAACCCTAAGCCCCACCCCAAACCCACTCAGCCAGAGTGTGTATTTTAACCAGATTTCCAGAAGATTTATGTATACCTTAAGAGTTAGAAAAGAATTCTGTCAAAAGATATCACATCTGGGGTCTTAAAGACTTGAAGGTAAACAAGCAGCCATCTAGCTGAGAAGTAACAAACCCCACATGAAGAAGTACACCATCCTCTGTGATCACTAAGTGTCGAAGGGATGAGGTATCAGGCATCAAAGAAAAAATATCATCATTGAGAATGAGGGGCAGTGTGGAGTGGGGACCCAAAGTCCATCTGTAGGCAACTGGACATCCCCTTACAGAAGGGTCATGGGGAGGAGACGAGCCAGTCAGGGTGCAGTGTAGCAACGATGAAACATACAACTTTCCTCTAGTTCCTAAGTGCTCCCTCCCCCATACTATCAAAATCCCAAATCTACCTTAAAAATTGGGCTAGACCAGAGGACTTACACTGGTACAGATAGGAACTAGAAACACAGGGAAACCAGGACAGATGAAGCCTTCAGGACCAGGGGTGAGAATTGAGATACGGCCAGGGTGGAGGGAAGCTGGGGTAGAAAGTGGGAACCGATCACAAGAATCTACATATAACCCCCTCCCTTCGGGACAGACAACAGAAAAGTGGGCGAAAAGAGATGCCAGACAGTGCAAGATAGGACAAAATAATAATAATTTGCAAATTATCAAGGGTTCAAGAGTCAGGGGGAGCAAGGAGGGAGGGGCACAATGAGCTCATACCAAAGGCTCAAGTAGAAAGCAAATGTTTTGAGAATGATGATGGCAACAAATGCACAAAAGCACTTGACACAATGGATGGATGTATGGATTATGAGTTGTATGAGACCCCAATAAAATGATTTTTTTAAAATTGAAGCCATCATACCAAGTTCATAGATAGTTTTAATAATATGAAGGCAAGACAAAAGTACCATCTAAAACCATACAAGTAATTATTAAACCAAAAGACTAAACTTTTTTTTTTAAATTGAGAAGAATTGATCTCACAGTAATATGCTGAGCACATGCATTATTACTCTGGTCTTAATCAACTCATTCTTAACACTCCTCCCCGCAAAAAAAAAAAGCATTTTAATTGTGAATTAGGTGCAAGTCTATATATCATATCATCATTTTTACATTCAACAACTTAAAAATGTATTAAACATCCAAATGGCTTCTCTGCCCCCCCCCATTTTTCATCTTCCTCAGGTAATATATTATCCTCTCCTTCACTCAAATGAATACTTCTCTGCCATATAGCATATTGTTTCCCCCTTTCTACCTTCTCCTCTTGCCACTGGTAACAATCAAAGCCTGGGGGGGTGGTGGTGGTGGTATGAAAACTTTTTCCAGATTTTTCTTTATATAGCAATGGTCTCATACAGTATTTATCCTTTGTGCTTGACTTTCTTCACTCATCATAATACCCTTAAGTCTATCCATATCCTCGGGTGTTTCAAAGTTTCCTCATTATTCTTTAATGATGCATTCTTTTCTTATTTCAAATATATTACTCCTATTGTCATGAAAATACAACAAGGTTTTTAGGTTATTAAGTGAATAAACAAAAACAGATTGTATTAATATACACCAGCAATGATGTTTTAAATAAAACAATTCCATTTAATTACATCAAAAAGAATTAAACAGGGGAATAAATTTAACAAAAGAAGTATAAAGCTTATAATCTGAAGACTTCAACATAATATTGAAATAAATAAAAAATTTAAATAAATAGAAAGACATGTTTACAAATCAGAACACTTACTATTGTTTGATGACAGACAATACTTGCCAAATTGATCAAATTCAATATAATCCTTATCAAAATCTTAGCTGGTCTTCTTATAAATTGGCAAGTGGTACTATGATTCATATGGAAATATAAAGGACCCAGAATAGTGAAGACCATCTTGAGAAGGAAGAGCAAAATTGAAGAACTCATTTTTTATGTTAAACTTACTACAAAGGTATAGTAATCAAGATAGTGTGTTGCATGTACAAGGATAAACATATCAATAAAATAGACCTGAGTTCAGAAATAAACTCCTACATTTTGGGGTCAAGTGATTTTCAAAAATAACACCAAGAAATTAAGTGGGATGAAGAAGAGTTGTTTTTGTTTTTAACAAATGGTGCTAGGACAACTGAATATTCACATTTTTAAAAAATTAAGTTGGACCCTATATCATATTACACACAAAAATTAATCCAAAGTGTATCATAGGTCTAATAGAAGGGCTAAAATTATAAAACTCTTAGAAAAAAACATATGAATAAAGTTTTATTATATTAGGCTAGTCAATGGTTTCTTAAATAGAATCCCAAAAGTGTAAATGACAAAAATGAACAAATAAGACTATATAAAATTAAAAGATTTTGTGTGTATTGCAACAGCACCATCAAGGAAGTGAAATGAAATCTACATAACAGGATGAGAACATGTGCAAATTATATATCTGATAAGAGACTTGCATCTAGAATATCTAAAGAAATGTCAACCAACTCCATAACAACACATAGTGACCATATAGGACAGGGCAGAACTGCTCCTGTGAGTTTCTGAGACTAACTGTCCACTGGAGTAGATAGCCCCATCTTTCTCCTCTGCAGCAGCTGGTGGTTTTGAACAGCTGGCTTGCAATTAGCAGCTCAATGCATAACAACTACGGCACCAGGCCTCCTAAAGAACTCTTAAAACTCAATAATAAAAGATAAATAACCAGAAATCTAGGCAAGAGGGCCACTTAGTCACAAGCACAAGCACGATAGGATCCCCTCTACATCAGGAGAAGATCAACAAAACTTAAAACCTAACTAGATCCTCACACCCCACAGACTGGGGGCAGAGGCAGAACAGTAGGAGGGAGGAGCAAAACCACACATGAGGCACTCATTGCTCTCTCCTGACTACTCACTGCAGCTGGAGCATGCTACCCCATCATCAACTGAAGCCACCACCATTATGACCTCCCCAACTGCAGGTCATTGCTGCTGCCACTGCCGTAATGTATGCCCCAATCACAGAACATTGCCATCAGGCCCTCCCCCACCAGAGGCTGTTCCCACACAAGCTACAGCCACAGAGCATTGCCAGGACTGCACCCTCCCCCAGAGCATATTGGCACTGCCATGACCATGCAAACACCAGGTGTCATGGTGCATGCACGCTAGGCTGCCCCTGCCGGGACACTCTATCAGAACATGTTCTGTGCCACCCTGGCACCCTGCCCTTCTCAAGCCTAAATGGTGCAAGAATCCAAACTTGACAGAAGATCCCAATAAACTTTTTTCCTTGAAATTGCCCTCCATTTTTCTCTCATTTTATTTCAAACATTTTTATCCATTTTAATATACTTTTATAAATATGTTTTTATTTAATAAAATTATTTTAATTAAGTTTCTAGTGTCTTCTTTCTCTTTCTTCCTTTGATTTGTCCTTTTTTTATCTGAAGAAAACCTAAGAAATATGTGGTATACTTTCAAAAGAAATAAACATGTTATTGGAAATTTAGAGCTGGAAGAAACAAAATCTTTGAAGAAAATAGTACAAAAAATGATGGAAGAAAATTACAACCAACCAAATATCTTATAGCCAATAAAACTATCATTCAAATATGAGGATTTTTCCAGACAAGAAGAAAGTAAAGGAATTTTTAAGACACACATTACAAAAATTTTACTAAGGGGAGTATTCTGTACAGACAATCAACAACAGCAGACAAATCTTGTATGTGTGAGATCAACATACAAGACAACCCCACACAGAAAAGAACACACTTAAAACAACATTCAAAACACAGCAATATAAGAAGTACAATGAAACCATTAATGTCACAATAAAACACACACACCAAAATAACAGCCACAAATCTACATATATCAATAAGAACATTGAACGCTAATGGATTAAACACACCAGTCAAGATACAGAGAGTAGCATACTGGATTCTAAAACAAGACTTATCAACATACTGCTTATTAGAAACACACCTTAGACACAAAGAAAAAAAAAGTAATTAAATCAAAGAATGAAAAAAGAACTCAAGCTAAAGGCAACCAAAATAAAAATGCAGGAATGGCTATGTTAATCTCTGATAAAATAGACTTCAAGAAAAAATCCATCGTGAGAGAAAAGGAAGAACATTACATAATGGTTAAAAGAAAACTAGAACTAGATGACATAACCATAATAAACTTAGACACCTGGGGTCCTCAACTACGGTTCCCGGGCCACAAGCGTCCCGCCGAGGGCATTTATCCGGCCCGCTGGGTGTTTTTCCCCCTTTTGTTTTTTTAACTTCAAAATAAGATATGTGCAGTGTGAATAGGAATTTGTTGATAATTTTTTAACTATAGTCCGGCCCTCCAAGGGTCTGAGGGACAGTGAACTGGCCCCCTGTATAAAAAGTTTGAGCACCCCTGCTATACACCCTCATGAAAGACCCTTGAAATACATTGATCAAGCACTTATTGAGGTGAAGAGAGAAACTGAAGAAAATGCATTAAAAGAATACTTCAATACACCACTAACAAGGAAGGACAGATGATAAAGAAACAAGACCAATAAAGACATAGAAGAACAGAGCATTCACCAATTCAACATATACAGGGCTCTCCACCCAATAACAACACAGCATACATTCTTTCCCATTCTGCATAAGACATTCTCTAGAATACACCATATGTTAGGACATAAAGCAAGCCTTAATGCATTTAAACCAGGGGTCCTCAAACTATGGCCCGCTGGCCACATGCGGCCCACCGAGAACACTTATCCAGCCACCACTGCCTGTCCTGCTTAGCAGCCAACTCATCTCGGCGCACAGTGCACCTGTGTGGAATGTGCTCCGCACTCTCCAACTTCCCTCTTTCTCTCTGTCTCTCCACTCCTCCTCTGTCTGAGGTGTGATCCCACAAGTCACGAGCTTGCCTGTGCAGAGCCTGCTACTGCCTGGGGACCGAGGTAAGAACAAGTTAGGATTTTTTTGTGGTTAGGAGGTCTATTTTTTTTTTAATTTTGCAGTTAGTAGGGCCTTTTTTTTGCGGTTAAGGGGGGCCTTTTTTTCTGAAGTTAGGAGGTCTTTTTTTGTTAAAGTTGGTTGGGGGTAGTTTCTAGGGGGGGTTGCATCACAGTGATAACGCAAATAGTCAGCTGCTCAGTGCTAATGCAGATGGTCAGTGCTCAGTGGTAATGATAATTGTAAGTGCTCAGTGTTGATGCAAATGGTCAGCGCTCAGTATTGATGCAAATTATCAGTGGTCAGTGTTATCGCAGATGGTCAGTGGTCAGTGTTAATGCAAATGGTCAGTGCTCAGTGTTATCGCAATCTGCCTTGGGCCCCATGGGAACTTTATCCGGCTCTGCAGACAGCCGGGGAGTAGGAAACCCAATTTAATTGACACTGAGTGCATTTATATTCTGATTGCTACTCAGTTGTGTATGATGTTGTATGTTGTGTGTTGGGTAAGCCCCGGTTCACACTGTTGCGATCTCCGAGCAGTGTGAGTTCAGCCATATGCTTGTCTGGCTGAACTCACATTAGATTTGGAAGAAAAGAGGCAGATGTGCCTTCTTTTTTCCTGCAGTGGAATTTAATCGCATGCGTCTTCTCAGGACCATGTGATCAGATTCCTGTGCGAGTTCACAGATCACAGTGCGGTTTGCACAGGACAGTGTGGACTGGAAAGGTGGTAGAGGAACTGGCTCTGTAATCCTGCCGGTTCCCGCACCGCACCTGTGTGAACCTGATGTAAAAGCGGAGTTCCACCAATATGGGCACTGGAGAGGCTGAAACGATGTGGACTGGCAAGGCTGCATTGATGGACACTGATCAGACTGCATTGATGGGCACTGATCAGACTACATTAACAGGCAGTGCAGTCTATATGTCTCTGTGTGGGCAAAGTTCTTGCAGGTATATTGTTTTTGTAGTGCTGTAGATATATATATATTAGTATTTTACTACTAGCAATTTGGAGTCTCTAGGAACAATGATACCAAGAAAGAGAAAAATTGACTCAGAGTGTAGGATATTCAAAGAACAGTGGACTTATCATTACTTTTTCATGCAGTACAAGGAAAGAGCTGTGTGTTAGATATGCCAGAATATAGTGTCTGTGTTCAAAGAATACAATTTGTGTTGACACTATTAAACTTAACATAAAGATAAATATGACTGCTTGGTCAGAGAAGTTAGAAAAGAAAATATTAAAACTGAGCAATACATTGACAACTCTGCAAAAATACTTTTGTGAAGCAGAAGCAGCTAAATATTTCATTACTGCGAGCAAGTTTTCAAGTTGCCAAGCTAATAGCGCGCCCTGGCAGACCATTCGTGGAGGGAGAATTTGTTAAAGAATGCCTTCTTTCTGTTTCCAAAGAGATGTGTCCACAGAAGGCCGATTTATTTAGTACAGTGAGTCTTTCAGGACCTACAATTACACGAAGGACTGAAGAAATAGGAGACAATTTGCATCAGCATTTGCAAAACTCCGCAAAAAAAACCACTTTCCTATTTTTCCTTGGCACTCGACGAAAGTAATGATGTTCATTATTTTGCACAACTTCTAATTTTTGTTCGTGGGATGAATGACTATTTTGAAGTCACAGAAGAGCTTGCTGCACTGCAAAGCCTCAAAGGAACAGCTACAGGAGAGGATGTCTATGAGAAGGTTTGCCAAACTGTGAATGGTTTGGGGCTGGACTGGGCTAAACTAGCCAATGTGACAACTGATGGTGCTCCTAGCATGGTGGGGTCTAAGAAAGGAGTAATTGCTTGTATTAACCAAGAGGTAGACAAACACAACCATTATAATCCAATAGCCATACACTGCCTCGTCCACCAACAAGCACTGTGCAGTAAATCACTGAAGTGGGACTCTGTTATGAAAATTGTGGTATCTTGTGTTAACTTCATTAGAGCTAATGCACTAAACCACAGACCATTTCAGGACTTTCTGTCTGAGCTAAATGTTGCCTATGAAGATGTTCTGTACCACACAGAAGTCCATTGGCTGAGTCGAGGGAGAGTTTTGAAACATTTCTATGACTTACTTCCACAGATTACAGCTTTTCTACTTTCAAAAACCAAAGAAGTAGCAGAGCTCAATGATGCAGAATGGAAATGGCACCTCGCCTTTCTGACAGACGTAACAGAGTTACTCAACAGTCTCAATGTGCAACTTCAGGGAAAGGGGAAGCTCATGTGTGAGATGCAATCACATGTGAAAGCATTTGAAGTAAAATCAGGCCTCCTCATCAAACAAGTGAAGGAGGAAAATTTCTGCCATCTCCCACAACTCAAATCCGTAAGTGGAAAAACCATTGGTTGCATTCCCCAAACAAAACCTGTGGATTCACTGGAAAAGTTGAAAAAGCAGTTCCAATTTAGATTTAAAGAGCCTCATCTCCATGAACAGGATATACAGCCTTTCCGTAACCCATTTTCTATTCACACTGAAAATGTGGATACAATTTACCAAATGGAACTGGCTGCACTGCAGAATTGTGATTCTCTGAAAGACGCATTCAAGTCAAGCAGCCTTCCTAATGTCTATGCATCTCTCCCTCTGAGACATGTCCTAGTCTCAGGAACCATGCACTCAAAATGGCAACTCTCCTTGGCAGCACTGATGTCTGTGAACAGACTTTTCCCAGAAGGAAACATCAGAAATCTCCAACCAGCTCTAGACTAACTGATGCACACTTACATCACTTGTTATGACTAGCAGTGACAAATATGGAACCGGACATTGACCATCTCATTAACAAAAAACAGGCCTGTAGTTCCCATTGAAATACTGGTAATTTGGTGATTTAACTTTACTTGTTCTTCATTTTAAATATTGTATTTGTTCCCATTTTTTTACTTCAAAATAAGATATGTGCAGTGTGCATAGAAATTTGTTCATAGTTTTTTTTTAAGTATAGTCTGGCCCTCCAATGGTCTGAGGGACAGTGAACTGGCCCCCTGTTTTAAAAGTTTGAGGACCCCTGATTTAAAAAGAGAGGCAGAAAGCTTTTTTCTATAGTCCTGAATTTGACTTCTAACCTCCTAATATATGAGAAAATAATATATCTTCTTTTTTAATCTATCCACCCTTGGCATTTTTTGTTATAACAGCACTAGATATCCAAGACAAGATTTGGTACAGACAGAATGGGGTGCTTTCCTAATAGTTGCATAAAGTGTGAAAGCAGTTTTATCATTGGGTGGACAGTATAACTGTTTTTATTTGACTGATATTAAAAGGCTAGATTGCTTTGAAAAGAAGGTTGGTAGAATTATGGATGTCAAGGCCACGCTGGTTAGAGTTTAAAAGGAAGTTAGGAGAACAATCGAGAAAATATCATATTAGCAATAGTAATGTTCATAGAAATGTGTACATTAAATGTGCTTCTGATGAGGTTTTCAAAGAAAATTATTAATTATGATGCTTTTGTGTAGTGATGGATGTCTTGTCTGAATTATTTTGCAAGTGTTGGCTGGAAGGAAGAACTTATAAGTGAAGAGCTTGGATATCTGACTGAGATTTATGAACAAGATCTTAAAGGGCATATATTATAGTAAATTAAAGAGGAAAGAAATAGGTTTTTAAAAACTGTACAAAATGAACTTAGAATTTTTGAAAATACTGTTGTAGAAACAAAAGACAAGTGTCCTAGCATTTTCAACAAAGATGCTGGTGCATAATATTTTGTTAAAGAGTTTAAGGCTGTGAGTGATGTATGTAACTAACTACCACAGCAGAAACCCCAACTGATCCACTCACTGAGAGACAGAAGGCTGACTGCCACCAAACCAGGGGTGCTTTGTTATAAACAGAATATCATCAATGTGCTGTGCTCTCCCTATATTGTATTGTGTCTGATAATTGACTTGGTAAATACTAGCTATACTCTCCATTTACCCCCACCCCCACCACTAGACCCCTCTCTTAATTTCCCTGTGAGACACACGTTTACATAAATTAACAAGTATTAGCCCACCTCTTAAAATTATTTTCAATTTTTAAAAAATTGCTATATTTGTAATCGGTTAAAAAGATCTACATATAACCTCCATTGGGGATGGACAACAGAAAAGTGGATGAAAGGAGACGTTGGACAGTGTAAGATATGACAAAATAATAATAATTTATAAATTATGAAGGGTTCATGAGGGAGTGGGGAAGGAGGGAGGAAATGAGGAACTGATGCCAAGGGCTTAAATAGAGAGCAAATGTTTTGAGAATGATGAGGGCAATGAAGGATCAAATGTGCTTTAAACAATTGATGTATGTATGGATTGTTGTGAGTTGTATAAGCCCCCAATAAAATGATTTTTTTAAATTGTTATATTTACTCAAAAGACTTTCTATTATCAACACCATCACTTAAAACCTACTCTCATGTTCCTACTCCCCATTCATGAATCACAGCCAACTCTATCACTTCTTCCTCATCTCCATACAATATGATTTTCAGTCCATATCTGGTCTTTCAGCTCTAACCCAAAGGAGCCAACCACCAATTTACACAACCCACAAGCCTACACAATATCAACAGCCAGATCATTATGCTGTTCAAACAATAGCCAAACAGTAGCCACCACAAAAAACTTGAGATAAACAAAACTCAACAACTGAAGATTACCCAAACCCATTGGAATACTCAGAAAAACAAGCCCTGGAATGGCCAGTAAGATTATACAGGAGAATGAAGAGATCTGAAGATCACTCCTGAAAAGAAAGGAAGAAATTGATATACTACAAGTTTCACACCCAAAAGAAACT
Source organism: Tenrec ecaudatus (assembly GCF_050624435.1). Classification (NCBI taxonomy): domain Eukaryota; kingdom Metazoa; phylum Chordata; class Mammalia; order Afrosoricida; family Tenrecidae; genus Tenrec; species Tenrec ecaudatus. The sequence continues at coordinate 56,545,877 of NC_134548.1, read as the reverse complement.
CAGAAGCTAAACAATGGGATAACAACAAGGAAAAATGCAGTATAAGAGCTGGAATAGAAGGAAAGGAAAATTGAATTGCTGAACTTGAAGACAACCATGCAGACCTCAGCAAATGATAGGAACAATCAAAGAAAAAGCAAACAAATCTGAAGAAATGCAGTTCAAGAACTACAGTGTAAGAAAAGGAAAATTGAATGACCAAACTTGAAGACATCTGTGCAGACTTCAGCAAATGAGAGGAACAATTAAACAAACAAATCTGAAGAAAGCCTGAGGATGATGTGATACACCATGAAAATAAATTATATATGTCTCATTGGAACACCTGAACAGGAATAAACAACCAAATGGGTAGTAAGAGAATTCATGGAGGAAAATTTCCCCAATGTCACACAAAAAAGGAGATGATAACTGTCCAGGAAGCTAAGAGAACTCCAAATAAGTTAGACCCAAGAAAAAAAATCAAGACATATAGTAGTCAAATTATCCAACTTCAAGGAAAATAAGAGAACCTTGAAAGCAGGTAGAGAGAGAGAAGGGAAGAAAAAAAAAACAAACAAACCCAGTCATTTAAAAGGTAAACAGATAAATTCAGATCTCTCAGTAGAAACCATGCAGGCAAGAAGGCAAAGGGGCACAATATACCAAACTGAAAGAAAAAAATGCCAAGAAGCCTATTTCCAGCAAAGCTATCCATCAAATATGACAGAGAAATAGTATTCCAAAATATGGAAATACTTAGAAATTTTGTAAAAACAAGAGCAGCATGATAAAAACTATAAACGTGATCTCTATGATCAGAAAATCAAAACAGCAGCACACAAACATGAGACTACAACAGTGTGTAACACCACCGAGAAATCAACAGATTGAAAACAATATCCAAAACAACACAGACCTAGAGGGGAAATGAAGAAATGAATAAACTCCCCCTTCCCTCCCAAACAAAATAAGAAACATACCAAACACAGTAGGATATGAAAGGAACTCTAATACATTTAAAATTAGTAACCCTGAATGTCAATGAAGTAAATACAATACTCAGAAGACAAAAAGTAGCAGATTGGATTAAGAAACAAGACCCATCAACCAGCTGACTTCAGGAGACACAACTAAAAATTCACAGACAAAAATGGACTGAGAGTTAAATGATGATGAAAACTTTACCAAGCCAATGGTAACCAAAAAAAGTCAGGAGTGACCATATAAATCTCTGAAAAAAAATTGACTTAAAAGAAAAACTGCGAATGAAAGACAAAATTGACACCACATAATGATCAAAGAACCAATAAACCAAGAACACATAGCCATAATAAATATATATACACCCAATGAAAAATCTTCAAAATACATCAGACAAATCCTCAAAGAGATGAAAAAAGAAAACACCAGTTTGACAATATTAGGAGACTTCAATACACCACTATCACGGAAAGATAGATCCACAGAACAAAACCCAATAAAGAAACAAAAGAAGAGAAGAGCACAATCAAACAGCTCAACCTCCTAGATATTTAAAAAGTACTCCAAACAAAAGCAAAAAAATACATGTTCTTCTCCAACACACGGCATATACCCTAAAGCAGACCAGATGCTAGGCCATAAAGCAAGCCTTAACAAATTCAAACACATAGAGGTTATTGAAACCATCTTCTCAGACCACAGTGCCACAAAAATGGAAATCAACACAAAGAAAAAAAAGAAACACATAGAGACTCAACTACACATTACTAAAATAATACTGGGTATTAACCCTGATAAGAGATGAAATTAGGAGGTTCCTTGAAACAAATGAGAATGATAACACAACATTCCAATAGCTATGGATTATAGCAAATGCAGTTATCAGAGGTCAGTTTATAACAATGAATGTACATATAAAAATGAGAAAATAATTTTCAACATTTTAATACAACACCTCCAACAGAATAGGCAGGGAGAGGGAAAGGCGAGATAAATTGGGGAGCAATCAATGCATGCAGGATGGGAGAGGAAACATTAGAATTGATTGTGATGATGTATGAGCATAGATACTTTTTAAAAATCAATTTAATTATTGACGTGTATGATATATGAATATTTTATCAAGAAAAGAATTACAAGAAAAAGAAATGAAAACATACTTTATGTTCACCATGGGTGAAGGAGGAAGAGTTTTTGCTTAGGGGGCATTGAGTTTATTTTAATGGCGGTGGAACAATTTGGAGAGGGCTATCAATAATGGTCACGCAACAGGAAGAGTATAATCAATGGTACTGAATTATACATGTAGAAGTTGTTGAATTAGGGAATGTTTTGAGGTGTATATTTTTACCAAAATTAAAATAAATTACACAAATGATGAGTATAGGGAAGAAAAATGTTTTAAAATTGAGTGTGGTAAAGATTGTATAACTCATCTTGATATGCTTAAACTATTGATTTGGATGAAGTGCCAATAAAACTGTCAAAAAGAGTGGGCAAAGGACCTTAATAGGTAATTCACAAAGGAGGACATCCTAATGCAGTGATTCTCAACCTTTGGGTTGCAACCCCTTTGGGGGTCGAATGACCCTTTTACAGGGGTTGCCCGATTCATAACAGTAGCAAAATTACAGTTATGAAGTAACAACGAAAATAATTTTACGGTTGGGGGGGGGGGGTCACCACAACATGAGAAACTGTATTAAAGGGTCACAGCATTAGGAATGTTGAGAACCACTGCCCTAATGGCTAGCAAGCACATGAGCAAATGGTCTTATTCATTAGCCACCCAGGAAATGCAAATCAAAACAACCATGGTATGCCATCTTATGGCCACAACCAAAGCCCAATTTGTAAAAAGCCAGAGAATAAAAAACATTGGAGAAGGTGTGGAGGCATTGGAACTTTTATATACTGCTGGGCACATGCCCCCAACGAAATGAGGGACAGTTCATAAGCAAATGTATACTCTTCTGTGTGCATTATAATAGAGTTCAAAATAGCAAGAAGTTGGAAACAGCCCAAATACCCATTAATAAAAGAATGCATTAAAAAAACACCTTTGGTGTATATACACACAATGAAGTATTACACACTCCTAAAATCATTACGCTTAGTGAAGTTAGTTGATCCCAAAAGGACAAATATTGCTGTAAGGATAAACACCAAGATGAAGGCAAACTCATGGTTTCAGGTCATATAATCCACCAGCCAAGTCTATGAAGCAAAGTGGTAGAGAGCTTGACTAGTACTCGCGAACCCTACACCATTCTCTATATATATTTGCCTTGCAAACCACTTTGACAGAGGAGATGTCAATTCAACTAGGATCAGATTTTCAAGATGGGAGAAAATAAGATTACCTTTAGTGGCTGCCATACAAAAATGTGATGAGGTCCCCTCAAACTAGCAGAATGATAAGTAATACTGATTGGAAAAGCATGTCAAGAAGGGGAAAGGGAAGCATACACATCTTGGAGAGGACAAGTGCGTTTCTGTCGTTAGAAAAAGAGAGAGGACACAACTACCAGCAAGGGGGGAGGGATTACATGGACCCCATCGGGAGCGTATGCCTGACACTATTCTCCTAATGGGGCACATTGGTCCCAATTTCTCTATAGCTTCTGGGGACTCAGACCATGGACCATAGAATACTGGGAAATTGAACCCTGGATCTTAGAGGCACACAACATACTCCAAAAGCCATACCAGAAGGATGTGTTGTGGAAACCCACTAGGTAAAGTGGGCCTTCACTCAAACACCTGTAGCCCTAGGACTTAAAGCTGAAATTATTTGGTGTGTGAAGCAGAAGACAGCTATACTAAGTGGGCAGACTACCATTTACTTACTGTTCCAATGCCCTACTTGATTGATTAAGATATGTATTATTCCGGCAGACCTGGGTCTGATATTTTCAGTGAATACAATTGTAAGTTTTGCCTGACCATCAACTCCCATTTTTTGTATACATATTGTCTAGTCACATAAGGATCTAAAAAGTAGAATAATCCATGTATTGTGGCTTGTAGTTAACCTATGCGTCTTTAATATCATTTTTTGCGATGTGTTTTAAATTCATTACCCAGGGCTAACTCAATGACACTATGAACAGAAGAAGGACCTTATGCTCCTGGGAAATGACCTATAAGGTTCTCTTACATTAAATAATCAAGATATCGCTAAGGTGAATCCGAAACATCTAGAAAACATACATTAAGAATGGATCTGGGGCTTTGACTTAATCCTAGCTCCAATCTAAGACCAATAAGTTTTTACAATATAGCCCTACTCAATATGTGCCTTATGAAGGAAACAGAAGCAATGTGTGGTGAAGAAATTAGATGGTGCCTGGCTATCAGAAAGAATAGTATCTTGGGATTTTAAGGCTTGTTTTCAACCAAGCAGCCATCTAAATGAGACATTAACTAAGTCCACATGGAAGAAGCACACCAACGAGCATGTCCCAAGGATTATAATCCAAATCTGAAGGAAGGAAAGGTATCAGAGCTTAAATTGGGAAATTCTGGTTTGGAGAAGCCAATGGAGAGCAGTGTAAGCCCAAGACACATTTGCAGCATCTACACATGGAATAAGCCTGCAGTGACTTTTCCTCTGACCATAATTAAGGGGTGGGAACAGCATGGCTATCAGACAGAGAATATTGTAGAGAGGATTATAGTAGATTAAAATGAAGAAATCTCATTTGAAGGGTTAAAACCTTATCATTTGATCTCCCTTTTGATACACTTTCAGTTTTATCTGCTTTTCAATATTTTGTGGGGCTTTTTGCAAACTGAGGATGATCTCTGTATTTTTCTGTCTTTGGTAGCTTTCTTGACTGTTATGTATTTTTATGTTTCATAATGTATTAAACCCAGAATTGGGGAATCTATAGAGACAATAACTAGATTAAGGGTTCCTGGAGGGTATAATGGGAGAGGAGGAAGGCAATGGGGAGCAAATATCAAGGAGTACAAGAAGGAAGAAAATATTTAGAAATTGATTCTGAAAGAGATTGTAGAGAATTTCTTTATGAGTGAACTATTGAATGGTATGATGGATGGATTATGTCCTAATTATTAGGACCTAATACAATGGTTTGGGGAAAGAGTACAAAAAAGAACAAGGAAAATAATTTAGAGTTAAAAATAAAACCACCTTGTTGGTAAGGTTGTTTTGAGAACATGTGTGTTGCACGGGGAAGGTAGGAAAAGTGAGAGAGGAGGGCACCAGAAACAAGGTGGGAAAGAAGGAGGAACGAGCTTGGGTACTAATTATGTCAGCATCGAGCTGTCCTCACAGAGCTATTTCTCAAAGGCTAGAAAGGTTAGAGTAGTTGGGTTGCCTCAGGGACCATGAAAAACAGACTGTGCACAAGCTGCTTCTGTGAGTCCCACTCCTCCCCAGAACAGTTCTTTGCTATTCTCATAATGATTTCTATGTCAGAGCCCATTGATGCACCCACTATGCCAATTCACCTTGTTAAGGGCCTTCCTCTTTTTCACTACCCTTGCACCTTGCCAAACATGATGTCCTTCTCCAGGGAGTGGTCTCCCCTGATAGTATGTCTAAAGTCTGTAAGATGAAGTCTTGCTACCCTTTCCTCTAAGGAACACTCTGGCCGTACTTCTTCAATACAGATCAGTTTGTCCTCTTAGCAGTTCATGGTATTTTCAATAATCCCAGTACCAGAATTCAAATGCATCTATTCTTCTATGGTCTTTCTTATTCAATGTCAACTTTCACATGCATATGATGCAGTGGAGAGTACGTGGCTTGGGTCAGTCACACCTTAGTCCGAAAAGTATCATCCTCATTCTTCAATTCTCTGAAAAGGTCATTTAACTGATGCAAGGTCTTCTGATCTCTTGACTACTGCTTCCATGATTGGATCAAAGCAAGACCAAACCCTTGACAATTTCAACCTTTTCTTCATTTACATTGACTTGTATTCCATACTGAAGACCATAATTCTTGATTTTCATCAGCAAGAGCTTCAAGTTCTCCTTACTTTCCAGAAGCAACGTTGTGCCATTTGTATATCGCAGGCTGTTAAGAAACCTTCTTCCAATTCTGATGCCACATTCTTCTTCATATAATTCCGCTTCTCTGAGGATTTTCTTGGCATGCAGACTGAACAAGTACGGTGAGAGGATACAACCTTGTCACACACTTTTCCAAATGAGCACAAAGAAATGTTCTGTATATTCCCATACTTCTCAAGGTTACCCACAATTTGTTTTCGTCCACACATGTCTATGCCTTTGCACAGCTAATGAAGCACAAATAAAAAACAAACAAATCAACCTAATTTTGGTATTCTTTGCTTTGAGCCATCATCTACCTGACATTAGCAATGGTATCCCTTGTTCCACACCCTCATCTGAATCTGGCTTGGATTTATGGGTTCATGGTCAATGTACTGCTGCAACCATTGTTGGATGATCTTAAGCAAAATTTTACTTCCATGTGCTATCACTGATATGCTACAGTTTGAGCATTCTGTTGGGTAACCTTTCTTTGGAATGGTTATAAATACGGATCTCCTCCAGTCAGCTTCCAAATATTATAGCATACTAGTGAGTGCCTCCAGTGATTCTTCAGCTTTCTAAAATATTTGAATGGGCATTCCATCAATTCATGGAGCCTTCCATTTGGGTAATACATTCAGTGCAGTGTGAACTTCCTTCAGCACATGCTACGTCTCGAAATGGTGGAATATTAACAAATTATTTTTGGTACAGTGACTCTGTATTCTTTCCATCTTCTCTTGATGTTTCCTGTATCATTCAATATTTTGCCTTCAGAACTTTTCAAGATTGGAACTTGAGGCTTGAATCTTTCTCGAATTCTTTCAGTTTCAAATGTACTCAGCATGTTCTTCCCTTTTGGTTTTCTAATTCTAGGTCCTTATGCACGTCATTGAAATATTTGACTTTGTATTCTTGAGCTGCCTTTGTATTTTCTATTTCAGTTCCTTGACTTTGTCCATTCTTCCATTTGCTTTAGCTACTCTATGATAAAGATCAAGTTTCAAAGTCTCTTCTAACATCCACTTTGATCTTTTCTTTCTTTCCTGCCTTTTCAATAATATTTTCCTTTCTTTGTGAATGATGATTTTGATGTCCTCCCACAGCTCATCCGGTCTTCTGTCATTAGTGTTCAATGCATCGAATTTGTTATGAAGATGTTCTTAAAATTTAGGTGTGAGGGACTCAAAGTCGTATGTAGACTCTTGTGGACTTAATTTTCTTCAGCTGCATTCTGAACTTACATTAGAGTTACTGATGCTCTCTTCCACAGTCAGCCCGTGATCTGGTTTTAGCTATTGATATTGTGCTTCTCAATTGTATCTTCCCACAGAAGTAGTGAATTTTATTTCCGTGTATGCCATCTTGGGAAGTCATATCTATAGTTGCCTTTTTGATGTTGAAAAAAGGGTGTTTTCTATGAATAAACCATTGGTTTTTACAAAATTGTATCATACAATCTGTACCTTCATTTCTATCACCAAGGCCATATTTTCCAACTACTGATCCTTCTTCTTCCTCTTTGTTTCCAACCTTTGCATTACAATTAACAATAATTATCCAGGCATTTTGATTGCATGCGTGACCAATTTCTGACTGAAAAATCTTTGCTAGAATTCTTAAGCTTCTTCATCTCTACCGTATGTGGTTGGTGCATAAATTAGAATAATAATTGTAATGAGTGGATTTCCTTAAAGGTGGATAGATATAATCATATCACAAGCAACATTGTGCTTTATGGTGTGTTTAGCAAGATCCTTTTGGACAATGAATGCCATGTCATTCCTCTTGATGGGGTTATTTTCACCATAGTAATTCATAGATTTCTTATTCAAAAGTCCAATACAGTCCATTGCAGCGTGCTAATGCCTAGGATATCCATCTTTATGAATTCCATTTTATTTTAACCACTTGCAATTTTCCTAAATTCATACTTTGCATGCTCTAAATTCTGATGATTAGAAGATTTTTGCAGCTATTTTTCTTTTTTTAGAATTTTTATTAGGGGCTCATATAACACTTATCATAATCCGTACCTACATCAATTGTGTAAAGTACATCTGTACAGTCATTGCCCTCATCATTTTCAAAGCATTTGCTCTCCACTTAAGCCCTTGGCATCAGGTCCTCTTTTTTCCCCCTCCCTCCCCGCTGCTCCTCCCTCATGAGCCCTTGATAATTTATAAATTATTATTTTGACATATCTTGCCCTGTCTGACGTCTCCCTTCACCCCTTTTTTTTGTTGTCCGTAACCCAGGGAGGAAGTCACATGCAGATCCTTGTAATCGGTTCCCTCTTTCCAACCTACTCTCCCTCTACCCTCCCAGTATCACCACTCACACCCCTGGTCCTGAAGGTATCATCTGCCCTGGATTCCCTGTGCCTCTAGTTCCTATCTGCACCAGTGTAAATCCTCTGGTCTAGCCAGACTTGCAAGGTAGAATTCGGATCATGATAGTCGGGGGTGGGGTGGGGGATGGGGGTGGGGAGCATTAGGAACTAGAGGAAATCTGTATTCTTCATCGCTGCTACATCACACCCTGACTGACTCATCTCCACCCCTAGACCCCTCTGCAAGTGGCTTTCCAGTGGCCGACAAATGGCCTTTGGGTCTCCATTCTACACTTCCCCCTTCATTCATTATGGTAAGATTTTTTTGATCTGATGATGCCTTACACCTGATCTCTTCGACACCAGCTCCATGTGGGCTTTGTTGCTTCAGAGCTAGATGGCCGCTTGTTTACCTTCAAGCTTTTAAGACCCCAGACGCTATATCTTTTGATAGCCAGGCACCATCAGATTTCTCCACATTTGCAGCTATTTTTCTTTACCTTGTCATGGTCCATGAGTTTATCTTCTTTATATGTGCTTATTGAATATCTTTCCTTTGTTCATGTGTGATGTACCAGATACAATAAAATTCAGTGTGTTTTCATTCATATGTTTGATAGATGTATGATGTTGTGTGTAAGTGTGATTCCATTAATGTCTGGAAATTATATATGGCTAGAGAATTGTTTACGGGTGCTAAGTTGGCAAGGGGGGGATTGTGATAGGTAAGTCTATTTGGCCAATGAGAACATGTGGGATTACTAAGGTCACAGTTTGATTGGAGGGCAAGGAGATAAATAGCTTGACAAGGTCCTCCCCTCTCTCACTTTCTCTCTGGTGATTGGACCAGCATGTGGCTGCTTTAGCTAGTCCTCTGCCTCAACTTGTGAGCTACCCTACCTGTCGGACAGCCAATCCGTGGATCGTGTCACTAGAACTTGAGACTCCTTCGAGACCTACTTTGCCACGTTTTTGGTGTGTACATCACTTGATCTTGAGGCTGGTGGTTCCTATCATCTTGCAGTACTTGAGTTCAATATCCCATCCAGGCTTGCTTTGCTAAGCTCCTGAGCTACTGACTGTTGGAGGTCTGCCTGCATTACCCAAGAGAAGACTCAGATGTCTGCTTCTTTGACATTGGACCCAGCAGTCCTTGTGAGTTGAAGGACTTCCAGTATATTAAATGTTCCATGGAAGTGAGTTGAACTGAGCCCTCTGTACTGCTGTGTGGACTAATTAGCTGTTATTTTCCTTCGTGTTGTATATATATATATATATATATATATATATATATATATATATATATATATATATATATATTCTCCTGGTTTTCTTTCTCTAGAAAACCCTGCCTAACACAGGCTGTCAATATTTGACAATGGCTTTGTAGCTGTGCATAGGTTTTCAGTGACTTCTCTCTCTGAAGGGCGGATCTGACTTCTTTGTTGTTTGTTCTTAGTCTGGACTGAGAACAGACACAATTCTAACAGAGCAGAACAGTAGAGTTTAATAACATACTGCCAGCAATACCCTTTGAAAACCAGGATGCTCAGAGTTTAAGCTCTAATACACAGCAACAAACAATCTCATTTTTCTCCCCCAGGGCAGCTGGAGGTGGTGGTGGTTGAACCATTGACCTTTTTATTATAACCCACAGTGCTACCAGGGCTTCTTCATTTAAATATAAGGAGATTAAAACAAGTAAACCAAAGAACCAAAGATGGGAGAAGAGAGATACCAAGTCACATGAACATTGCCCAGGAGCAATAGCTCAGAAGACGCTAACGCTTTCCTCCAGATTCAGTACCCTAGATCCAGTGCCCTGAAGTTTTACTTCTAGTCTCCTAAACTGTAAGAAAACAGATACCTTTTGGTTAAAGCTACTCACTATGGTATTTCTGTTATAGCAGCACTAAATAAGTCCAACTCTGTGCATATACTAAAAACACCCACTTGTACATCTCTAACTAGATACACTGTATGGGTAGGTAGATTATCATATTTGTTCACAAATAATGGGTACCGTCTGTGTTTGTTTGCCAATAGCCACTACCTCCAAATATATGGTTTTATTGAAACATAAATCGGGTACCATACAATTAAAAGATATGTACAATAATTACCACAATCAATTTTAGAATATTTTTTCTTTCATGTACTTCTTGTTTTACCCTCCCATTTCCCCCTCAATCTCCCCTGCGTACCCCCAAGGAACCATTAATATAGTTACTGTCTCTATAAATTCACCTGTCCTGGATTTAACATATTTGTAAACATACAAAAACAAAATGCAATGAGTAAGAAAGCTAACAACAATGACAGAGGAAAATCGTGAAAATTTGTCATTGAAAAGAAAACAAAATATTAAAAACTAGAGCAACTTTATAATGGGTAGAAAGGGAGATCAAATGATAAAGTGTTAGTGTTTAACCTACCTACACCTGCCATAATTGACTTTTCAGTGCACTCTGTATAACAGACAACAAGGCTGTTCATATCCCTGGTCTGTGTTCAGAGGGATTCACCAGAGGCTTCATCCATGTGGATTTTCCCTTCACGTAAAAAAAAAAATTGATCTAACGTTTAAATGAGTCAGAAGGGGTATCAAATCAGATGTTACATTTTAACCCAGCTATATCTAGGTTAGTCACATCCTTCAACTATTGTCAGAGGGAAATCACTGGAGGCTTAATCTATGTGTGGGTCCAATCCTGTGCATGGATTTTGGGGTTCCATTGTCATCCATAGCTGACTGCAAACCAGGTCTGATACTAATCCTTTCTTTGGATTTGAGTCATATTATTTACAATCCTTGAATCACACTGGCTTGTGTACTTCTTTCAGGTTGACTTAGTTTACATCTCACTTACATGACTGCTTGTTTGAAAACAACCTTTTAAGACCCCCAGAAGCCATTATTTCTGATAGCCAGGCACCATCTAGTTTCTTCACTGTATTTTGCTGTTCAACCCATATTTTCAGTGACCTTTCCATGAGGGTGAGTATTAAGCAGGGTCATGTTATAAGAACAAATTGTTCTTAGATTGGGGCTGGAATTAAGTGCAAGCCCCAAATCCATTCATACATCTATGGATATATATATATATATATACATATATATATTTTTATTTATTTATTTATTTCACCTTAGAGATGTCATTGTCATTTTATGTTAGAGAACTTTATCAATTATCTTCCTGGGGCACAAAGTCATTCTATTGATAGTGTCATTAATTTAGTCAATGGCAAATAATTTAAAACACAGTTGAGAAAAGGAGATTATACAAGTGTAGGCTGGCTATAAACTGCAATGAATGAATTATTGCCAGTATATGACAATAATTAATTTCTTAAGTGACTTGGCACTCTTATGCGAGCAATGAGGGTTTGCAATATGGCAAAACTTTGAATAATATTAATTGAAAATAACAGAACCAGGCCTATCAGATTAATACATACCTTAATAAAGCAAAAAGGGCATTGAAATAGTAAGTATATGGCAGTCTGGTGACTACTAGTTCTATACCCTTGGCATAGCAGACTTCTGCTTCTTACCACCCTATTTTTAACCTTGAGTTCAAGGGGTACAGGTGTGCTTGACTAAGAGATATTTTTATAAACACGCTCTGCTATTTTTTTTTACAACATACTGAAAAAGAGTTGGCTTAGTAGCCACTGAGGGGCATTGGTTGGCAAACAAACAGAAAGTAATGTTCCTTGTGTTAAAAGTACAGTATTTCTCAGTAGAACTGTTTAACACAGCCCTGGCTGTGCAGTGGTTAAAGTGCTCCATTGCCAACTTAAGCATTCAAACCCAGTAGCCCTTCTGAGGTGGAAAGGTGTGGCTGTGTGCTTCCATGAGGAGCTGCAACTCTGGAAACTCTATGTTGCAGTTCTATTCTGTCCTCACAGGGTCACTATGAATAAGAATTGACTTGATGGCAATGTGTTTGTTTTGTTTTAAGTTATTTAAAAAGCTAATTTTAAATAAAGCTTTAAGGGAAACTTTGTTTTGTTTTTTAATCACCAATTTCTATCGGTCCTTTTTTTGTTGACAAAAGTCTGAATATGTAGTAGACACTAATCCCAAAGGGCCCCAAATCCACACCACATTAATTTGATGTATGCCTATCCTTACATAGGAGGCCTGTTGGTGTAGGGTTTACACATTGAGCTGCGAACTACAAGGCCAACATTTCAAAACCACCAGCTGTTCCATTGGAGAAAATGGGGTCTTTCTACTCCTGTGAAGAGTTATAATCTTGAAAACTCACAATCAGATCTACTCTGTCCTAAAAGGTCACTATGAGTCAGCATCGACTCAATGGCAACAAATTTGTTTTTTAGTTTGGCATTCTCACATAATTTTTTGTAGACATTGTAGAACCAGCTAACCAAGGAAGAAAGACGTCTCCACCCTTTATCTTGATCTCAAAAGGAATAGTAGGGATGAGGCCTATTGGGGAAGAGAAGCAATATTTCTAGACAGGCAGTAGAGGTGTTAAGAATTTCAGTACTTTGAGCAAATAAAGCTCATTGCCATTGAGCCAATGCTGATGCACAGTGACCCTATAGGACAGGTTAGAACTTCCCCTGTGAGTTTCCAAGACTGTTACTCTATATAGGAGTAGAAAATCACATCGGTCTTCTATGGAGCAGCTGGTGGTATTGAACTGCTGGTTTTTCGGATTGCTGTCCAACTCAGAACCACTATGCCACCAGGACTCCTTAAGTCCGGTTTTAATTCCACCAACTTACTCTATCCCATTAACAAATTACTAAACTCCAAACATTAATTTCTTCATCTCTAAAAAGAGGCAATTAAACCACCTTCCAAATTGTTATTTTAAGTATTCAGATAATCGATAAGACTTGCTTAAAACAATTTCTGCTATCTATATGGTAGTTACTCAATAAATGTTAGCTGTTTACTTTGTTGGTTTACTGAGGTGAGTCTAAAGCAAATCAATATAAGGAAAAGTAAAATTCCATTAGGTATAGACAGGGTCAGATTCAAATCTTAGCTTTGAGAAATCACTTTGCTTATTGAGCTTACTCCTTTATAAGATTAAGACCGTAACCCTTCTTTCAACCAGTTGCCACTGAGTCCCCTCAGACTCATGGTGACCCCAGGTAATGTCCAATAGAAGTGTGCTCCATAGGTTTTCAGTATGGGGACTGTTCAGAACTAAATAATCAGGCTGGCAGTCTGAAGTATCTCTGAGTGGGTTCAAATTGCCATCTTTTGGGTTAGTGGTTGAGTGTTTAACCATTTGCACCACTCAAGGACCTTAAGCCCTTCTCGTAGAGAGACACCTATGACCCGAGCACTGGAACCTACACCACTGTACTTTGAAAACTGGTTCCGTCACCTACAAGTCGTATGTCTTTGGGCAATTACTTAACTTCCATGTATCTAAGTGACTTCTACTCTCAAGTGGAGAACGTTACCAAGAATAGAATAATTGCACAATGAATGTTTCTATTGCTATTAGTTACAACTGTGTCAATTCCAACTCATGATAATCCCATATATGCCGAATTGTGCCGCTCCATAGGGTTTACAAGACTGTGACCTTCAGAAATAGATTGTCAGGCTTGTCTTCCAAGGTACCTCTTGGTGAGTTTGAACCACCAATTTTTCTAGTAGTGCTCCATCACATTAGCGAAGGTAACCTCCTTCCCCTACCCATTTTTGGGGCCAGTTCAAGAGTTATTTGGATCTGTGGAGAAAATGTTGCAGATCAAGGAGAGCCCTATTATAGTAAGGTAGAATTTTCTGGCAGACTTAATACTACTATCTGATGAGAACAATGCAATCTATCACCTACCTGCAAGATGTCTGCCTATAATCCCAAGAAATCACCCTATCAGAACAGTCGAAAAAAAAGAAAGAACAGTAGAAAAAGAAGTCCTTTGTAAATGGACTTACTTGGGCTCCAATTTGAGGAGGGGTTATGGAAAGCCTATATTTCCCCTCAAGCCCATCTTTAGACTTAGAGTCCACTTAAATATTCCTGAGTTCCCTATTCTAGGTAGGTAAGGCATTTTCATGTATCTTTGCTAGCACCCCCCACCCTCTACAGAAACCTACTTTATTTACCTTTAAAAAAAAAACAAAAATCTTTACCACCAGAGTTCTTTTATTTTTTTCAAGCAAAACTAATATTCTTTTAATAAGTCAGAATTTTTAAAAACATTTTATTAGGGGCTCATACAACTCTTATCACAACCCATACATATACATAAATCAATTTTATAAAGCACATCTGTACATTCTTTGTCCTAATCATTTTCAAAGCATTTGCTCTCCACTTAAACCCTTTGCATCATGTTCTCTTTTTCCCCCTTCCTCCCCGCTCCCCTCTCCCTCATGAACCCTTGATAATATATAGATTATTATTTTGTCATATCTTGCCCTATCCGGCATCTCCCTTCACCCCCTTCTCTGTTGTCCGTCCCTCAGGGAGGAGGTCACATGTAGATCCTTGTAATCAGTTCCCCCTTTCCAAACCACTCACCCTCTACTCTCGCAGTATCGCCCCTCACCCCCTGGTTCTGAAGGTATCATCCACCCTGGATTCCCTGTGCCTCCAGCTCCTATATGCACCAGTGTACAACCTCTGCTCTATCCAGACTTGCAAGGTAGAATTCGGATAATAGTAGTTGGGGGGGAGGAAGCAACCAGGATCTGGGAGAAAACTGTATTCTTCATCGGTGCTACATCGCACCCTGACTGACTCTTCTCCTCCCCTAGACCCCTCTGTGAGGGGATCTCCAGTGGCCGACAAATGGGCTTTGGGTCTCCACTCTGCACTTCCCCCTTCATTCACTATGGTAAGATTTTTTTTTGATGCCTTATCCCTGATCCTTTTGGCACCTCGTGATCGCACAGGCCGGTGTGCTTCTTCCATGTGGGCTTTGTTGCTTCTGAGCTAGATGGCCGCTTGTTCACCTTCAAGCCTTTAAGACCCCAGACACTATCTCTTTTGATAGCCGGCCACCATCAGCTTTTTTCACCACATTTACTTGTTCACCCGCTTTGGCTTCAGCAGTTGTGTCAGGAGGGTGCAATGCCAATTTAATAGAAGAAAGTATTCATGCATTGAGGGAGTGCTTGAGTAGAGGCCCAAGGTCCTTTTTCCACCTTAATATTAAACCTATAAATATAGACACATAGATCTGTTTCCCCATCCTCATATATGTATTTGCATGTACATGTCTTTGTCTAGACCTCAACAAATACCCTTTGCCTCCTAACTCTTTCCTCTATTTCCCTGGACTTTCCTCCTGCCCCACTATCATGCTCTGTCCCCACCTGGGTTATAGCTATACCTCTTCTTTACGTAACCTTACCCTTGATCATTCCCTACAATGCCTGCCACTCCTCCCTCACCACCAATTTGGATCCCATGTTGTTCCCTTGTCCCTGGGTTTGTTAACACCACTTCCTTACCCCCACAACTCCCCCTAACCCAAGTCCCCTATTAACTAGAATTTCAGAATTGAGGCAGCATTTCATTGTTTTAAAATTAAACAAAAGAAATGTAAGTGTGTAATATCATTTATTCATGTAATGAACTCATAGACTAGGTATTATTTTATATTCTGAGGATTGAGAGTGAACAAGATAATCAGAATTACCCCCTGTTGATGGAGCTTCCACCATTTTAGAGATACAGTAAGTACTTATATGTAATCATATACTGTACATAAATACATATGCATTTACAATCTCTTTTAACCATCATAAAGTTGTTATAAAAGGATAAATTCATTAACCTCTTTACTTCTGCAATAACTTAAATATCTGTACATTAATTCTCACCAATATATTATATTTTCTCACTAAATAAACTTTGCAATGGAATTTTTAAAAATTGTTAGCAGTGCTCATCATAATGGCTTCATTTTCACAATAATTTAAAAAAGATATTGGAAACAAACATTTAATATATTATAAAATTACCAAGAACTATCTATTTTTATTTGTGAATACTCTCATTGAATATTCTAAATAAGATGATAATGTCAAAAAATTTTAATTGCCATCAAAAAGAAGAAAATGTTATCACTGAATTAGCTGGATTTGAGATCTTTTAAACCAAAGAGTTGAATTCTATTGTTGATGAAAACAATTTAAAACACATGGAATATCTGTCCATTTTATGCATGGTGCAAGCATAGAGACAAGCTAAATGAACGTTGGCCCATTTAGGCCAAGACTTCCAGCCTCCCAGATAATGTAAACCTGAAAAGATCATGCACTGCTTATACGCTTTTCAAATTTCTTAAATGTGGTCCTTCATCCCAGAGTTTCTCTCTGCGGTTAACTATGAAGTATTCATGAGTATATTCTCATTTTCATTCCAGATACTGATTTTCTATCTAAAAAGGATAATTAATAACATTCAGCCCTTCAGGTGCTGAGTTGATTGTATTTTTTTGCACAGGAAATAATTTGAGAAAAGACCACGAGTGAAAAATCTTTCCAACTTATAAATGTATTAGGTTAGATGTGAATAAGCCAAAGTGCTAAAAAAATGCATACCCTGATTTTTCCACAGTTTTTAGTTTGATAAAGGTGTGCTAATAGACCAAATCCATTTACATACAAGTCATAAATTCTAATAAAGGAAAAAGGCTCTTATTTTAGCTAAGCTTAAATAGCTACTGTTTGGACTTCGCATATTTTAAACAGCTTATGCAACTGTGAAAATTTTGTTTTTCTTTCAGGGCAGTGGGAAACATGAAGATAGTCATAAAGAAAGAGTAATGAGATTATAGGTAAATTAATGCTCTGGATTTATAAAGGTGAAATGGATGTTTAGATTGGAATGAGAGTAACGGGGGCGGGGTGAGGGGAGATTGGAAGACAGAATAAAGTGAGAATAGCTGAAAGGAATACAGGGAGAGCTAGAGAGAGGAAGAGACAGAGGGACAAGCGTGTGGCCACGTGAGATGGTGAAGAACGTCAGAGAGAGAACAAACAAAAGAATCTGCATTAATAAACTTTTGGGTCAGAAATGAATTATTATGTCTCAAAGGAGTCCGGGCTCCCCCTCCTCCCGCTCCAATTGGCTGTGGTGCCAGCGGAGCAGTGAACAGAACCAGATAGATTTCAGTGAGGGGTCTTGAGAAGTGGAGGTGTCACTTCATACTAGGTGGGGATGGAGAAGGGCTTAGAGACGCTGGCTATGGCTGCGAACCATAGCGTTACTTTTGGACTCTTAGTCTTTAATAAGTAAACAAGAGCTTTAGACACAAAGACATGAATACATATCAATTTAATAGCAACCACAAAAACAACAAAACCAAGAATGGCAAGATTAATCTCTGATAAAATAGATTTCAAGGCAAAATCCATCATGAGATACAAAGGTCACCATGTAGAACCAGAAGACATAACCATAATATGCATATATGCCCCCCAAAAAAGACCATCAAAATACAGTAATAAAATGTAAAGTGCTTATGGACCAAAGAGAGAAACTGAAGGCAGTACAACAATAATAGCAGAATACTTCAATACATTAGTAATGAGGGGAGAGACATCCAATGAGGCTTTGTAGGAACTTCTATAAAACCCTCTGAAAGATAACTTTGAAAAAGGTGGACAAGATTCAGCAGCCTGAGTTCTACACCTCCCTTAAGAAGCAAGGTGTTCTTTTAATTATATCGGCATATCAGAAGGAGGAATTGACACAAATAATTCTTCAAAAAGACAGATTCTGTGCTGCCTGATAGAGCATCTGCAGATCCACTCCTCTCCTTTGTTCTCCAGACCTCAGGGGTAAACTGACAAGTCCCCTCCTTTTCACCCGCCTCTAGCTAACACTGCTGAGGACACTAACACTTCAATACCACCATACTTGGTGCAAAGTCAAGTCTCAATTTTGGCAGGAAGATTCACAATCTTTTGTACTCTTTGACGGAGATGATCTTGACCCACTTGCTGCATTCAAGCTGGCTAAGGGAGAATTAAATTGGCTGTAAGCTAGCTCCCAATGCCTGACTGAAATTATTGGTAATTGGACTGTAGAAGACCTGGCCTCCATCACTGAGGGGGGGTTGGAGGAGGGGTCGCAGACCAACTTTGGGGAGGTTCCGTATTAGGGGGGCCTGTGCTAGAGGAGAGAATTAGGATGGCAGACCTTGATCATCTCTCCTCAATCCCAGAATTCAAAATGGTGTCACCTGCCTGTCTGTCATCCCACCCTCAAATAGAATCAAGGCCATACCCGGACATACAGGGTCAGTGAAAATAGCTCTGACAGGCATATGGAAAGTGTCTTAGATAGTCTTCTCTCACTGCCTATAACTCCCTTGGGACCTGGGAGCAATCCTCAAAACCAGGATTTAAACAGAGGCACTATTCAATTGTTTTCTGCTTTTGACTCCTACTGGGAGGAAGCTAGTGCTGAACTGCCTGCTTACCATCGGCTATCCGATATCTATAACTGCATGGGGATTACTTTGTGCATCAATTTAGATAATAATAAAAAGATGGAAACTATTTTAAAACTTGCAGAGGAATAGATAAGCAAAAGTGGCACACACATACAATGGAATATTATGCAACTATAAAAAACAGTGATTAGTCTGTCAAACACCCTGAGACATTGTCAAAATCAGAGAATACTATTCTCAGCAGTGTTAGTCAATCTCATAAAGGTAAATATTTCATAACACCACGATTATAAAGGTAACATTTTCAAAGAAAAATATTTTTTACATCAAATGCTAAGACTTAAGAAAGAAAGGGTGGAGAAACAAGACTGGGAAAGAAGAACAGAAAATACCCTTTCTTAGATGTCAGCACTACAGAGGACAGCACTGAAGATTCAGTTTTGGGGAAATGGCTGGTCTGACCTGCCCACATGGGGGGCAAACCAAGAGGGGAGTGCAACAGACCAGCAATGGGAACAAAGCCATGAAGTCCCTGAGGAATCACGATTGTGTACTCCTGACTCGGGGACAGTCATCTGAATTGGTTGGGGGTACTCACAAGGGGGCCAACCTGAAAGTGTCAAGGTATAATGGCGGTAAGGAGGGGTTATTGCTCCATCCCTGACTGCAGAAAGAGCAAAGGGGACTTGCAGGAGGTGAGCCTCTCTGTTCTGAATGCTGAGGACTAAAAGGTTATAAGTGTTATTAGGTAAGTGGGTTCAGGATATGGAACCTTGAAAGAAGAGGGGACTGGATTGATGGATTATAACAGACTCTGATAACTAATTCATCTACTCTTGGTCAGGATAACAGTTAGGCTTGGAGCTATATGTATAGGTTGTTTGGTTTTTTTTTTTGTGTGTGTGTGTGTGTGTGTCTATATAAGATAGACAGGATAAGCAATCCCAAGGAGACAGCGAAGAGACTGACAGTTGGGAGTAGGGAGAATGGGAAGGAAGGAGGTGGGGAAAGGTGAGCAGTGAGTCAATAATGACAGGGAAAGGGGAATAGCAAGAGTTCTAAAATTGACAGTGAGCAGGATGTAGCATTCCTGGTTGTATTTGATGAATTGAAATGTGTCAGAGAGGAATTATAATAAGAGGTGAATGATGGGTAAACATGATAGTGGGGCAGGAGGAAAAAAATTAAAAAAGGAAAGAAGAAGAAAGTAAAAATTATATAGGTGTAAATATAGATATGTATATATGTAAAGATATAAAGACAGGTGTTTTTGTGTGTGTGTGTGTGTGTGTGTATACACAAGAAAGCAAATGGACTTTGGGCTTCTACTTAAATCGGACCTCAGTACAAAAACGGTTTGTTCTAATAATATGGCACTGTATGATACTCACCTTCTTGACACAACTGCTGAAGATGAAATGGGCACATAAGCAAATGTGAAGAAAGTTGTTGGTGCCAAGCTATTAAAAAATATAGTATTTGTGATCTTAAAGGCTTGAAGTTAAACAAGTGGCCATCTACCAGGGAAACAACAAAACCCACATCGATGAAGCACACCAGCCTGTGTGATTATGAGGTGTCGATGGGATCAGGTATCAGAAGTTAAACAAAAAGCGATCATATTGATGTGAATGAGTGTGGATAAAGTGGAGACCCCAAAGCTACCTGTAAAATAATCAAACAGTCCCTCTCAGAAGGGCCACATGAAAGGGACAATAAATTTAAGGAGTGGTATAACACTGAGGAAATAGCCATGATAACTGTATAACCCCACTCAAGGGGAATGAATAACAGAATTGCAGGTGAACAGATACATTGGATGGTATAAAATATGGAAAATAATATAATTAATATAATATGATATAATATAATATAGTATAGTATAATATAATATAATAACAAGGGCTCCTGGAAGATCGGGCGAGGTAGGGAGGGGATAAAGAGGAGCTGATATCAAAGAATTCAAGAAGAAAGAAAATCTTTTGAATCTGATGGTGGTAGCAAAAGTAAAATTATGCTTGCGCTAACTGAATTATGGATTGTTATAATATCTGTAAGAGCTCCCAATAAAATGATTTTTAAAAGAACAGAAAAGAGCCACATATACAGGGGTGGTTAATCAGATAGTAGTACTTACTTTATTTTATGAGATAGAGATTGCAACTACATAGAACATGTTTTTCTTTGTAAATGTCATATTCCACAAACCAAAGGGAAAATATAAGAAATGAGTAAAAACAAAAAGAAAGTTACTGTTTTCAGAGAGAGAAGGATCACCGTCTTACAAACCCTCAAGACTTCGTTCCCATCAGACCTAAACACTGACTGAGTGCCTATCATATGAGGAAAAGGAAAACTGAAACAGATTTGGATTATTTTGTGACATACAAATTTGTCCCCAAAAACCCCCAAAAAACTCAAATATATCACTAATGAAAGAGAGATCTCAATAAAGACACAGAAGAATTAAACAATACAGTTCACCAACTTGGCCTTCTAGACATATTCAGAGCACTCCACTCAACATTACATGCAAGTACAATGTTTTGAAAGACCATCCGACAATGTAGTACATTGACAGAAAGATATCAGAGGTTCTGGCTGGATTCAGTAGAGGTCTTCAACACTGGAAGCCATTGCTGATGTCAGATGGATCTTGACTGGAAACAGAGAAAACCAGAAAAATATTTATTTGTGTTTAATTGACTATATCAAGGCCTTTGACTGTGTGAACCATAACAAACTGTGGATAGTGTTGAGATTTGGGAATTCCAGAAGACTTCATTGTGCTAGTGAGGAACGTGTACATGAATCAAGAGACAGTTGTGCTAACAAAACAATAGAATACTGAATGTTTTAAAATCATCAAAGGGGTGTGGCAGGATTGTGTCTTCTCACTGTACTTATTCGGTTTGTCTGCTGGGCAAATAATCAGAGAAGGAAAATGTTATGAAGAAGAATGTGGCATCAGGATTGCGGGAAGGATAGGAGCAACCTGTGCAGATGACACAACCTTGCTTGCTGAAAGTGAGGATGACTTGAAGTACTTGCTGATAAAGATCCAGAATTTCAGCCTTCAATACGGATAGCAACTCAACGTAAAGAAGCTAAAATCTCCACAACTTAATCAATAAATAACTTCAGAGTAAACTGAGAAAAAATTAAGTTGTCAAGGATGGTGTCTTGCTTGGATACACAATCAAGGCTCATGGAAGCAGCAGTCAAGAAATCAAAAGATTAAATACATTGGGTAAAGCTGCTACACAAGACCTTTTAATTTTTTCATGCATATATTGATTGAATTGTTAAAAATATGTAACAGGGAATCTGTTAGTAGGTGTTACTGCTCTCGCACTTTAAGACACTTGGGTCTACTTAGCTTTTAAGTTAAGTTTCTTGGTTCCAGACAGTGCAGGAGAGTTTTCCTAGCAGAACCTCTCCAATAGTTGCTGACGAGATTGTCCTAAGCTTGTCATTTGGTGGCCATATTTTCCCCAATCCCTTCCTATACATACTATTTCTAATTTCCAAAGATGAATAAAATCAAAATATAAGAATACGTATAATAAAATACAGTAATAATTACATCTGAATGAACATATGATCAGAGCCATCATGACATTGTCAGTCAGGGGCTATTTGTATATTATACTCACTGTATTAGTTTTCTATTACCGCATAACAAATTGCCTACAAACTTAGTGGCTTACAACAACACATATTTGTTATCTCAGTTTCCATGGGCCAGAAGTATGGACATGGCTTGTATCCCCTACTAACTTTTTGAAATGTCTGAAATCAAGGTGTTAGCCAGCTACATTTTAATTTGGAGGTTCAAATGTGGAAAAATCAGCTTTTTCAAGTTGTAGACAGTATTCATTTCCTTATGGCTGTAGAATTGAAGGTCCTGACTATTTGGGGATTGAAAACTATTGTCAACTCTTCAAGGATTCCCACAGTTCCTAGAGGCTTCCCACAGTTCCTAAATGATGCTGTCAGTTTCTAGAGTTCCTTACAAACAGTTCCCCACAGTTCCTTATCAACGTGGCCACTTCATAAAATCAACAAGGAGGGTCTCTAGAGTGAGTCTGGTATCAAAGACTGAGTCTTATGTAATGTAGTATAATCATGAATGTGGAATTCCATTATCTGTAATATGTTCCATCACCAGCACAGTGCAAGTCCCAATCCACTCTCCAGGAGAGAGAATGAACACTATCAAACAGGAATCATGGAGACCATCTTAGAAATGTCTGTTCATAATTACTCATAGTCTGTTGAATAAAGCAAGTCATAGGTCCAGACAAGCCCAGGTCAGTAAAATATACTCTACCTTGAGGGTGGGAAGAGAATGAGGAATTTTGAAACAATAAAACACTCTACCAAAAACATAATTTCTGACATCTCAAAATTTTTATATTATCAATGATCATGTGATCATCTTCTACACTGTTGTATTCATTAGCATAGCATAGTACTATGGACAGTTTGACTTGTAAATATCTTAATAATTTATTTTAAATATAAATTCATTATAGATATAATTTGAATATTAAATATCTAAATCCTGTTTTAATTCTATCAGTTAGAGCATCAATGCTCTAATTATTACTGTAGTTATGAAATGAACTGTAATTAATGATGACTATGAAAAGTGTTGCTTTTATCTTTAAAAATTAAACCCTGCTGTCATCAGGTCAATTCTGCCTCAGTGACCATATTCAGGGTTCTGAAACTGTAGATCTTTATAAAAGCAGACAGCTTCACCTTTACTTTGGAGAATGGCTGGTGGGTTTGAATCATCAACCTTCAAGTTGCCAGCCAATGCTTAGGAAATTTCAAATAACGAAAAATGAGTCGCTGACACAAATTTGGAACAGTGCATTCAGTAGATAATTTTAGGAAGAATGTTATATCAATTTGAGCCAATAAATATTTATAAAATTAAAAACAATAGTAATCTAAGTACATTATATCCTAAACTGTAGAAATGTTTGATGCATTAGCATTCATAACATTAAACAAAGTTATTTTTAAAGTGTACACATTTTAGTTACTTAATTTTATTATTTTTATTAGGAGAAAATCTTCTAATTTTCATATCATGTGAAGATTATTTAATGTTAGTATGTCAACATTGCCATCTTAAATTTTCAAGGAAAAAAACCAATCTCCATGATGAGGTTAAGAAAGTAGTCTTCCCAAAAGCAGATGGTGCCCAGCTATCAAAAGATATAGCGTCTGGGGTCTTAAACGCTTGAAGGTAAACAAGTGGCCATCTATCTCAGAAGCAACAAAGCCCATTTGGAAGAAGCACACCAGCCTGTGCGATCATGAGAGTCGAAGGGATCAGGTATCAGGCATCAAGGAACAAAAATAAAAACCATATCATTGTGAATGAGGGGGAGTGCAGATTGGGGACCCAAAGCCCAGCTGTGGGCAACTGGACATCCTCTTGCAGAAAGGTTATGGGGAGGAGATGAGCCAGTCAGGGTGAAGAGCAGCAACGATGAAACATACAACTTTCCTCTAGTTCTTAAATGCTTCCTCTCCACCACGATCATGATCCCAATTCTACTTTACAAATCTGGCAAGATCAGAGGATGTACACTAGTACAGATAGGAACTGGAAACACAGGGAATCTAGAATGGATGAACCCCTCAGGACCAGGGGTGAGAGTGGCGATACTGGGAGGGTAAAGGGAAGATGGGATAGAAAGGGGGAACCAATGACAAGGATCTACATATAACCTCCTCTCTGGGGGTCAGACAGCAAAAAGGTGGGTGAAGGGAGATGTCAGACAGTGTAACATACGACAAAATAATAATAGTTTATGGATTATCAAGGGTTCATGAGGGAGGGGGAATGAGGAGGGAGGGGAAAATGAGGAGCTGATACCAAGGACTCAAGTAGAAAGCAAATGTTTTGAGAGTGATGATGGCAACAGATGTACACATGTGCTTGACACAGTGGATGCACGTATGGATTGTGATAAGGGTTGTACGAGCTCCCAGTAAGATGATTTTTTTAAAGAGTCTTCCCAATGAGAGTGACAATTAAGGTGAATCCTGAATGGGTTAGCTACACAAAAAATAAAGTGGAAAGAAAAGAGAGTGTGGCATGTGAATGTATGAACATGTTGAATATCACTAAGAGTTGCAGAAATGCTGAGGGAAGAGTGCATTAAGTTTCTATGCTACCACAAATTTAAGTTGTTGTTTTTTTTTTAAATCCCAGTGTTTGTGCTTCAGGAGTTTTTATACAGTTGCAAGGCTCCAGCCCGTGTTGAGTTCTCACTGAGAGGCTCAGTTGGGGAACTGTCAGCTTCCATGAGCACTGCTTTTTTGTAGAGTTCATTTCATTGCGCTTTTAGGCCTTGTGTCAGTATGTTTCTTCAGATCCAGAACTGGAGAAAGACTCAGAGAGATTCCAGGTGAGCCCGTCAATAGCAGTGGATGCTCATCATCGTTGACATGTTTCTTTTTTTAGGAGAAATCTAGGGCTCTAGTCTACAGACAAGAGGAGAGAAGTCACACAAAGTGTGACTACCAGGAATTGAAGATTATAGGGCTCACCTCAAGATCTGTTCACCACAAAGGGGCACAGTGGTTCAAGGTAGGTGATAGAGCGTCATCTGATCTACCCAAAATATAAAAAAACAAACTCACTGCCATCAAGTTGATGCTGACTCATCATGACTCTATAGGACAAGAGACCAAAAGTTAAGGGTAGAACTCACCCTGTGGGTTTCAGAGACTGCAATTTTTCACAGGCTTAGAAAGACTCATCCTTCTCCCATGGAGAAACTGGTGATTTCGAACTGCTGACTTTGTGGCTGGCAGTCCAACACGAAGCCACTATGCCACCAGGGCTCCTCATGTAATCTATAATTTGGCCAAATGTTTCTTGAACACATATCAAAATCAATATCCAGACAACCGACGATCAAATGCCCAAATCCTAATTATAACAGAATAAAATTGAAATTACTTCAAAATATTAAACACTATAAATTTATTATTAAAATGTTTAATGCTACATTATAACTGGAATTTAAAGACATCCTGGTAAAAAAAAACCTAACCACAAAAGGACAATGATTATGTGACCTCAGTTATATAAAGAGACATGAAAAAGCAATTATACAGAGAACAACATATATTAGTGGTTACCAGGGGTGAGAGGGAAGAAGAAAGGAGATGAATAGTTATGACAAAATCATATAGGCGGTAAAATTGTTGTAATTGCTGCCAATAAGTTATACACCTATTAACAATGAGTTGGCAAAAGTCATTATACACACACACACACACACACACACACACACATACATACTGAGGTTCCTTATGTACAAACACCTCATGGAATTTGGTTCCTTGGTTTGGAGATATATGGTGTGGTAGTTACAAAATCTGTTGTCAATTTGAGACTTGAGAGTGAAGGAGTGGAGTTTAGCCTGTCAATCAGGTTACAGCTTAATGGCCTTATTTGGTGGTGCAAAAGATAAATAGTTCTCTGGAGGCAGGACACACGTTCACTCCCTGTGAGGCATTACTGATGAGGAGCATGATGAAACTTCACTGATGTAGCCAGACAGAGCTCTGGCAGCTGGAGGAGCTACCTGGAGACCCCAGCCAATGCTGAGATGCTTCTACCGCCACTGAATCCACTAGATTTTCCACACACTGGCCCGTGATCTTCCTGCATTCAGCATTGTTGCATGGCTGCACGAGTCTAAAGAGGAATTTATGGATTAAGATTGGACATATGTGCTATTATTGGATCTACGGACTTGATCTGGACTGGGCTGGGATGTTCTCAATATACAATTTCTCTTTTATATAAAGCTCTCTCTTAGACACATATGAGTGTCTCTGGATTTGTTTCTCTAGTCAACCCAGACTAACACATATTTATATGGGATCAAATTGACAATAGCAATTTTGAAAGATTAGATAGGGCTTTATGGGGTAGTGAGTTTATGTTAATGTAGGAAGAAAAACTCAGAAAAGACGGCGAGAAGAGTTGCACAATTCAAAGCATGTAATCAATTTAACTAAATTTTACACATACAAACAGTTAAATTGGAATACGTTTGCTGTGCATATGCTGAACAACAAAATAAATGAAATTTAGAAGAAATAAATAATAGGCAATGTTTTTAAGTTGATCTTATAATTTAAGAATAAGAATTCCAAGCACTGTTAAACCCTTTATCACACTCTTTATACATCCTTTAGAGCTTATTATATCCATAACTTTACAATTCTTTGTAAGATTGCTTCATTAATAGATGAGTCCTGTATTGGACTATAAGCTACAGAAGATCAGGGGCTGTGTTCAATGTCACTCAGGAATAGTACTTTGGGTAGAATGAGAATTTGCCATTCCTCTTTCACATTGCCCCTCTCCATTCTCACTCCTCTTGAGAGTATTGAAGAGCAGCAAACATGCAATGAGTTTGGCTTTTGAATTGGATGAAAGATGATCAGAAAATGACAATAGAGATTTATAAACAATAGCCTTGACTTTACTTTTTAAGTAATTGTGAACTTTTTATAAACAACTTAAATGCCCAACAGTGGGAGAATTGTTAAATTCATCCCATTGTTAAGTACATCCAACCCATAGAGTGTAGTCAAGGAAGAATTGATACTATTCCACTGTCTATTAGGTGTTTACCTTATCTACTCCCAAGACAACACTACCATCAAGTTAATTCTGACACTGTGGGTTAAACACTGAGCTGCTAATCGCAAGGTCAGCAGTTCAAACCCATCAGCTGCTTCATGGTAGAATGAAGCTAACTGCTCCGGTAAATATTTACCATCTCCTGAAATGCCAAGGAGCAGTTGTGCTCTGTTTTCTAGGGTTCTTCTACCCTATCGGTTATTAGGTGTTTTTGAGTCGGCTCTGACATATAGTGACCATATAGCTCAACATCACGAACATTGCCCACTCCTGCAACATCCTATAATTGTCTCAGCCCATTTTTGCAGCCACTGTGCCATTTCATCTTGTTGAGAGGCTTCCTCTTTCTCACTGCCCCTCTACTTTACCAAGCGTGATGCCCTTCTCCAGGGACTGGTCTCTCCTGGTAACATATCTGAAGCATGTGGGATGAAGTCTTGCCATCCTTGCTTCTAAGGAGTATTGTGGCTGTACTTCTAACAAGATGGATCTGTTTGTTCTTTTGGAAGGCCATGGTACATTCAATATTCTTCACCAGCACCATAATTCACATACACATACACACCACCACCATGAACAACAACACTGCTAACATGCAGTACATTACTAATGATCTTGTAGCAAAAGAATAAATGTACATTGTACTTAAACATATCTAGGTTCAAACTTTAATTCTGCCAATCTTGAATGGCCAAGTGGGGGTAAATCTGAATGATGTTTATTTAAAAGCATCAGAACCAAGTGTGATCCCTGAAGCAGTGACAGCTTCATCACCTAGGAAAATCTTAGTTTCTGAGTCTCGTGGCAGATATACTGAATCAGAAACTACGGCGATGGGGCCTATCAATTTGTGTTAACAAGTCCTCTAGGTGATTCTGATGCACACTGAAATTTGAAATCATATTCAAGTTACAGCTTTTTTTCCAGTCCCATCTTAGTTATTTTGGTCTCCAACCACAAGGAGCCAACCCTTGTCTGTGGTCCCATGAGTTTACCTTTGGTGTACTTGATCTAGTCACCTAACTATACAGAAGCTAGTAACTAGTGATATAGGTACTGAGAGAGGAGCGAAAGGTGAGGGATAGGAAAGGAAAAACAAAGATGAAAGCATTTTTGAACACAGCACGATAGCTAGGGTGAGTAGACAGAGGTGAATCTCTGGGAATGCAATCCTGGTAACATAATGTGCAATGATGGGAATTGTGTAGGCAGTCAATTCTTTCTAGCTTTTTTTGTTCTTGTAATTCTTGAATATAACCCCAAAGCAAACATCTCTTCACATCACCTAACCTCTTCATACCCTCATATTTGAAGTAATCATAATTTTTCCTTAATTATTTTTATCATGTATTTCTGTCTCTTAAATATTCCATGATTCTACCTAGAACCACAGTGAAATAAGTATAACTTCCTTGTGTAAATACATAGAAATGTTCCCTTGCACTGAACATTTCCTACACATCCCTCTTTAACTGAGATCTGATACTCTCTTGAAGATTCTTGTAGCTATACAGTTTTCTCTGATAAATCTATTTATTTTCTTATTCCCTATAAATTATAATGCAAGGACAAAAATAATAGAGTGTGCGAAAGGCCAAAGACAGAAGATTCAAAGGATGGTAAATTATTCTCATAAGTGCAATGGGGTCTAAGGAGACACGTTGCTTAGCAACTAAACTTGGTTTAATGACTGTCACATAGCTACTTCACTTAAGCCACTGTCACATATGACCACAAAGTAGATGTTTTTCACACGTTGAGAAAAATCTATCAGAAATATAAATATATAATTTTTTAAGTATCCTTTTCTTTTCTGCATAGATTGAATTTTCTTCATCTGGCTTAAAAACTATACATTCCAATTGTGTTATTATTCCAATTGTGTTCCTCTAAAACCTATGTCTCTTTAAATCTATTAATTTTGTAAATGTATCAATATCTATATTTTCCTTTAAAAATACAAGTATTGAAAATATTATCATGTACTTTGGACCTCATCCTGTATTTCCCATCATATTAATATTGTTTAAAATTTTAGTACTGGATTACTGTGGATATAGTTTTTCTTTCCACTGACAAGAGTTTGCTGTTGTTTGTTTCTTAAGTTGGCAATAGACTATTTAATTTCCCTTACTTCCCATATCTCTCGCTGCATCTCCCGATTCTTTTCTCTTCTCATGAGATATCTCCTTCAAAATTATTTACAACAGGAAACATTGCATGACCCTAAAATAGTTTTCTTACTCCATTATATTCAAATGAAAATATGTCTGAATATAAAATTATAGGCCCAAAATACTTTAAATTATAGGTTCAGTTCATTTAGAAAACACTCCATTATATTATTGTATTTGTTGCCACTGACAAAGGTATGTTCTTGTTTTAGTCCAGGTCAACTAGAAAAACAAATTCATAGACACTCATGTGTATAAGAAAGAGCTATATATACAGGAGTAATTGAATATTGAATATTGAGAAACCATTCCAGCCTTAAGTCCATAAGTCTGATATTAGCTAGCCCAAATGTCCAATACAAATCTACAAATTCCTCTTCAGACTCACAAAACACATGCAATGACGCCGAATGCAGGGGTGCACGAATGCACGCCAGTGGGTGAAAAGTCTTGTGGATCCAGTGGTGGTGGAGGCATATCAGTTCTGGGATGGGTCTCCACGTGGCTCCTCCAACTACAGGGTTTAGACTCTATCAGCTTGGCTCCATGTGACTTATCAACAGAAATCTCTCTCAGGGAGATAAGCAGAGAGTCTATGTGTATCTGACATCCAGTGAGCTATTTATTTCTGTGGCACCTCCAAATGAGGTGCTACCTGATTGACAGGCTAGACTCCACTCCTCCGCAAGTTGACACCAGATTATGTAACTACCACAATTGTCGATTTCATTTTTTCCTTTGTAGATGATTTGCTTTAACTACCTAGAATCTTTGACAAGTTGAATTTGGCCTTGGATCGTTTTTAATTACATTGCAATGTGTTTTTATAGCTTGAACTGTGTCCTTCCAAAACATGTGTTTATTTCATAACTGTTGTACCGGTAAATGTGATCGTGTTTGGAAATAAGGCTTTTATTTTTATATATAATAAGTATAACACAGAGTATATCCTAAGCATAATAACTTCATACTTATTAAAATATCAGAATATACATAGAAACACACACAAGGGGAAAACAGACACTAAAAACAGACACCAGGACCCCTACATGGGGGAAGGCAAACACTAAAGAATCCCAGGGTTCGCTGACAGATGTAAAAAAACTCACAAAAGAAATCAAGATACCTGAAACATGATTTTAGACTCTTAGCCTACAAAACTGTGAAAAATTATATTCTTTAAAGTCACCTGTTTATGGTTGCTTTTGCCATAGAAACATTAAGTGATTAATACATTCATATATACCTTATCTCTCCTAATCTGCATCAGCCATCATGTGTTTAAGGAGAAAGAAGAGTGTCTTAGTTATCACGAACCTGTTGGTCATTCCCATTTGCTGTGTTATTATCCACCAGGCTTGGAGAACTGAACGTGGATGTGGTGGAAAAGTGAATTTCCAATGTAAAGATAAAGAGTTATTCCCCATCTGTTTTTAACACTCCACTCAGACAATCAGAGTTTTTGCCTCCTGAACACTGATATATGCACAGAAATATTACTGATGATTTAGATGTTTCCTCTGATTTCTGTGATAATAGGGTAAATAATGATGTCCTGGTAGCAACCAAAGAAGAGACAAGAGTAAAACTCCAGAAGATTTTGGAACTTTATTTTCTCACTGCTATTTCCATTGGCCCTCTGCTCCGGGGTGTTAAAGAAAACCACCCAGATCTGCACACTGAAGTCATAACAGCAAGTTTCTCTTCTTAGCTGGGTCTTTAGTATCACTTAACCATGTTTGTCATAGTCAGGTTCCTCTTCTATTCATTTTTGCCTACTCACTGTGTTCCTTAAATCCCTCAAATTCTTTTCCTCTCAGCAGTGGATTAAAAAACAGCAGAAAAGTGGGTGAAAGAAGATGTTGGACAGTGTAAGATATGACATAATAATGATTTATAAATTATCAAGGGTTCATGAGGGTGGGGGAAAGTGGGGAAGGGGGTGAAAAATGATGAGCTGATACCAAGGGTCAAGTAGAAAGCAAATGTTTTGAGAATGATGAGGGCAACAAATGTGCAAATCTACTGGACACACAATGGATGTATGTATGAATTGTGATGAGTTGTACAATCCCCCAATAAAATTGTTTTAAAAAAGAGTAACAGACCTTATTATCTAATATTAAGGAATAAATTAAAATGTACTTTTAAAAATAGTAAATAAAATACTCCATACTTTCATAATGGAAATGACAGTTATTTTGAAGTTGGGTTGTTAGTTATGATTAGATTTGAATTTGTTTTCTTGTCTTAAAATTCTAGAAGTTAACCTATAAAATAAATCTGGTTTTTTTTCAACAACAAAAAAACACAACACCCTGAAAAACTCAAGAGTCACCCTCTCTTATGAGGACAGTCTTGTCACATGATCTAGAAAGACCACAGCAAGAATTATGTCTCTGGTGGTGTGAGAGACTGCACCACTGCGAGATAACTGAGTTCTACTTCAAACTGAAAGTAAGACAATGGCATGAGAAGAATGGAAAATCACTGGACAATCTCTATAGTCAGAGAAATTCCTTTGGGAATAAAGGGAAAATCAAGACATACTCGTACAAAGGAACACTAAGAGGATCTATTGCCAGTAGACATATTCTGACGAAGCACACATGTGTAGTCACTGTTTATTTTGTTTAAAAAAGGTATTTATAATGAACAAGCAAGCTGTTGGTCTTACAAAATTCTATCCCGTGATCGCCATGTCATTTCTATCACCACAGTCTTATTATCTCGTTATCCATCCCTCTTTGTTCTCAACTTTCCCATTCCAATTACCAGTAATTATCAGTGTATCTTGATGGCATGCTTGCTCAATCCCAGACTTCAGAAATTTGTGAAAATCTTTCATTTCTTTCACCTAAAGATTTAGTGGTTGGGATATATCATAGTGATTCTGGTTCTTGTCCGAGCTAGAGAAACATTTCCTTTTAGAAGACATAGAGTAGCTCCCGAGAATTTTATTTAGCTACTCCTAGAATGAAAACAGAAACCCTGGTGGCATGGTGGTTATGCACCCATTTGGAACCACCAGCAGCTCCGCAGGAGAATACCTGGGTTTTCCCTCTCCTAACAGTTGCAGTCTCAGAAACTCACAAAAGGTCACTATGAGTCAGCGTTGACTCCATGGCTGTGGGTTTGGTTTCTGGAAGAGGAAGAAAACCTTACTAACCAGCATGGCCAGGCTCAGTAATAGTGCCCCACCCCCACCACCCCCTGCATACCTAGCATTTTTTAAAGTTCCATGTGCTGGAGATTCTTAGGAATCTGGGAAATGTACTCCCAAGATGCTGTCATGGACTCTAGGCATGCTCTGTCCAAATATCCACCTTTGCTCTCTTTCCCTGTCTCAATTTCAAGAATTGAATAATTCACTGTTCTTCCTTGTAGGCATATAGATATCTTTCTATCACTGACAGTCCATTGAAATGTCTTTTTTGGCAAAAAATGCAACAGTGTTCCTTAGTTATTCATTGTTGCATTAAAATGTGAAAATATTGAATGAGAATTGTGTGAAAGTGAAAAAGAAGGCCATCAGTTTTACATTCATGAATTCATACATATTTTGCTTCATCTCATTTTCCCCTACTCCTTCTTAGCTTGTCCGTAGGCAAATGATGCACCCTTTGTCTCAAATGGTTGCTTATTCTTTGGTGTACATACCTCACTATTGTAATTATTGCTCTCTTAGATCTGTCTATTGTTTATTGAACTATGGGGGTGAGTTCAGTTCCAGACTTGAAGGGTAACTAAGGGTTGTACTTCCAGGGGTTCCACCAGTCCACTATGCCACTGGGGCTTCTTGGTATGTGTGGTATGTGTGTATAGTACAACATATCATTGTCCAAATCAAAATGGTCAATAGCGGTTCATTTCCACTCACAAATGCTTAGGATGTTGATCCTTCTGATCCACTTTCATTTCTGATCACTTTCATTTTTCCTAGGTTTATACTTGCTACGTTCCATGCTCCCATGGATATTTATAACTGCTTCTTATTTATTATAAGTCAGGCCGCATCAGCAAATGAAGGTCCCATAAACTTTGCTCCCTTCATGCCATTTCGATCAGCTCCACTTTGAGGAGATAGCCCTTCCCCCATCATATTTAGAATGTCTTTAAATTGATAGGCTCATCTTCTAGAACTATAGCACACAATGTTCTTTTGGACAATATTTTCAGAAATAGATTGTCAAATCTTTCTTCCTAATCTGTCATAGTATAGAAACTTCACTGAAAACTACCCCCAGTGGGTGACCTTGATGATATTTGGAACACGGGTAGCATATCTGCCAGCAACAGAGCAGTATGAAAGCCATCACGTTCAAGCATTTCAGAAGATAACATATTATCAACGACCCATGGTACTGAAGGAAGAAATCCAAGGTTCACTGATGGCAGTGGCAAGTACAAGGTTCCAGGGATTGATACCAATTGAAATGTTTCAAAAAATGAATGCAATGCTAGTGAGACTCATTCTAATCTTTGTGAAAAAATTTGGAAGACAGCTACCTAGTCAACCAATTGTGCCAAATCAAATAAAGGGAATGCGATAGAATGTGAAAAATATTGAAGAACACAATTAATATCCACACACAAGCAAGATTTTGCTAAAAAATTTAAAACTTTTGCAGCACTACAATAGGAAACTGCCTGAAATACAAGCTAGGTTCAGAAAAGATATGGAATGATGGATATCATAGCTAATATCAGATGGATCTTGGCTGAAGCAGACAATTGCAGGAAGATGTTTACATGTGTTTTGTTGACTAAACAAAAACATTCAACTGTGTGGATAATAAATAATTTGGGGTAAGATTGTGAAGAATGGAAATTCCAGAACATCTCATTATGCACATACAGGATGCATTCATAGTTGAAGAGGCAGTTATTAGAACAGAACGAAGGGACCCTGTGTAGTATAAAGCAGGGAAAGATGTGTGTCAAGGTTATCTTTTTGCCATACTTATTCAATATGTATTCTGAGCAGAAAATCCAGGAAGCTCTATGAATAACTCAACACTGGATGGATGCATTGGAAGGAGATTCATTAAAAACTTACAATATGCAAACAACACAATATTGCTTACTGAAAATAGAACCCCAAACTAAACCCATTGCTGTAGAGTCAATGCTGACTCTAAGAGACTCCCTGCAGGTTTCTGAGACTATAACTGTTTGATGGAGTAGAAAGCCTAGTCCTTATTAGGCAGAGCTGCTGGTGGTTTTGAACTGCCAACCATGTGGATCACAGTTCAATGTGTAACCGCACCACCACCAGGGGTCCTTTATTGAAAGTAAAGAGGATATCAAATACTTATGTAGATGGAGTACAAGCTTTCAGTGTAAATTACACCTCAACATACAGGAAACAAAAATCCTCACGACTGAACCAATGTGGATCACACCTGAACATAAACGCAAATACTCACTTCCTTCGAATCGATTCTGACTCATAGTAACCCTGTAGGAAAGGGAAGAACTATCCCTGCGGGTTTCTGAGTCTGTAACTCTTTAGAGGAGTAGAAAGCCTGCCTTTCTCTAGCAGAACAACTGGTGGTTTGAACTGCTGACCTTGTAGTTAGTAGCCCAACTCACAACCATTATGCTACCTTAACATATGGAAAATAAAAATGCTCATAAATATGCAAGTAAGCAACATCTTGGTAAATGTAATATATATAAATTATCAAGGATTTCATTTCATTTGGCTCCACCGTTGATGCTCCTGGAAGTGTCAGTCAAGAAATTAGATGCATTGAATAAAACTGCTGCACAAGACCTAATCAAAATGTTAAAAAGCGAAGATCTTTGAGATACACCTGACCCAGGCCATGCTATTTTCATATGCATTTGAAAGCAGGAAATGGAAAAAGGAAGACTAGGAAGAATTGATGCATTTGAATTATGATATTCATGAAGAATTTTCACAGTACCATGGAATGCTATGGAGAAGAAATACTATTTTTTGGAAGAAGTACAGCACAAATTCTCCTTAAAAGAGAGCATAGTCTCATCTTTTGTACAGTTTGCCAGAAGAGCCTGGTCCCTGGAGAAGGACACCACATTTAGTAAAGTAGAAAGTCAGAATAAAAGCAGAAGACCCTCAATAGTAAGCTCAACCATCACAACAATTGTGAGGATAGCTTGAGACTGAATAGTTCTTTGTCCTGTTTGACATGGGGTCACTATGTTTCAGAGCCCAATCAAAGGCTCTGAGCATCAAAAGGACCAAATCAAGACTCAATTCTTAAAGACTTATTATATAATACAACATAAATATAAGCATATACTCAAAGAACAAACTTAAGCCCGGACATATCAATAACTGCCTTAAATATCAATGGTCTAAATATACCAGCTAGCAAGTAGAGGTGTTGGTTGAGTTGATTAAACATATTATCAAGTGACTTCCAGTAAGCTAGCAGCCTCTATGCTGCGGATGATACCCTCTACAACAGAGACATGAGAGAATACAAATGGAGGGGAAACGGGAGTGCATTCTCCGAGAAAGAGAGCTAAGTGAACGGAAAACACTGACAGGGAAAAGAAAGAATGGACCCCACCAACAGTGATCAAGCACCTAATCAAATTCTATGTTGGCAGTAAGTGAGACAAGCAGTTCGGCTCCCCGCACAAGTGAGACTCCACTTGCACCCCCCATTGTCCTTGTGGAGTGTAACTAGACCCTACTCCACCCTCACCTCCTCGGGGCAGAAAGGAGCTGATTGTGTTGACCTGGAGATTACCCACTCCCTTTGATAAATCACTAGACTATAGAGTCTAGAGTAAAAGCACATGGTACAAGAGGGGCAGAATCACCCTTAATTTTCCACAAAGCCCTGGTAACTACAGAAGTAAACTGTGGGGCATGACTTTCAGAAAGAACAAAAAAAAATGGTAAATTCTGGCTTAGGGTTTTTTTGCTCTCTCTCTTGATAAACCACAAGCACACAGACACAGGACACTAGAATGGTGGAATTATCTTTAACTCTCCACAAGCTCCTGGTGACCAAAAAACATGTCTATTCCCTCCCTATTTTCATGGACCTTTGGCTGTACACCTATTGTACACACACTATGGGTCCTTGATAAAATACATTGGTGACTGAAGAAGAGGAAGTACTTGCTGCTTCTGGATTAAGTGGTTTTGTTTTGTTTGTTTGACTTCTATTTTTGTGTTTTTATTTCCGTTTGTTTATTTGTTTTGACTATTATTTGCTTGCTGTTGTCCTTTTGTCTGTTTGTTGTTTTCATTTCTTCCTTTCATGACTCACTAGACAGACAACTGTGCTCACATGACTCAGGCATCCCTGCACCTCAATACCTACACCTAGTGGGATAGGGCCATCACCCACTCAAGTTCCACTCAATAATAAAATAAACACAAATACAAGAACACCACAGAAATTTCAGTTATAAGAAGATACAAGATGGAATGGCACAAGCAAGTAACCAATATAAAGAACCAAAAGACAATTGAGAGAAGAAAAAGAGATTGGAACTACCAGAAAAGGAACTTAGAAGAATTTCTTACGTACTTTCAACAGACAGAAAGAAATGTTGAGGCAATTTTGGGGACAAAAAGAAGAGAAAAAACTTTAGAAAAATTCAAGGAAATACTACAAGAGCAATCTGAATAAAAATAAGTGTAAAAGTCAAAGCCATTAAAAAGGTAAATAGAAATCTAGAAGATTAATAATAAGATATTAGAAATGCATAATGATTTGAAACGGCAAAACAATTGAATTGAAGCAATGAAAGGCTGCACTAGTAAGTTTGAAGACGAATTCCTTAATACCATTCTACAAACACAATCCACAAAAGAACAAAAGATCCAAAGAAAGTCTAAGAATTATGTGGGACACTATCAAGAGTAATAAAATGGATGTAATAGGAATTCTAGGAAAAGAAACAAAAAAAAGACAGAGAAAATAGTTGAAAGTCTTTTGGACAATAATTTCCCTAACACCATGAAAGAGTAGAAAATCATTCAAGAAACTGGAAGAATCTCAATAATCATGCCATATCGTAATAAAATTCTCCAAAATCAAAGTCAAGGAAAGAATACTGGGAGCAGCTTGGGGGAAAAATGAAAATTTACCTACAAAAGGAAAACAATAAGATTAAGCTCTGATTTCCCAACAGAACCCATGTAGATAAAAAGCCAATGTGTTGATATATATATAAAATACAGGAAATTTTTCTAAATGCCAACCAAGAAACTTATATCTACCAAAATCATCCCTCAAATACAAGAGAGAAACAATGACATTTCAAGAGAGAGAGAAATTAGTAAAAACAAAACCAACCTCACAAAAAATACTAAGAGGACAGAGTATCATTAATATTAAACATCAACTTGAGAATAACATATAGGAAAACACCACCTAGAAGTCAACTCAAAGTAAAACAAATTTATAAGATTGAAAGTAGGAAACAAGATATATGGATCCCCAATGGAGATAATTACAAGTTAAATGGAAGTAATAGTATAGACAAAACTTTCAAACAGAGAAGTCAAATAATTTCAGGAGAGAACACACTATTTTAAACTTGTGAAGAAATTAATCACAAGCATTAATAACAAGGAAACCTCAAAGAAACTGTATCAACCTCCTCAAAATGAAAAAGCACAAAGGTGTAGCATACATTAAAAGAACAGCAAAGAAGAAAAAATACAAGAAAACTCATAAATGAAATGAACTCAGCTCAGAAAAGTACAAGGAATAAAATAAATGAATAACACTACAAAACACACGCACACCCACAGCAAAGTGGCAGCAATAAATTCATACCTAACAGCACTGAATATAAATGGATCAAATGCACCTGCCAAGAGAGAGTAGTCAGAGAACAAGCCCCATAAATATGCTGCTTATAAGAAAAACACTTCAGACACAAAGGCAAAAAAATGGACTAAAAAATCAAAAGATGGGAAAAATCAAGCTAATAGCAATAAAGAAGAATAGAAGTGACTATTTTAATATCAGTTAAAATAGACTTTAAGGCAAAATCCACCAAGTGGGTGAGAGAAGGGTCTTACATAATCGTTAAAAGGACAATTGAAGATGACATGACCATAATAACTATTATGCGTCTAATGAAAGACTTTCAAAATACATTAATCAGACTCTTTTTCCCCCAAACGAATGAGATCTTTTATTGGAAAAAAGAAATGCACAATGCATAAGTGGACAGAATCAGCAAACCTGAAGCACCCTGCCTGCTGAAGTTTTGGAGATTTTATACCATTGGTTATAAGTTTTCAAGTTTCCCCTCATTGAATGTCAGATAAACACATTGAGTTCATATTGTATTTTCCCCAACATTTGCCTATCTCATTCTGCCAGCATCAGAACTGCTGTTCTCCTTGTTTTGTGTGTAGGAAAATTCCTTTTGTTTGTTCGTTTGTTTCCTTTCATCCTGTCTTCCTGCCTGGGATGAGCTTTCTCTTTCCCTAACAGTGCTGCTGGTGGGGTCAAACTGATCACCTTATGGTTAGCAGCGCACCAGCGTTCCTAAGATTTACTAAAGAGGTTTCTGTGAAATACATCTGAATTTGGGGTTTTTGTTTCCCCTTTGAATCAGTGGAATAGTCATTACACCTGAAGCTGCTTAACAACAAGCTCAGCAGTTTGAAACCACCAGCTACTCCATGGGAGAAAGATGAGATTTTCTACCCCCTTAAAGAGCTACAGTCTTAGAAACTCACAGGGGCCGTTCTACTGTGTCCTACAGGGTCGCTCTGAGTTGGAAATGACTTGGTTGCAGTGAATTTGGTTGTTTGTTGTTGCTCTTGTTGTTTCCCTTAAATAGGAATGAGTCCAAATCAGCTCTATGGCATCGAGAGAGTGAGTTTTCCCCAAGACAATGGTAATATTCAAAATATTCTGCTATGTCCTACCAGATTGTGAGGGAGAGGAACAATGCAATAACTTATACTGTCATTTCCCACAAGTTGGCCCATTGGCATCAGTACTCAATTCAAACAACTCAAATCACCACAGTCAAGTCAATTCCAATTCTTTAAAAAAACAAAACAGTTTCGTTAGCACTTCATTGACGTTATATAATTCAATCATATCAAGAAGAGTTGTACAATTCTCACTGTCCTCCATAGCTTTCTACAAATTGAGTGTTCACAATTTAAGTTCTGATCCTTTTCCCTTTGTCATATTTGAATTATGTTATTGTCATCTTTGGATCACACAGGCAGGTGTACTTTTTCTGTGTGAGCTTAGTTGACAGGTAAGGCTGCTTGTTTGAATACCAGCCTTTAAGACCCCAGACACTATTCCAATTGATAGCTGAGCACCATCTGTTTTCTTCCCAATACTTTGTCTAGCTTTGTTTCTATCACTAAGTCTTTATTTTGCAACTACTATTCCTTCGTCTTTGTTTCTACCGATTCTATTCCAACAGCCAATAATTACCAATTCATCTTGATTGTTTATTTGATCGATTTCTGACTGAAGTCTTGGGTAGAATGCTTCCATTTCTACATCACTATCTTTTAGAGTTGGGGCATAAATCTGAATAATAGTTACATTGATTGGATTTCTTTGGATATGGATGGATATGTGTAATCCTATCACAGACAGCATTGCACTTGATGATTGATTTTGCAATGTCTTTATCTACAAAGAATGCCATTCCATTCCTCCTGCCTGTGTTATTCCTAGCATAGTCAATCACATGATTTTCTGATTCAAAATGGCCAATAGTAGTTCATTTCCACTATATCATTTATTTTATTTTATTTTATTTATATATCATTCATTTTCACCACTTCCAATTTTCCTAGGTTCATATGTAATACATTCCAAGTTGTCATAAGTAGCAGATTTTTGCAGGTGATTCTCTTTACCTTGAGTTGTGCCCCATGAGTAAATGAATATCCTGAAGACTCCACTCCCACAGGCCTTACCTGACAAATGGCTCCATGGTCGAGTTCACTCCCAGAAATCAGCTCCTCCTCAGTCACATTTGCAGTGCCCTCCTATTCAAGGGGCCCATCTTCTGACATGATCTCAGACAATGTCTTGCTCCATTCATTAGGCCTTCAATATCTGAAAAAGTTTCCAAGTTATGTATAACGTTTTCTGAAGCTCCTTCCTCTAAAGTTGGGAACTGAGTCCTCCATTATCTGTTCTTCGTCTGGAAGCTCCCCTGAGACCTGCTCCCTTTGGGTGACGCTGCTGGCATTGAAATACCAGCGACATACTTTCCAGCATCAGAGCCACACACAAGCCACCACAGTAAGACCAACTGACAGACAAGTGGTGGAACATATTTGTGTGCTATGTTTAATTTTACTGTATTTGGTCCTCACACATCAGAGAGAAAGTATCGGCATTTCTGTAAAAGTTATCAGTTTGTGTAAATGAGCAATGAGACTCAACAGAGGTGGCATTACTTGTCCAAGAGTCACATAATCCCAAGTCAAGTGCTTTCTTTTTCAAACAAAACATTTTTAACATTATTATTTTCTAATTCTAAGAATAGAACTAAACTCACTGCCATGAGTCAATACTGACTCATCTCCACCTTACAGGACAGGGCAGAAGAGTCCCTGTAATTTTCTTTGACTATAACTCTTTAAGGGAGTAGAAAATCTCATCTTTCTCACTTGGAATGGCTGGTGGTCTTGAGTTGCTGACCTTGTATTTAGCAGCCCAATGGTAACAACTCCAATTCTAACATAGTATGTACATGGAAATATAGACAAATATTAAGAAATTAAAATTTTCCCATAAAAATACACACAAAATCATAAACCTAATTATAAGCTATCTATAAGCAACTCACTTCATCTAAAAGAAACAGGTAGGTTAAAAGTACACAGATGTTAAAGGACTTGCAACATATATTAATTATTAAAAAGTTGGAAATATTCTATCACTGTTAAATAACACCGACTTCCTAGAATAAGAGAAATCACTATAAACAAAGAGGAGTACTTCATAATGGTTCAAGATTAATTCACCAGGA
This sequence comes from Tenrec ecaudatus, assembly GCF_050624435.1. Classification (NCBI taxonomy): domain Eukaryota; kingdom Metazoa; phylum Chordata; class Mammalia; order Afrosoricida; family Tenrecidae; genus Tenrec; species Tenrec ecaudatus. The sequence goes on along the minus strand of NC_134548.1, from coordinate 56,504,284 downwards.
AGATACAATATCTTAATTCTCTACACATCAAATAACAGATACTTAAAATATAGTAAGGAAAAAAAACCTAAAATAAGAAAAATATAAATCCATAATTATAGGTGAGGACTTCAAATACTCCTTCTCAGGAACTGATCTATAAACAATCATGACACTATTGAAGAATTTAGCAGTACCAAGAATCAAACCAAAAAAGAAAGACAAATCAATCCCCCTGCCATTAAGTTGATTTTGACTCATAGCAACCCTCACATTTTGAGCCGTTCCAACTTTGTGGGAGCATACAGAGTGGTTGGTGAATTCCAGCTGCTTGCCTTGTGGCTAGCATTCAAACGGTTAACCCATTATGCTACCATGTTTTCAGCCATAAAGCAATAGAATCTAATTTCCATCAATAGAATACACCACCACTAATTAGAATATACTCCCTTGTCTTTGAAGGGCCATGAAATATTTGACAATAGAATTGGACATTACCTGGACTAGAAACTAAACTCACCAAATTTAAAAGGATTGAAATCATACTGAATATTTTCTCTGGCCATAATAATATCAAACTTGGAGTCAATAGCAGAAAGACAAGAGGAAATTTTCTAAACACTAGAAAATATTTTCAAATTAAACAGCATGCTTAATAATCCGTGTATCCAAGAAAAATCTCAAAGAAAATTATGTATACGAGGGGTAACCAAAATACCCCAGAATTTTTCTTCAAAGCTATGTATTTAATTTTTTTTACAAAACAACCTTATCACCTTCAAAGTACTCTCCATCATACTTAATACATTTGTTACATCTGTGATTCCACTCTTGCTCGCCTAATAGGAGAAAAGATGTGTACTATAAAAGCTCCACGGAGTGGAGGTTTTTCGTGGTTTGGGTTTTTTTTTTAAGGGGGTGCAACTCCTCCGTTTGTTTCTACCTATTGTGATATGTTGTATATTCTACAGATTTATATATGTTGCATTTTATTTAAATATATATGTATCAGCTAAATGCATCCCGAGAAGGAAATTTACAACATTAAATATTTATATTAGTAAGAAAAAGCTTTCAAACTTATAATTTTAAGTTCCTAAAACAAGAAAATAGAATAAAAATTATACTCAACCCCAAATAGAAGGAAATTAGTATCAAGGAGAAGTGAATGAAATTGAAAGCAGAAGCATTAATAAACTAAGACATTGTTTTACTTTGTAGCATTTCTGTTTCCTGCTTTCAGATATACACGCAGAAAGCAACATTATTTAATGGTTCTCAGGGATGGGATGGGGAAAGAGGAGGATTCATTTTCTCGATAAGGGACACTTAATTTTAGTAGTGAAAATGCAAATCCCAATATGAGTGAAATCTGTACAACTTCTCCAGGGTAAATGAAAATGCAAAAAAAAAGCATTCAAGAAGACAATTTTGCTAGAAAAAAAACACGTTTTGCCACAGTTAAAACAGCTAAAAATATGTGTATGGTTACATAGGTAGAATATGTATACATAGGATAGCATATATATGTGCATATAGGATAGTGTATGGGGGGCTCATATACAGGTGAATTTGTAGGCATATCTATACCTCACTGCATCGAGTCTATTCCAATTCAAAGTGCCTCTATAGAATTAAGGTATTGGAAATTTCCCACAAACTTGGCATAACATAGTTCAGAGTTAAAGTCCTACATTCTAGTTTGGTGACTAGTGTTTAGGGTCCTAAAAGCCAGAGAGTGTCCTTCTGAGATTTGTCTCTGCTTTTCCGGAATAAAAGAGATTGAAGGAAATCAGAGACTCAAATAAATAACGAGTTCATAGAACTAATAGCCTACATGAACCACAGCATGGTCTCATATAGCCTGAGCAAAGAAAAATTAGATGCTGCCTGGACACCACTGCAGACCATTCTGAACAGGGACACAATAGAAGATCCATGATATAAAGAGAGAAAAATATAGAACAAAACCAGAATTCCTAAAAAAAAAAAAAAAGGCTAGACTCAGTGGATTGATAAAGATGAGAAGAACCACGAAGACTTGGACTAAGAGATACTTTGAAGTGGTCATCTTTCATAAAAATAGCTGATTCATAAAATAAGTAATTTCACCCATGAATAGTGTGTTTTGTAAATAATAAATGGTCCCTGGTAGTGCTGTTGGGTAAGTACTCAATGCTCACCGAAAGGTCAGTGTTTCAAAATTATCAGCCTCTCCAGAGAAGAAAGTTGAGGCTATCTGTTCCCATAAAGATTTACAGCCTTGTGTTGCTGAGTCAGATTCAACTCGATGGCAGTGGAGTTGATTTGGCTTTTACAAATTATCACATAACGAGTCAACAGTTACCCTAAAAGCTAGGTTAATGGAAACAGAACATAAATAATGCGAATAATGACACGCACTGTGAAAATGTAAACAATGTCATGGAACCAGTTGTATAATAATTGACAGATGTGACCCTAATTGGCCATGTAAATGTTCACCTAACACTTCATATATGTCTCAGCCAGTTAGAAATAGTAAGGTATAGCTCAACTTAATAAATACTATCTAAAACACAACAAAACGCAATGGCTAGCAGTATACTTAGTGGTAAACGACTGCACACTCTTGACCTCATAGATAGGAACAACATGAAAATGCTCTCTATTTATGTGCATTTAACAAAGCACTAAAAGTTTTAGTGACCATGTGATAAGAAAACGATGCAAAAGCATACAGATTGGAAAGGAGGAAATGAAACAATCTCTGTTGGCAGAGGATAACCTACATGATATGGAAAAGCCTAGTTAGTGAGTTTAGCAATGTCCCCAGATAAAAGGTCAAAATGCAAAACCAATGTCATTTGTATATACTATTAATGCAAGGTGGAAACTAAAGTTAAAAACAGTACAATGTGCATTTGCTTGTTTATCGATACCACACAAAATCAATACATACATATAAAAATCATTTGCGTTTCTATAGTCTTGCAATGCATGTATGGAAATGAACATTTAAAATATAATGTCACTTACAATCATTCACAAAATTAAATGCCAGGTATGAATCTAACAAAATCTGTAAAGGACTCACATGCTGAAATATACAAAGCACTGATAAAACAACTCAAAGATTTTCCAGCTACCTAATCTGCAGATTTTGGGATATAAGAATGCAGTTTATTGCCTGACTACAGATTTTGGATTTCTTAGGCCCCCAAAATAAGATTCTTCAGAGAGACAAATCATGTTTATAGATTGAAAAACCCATCAGAGTAAAGGTGTGGATGTTTTTCTAGTCAATTCATTCAATCTCTATAAAAATATCAGAAAAATGTGTTGGTAGACACAGATAAACTTATTATAAAATTTATATGGAAAGACACTAGCCATATTATGGCTAAAATATTCTTGAAAAATAATAAAGGGGATTAATCTGCCAGGTTTGAATTAATATAGCCTCACTAATCAAGACTGCATGGTATTGATGGAGGCATAAACATATAAAGTAGTTGAAGAAAAAAAGGAGCCTAACACACAGAATAAAGCCACACAAGCATGGTGGATTATTTTTTTACAAAGACAAATGTCACAATTCAATGGCCATAAGATATTCCAAGAATCCAAGAATGGACAAAATACCAATAGAAATGTTTCAACAAGTTGTTGAAGCACTGAAAGAACTTACTTATCTAAGCCAAGAATTTTGAAAGACAAGTAACTGTCCAACTGATTGGAAGACATACATATTTATGTACACAGAGGCTGGTTGCAACTCTCCCTCCATATCCCCAGGTTTGTAGATGGAATCTGAAAGAGGGGTGGACTCCTGAGAAGAATGAAAAAAGTAAGCTCCTGAAAGAGGAATGGGAGGACACCCATCATAGGACGCTAACGAAAGGGGGAAATTGTTTCTCCCAATTCCCCAGAGCCCAGCAGCATGCAGCCCCACACATTCATCCTCACAGGCAGCAGCTAAAAGCTCCACAGCTCCACTGGATTACTGGTGTTTGCTCTGAGTATGTTTTGCCATTCTTGTTTCTTTTGAAATTAACTCCTTGATTGTGAAGGAGTCTTTCATTTGTTTTCATAAACCACAAGCACAGCCACAAGAAAGGCAGAACCATCCCTAATACTCACATCTCCAGCAACTGCAGGAATCAGGTATGGGGCAGGGTTTGTGATAGCAAAGCAGCGACTAGTTATAGTTTTGAGACTTATTTTTATTTTCACCTATTTTTTTGTGGGGTGTACTTTATTTTTAGAGAACTACAACCACCGAGTGAAAAGATGCAGCAGGGGTAGAATCATCCTCAATTCCCTGTTGACCAAAAAAGTCACCACCTCACACCCCTGTATACCTGGGGCTACACTCCTACTGTGTGTATACCCTAGGCAGGACTTTGATAAGCATGCACCAATGCCAGGAAAGCAAACAAAAACAGCTGCTGACTCTTGGTTGAGTGTGTGTGTGTGTGTGTGTGTGACTTCCATTAAATCATATGTTTGCTTTTTTGGGGCTATTTGCATTTTTATTCTTCTTTTGTTTTTCTTGTTCTTTTCTTAATTAACCTGATGGAGTCATCTGGCCCCACGTGACCAAATCACCCTCAAACCTGCAATAAGTATAATTAGTGAGCAAGAACAGCTATCCATACCATTACCACCTGATCAACAAAATAAATAAATACAAAAACACGATGTCTCAGTCACAACATACAATTTCAGCTTAAATGGAAAAACATAAGATTCAAATAAGTGACCGATATGCAGAGCCAAAAGACCTTCCTGAAGTTGAAAAGGCATTGGACCTTTGGAATGAAATTCAGAAGAATGCATCTTAAGTGCTTTCAACGAATGGATTAAAAGATAGAAATAGTTACATAGAAAACAAAAAACAACATTAGAAGATCAGGAAAGCACTAAGAATAATCTGACAAAATGAATAAAATTAGAAATCATACAAAAACAGAAAATAGAAATCCAGAAGACTATTATTATGATCTAAAAGTCAGGTAACACTTAACACTTTGAAAGAGCAAACTGAAGCAATGGAAGAGCAAATTGGGGAGTGTGAAGACAAAGCCCCAAATACCAATCTATGACGCAAACAATCCATTAAAGGAGAAAACCAAAATCTGAAAAAAATCGGAAAGTTTTGTGGGATACTAAAATAAACATGACCAGAGTACATTCTGACATGTCAACTTGATGTGTTCCATGAGAGGCTTAACATGGGTTTTATAGGAATACAAGAATGGAATGAAACACACAGCAAACAAAATGACAGAGAACATAGTTTAAGAACTACTCTTTAGAAAAGTTCTCTAACATCATGAAGAGAGAACAAAATAATCATTCAAGAAGCTGAAAGAACTCCAAATAGCATAGACCCCAAAGGAAATCATCACAGTCAAATTTTCTAATAAAAAAGTCAAGGAAAGACACCTGAGAGCAGCTGGGGCGGGAGGTGGGGAGGAGTAATGTTACTTAAAAAGAGGATGTACAGATGTGCTTTATACAATTGATGTATGTATATGCATGGATTGTGATAAGAGTTGTATGAGCCCCTAATAAAATGTTTTTTAAAAGTAAAAAACAAAGCAAAAAACCCTTGCATCATTAACTTTGAAAAAAATGTGAATTCTGAAAGCAAAAAAAAAAAAGGAAACAATAAGACTAAGTATTGATTTTTCATAGCAGGTGTGCAATGAAAGATGGTCCAGAACCACTATATGAGGGGGTCCCCCACCAAAAAATGGATAAAAACTGTGCTGGGCAGAGCTTTCTTTTACACATATTTCCTGCTAGGCAAGCATCAAGCAATTTGCTCTTAGTACACCCAGTGGCATCGCCAGAGAAGATTCTCTCTGGTCACTGATTTTTTTTTGTTGTTATAGCACTTTGAATTGAACCTTATTTTTTGTGATGGCCAATTTAAAAGAACAGTGTGCTGCTGTGAAATTTTGTTTCCTGCTCAAGAAAAAAGGCCGCAAAAAGAGTTGTGATGCTGCACACAGCTTACAAGGACAGCGCTATGGGAAAAACTCAACTGTATAAGTGGTCTTCTCATTTTGGAAGAGGTGAAATGTCAATTGATAACAAATATCATTTTCAATATCCATCAACTGCCCGAACAGATGAAAATGTTGACTCATAGTGCATTTGGAGTTCATTCCACCAGGTCAGACTGTTGATCAAGCTTTTGATTTAGGGGTTTTGAAAAGATAGTGTAACTGTGCGTGACAAAAAAGGTGTGATTTGTGGTGGACGAGGGGTTGATTTTGCCACCACAATACACCTGCTCGCACAGCCATCTCAGTGCGTGTTTTTGGAAAAAACAAAACAAAACAAACAAACAAGAAAACCAGCATGCCTCTCTTGTCCCATGCCTCTTTTTTGGCAAAAAAACACCATGCTTCTCTTGTCTTACTCACCTGACCTCGCACCATGTGATTTCTTATTGTTTCCTTGAATGATGATGGACATGAAAGGGCATCCATTTGACAACATACAAATGATGAAGGAAAAATGAGGGAGATGCTGTGAGCCATTCAACAGATGTGTTTGAAAATGCTTCCAAGAATGGAATCGCAGATTTGGCAAATGTATTAAGTGGAATGGAATGTACTTTGGAGGTGATAAAGTTGTTTTATATAAAAAAAAATAACTCCTTGTATAGTACCTAATTTAAGTACCTCCCTGTATAGTTACTAATTTAATGCCTTTCTTGCATCAATGTGACTTTGTATTAATCTGATAATCAAGGATCTGCCCTTGTAAATTAATGTTACTGAAGATTTCCCCCTACCACCTACCCCCATGGTCAATGTAACCAGAGCTGAATCATTTAAGAATCATTTAGACTCAATCATTTAAGAAATCAACAGCTCATGGAGCATGGTTAAGAGCTTGTGTAACCTCATTTTCTCAACATTATGTTAAATTCTATGCCTGCAGATGCACTAGGGATGCTATCAATGGAATTGGCGTATGGCCCAGTATATGACAGATCATGGTATTTGTCATAAGATGATAATGAAACCTCTGTATTGAACCATAGTTGTACATAATCCAGGAAAAAGTGAATAGAAACTGGGCTTCAACTTAATTCTAGTCCCAATCAAAGAACATTTAGTTTTTATGACTTAGCCCCATTCAATACTCGCTGTAATGAATATATCCCTGAAGATATGGGTACTTCAGCAAAGTGTGGTGAAGAAAGCAGATGGTGCCCTGCTATCAATATGAATAGTTTCTGGGATCTTAAAGGTTTGTATTCAATCAAGAATGCATATAAGTGAAATGTCAACTAAGCCCACATGGAAGAAGCACAGCAGATCTGTATGATCCAAAGGAGACGGATAATAAAAATCCAAATACAAAGTAGGGAAATTTATCAGAGCTTAAATTGTGAAACCCCAATTTATAGAAAAGTATTGATGACAGGGAAGCCCAAAATTCATCTGCAGACTATCTATGTAGAGTAAGTCCCTTCTGACCACAGTTGAGGTATGAGAATAGTCTGACCATCAGACAGAGATTATTGTAAATTTGATTATGGTGGGTGGAATTGCAATATAATATAATACCTGGTCATTTGATCTCACTCTTCACAGATCTTGGATTTGTCTGAGGTTTACATATTTCTTGCTTGTTTCTTGACAGAGGTTTTCTCTCTGACTTATTTCGATATTGCTGGTAGTCTGGTCTTCCTTCCCTTTTATAACATATACAGGTTTTTTTTTTTTGCATTTTTGGGTCTGTATCCCCAAATCATATAACAATGGCATTAAATGTAAATGAATTAAATGCAGTTGAGAGAGGGTAGAAGAATGGATAAGAAAAGAGGCCTCAGTAATTTGCAGCTTATAAAAAACACATTTTAGATGCAAAGAAAATATAGATTTAAAATGAAAGGATGAAATAAAATATATCAAGCTAGTGGCAATAAAAAGAAACGAAGAGAGGGAAACCCAGCATGTGGAAGCTCAGAAACTAGGCCTGGAAGGTGCGGAAATGCTGAGCACATTGCACAACGGCCGGCGGGGATTTATTGGGAAGGACCAAATCATATTTGTGACGAAAAAAGACCATGCAACTCCAGCAGTGCAGAGCTGATGATCCCAACGATCCGTCTGAGGAGCACAGATGGATACTGCCCATTGGAGACATTGACTGGAGCTGCCTGTGCCTTGGAGGCATGGCCAGCGGCCCCTGTAGGGAGCAGTTCAAGTCCGCCTTCTCCTGCTTCCGCTACAGCACGGAGGATGTCAAGGGCTCAGACTGTAAAGACCAGTTCCGGGCCATGCAGGATTCATGCAGAAATACCCGGACCTCTATCCCCAGGATGATGACGATGCTGAGAAAGAGAAGGAGAAGCCAGAAGTGTTAGAGGAAGTCGCTCCCATGGAAGCAACCGAAAAGGAAGAGGGCTTAAGTTCATGAAGGCCACGGTCATGCGAGTTCACATCAAGATGGACTTTATAGAGATGCCTTTCAGTCACTCCGAAAAACCCTCTCCTTCTGTTCTGTGCACTGTCATGTACAAAACAGCTTATTCTGTGAAGCAGTGGTCTTGGCCGCTTGACAGACACACTGCAAAAGCAAAACAAAAAACACGGGCATCCTCCGGTAAACCTGTCGGCAAAGGTAGATTGTTTCCCCTCGCAGACTGCCCTGACTCTTCCCACTCTGAAATAGTGTGCTGAGTCATCTCAGCAAGCCAAAGTCATCATCCAGGGATGTTTCTTGGGAGTGAGCTGCTTTATCTAATCCATCATGTCTTGGACTACATTTCAGACCCCCCTTTGGGAACAAACATACTGGCATGGGACCATTCCTAATAGAAGAGGCCAGATAATCAGACACTTCGTTTTCAGAACGCCTCTCCATCTTCAGTATAAGAGGCAGCGCTGTGAGGCTGTCAGCACATTATTCCTGATCCATTCTGGGTTTCATTTCTGCATTGCTTTCTTGTTTGGAAGGAGGGGGTCTGGACTTTACATTCACAGTCCCTTAGTAAGTGATTATCACTGTTTCCTCACCCCTCCCCCGCCCTTCACCTCCCAAAACCTTGGTTTGGGGCTGGTGTTCATACTGGTTCTGTCTCAGCCAGTGCACGTGCCGCATCATCAGGATGGGAACCTAATTATCACCAGATGAATAGCCCAGAGGGAGACTGGTCTGGATTAAAATGGCAGGGGGCAAAGATTTCTACCTAATTTTGAATGTGTTGTTTAATTGTACTAAAGATATGTTTGATGTAAGGAAATATAAATTATATAAGGTTTAATTTCCTCTTTAAAGATACACTGGTAAACCAAAAAAATAAGAGAGGCAATATTAATCACTGATAAAATGTACTTCAAAGCAGAATGCATCATGAGAGTTAAAAAGGCCATTACACAATAAGGGACAATTGGTTAAAAAGACATAACTATAGTAAATATCAATGTGCTCATTGGGTTTCAAAATATATTATTCAAATGCTCACAGACTTTAAGTAAGAAACAGACAGTATTTCAATAATAGTAGGAGATTTTAATATGCCATGCTTGAGGACGAATGGAACAATTAGAAAGAAACTCAATTAAGACATGGAAGCACTGAACAACACAATCAACATGATTTTTGGACATATACAGGACATTCTATCTAGAACAATAAGATGATATGCATTCTTTTCCAGCATATATGGAATATTCTACAGAATAGACTATATGTATCATAATGCTATAAAATTAGAAATCAGCAAAATGAAAAGGTGGAAAAATTTAAGTACATAAAAATTGAACAATACCCTGTTTAAAACTACAATGTAATTGAATAAACAAGGAATACAAATTTAAAGTTCCCCGAAATACATAAGAATGAAAATATAACATCCCAAATCCGTTAGGGCCTAGTAAAAGCAGTACTTAGAGGTCAATTTATACCAATAAACACACACATTAACAAAGAAGAGACAAAATCAACACCTTAACCCAACATCTTCATCAATTAGAAAAAGAACATCAAAATAAACTGTTAGCCACAAGAAGGAAACAGATAATAATAATTAGAGCACAAATCAATGAATAGGAAAACAGAAAAACAATAGAAAGAATCAACAAGACAAGAAGTTGATTCTTCAAAAAGATTAAGAAATTGACAAACCACTGGCAAATATAAGAAAGGAAAGGGAGGAAATCCATATATAATGAATAGGAAATGAAATGGGCACCATAACAACAGAATCAATTGGGGAAAAATAACACAATACTATGAAGAAATTTGAATAACTCGAATAAATGGACAAATATCTAGAAGCATAGTACTTTTCTAAATTAACACAAATAGTCAACAAAGAAATATATCAGGTCATTGAAAACTACCAACAAAAATTTTCCAGGATCAGATGGCTTCACTGGGGAGTTCTACCAACCATTTATAGCAGAGTTGTCATCAATTATACACAAACGATTTCAGAAAACAGAAAAAGATAGCAAACTCCCAAACACATTTTATGAAATTAGCATAACCCTGACACCAAAACAAAGCAGACATTACCAGAATAAAAATTACACACCTAAATCCCTTATGAATATAGATGTAAGCATTCTCAACAAAATTTTAGCCAATAGAATCCAACAAAATATCAAATAATAATAAATCATGATCAATTGGGATTCATGCCAGATATGCAAAAATGGTTTAACATTAGAAAACAGATAATGCCATCTACCACATAAATAAAACAAATGAAACAATCTATATGATCACATAAATAGATACAGAAAATGCCTGTGACAAAATCCAACACCCCGTCCTGATTTTTTTTAAATTCAGCACAATAGAAATAGAAGTGAGATTCTTCAATATAATAAAGGGAATATATACAAAACCAACAGCCAACATCTTATTCAATGGGGAGAAACAAAAAGCTTTCCTCTTGCAAGCACCACACAAGGGTGGTTTTTATCACCGCTCTTATTCAATATTGTGCTGGAAGTCTTAATCAAAACTTTAAGATAACCAAAAAAGAAATTAAAGACATCCAAATTGGCAAAGAAGTAAAGTTCTCTCTAGTTGCAGATGAGGTGATTATATACATAGAAAACCTCACATACACGACAAGAAATTGTTGGAAATAATCAAAATACTCAGCAATGTCACAAGGTATAGGATCAATATACATAAATCAATAGAAGTTTGTATAAAAATGTTGAGAGTTCTGGTTTTTAAAAGGAAATCAAGAAACAAAACACTTGTATCAAGGGAAACTACAAAACACTGCTACAGGAAATCAAATGAGATCTACATAAATGGAAGAATATATTATGTTAATGGGTAGAGAGATTTAACATTGTGAAAATGCATGCTGGCCAAAGCAATTTATAAATATTGTGCAATTCAGATCCTGATCCCAGAATTATTCTTTTTTAAATCATTTTAATGGGGGCTCATACAGCTCTTATCACAATCTATCCATCCATCCATTGTGTCAAGCACATTTGTACATTTGTTGCCATCATCATTCTCAAAACATTTACTTTCTACTTGAAACCTTAGTATCAGCTTCTCATTCTCCCCTACTTCCCAGCTCCCTTGCTCTCTCCCCCACATTATTATTTAAATAGAGAAAGTAATCACCAAAAGAGTAAAACAAAAACCCATTAAGTGGGAAAAAACGTGGCAACAATATATTGGACAAGGGATTAATGTCTAAAATCTATAGAAAACTAATATCTCCAATAAGAAAAAGTCAGATAATCCAATTAAAAATTGGGCTAGATAGTTTACCAAAGAAGACATCCAGGTGGTCAACAAACATATAAAAATGCTTAAAATTATTAGTTATATGAGAGATGCAAGTCAGTAACCATTCAAAAGATGCAAATGAAGACAATGGTGAAGTACCACCTCACCACAGCTTTGATATCAATGTTAAAAAAACAAATAAACAAACCATCAAATAACAAATACCAGAGAGGGGGTTTATTAGCCCCCTCATACACTGCTGGTGAGAATGTAAAAATACTTCATTGAGTTGGTTCCAACACGTAATGACTCTATAAGAGAAGACAGGACTGCCCCTGTGTGTTTCCCTGGCTCTTGATGGGAGTAGAAAGCCTCGTCTTTCTCTGTGGAGCAACTGGTGGCTTCAAATTGCTAATGTTAAGCACTCTACCACCAAGGTTCTTTTTTTGTTGCTGGAGAGATCGGGAAATGTCCTAGATGAGGCCCCCAGGTTAATAGTGGGAACATTGGAGAGCATTAGTAAGTAGCTGTATATATATTTACTGGACATAGGGAATTACTTATGGAATTAGAGATTATGCTTGGCCCAGCAAAGGCCTCCAGGAACTCTATCACTTCTGATTGGCTACTTCTCATGGTAGGCCAGTTGTTACATATTTTGAGCATTCCTTCTAAATTACCCCTCCTCAATTGTGTGGCACTACTTTCAACAGTTTTTAGTTTATATTTCATGATCCTGGGGCAGGTCTTAGTAGTCCTGGAGTCTCAAATTGGACTCTAAATTAAACTACCAAAAATCTACCAGAAGAGTAAAATATAGTCAGAGGTACATTTAGCATTATTGACATCAATGCTTTTCAAATTTTATTTGGCATTGGAATCCCCAAGTAATTCTGTTACATACTAAACTTCTGTCAAAACTCATGATGGGCCTATGCTGAGTTGCCCAATATGAATGAGAGTTGTAAATTGTGCAGTTTTCTTTATTGGATGAAGTAAACTGCAATCACTAGCTTTGTGTGCTGGCAGTGACAGCCACTGTTCACACACAGCATTTAGAAAGTGACATCATTTAGAAGGGATGGAGGCAGCTGTGTGAGATTTGGATATTACATGCTGTAACAGCTTGAAGAGCCTCAATGAAAGGCTCGGTGGGATAACTTGACATAGAAGGAGTGGACCACACTGACCTGAACAAGGAGCAATGGGATCTTTACTGACAGAGTCTAATAACCTAGCCTTCTTTTTCCAGTACTATCTAAACCCAAACATTGTAATAAAATCAAATGGAAGTGAAAAGGAACCCCCAAAGCAATTTTGTTAGACTTCTGATCAATTCTGATCAGTGTGAGATCATATGGAATGTGTAAAAACTCACATGACTTTTAAAAAAATAATATACATGATAGTTCATGTCTCAAAATTCATAGGTCTAATATATGGAGTTAAAAGAACCACATTGTATTAGTCTGCAAATATAATATTAACTCTGGAGCAGTACTAAATTCTGCAATGAAACTTCATATGCTACACCTCAAAATTACTAAAAATAGTTATATTTTAAAGTTATTTAAAATTATGCTAACAAAGCTTATGAATTCAAAGTTTGTCGCCAAACACAAGCAGTAACACAAAACAATGCAAAACAATAATTAACAATGTAATACTATTTTCTCTAGTTCACAAATCAAGGAATCAATTTTATTTTAATTAATTATTTAAAGCATACATTACCTTATTTAAAAAATTAATTGCACTCTTTATTTTCTTTTGTAACTAGCATTTATTGGTTGTTTTAAGATCAGTGCAGAGACATTATGACCACAATTTTAATGCACTTACCAAAATCATAAAATGGCATGTAGATAAGCTTATTTTCTAAATTCTAGAGACTTCCCAGCTTTAAATTTGGAGGAATTTTTAAAAAAGAAGTTATCAAGCACCATTACGTTCAAATGTTGATAAGCTGTTGCATCTTAAGTCCCACTAAATCACAATTTAATGTCACACACACAACACATGCAAATGTTCAACCCTTCACAGCACATAATAAAGTTATCAGGAAAACCGGATTACCACGACCAAAGGTGTTACAGAATGCACACAGCCCTGAAAATGTTTTCCAGACACACTTCTACTAAAAAAATCAACAACCTGGGAACAAACTTTTAAATGTCCAAGTCATGCAAATGCATGACAGTGATGCCAAAATAGGCATTAAATATTTTTTTTGTATTAGGGATACAACCTTCCCTACTCTATCACATGGAATGTTACATTGACACCCAAGACAGTCAAATCTTCCTACAATTCAACATCTCACTATGCTCCAGTTGTACCAAAAAATATACAACCAAGAAATTATTTCACATTGGGAGCCTGCCCCATCTATTTGACCTTTTTAGGTTCACATGCAGCTTTAAGAAATAATACAGAAACATGAGCAATACCCTCCCCATGCATGGGTGAATGCGCTGTTTCCCCACTACCCATGTCCTCCTTTTGTTTCCCCCTTTTCTCCTCCTTTTTAGTTGTCCTCGACCCCCTCTCCAGAAGAGTGCACTATAGAGGACAGCACTGAAGCTACAGCTCAGGGACAATGGCAGACCACATAGGAGCAAGCTAAGAAGGAAAGAGAGAGAAAGAGAAACCGCATCATGGCTCACCAAGCTTCAAGGAGGACATTAGGGCTCACAGCAGCAAATGCGCAGAGAGGACCTTAGGGCTGGCCCCACCATGAACACGACGCCCCTCACTGACCCACAGGGCTACAGGGGACAGCATTGGAGATAGTGTGGGACGTGGCTCCATTTGAACCTCCACACCGGGTCAAAATAGGAAGGGAGCGCAACAGAGCAGCAAGAGAAGCGAAGCAATGAAGTACCTCAGGAATCCCAAAAATAGACCTCAGAACTGGTGGGCAGGGCATGACACTTTACCAGATTGGATTGTAAAACATTCAGAAAGGTTAGTAGACGAACCTGAAGCTACTTATAGGTTGCCCCCTCTCTCTCCCTCCCCCCTTTTTCTTTTTCTTTTTCTCATGTCTATCCATATAGGAAAGTCAGGATAACCAATCCTGAGGAGAAAACAACTTGGATGATGGCTCCTGGGGGACATGGGACAGGAAGAGGTTGGGAAAAGGAAGGAAGACAATAAAAGATCTAAAATCGATGGCAAGGAGGGTGTAGAATGCCTTGATTGGGTTTGATCAAATGCAAGTAGCAGAGAGAAAGTACTGAGAGTCGATTGAAGGTCAAACATGATAGTGGGACTGGAGAAAGTAAAAAGAAATAGAGGAAAGAACTAGGAGGCAAAAGACATTTATAGAGGTCTAACACAGGCATGCACATATGGTAACATATTAATATATACTGATAGAAATATAGGGGTGTTAATCTGGGTAGACTAGAGAAACATTCATAAACACATTTATATGTTTATAAGAAAGAGTTTTATGGATTGTGGTAGGAGTTGTATGAGCCCCTAATAAAATGTTTTTTTTAAAAAGAAAGAGCTTTATATACAAGAGCAGTTAAATATTGAGAAAACATCCCAGCCCAGTCCAGATCAAGTCCATAAGCCCGATATTAGCCCATATGTCTGTTACCAATCTATAAAGTCCTCTTCAGACTCACAAAATACATGCAATGATGCTGAATTCAGGAAAATCACAGGCCAGTGGGTGCAAAGTCTAGTGGATTCAGTGGCGGTAGAAGCTTCTCAGTCCTGGGAGTACATGAAGGTAGGGGGAATATGGGGGGAGTAGGAGAAACAAGAAACCAACTATAATGATCAATGCATAACCCCAAATGCCAGGGGGACAAACAACAGAAACATGGGTAAAAGGAGATAGCAGATGGTGTAAGATATGAAAATAATAATGATTTATAACTTATCAGGGGTCCCCGATGGTGGGAGGCTAAAGGAGGGAGGAAAAAAAGAGGAGCTGCCACCAGGGCAGAAAGAAAATATTTTGAAATGATGATGGCAACATATGCACAAATATGTTGGATACAATTGATGCATGGATTGTTAAAAGAGTTGTAAGAGCCCCCAATAAAATAATTTATTAATAACAAAAAAGAAATAATACAGAGAGATCGCATGAACCATTCACTCATTTTCTCACAATGATAACTCTGTGTAGCTCCATTCAATTTACTGAATATGTAGGTTTTATATCCACAACCCCAGTCAAGCTACACCATATGCATATTTCACTTTTCCCTTTTATAAATTGAATCCACCAATCCTCCAAAACCCACTGCCACTGAGTGACGCCAACTCATAGCAATCCTATAGGACAGGGTAGAACTGGTCCTGTGAGTTTTCAAGTGCTACTGGAGTAGAGAGTTCAAGCTTTCTTCAGCGAAGGGAGTGACTGGTGCTTCCCGACTGCAGACCAATGTGTAACCACTACGCAAATGCAGTCACTGGCATCTGCTCAGGACAGTAAGAGCAAATAAGTCAATCCTTATACAAGCCTTATATCTGAACCCTAAGTCCTGATAATGACTAAAGGTTGCCCCAATTATGTGATTTTGTCATTTCAATTTTTATATAATTGAAATCATACAGTATCTATGCATGTATATACATTTTTAGATTTTCTATTTGTAATTGGTGTTTTGTTTGTTTATAACTTCTCACGGAACCCTTTTTATTATGATGACTTTAAAATCTCTTTCGTTTTTCTTTTTCTTTCTTTTCCCTTGGCTGTTTGTCCTTTATGTCTCTGCTGTCCTTCTTTCCTTTCTTCTTTTCCCTCTCTTCTACATTTTTTTCTTTCCTCCTATTTTTCCTTTGTTTTTCCCACTTCTTTGTTTGCTTATTTGCAAACATCAGCCTCCACAACCATGAGATCAGAAGAACTATATGGGTCTGGATACTATTAGCAATTTCTCTGAGAGGAATCACAATAGAAGATCCTGGATAGAGCAGGAGAAAGACATGGAACAAAACTCAAAATTATAAAAATCATGGTAAGACAGAGACTGGCTGGTGAAACTCCTTAAACTATCTGCCTTAAGCATTCTTCAGGTCTGATACTGAATTCACCACCAATACCACGACCCCACCCCATGGTTCAAACTTCATCCAAATAATAGCCAGGTCTGTATGGGAAACGATAATATTACTAAGGTACTCACACCTTAGAAAGGCATTCAAGATCAATAGGCCAGCATTTACCCACAGACAGAGTTAAGAAGGGTTAGGAATAAAGGAGATGTGGAAACAGGAAGCAGGGAGAATGTGGTAAGTGATGTTACATTGACAGCATTGCAATGAAGAAGATGAAACAAAATGTGCAAGAATTGTTTAATTTAAAACTGATTACAATCTCTGCAAAACTTCACCCTACTCACAATAAGTTTGATTTAAGAAGTTTGTTGAATATGAAGATAAAATGACAGAGTAATAAGACTGGTTCAACTGACACACGCCACTGATATTTCTAGGAGTACCTGTGTGGTACTAACTGTAATATTCTCCACTGCTAGGTGAAAGTTTGGTGGCTCTAATTCTTCCATTGGCACCTGGTGACAGGCCTAGTGACTTTTGGAAAAATCACTCATTTGAAAACCCAATTTTACTCTGCACACAAATTTGCTTTGTGTCAGGAACCACTTGATGGTAACTAACAACAATCGTCATCTCTAAAAAGGAAATTGCTCATATTAGGGTTTATCTCTGAATTATTATGTCATTGGGGATCACCCTCTTGAAGTTGCATTTTATGTCTTTCTATTTTGCAGTATATGAAACCCAGGATTGATGAACTTATGGAGACAAGTAGAATAGGTATTTCAGGGGGGTGTACGGTGGTAGTGGTGGTGGTGGTGGTAGAGGGGGTGGTAAAAGGGAGACAATATCAAGGAGTCCAGGAAGAAAGAGAATGTTTAGACAATGATTGTGATAGCAATTGTACAATATAGCTTGAAGTTATTGAACTATGGAATAATATGTATTAACTCCCAATTAATAATAAATTAAAATTAAATAAATTAAAAATGGAAAAGCTACTGGGAAGCTTAAAATGTTTAAATTGTTGAATATAAAAATAATGATCTGCTGGATGCTTCCTCCCCCCAACTACCATGATCCGAATTCTACCTTGCAGGGCTGGATAGGGCAGAGGCTGTACACTGGTACATATGAGGGCTGGAGGCACAGGGAATCCAGGGTGGATGATACCTTCAGGACCAAGGGTGTGAGGGGCGATGCTGGGAGAGTGGAGGGTGAGTGGGTTGGAAAGGGAGAATTGATTACAGGGATCCACATGTGACCTCCTCCCTGGGAGAGGGACGGCAGAGAAGGGGGGGAAGGGAGACTCCGGATAGAGCAAGATATGACAGAATAACGATGTATAAATTACAAAGGGCACATGAGGGAGGGGGAGGGAGGGGAAAAGAGGACCTGATGCAAAGGGCTAAAGTGGAGAGCAAATGCTTTGAGAATGATTGGGGCAGGGAATGTATGGATGTGCTTTATACAATTGATGTATGTATATGTATGGATTGTGATAAGAGTTGTATGAGTCCCTAATAAAATGTAAAAAAAGAAAAGGAAAAAAAAGAAAGAAAGAAAGAAAGAAAAGAAAATGATTAGGGCAAAGAATGTACAGATATGCTTTATACAATTGATGTATATATATGTATGGACTGTGATAAGAGTTGTATGAGCCCCTAATAAAACTTTTAAAACAACAACAAAAAAAGAAAACTCACCAGAAACAAAATAATTATCAGTCCACAGACATATATGTGGTTAGAAATTTCTAGAATAGACATTAAATGATATACACTTGCATAATGAAGACATTCATTAATTTTCAAGCTTATCAAATTTAGCATAATGCAATTTGAATCCTTCAATATATAGACATGATATGTTTATTATATTAAAATAATTATTTCCTTAAAAAAACAAACTACTGATTCTTAGGGTTTAGCAGAAAGCTCTGTCTGTAGAGATCTTGGAATAAACTAACTCTCTGCCTCAAAAAAAAAATGATCTGAAATGTAAACTTGCATCTAATTTACAATAAAACAATTTTTAAATAACAAAAAAGGAAAACCCCTTCTTTTATTCTGCCAGGCAAGTATAGTTAAGAATTAGGACCTAGTTTGTGTGTAATCAAAATTGTTATATAAACAATATTTCAATTAAATCTTCATAATTGATACAAATAATATTGTTATTGCTATGTGCCATCAAGTCAGCTGCTTACTCATGTTAACCCCATGCTCAGTTTGGGCAAGTGTGGTTCACAGGATCAGTTTTTGGAAATAGATTACCAAGCATTTCTTCCTAGTTTATATTAGTCTGGAAGTTTCACTGAACCTGGATCAGCATTATAGCAGCAGGCAAACTTCCACTGACAGATAGATGGTAGCTTCACATGAGATACATTGAATCTCGGTCTCCAGCATAGCAGGGAATAATTCTACCACTAAATCACCAATTCCTAAGATAAAACTACTATAAATGTTCCAGTTTGATAGAGGAAGTTTGTCTCGGGAAGCTTAGATAGATTAAGTAACTTGCCCAGTGGCACACAGTAAAGAAAGGGGTAGAACTAGCATTTGAACATTGATCTTTTAACCCAGATACAAAACCAAACCTACCCATACAGTTAAATAATCCAGCCTCTGAAGATCTTCTCATCTGTATCTCTCCTCATCCCTTTTTATGTGTAGTAATTGAATCTTACTTCCTCTCGTGCTTTGTTTCCCAGGCAACTACCACTTTTATACCCTACTGTTTCTATCATACAGAGCTTTTCGTGGTACAGTGGTTAAGCACTGGGCTGTTAACAGCTCAAACCCACTAGCTGCTCCCCAAAGAAATATGTGGCAATGTGCTTCTGTATAGATTTCAGCCTTGGAAACTCATGATGTTTTTTATTTGTTTGTTTGTGTCTCACCTCCATGCTTTTTCCTTTCCTACTGTCCTCAGCTTGGAAACCTGCCTAAATCCCCATGGTCTTGGTATCCATAATCTGCATATAATAGTTTCATGTGCAAAGACCTAGAGTTAGAAAACCAAATGGAAAGAACATATAGACATATCTTAAATGGAAAGAACTCAAGAAAAAAATCAAGCCCTGAGTTGAAATATTTAAAGATTCTATAGGCAAAATATTGAATGATGCAGAAAGCATCAAAAGACAGTGGAAAGAATACACAGAGTCAGTGTACCAAAAAGAACTAGTTAACATTTCAGCATTTCAGGGGGTAGCATATGAGCAACAACCAATGGTACTGAAGGAAGAGGTTGAAGCTGCATTGAAAGCATGAACCAAAAACAAGACTCAAGGAATTGCTGGTATACCAATTGAAATGTTTCAATAAGCTGATGAAGCACTGGAAGCACTTACTTGTCTATGTCAGAAAACTTGGAAGACAGCTACTTGGCCAATTGACTGGAAGAGATTTCAACCCATCCCAAAGAAAGGTGACTCAACAGAATACTCAACTCAATATTATTAATATCACATGCAAGAAAATTTTGCTGAAGATCATCCAAAAATGGTTGCAGCAGTACATTGAGAGGGTGTTGCCAGAGCTTCTGGCTGAATTCAGAGAGGTCTGTCCCTGAGTAGAGGAAACAAGAGTGATCAAAATCAAAAGTCACATGGAAATAATTTGTCCAATGGACAAATAGGCCATGGCAGCATCAATCTCTACAAACAACCCTGAGACCAGAATAACTAGATGGTGCCCAGATACCCCTAGCAACTACCCTGAAAGGGACCCCATTAACAGTTCCTTGATAGAGTAGAATGCACCTAAGACGACACAGAACTCAAAATCATAAAAGAAACTACATCCAGAACTGTATTAAAATAATCAATTATTTAAGATCAAAAGGGCAGCTTTTACCTATGGACAAAATTTAGATTGAAGGAAGGAGGAGGAATGGAACAGGAAACACAAGGAGGAAGTGGGACAAGTGATGGTACATTGAGGAGATTGGAATGGATGAATTGCTAAACCTAAAACTAGGATCCACTCTGTGGATCTTCACTCAATTCACAATAACTTTTTAAGTAGTTTGTAGAGAAATGAGAATTAAAGATAATGGAATTTCCCAAGAATCTTTTGAAGACTCCTTGTGTGTGTATCCATATATACTTATACATATATATCACATTAAAATGAATATATATCAATTAAAATTTTAAATGATCATCTGTTTTCAGCCTAAATTATCTGCATCCTTCCAGTGGTACACACAAAAAGCTAAAGGAAAGAATAACCTAAGGCCACTGGTGTTGCTGCTGCATGAAGTTTGGGCCTGCTGGAGAAACAGAAAAATGTGCATGGCAGAATTTTGTGATAATTATCACTAGATTGTGAGTCAGCCAAATCTGAGACTAATGACTGAAGAAAATGGTCCTAGTTAAGGGCTCGTTAAGCTAATGCTTTACCAGTCCCTGCTATATGACAGCCCAGGGTTGACCCTAGGAAGCTTACACAATATAAAGACAGCTAAAGCCATACCTGACCATAACTCCTTTAAAAAATTAGATTCTAACCCTATATTTGAAGGTCAAGATTTTCTTGTGTGGCACACCTACTGTGTAGTACTGGATGTGAGGCAATAGGGCCTGGAGCTGATTCTTTTTTCTTTTTTCCCCCATTCCTTTTTACTAAGAGCTAATCCAGACATCATAGTACTACATAGTTCAAGCACATCAGGCAGTATTGTACAATTTCTATCAAAATCAGCTTCAAAATACTTTCTTCCTTCTTGAACTCCTTGATATCAGCCCCTCTCACCCCCTCACCACTTCCACCATACACCCAAGGAGCCCTTATTCCAGTTGTTATCTCTACAGGTTCACCCACCCTGTGTTTTTTTAATCATTTTA
This sequence comes from Tenrec ecaudatus, assembly GCF_050624435.1. Lineage (NCBI taxonomy): Eukaryota > Metazoa > Chordata > Mammalia > Afrosoricida > Tenrecidae > Tenrec > Tenrec ecaudatus. Next base: position 56,482,701 of record NC_134548.1, on the reverse strand, counting down.
TTGGGGGGGGGCTCATATAACTCATCATAATCCATACACACATCAATTGTGTCAAGCATATTTGTACATTCGTTGCCATCATCATTCTCAAAATATTTGCTCTCCACTTAAGCCCTTGGTATCAGTTCCTCGTTTTTCCTCTTCCCTCCCCACTCCCCCTCCTTCATGAACTCTTGATAATTTATAAATTATTATTATTTTGTCATGTCTTACACTGTCTGACATCTCCCTTCACCCACTTTTCTGTTGTCCATCCCCCAGGGAGGAGGTTGTATGTAGATCCTTATAATTAGTTGCCCCTTTTACCCCACCTTCCCTCAGCCAATTCTTAAATGCTTCCTCCCCGCAACTATCATGATCCCAATTCTACCTTACAAATCCAGCTAGACCAGAGGATGTACATAGGTAGAGAAAGGAACTGGAAACACAGGGAATCCAGGGCAGATGATCCCTTCAGGAACAGTGGTGAGAGTGGCGACAATTTATACACCCAAACAAAAAACAAACCCAGAAAAATACATAGCAAAGCTTCACACACCGAAAATATTAAAAACCAGATCAAGCCTAAAATGTGTCAGAGGGGAGATCAAGTGACAAAGCTTTAACTGTTCAAGTCAGATTTATCATTTCAATCTATTATAGTCATCTCTGCAATCCTTTCTGTGTGATAGCTAGTTATTCTCTTCCCTCGATTATGGTTAGAGGTTAATCACCAAAGACTTATTCCCTGTGTAGGTCTTGAAAATGTATTTTGAGTTTCTACAGTCATACATAGGTGTTTATGTTGCTTATTCCTAATAGGGTGACTTGGAACAAATTTTATGAGGATAAGTTTTCTCATTTGTAAAATTTGAGATAATTTGATGGATAGCTAATGCAGTAATTCTTAACTCTGGTTATACATTATATTAACTCTGGTTATACATTATAATTATCTGGGGGAATTTAAAAGTATATTATTTGCCAGAGATTCTGCTATAATTTTTGCAGTGGCACCTAGGCACATTAATTTTAGCTCCTCTAAGGCTAAGAACTATGGAGTTAATTGGAGAATTAAAAACATGTATAAAGCATCTGGTATACAATAAATACTCGAAATATGTTAGATATTATTATTATTAGACTTATAATTGGTTATCTTTTCTAGTTTCCTTCTGACAAACTATCTACAACCTGTCTTCTCTAAGCAAACCCACACAAAGTCCCAAAGGCTTGGCCAATTTTCTGAATCATCTGCTGCTTAATGGCATTGAACATTATCTTTTGCCCTACTGTAAGAACCATGCCATGGGGACCACAAGTGGAAACACAGTCTGATCGAAACGACCCTGACAGCTGCTTTTGCCAGGTTTGCAGATTATTGTGAGTACGCTCCCATGCCTGCCCGTCTGTGGAATCTGAGATGCAGCAGGTGACCATGGCAATCATATGTTGTCTTTCTCTCTCTCTCCTCTTATCCAGGGACATCAGGTTACAAAGGAACATACTGTTCTTTTTTCTTAGTAATGGGGTGGGGGTGGCGGGAGGAGAAGGGACCAGCTGTGTGCCTGTGAGTTGCCTATGAGCTGCAAATGAACCTCAAGTAAATTCGTTGTTATGGAGATCATTTTGTCTTTGCGTTCATGTCATAAAAGCTAGTTTGGGATTTAGGAAGGCTGCTAATGTGGCAAGTTGCTAATGATCACCCTAACAACAGTAGTTAAACGTAATGTACTATGCTAAAGCACTCACACACAACACACACATTTATATCTATCTCTATATTTAGAGATGATCTTAATTTCTAAAACAACTTGGGGAGATAATGTGTGTATTCTTTTTCCAGATAAGAAAACTGAAAGGCTAGACATAACTTATCTTAAGGTAACTGGCAAAGGAGTCTCTGACTATTCCTTGAACCAAATCATTAGTCTTAGCTCTAAAGGTGAAAGACACTGAAAATCACCCAATCCAACCTCCTCATGTTATATCAGTGGAGAAAACCGAAGTACAGATAGAGAATGGGACATTTTCCTGAGCCTTTAGCATTTTTTAGGATGATTAATTTAACAAATGATGAACATGACTGACCACCTCTATTGTCAAAGGAGCACTGATAGTGCAATGATTGGGTACTTGACTGTTAACCACAAGGTCATAAGTTCCAACCCATCAATTGCCTTTGGTAAAGATTACCGACTTGTAAACCCTATGGGGCAGTTCTACTCTGTCCTTTAGGGTAATAATAAGAATTGATTCAACAGCAACTGTTATCAGGATCTTCCTAATGCTATAGTACAGCGGTTCTCAACCTGTGGGTCGCAACCCCTTTGGGGGTCGAACGACCCTTTCACAGGGGTCGTCCAATTCACAACACTAGCAAAATTACAATTATGAAGTAGCAACAAAAAATAATTTTATGGTTGAGGGTCACCACAACATGAGGAACTGTGTGAAAGGATCAAGGCATTAGGAAGGTTGTGAACCCTTGCTATAGTATTATGCTAACAAAGAAGCAAACAACAACAAAAACAGACAAAAATTCTTACCCAAACAAAGATTATATTTAGGGAGAAAGACAGACTATAAATGCATTAATGAACTGTATATAGTAGATTAGACCTTGATAAATATTATAAGAAAGCTATATATTGCTGGGAAGAGGACTTTATAGGTAGCTGAAATTTTAAATAACAATGTTAGGTAAGATTTCACTGAAAAGGGACATTAACTGAATTAGTATCTGAAGGAGGTAAGGACATAAACTATTTTAGCACTTTGGAATTCTTTTCTGAGCAAAAAGGACAACTAGAGCAAAACCCCAATGGCTGAGACATGTCTGGAAGGTATAAGGACCAGCAAGATGGCCGAAGCCGCTGAACGTGAGCGTGAGGGAAAGAATAGGACATAACATTGTGGAGTTAATGGAGGATTCGATCATATCATGATTTGTACACCACTGTAAAACTTTGACTTACTACGAATGCAATATGAAGCTGCTGGAAGATCTGGAGCTGACAAGTGATGTGATCTGACTTTGGTATTTAAAGGATACTTGAGAATCCTTCTGGTGAGAGGGAAACAGTCTCTAGAGGGGCAAGTAAGATGGCTATAAGGAGTGAATGATGTTTTATAACAGGGTTCTAGCAATGAAAAGAGTGATGAAGTGGTTGGATCCTGATAGGTTTTGAAGGTCTAGCAAGTCATGGGGGCCCTGGTGGCATCGCGGGTTATGCCTAGCTAGGCAGAAACCATTATGCCACCAGCTGTTCTGCTGGAAAAAGTTCAAGCTTTCTACTTCCATAAAGATTCCCTGTCTCAGAAACTCACAGAAACAGCTCTATTCTGTTCTATAAGTTTGCTAGGAGTCGCCAGGGACTCGATGGCAGTGAGTTGGTTACATTGGGATCAAATTGTGAGGGAAGAACACTTATGAGGTGTGAGAGAATCAGAAGAGTCAAGAATGTGTGGCTCAGCTCTCTCACCCTTGATGTTAGGACTAAGCTTTGCTTCAACCAAGCAACTGCATTAATTTTCACCCTGCTTACCAATCCCATTTTAATACAACTCTGAAAAGAAGTATTTAGCATGTTGGCTGCGTGCTTTGGGGAAACTACTGTTATCTTTTAGGGAATGATCAGCAACAGTTCAAACCAGCAGTCACTGAGCCACTGCAGTGAAGATGAAGCTACCTTGGCTTGATGTGTCCTATCCCAGTGTTGACTACCTTCCCTGGGACCACTTCAAGAAAATAAAATATTCCGAAATTTGAGACCACATGTGGCTATTTGCCTGCTAGATGAAGCAGTGGTTTCCATGGACCCTCCTCTTAAGTCAGCAGAAGCCTAATTGACGTTTTGCAAACAGAATTTCAAGTGAAGAATTCTATTTTCCTCCCTCTTTCTTTAAGTCACCTTTAAAGTCCTGAGGCAGCTAGCCAGACATCTGCAACCTAGAAAAGAGAAAACTCTTGGGTTTTCTGTTTTAGGTTATGCCTAGATATTTAATTTTCTCAGACAGGTGAAAAGTGAAAGTTTTATAGTTCAAGATTCTTGAGAAGAGCAGCTAATCCCAATCATGATTTCATTTATGTGCTTCTAGCAACTGAATTTCCAGGAAGATATTAGGCAGATTAAGATTTTCTTAGCAGTTCCAAAAAATAAAAGGGAAGGGCATAGCACTTCATTAGAGAGGAAAGCAGGTGTCAAAGGAAGTGTTGCCATAGTTATTCACTGCTGTCCGTATGTGACTGAATTGGTGCAAATGAAAGGAACTGGGGGACATCACAAGCTTACCAATTATATCGAGAGATGAGCTAGAGCTGTGCCCATATTCATGGCATTACCCAAACGGCTTACGAGTCCTTTGTAGGTGGTCAGTATCCCTAAACCAAGCCAGTCTTTAGCCATCCTTGTCAACTGAAATACACTGACAACTGAAGTATCTAGTAGTCTTAGCCACAAGTCATGAGAAATAGAAATGACCAAAAAGAGTAGTGTATTTTAACCAAGAATCCCACTTAAATGGGCCTTTTAGGATTCATTCATTAGCATAACAAAATAATTCTGATGAAGGCTACCCTGATAACTATAGAAGTCATAAAGTAATATAGTCATGGCTTTCATATATGGCAACCTACTCTGCTGGATATTTTATACACATTTGTCTGTTTAATCCTCACAGCAACCTTACAAAACATATATTGACATCCACATTTGGCAGATAAAGGAGTGGAAGCCAACATTAAATTGGTCCCATGTCCCATAACTAATGAATGACAGATATAACATTCAAAGCTGTGTCTGCATTTTTCTTTGAATGTGTCTGCATTTTCTTTGAATTCACCTTCGAATTCAAGACCTTTGTGAAGGGTCCCTTCCCTGCACTCGTGTCCAATGATTAGAGTTTCAATTCTCTAATCAGGCTTCTTTCTGAAACATCTTGAGGAAAAACACCTTGCAGACTCCAGATGGTAGGTGAAGTGGTAGTAAGGAAGGTGTCCTCTGGAGCCATACTCTCTGGTTCTATGATACTCCTTCCAATTTTTACTAGTGGTGTGACTGCAGTTTCTACATCTGTAAAAATGGCATCATGGGAGTACATACCTCATAAGGTTGTTGTGTTAGTCTGGGTACTTTAGAGAAACAAATCCACAGAAACCCATGTATAAGAGAGAGTTTCATATAAAGGTTAAGTGCACATCAAAGAAAACATCCCAACCCAGGGCTGCCCAAGCCCACAAATCCAACATTAACCCATTAACGCATATGTCCAACACCGATCCACAAAATCCTCTTCCATCTCACAAAACAGACACAATGATGCTGACTGCAGGAGGAAAGCCGAGTCAGTGAATGTGTAAGCATGTAAGCATGTCAGCGGTGGCAGGCATCTCCACACGGCTGCTCCAGCACCCAGGGCTGCATTGAGTAGGTCCATGTGGCTTCTCCCCAGGGATGTCTTGCAGGAAGTTAGCCTTGCAAGTTGAAGCAGGGAACTACTGGGAGGCAGCACAAAGCAAAAGACCTGAGAACTCAAAAGGCAAGGCTCACCAAGCCATTTATCCTTCCGCCCTCCAATTCACCCCCACATGTGTTTATCAGCCAGGTTGGCCCAATAAACTAACTCGGTTGTCTAGATGATTAAATAAAAGGAAACACAACATTCTTAGAATGGACTTCGGAAAATTTCAAGAATTCTTTGCATATTAGGTAGCATTATTCTTGCCCCCCATCTCCCTATTTCTATTGCCCTCTTTGAAAAACTTTCTGCAATCTTGTATTTTTTTCTATCCAGGTAGTTCATAGTCAACTTTCAAACCCCAACTCGAACCACCCTTTCTCCAAGAAGACTTATCTGGCCACTACAGTTCTCTAATACTTACTATCTAGAAATATCACTCAAGCATTCTGTGTTCATATCCCCTAGCCTATGTCTGGGATCTAAGAGATCAATTAATGTTCAGATATGCACATAGATGAGTAAAGGATTCGTGCTGTTGGTTGTTGTCCTAGGACAAGACTCATCCCACATCCTTGAATTCAAGATAGACAGAAACGATCCCTACAAAATCTGTATACATTTAAAGGGAAATCATGAAAAACATACATAGATTAAAAAACATCAAAACCACATTTTACTCAAAATGAAACTAACCCCAAACCAAATAGCTAGTCATAGGTCGATGGACACTTACGCTGGTTCTACCTTTTAGTTATCATGAATAGTACTGCTATGAACAGTCATGTACCATTTTTTGGACAAATTTTCGACTCTTTGGGGTATGAGAATGGGTACCCCCAATAAAAATCAGGAAAAAAAGCTCTGATGGGCAGAGCTTTCATAGTACCATAGTTTCCCCACTAGACAAGCATCCAAGTTAACTCATTTAGAGTTAGTGCACCAAGTGCTGTCACTTGGGAAGTTTCTCTCCAGTCCTAGGGAATTTTTTCATAAAAAGCAGTTTCCCTTGAACCTCGTTTTTTTTTTTTTTTTGATGGCTCATTTAAGAGGACAGCGTGCCACTGTGGAATTTTGTTTCCTACTCTGAAAAAATGCTACTGAAACTGTTATGATGTTGATGTGAAGCTTACAAGGACAGTGCTATGGGAAAAACTCAGGTGTATGAGTGGTTTCTCGTTTCAAAAAAGGTGAAATGTCAATTGACAATTAACTGCATTCTGGATGTCTGTTAACTTCCCAATTGGATGAAAATATTGACAAAACTCATGCACTTGTGCTTGAAGACTGACGATGGACCACTGATGGATAGGGAAGTCATCTGGACTCTCTTGGAACTCAGTTCAGTGCATTTAAATGGAAGATTTTGGAATGAGAAGGGTCACTGCGAAATGTGTGCCTTCAGGTTCTGACTGAGCAGGGAAAAGAGTGTTGGGTGGAAACGTGCCATGCTTTAAAAGAACAGCTCTGAAACAACCCAGAATGTTTTTGACAAAGTCATTACCTATGACAAGACATGATGCTATTCTTATTACATTGAAACCAAACTTCCATCAAGCCAGTGGAAGTCACCATCTTCACCTCATCCCAAAGAAGCTCATCTAGTGAAATCAAAGATCAAGAAGATGCTCATTTGTTGCTTTTTTTTTTTTTAATGTGAGGGGGATAGTGCATTTGAAGTTCATTCCACCAGGTGAGACTATTAATGAAGCTTTCTACTTAGAGGTTTAGAAGAGATTGTGTAGCAGTGGCCATCAAAAAGCCTAATTTGTGGCAAACAGGGGACTGCTTTTGCCACCATGACAATTCACCTGTTCATGAAGCCATCTTTGCGTGCCAGTTTTGGGCAAAAAACAGCATGTCTCTCTTGCCCAACACACCTTACTCACCTGGCCTTGCTACATGCAACTTCTTTTTGCTTCTGCGAATGCAGAGGGACATGAAAGGGCAGCGATTTGACAAAGTAGAAGAGGTGAAGAATAAAACTAGGCAAGTGCTGTCAGTCATCCAAACAGATGAGTTTGAAAAATCTTTCCAAGAATGGAATCTCAGATTTGACAATGTATTAAGTGTAATGGAGAGTACTTTGAAGGTGATAGGTTTTTGGTAAAAAAAAAAAAAATTAAATACATAGCTTTGAAAAAGATTTCCAGGTTGTGTTTGGGGGGTTATTTGTTTTTTGGCATCCCTTCAAATATTCTAGACTCAGGAAACATCAAAAAGATGCAAAGAGTACACAGAATTACCATACCAAAAAAAAAGGTTTCAAGAGGTATCATATGATCAAGAAATAATGATATTAGAAGAAGAAATCCAAGCTGCACTAATGCATTAGTGAAAAATCAGGCTTTATGAATGAATGAATACCAATAGATATATTTCAACAAACTGATGAAGTACTGGAAACACTCTATGTCAAGAAATTTGGATGACAGCTACCTGGACAAGTGACACTGAAAACAAAGAGGACTTGAAGCACTTACTAATGAAGATCAAAACTATAGTATTCAACATAAAGATAATAAAAATCCCCACAACCATATAAATAGACTGCATCATGATAAACAGAGAAAAGATCAAAGTTGTCAAGGATCTCATTTTGTTTGGATACACCATCAATGTCCATGGAAGCAGCAGTCAGGAAATCGAATGAAATATTTCACTGGGCAAATCAGCTGCAAAAGATCTCATTAAAGATGCCACTTTGTGGACTAAGGTGTGCTTCTACCAAGCCATGCATTTTCAGTTTTCTCATATGTATGTGAAAGCTAAACAATGAATAGAAGATTGCAGAAGAATTCGTGCATTTGAAGTATGATTTTGGTAAAGAATAATGAAAGTACCGTTGACTACCAGAAGACCCAAAAAAGTCTGTCTTGAAATAAGTATTGCCAGATGCTTTACTATTAAATATTTTGAGACTTTATCTCACTGACTTTGAGCATGTTCTTAGGGGAGATCAGTCCCTGGAAAAGGACATCATATTTGGTAAAGTAGAGGGTTGGTGAAAAAAAGAAAAACTCTCAAAGAGATGATTGACACACCAGCTGCAAAAATGGGCTCACACATAACCATTGTAAGGATAGTTAAAAACCAAGTGTGTTTTGTTCTGTTATATGCATGGTTGCTATGAGTCAGAGCCAACTCAACAACATCTAACAACATTTCTCTGTACATTGTAAGCAAATTTATATTCAGTGTTCATGTGTTTACTTTTCCCCCCATGATCTTTCTATTATTTATTTTTAATTTTGTAGGACTGTGATTCAAGAAGAATCATTGTATAATCCCATTGCTATTAAATTGATTGAGCTTTGCTTTGTATTCTAGCACATTATTTATTATAGAGAACAAATTGTGAGCACTGGGAAAGAGTATATATTATGTTTTTGTTGGGTGGAATGTTCTGAACATTCTTATGAGGTCAAGAGGCTGATTGTGTTGTTAGATTTTTTTATATCTTTGCTGAGTTCCTTCCTAGTTCCTCTGTCCTACATCAAATGTGGTGTCTCCTACAATTATTGTGGAGTTGCCATTTCTCTTTTCAATTCTGTTAAAGTGTGATGGTTGTGTCCTCTTACTGGATGGACACTTCAATCATGGTATAATGAATTATCTTTCTTGTCCTTTATACTGATTTTTGCCTTGAAGTTTATTTTATCAGAAATTAATATTATTCCTGCTCTTTTGTTGTTCTGCCAATCTCTTATTCTTCATGGTACATTTCAGTATAAGTACTGTAGTTATCAATTTACTGCTGCCTATTTTGTATTTATTATGTTGTTGAGGACTATTCCCTGTTCTGTATATATTTTTTTCTCTTCTGAGTTAATTTTATTATCAGATTTCCATTTCGTTTTATCAATTTCTATTGACTTTGCATTTACTAAATCCTATTATTTCTTATTTTCATTAGTAATTTGCTTTATGATTATCCTATAAATTTTATCTTTCTGAATTATAATAGTCTGTTCTAGTTTTTGTATTTTCCTGAGTTGCTCTCTATTTGGAAATACTGAAATTATCCCATTTATCCTCAGGTTTTATTTTGAGGTTGTTGTAATTTAGATTGATGTCTCTGGTTCTCTGTTTTCTGTCTTGAAAGTTTATTATAATTTTAGACAAGTTTTTCCTATATTGCTTTCCAGATGATGTTGTCTTGTGTCCTAATCTCAAGTTGCTGTCTCGTGCTGTTGGTTCTCTTTACTATTGACTCCATTTAGAATTTCTTGTAAAGCTTATCTGGTTTTTACAAATTCTCTTAATTTCTGCTTTCTGGGAATGTCCTGATTTTACCTTAATATTTAAGGGAAATTTCTACTGTTTCTTGGTTGGGTCATATTTTTCTTAAACATGCCATGCCATTCATTGCCTTCGTTCCTGCATCATTTCTGCTGAAAAATCATAGCTTAGTCTTATTGGGGCCCTTTTGTAGATAATATTTATTTTTTCCTGAACTGCTCTCAAAGTTCTTTTTTTGTCTTTGGTTTTTGTTTGATTATGATATGTTTTGCTGGCTCTCTTTTGGCATATTTTCCCATGTGAGGATTGTTAAATTTCTTGGATTTATATCTGTGTGAATTTTACATTATCAGAGAAATTTTCTGCTGACTTATCTTCAACAATTCTGTGTGTTTTTAAACATTTGTTTGAGTCAGTCCCCACCTATCCTAAATTCTGATCACACATAAATCTTTTTCTCTTGCATGCCTTACATAATTATTAGGCTTTCTTCATTATTTCTTTTTCTGATTTTTCCTCATACAAATTGGTGTTCAGGATTTATCTTCAAAAGTGCTGATCCCTTTTTATATTGATTCACTATTAGGTTGTTTGTCTTTTTATGTGGCACCCACCTCAGAAATTTTGTGTGTTATTCTGATGGATTTCTAATTGCTATTTTTGTATAGTTTCTAATTGTCTATTTTGATTTTACATTTCCCCCCAAATTATTCTAGGGCAGTGCCTGCATTTTCATTAATTTTGTTTGGGATTTCTTTAATCTCTTGGGATGGTCTTCATGTAAATCTTTTTGGTTTTGTTACCTGTTCTTCCGTAGACAGATTCCCTACTTCTTTATTTTGGCCCCTTGCTTGCACCATCTCGTCCTCTTTATTTGTTTGATTTTATATTGTCTATTGTCTCTAAGAAATTTTTTGGAGTTTTTGCAATTATTTGTTGATTATATGTAGATTTGTTTATTCCTAGTTTTCATGTGACCAGAAGTCTAGGACTTAGTATACAGTTGGTACTCTGTAAATGCTTAGTTAATACATGAATAATCAGTACATTATGAGTTTCTGTTATATAAAGGATATTCTATTATTGCTAATTTTTACATCTGTTAGTGGAAACCACAGCACATTATTATTACTACTATTGTTCCCACTTTATCAATAAGGAAACTGAAGCATAGAGAAGCAAATTCCTTTCCCTATGGTCACACAGTTAGTGCAAATCAGATTACAACCCAATTCTTAAGAACTCAGAAACCTCCAGTTTTAAAACTCTTGAAAGAAATCTCTGGTAGGGAGTATAGAAATTTACATAAATAAAATTGCAGAGCTGTGAATACGGAAGATCTATCTGGGAAAGAGTAAATAGTTCAACTGGCTTGAGAAACTGATACAGTACACAGAGAGCTGAGTACCTCTGACCTGAAATGTCCAGTCAAGAAACATAGACTATTCAATAGACAAATATGGAAGTGATACAATAAATGTCTCTTTTTGAGAATGTTGATCTAGCGTTACTTTGCAAGATAGATCGGAGGGCAAGAGAATGAAGGCCAGGAATCGACTCAAGGTCTTGATGCTGCTAAATCATCTTGTTCCTGAGCACCTCCCTCTTTCTTTCATCTCAGCAGATTTCAAACTTTTTAACATACTTCTTCAGCCCTTTCCCCATCCCACTGTTTGTGCTTTTAGCAGTTCACCATTATTAAGAGAACATTCCTCTACTATCAAATCCTTCTCAAACTTTCCCCTATACTGTTATTCTTAGTAATAATAGCTAGCAGTTTGAGCATGTATGGTCTCATGTAATCCTTACAACGAGTGTAAGAAATGCTTGGTTATCCTGTTTTTAACTGAGAAAATTGAGGCTTGGAGTGATTAAGCATTTGCCAAGTTCACCCAGTAACCAAGTGACAGAACTAGGATTTGAATCTAGAGATATCAGATTCCATAATTATCTTCAAATCTATTACAATCGAGGAGTCAAAGATATCTGCGTCTCTCTTTTCTTAGGTTTCATTCTATTCATCTCCCCCCACCCTCTTGGAGACCCTTTCCTTCACCTGTATAGAGTTTTTCCTCTCGGTGAATATATATGCTAAAACTTCTTCTATAAAAATAATGTCAAACCAATAAAAGAGTCATGTTTATCATCTTTTTCTCTGTGAACCTCATTCTAATTCTTGTCCTTTATATTCACGTGTCTGTAAATAGTTGCCTGAACTGTCTACCTCTTCACTTCCCAGATTGAAATCTGGTTTCAGGTCTCTACCATTACATGATAGGATATAACTTTTGCTAGCGTCATCAAATTGAGAAACCCTATTTTTGTCTGCATATTACTTTGTCTCAGTCTGCCAAGGTTCTCATTCTTGTCACTCTTCCACTGTGTCTTCTAGTCTCAGCTTCTACTTTCCTTCAGAATCTCAGAATCTCTTATCTATATAGATAATGCCACTCACACACACTGTTGGCTGTAAGAATGAATTCTACAAAGGGTGAATCTAGCTGTTACTCATGGTTGAAAATTCTTCTATTTAAATACAGCATAGTACATTGTGTGTGACTCTCATAGGATGTTGGCCCTTGCTTAGACTTCCAACATCCTCTTTCCACTCTGCCTTCTGTATACTCAAGGTTCCAGTCATATTGGGTATCTTGCTTTCTCTACATGTGCATTGTGATTCAGAAAACTTCAACTGACAATACATAAAACAATATGTATCATTCAATTATTATGATAATAAGAAATAACAAATACACCATTGTGTTTTTAAAAAAACTTCTAAGTTTTGCAGCAATAACCAAAATAGATCTTTACACCCAGGAAAGCAAAAAATAAGGCAATGTATTAAACTTAAGCTACATGGATTATTTTCTTTTTCTTTCATTTTTAGGGGGCATTTTCCAACTTTTAAAAATAGTCATCAAATTTTCCATTTTAATGAGAAAAAATTAAAACATTTGGTGAAGGTTATCAAAATTGGAAGGGGGTGGTGCCCGGGGAATAGCTAACTAAAGAAGAGATGTGTACTAATTTGAGTGAAGGGAAAAGTAATATAAAATATGAAATATGACTAAAGCAAAGGAAGACACTGGGAGATACACAAGGATTAAATAAAATTGAGGTAACTACTATTACATATACAATCTTGCAACAGCAGTAATAACAATAATCTACAAGTGAAATCATAGATAGACATGCAAGCTTAACTGGTGTGGGAAGACAAATGAGACTACATCCTTGAATGTACATAGGTTCAGCAGAAGGTATTCCTATATTTGTATTTATATGTGCCACAAATATAACCATGCATGTAGTAGACCAATAATGGGGCAAAGTTATGAAAACTTTTTAGCGATAAACAGATACCTTAAGGGCTTGGGGACTTAAGACCATAATCTCAAGTGAGATCTAGATCAATTGGCATAGCAAAGTCTATCCTACTTTGGTGAGTAGCAGCTAAACAGCAAACAGGTGAATAAAGTGAACAATAACACCACGAAGGAATACACTTCTTAAAACAATTAACTCTAGGAGACCAAAAGGGAAGCATTTGTCCCAAAACACAGCTCAGAAGACAGGAAGGGGCAGGAAACAGGGAAAATGGAAACAAAGGACACGGAGAACTTGACAAAAGTACTAGATAACTTTGGGGTTGCATGTGCAACAACTGACATTATAAACCCTCAAGAAATATTCATTACTTTCCCATTCTTTTTAGAGAAAAATTAAGAAATCCTAGGAATGTGGCGATATAAACAAAACAACCTTCTAACCCTCCCCAACAAATACAACAAAGAAACTGCAATATTGAGAATTGAACAAAAGATCTTTATTTATTGATTAGCTAGAAGATCTATAAGAAATAGTTCTGATTATTAAAGGAAACCACCATTCATCAATTTATTCAAAACATATCTATTGAGTTTACACTCAATATTGCAATCTATTGCAAGTGCTGAGGCCATAGTAGTGATCAAAAATAATCCCTGTTTTCAGAGCCAACACTTTAGAAATGAAATTTATAATGGCAGTAGTTGTTTTCAATAATTTTAAGCAGGAGGGTTTCCCCTTGTGATGATGCTTATAACCTCACTTGTACAAGCTATTTCTAAATCTCGAAGGGCTGATTTAAATTCCCTTATGAGGATCCCTATATTAGTAACATGTAGCCACCTCTCCACACCCTAATATCCTCTTCTTTTTACTTTTGTTCCTGCCTAGATATCTTTTATCTTCCTGGGGATGATCCTTGTGGATCAGGATGTATTAAGAAGTGAATATTGAATCCATCCTATGGAACAGCTCATTTAACTTGTGTTAGGAGTCAGTGAGATCCAATGCGGAAAATTCACTTGGTGAACTGGACTCTACCTCAGATACACTTGTAACCTGAAGACTTAAGACGGAAAATTCATGGTGTTTGAGGAAGCAGAAGACAGCTGTACCAAGATTGTTGAAATGCTGTTAGGCGGGCAAGCATGGTCCTGCTATGTCAATACCCTATATACAGTATTATGGTATATATTATTCTGGCAAACCTATGATTGACATTCTCAGTTAAAATTATTGTAAAATTTCCCTGACAATTAACACCCATTGTTTGTGTAAATAGCATCCTGCCAAAAAGGATTGCTTCTGTACAAGTGAATAATTTAGGTACTGCATTATAGAGTTAGCCAACATTAGCCAATATCACTCTCTCAACAGGACTTTACAAAATTAATACCAGTGGCTAATCAAAGACAGCATTAATGGAAGAGTGTTAGGCCCCAGAAGGATGATCAATAAAACTCTCTACCATAAATTAACAAGGAGGTCTTAAAAGGGAACCAAAGGCAGATTAAGAACAAAACAAACAAGAACAAGAAAACGTAGATCCAGGAACGAGCATGTTTTGCGTTCACATTAAATCCTAGCTCCAATTTAAGAACAATTAGTTCTTACATCATATCCCTGCTGAATGCTTGCCCTCAGCAAGGGAACAGAGAAGGTATGGGTGCTATAGAAATTGTGGTAAAGAAATTAGATGATGCCCAGTTATCAGAGAAAATAGTGTCTGGGGTCTTAAAGGTTTGTTTCCACACAAGCAGCCATCTAAGTTAGGTGTCTAAATTCACACGGAAGAAGCACTCCAACATCAGTCACCAAAGGATTGCAAATCATATAATCTGAAGTTGAAGGAGGGAATAGTATCAAAGCCTACATTTTGAGACTGGTTGGCAGAAGGCTATAGATGACAGTGGATATATTTGTGGGATCTACCTAGGAAATAAGCCTCCAGTGATTTCCCTCTATCACGAATAGAGGGATGGGAAGAAAGAGGTTTCTAAACGGTGCACTGGAGAGATGACTGTAGGAGATCAAAAGGATAGACCTGACTTGAATGGTTAAAACCTTGCTAGTTGACCCCCCTGTGATGCATGTTAGGCCTGCTCCAGTTTTCAACATTTTCTGTATTTTTTGTTGTTGTTGTTGTTTGTTCATATTGCGGTTTACCTCAGATGTGTTATGTCATTGGGGTTCACCTTCTTGAATTTTCGTTATATGTTTTGCAGTATATGAAAATCAAGATTGATGAAGCTATAAGGACAGCAAATAGAATAAGGGTTTCTGGGGATGGGGACAGTGGAGGTGGTTGGGAAGGGTGTAAAATGGAGCTGATGTCAAGGAGTTCAGGAAGGAAATATTTGGAAACTGATTGTGGTAGTAATTGTACCATACTGCTTGATGTGATTGGACTACGGAATGATATGATACCTGTATTAACTCACAATACAATGGTTTAGGGAAAAAAGAATGTCTCTAATCTCAAAAGAAAACTATGAAGCTCCTGGTCACTCAGATATGGACCATGTTAGATGGAAAATCGCAAGGATGGAAAATCCTCAAGGAGATGGATTGACACCCTGGCTGCAACAATGGGCTCAAGCATAATAATAAATTGTGATTGAGCAGTGTTTGATTCTGTTGTGCATAAAGTCTCTGTGGGTTGGAACCAATGGCACCTAACAACAAGAACAGATGGAAAATCTAATGAATGTGAAGCCAGGTAAGGGCAAGGAACTGAATTCTGACTCTGATTTATTAACTTCTATCTTCTAAATAAACAATTCTCTATGAGACTGTACAGTTGAGTAAACACAGGAAGAGGTACCACAGAGAAAGAAATATCACACAGAGAAGTACCACACACAGAAATAATCTGAAATAGAATGTGAATAATTTTACTTTACAGGTTACATAGTTTGTAACTTCTGGAATAAAATATTGCATTCATTTGTTACTTTTGAGAATTAAAAAAATCAAACTGAACAATTAAACAACTCTAATCATAGCTGACGTGCATTAAAACCCACTTGCAACAGGATAACTGTTGAATAATTTTTTCATAAAATTAAATATAATAAAGAACCCATGCCCTTGAAACTTTCCAGAGGTCCTCTTCAGACTTTTATAAAACTCTATGTCTTCATCTTCTAATTAAACCTGATTTTCTTCAAGCAATAATCTCTCAACTCTATTCATTGTTTCTTATTCAATTTTGTCATTTTCTTATTTTGTTTGATGAGGAGTATCACTTTCTACTTTTTGGCCATCATAGATGTCATATATTTTAATTACATTATAGGCTAAATAGACTTTATGGGCTAACCTTCACATTTAACAACCATTTATAAAAGCTTTTCTGTAAGAAAATTAATTCTGTACTTTAGACAATTGACTTACAAATGAACTTTTGTAACTCAGATTATTTGTATATTAGAGAAGACCTGTTTGTGATTGGTAAATGTCAGATGAATGTTTCAAGCTACAAATATCATTATAATTCATGCAGGAAGGGACTCCCTATATTAAAGATTCTTGAGAAGAATTTATAGAGAAAAAAAGGAGCGTCCTAGACAAGTGAAACAGCTGAACTGGGGCATAAAAGCAGGGCTTGTCATGGTATGTTTAGGAGTAGTTGCTGTATGAATGACTTGGACAGAAAGTACTGGATGAAGGTAAATTATAGAGACGTGTGAGGATCTAGAATTTCTCAGCAACTAATACTGGGACTCCTCTAATACCTTCATTCATACCGAGCACAGAGCAAATTTATATATAAGCTATATGACTATCTGACATATATATGTGTATATGGAATTCATGATCTTTCCTCTCCCCAATTACGGTTAATACTTGTGGATGGCACTGCCATCAACTCATTTATTCTCACAGCTGAAAGCCTGAGAAAAATTTCCCCAATATTTTTATTGAGATGTAATTCACATATCATACACTTCCATAGTTCGGTCATATTTGAGAATTTTTCTGACACCTACTTCCAGTTAATTTCCACATCCAAACTATCAGCAAGTTTTATGAGTTCTACTTCACCAAAATATGCTGAAATTAACCACAACTCTCTAACTCTATTGCTACCTCAATAGTCTAAGTCATCAACATCCCTCATTTTGATTACTTTAATATCTTCTCATATCCATATGTGCTAACTATCAATCAGTCCACTCCACTCTACTATCAGAGTGACCTTTTAGGAAAGTCAATCTGATTGTGTTAAAATTGGCTTTAAATTTCTCAGTGGCTTCTCTTTGCTTTTAGAAAACAAACAAAACAAAATCTCTTAGGGCACAGGAGAGACTTACAGAAATGAGAAATCAACATCTGTGGGTACAAGAAGGAATAAGAGGTTCCTAAGTTGATTGTGGTGAAGATTATACAACCTTTCTTGATATGACTGCACCACTGAATTATATGATATGTTAATTATAACTCAATAAAATTAAAGACTAAAACAACACATGTTAAAAAAAGCAAAAGCCTTCCATAGCTTTTCCCCTGTTGATCACCAGTTACACCTTAAATCACATTTCCTCAACTCTCTACATGCTGTCATACTAGCTTTCTTTCAGCCCCTCTTTCTTCCAAGTTATCCTAGTGTTCTGTGGACTCAGAATATACTGGAATGTTCTATTAATGTTTTTCTTTTATCTGACTCATTACCTTTTTAACTCCTGTTCATTCTTCAGTTCACTAAAACGTACTGAATCACTTAAGAAGACTTTCTTGTTCTACCTGTCTCCGTAGGTCCTCCTATTATTTGCTCACAGCACTTTTCAAAGTTATATCTTTGGATTTGCTTGTATCAGACTATGTTGTTGTTCAGTGCCTTTTGGTCATTTGTGGCTCATAGAGACCCTGTGTACAACAGAACAAAATACTGCCCAGTTCTGCACTGTTCTCAGAATTGTTGTTATGTTCGAGCTCAGTATCCCAGCCCCTGTGTCAATCCATCTTGCTGAGGGTCTTCCACTTTGGTGATGCCTTTCCACTTAAGCAGTATGATGTCCTTCTCCAGGATCTGTTTCTTTCCTGACAGTTTCTCCAAAGTACATGAGATGAAGTCTTACCATCCTTGCTTCTAAGAAACATCTGGCTGTACTTCCTCCAAGACAGGTCTGTATGTTCTTTTTGTAGTCCATGGTACTTTTGATATTCTTTAACAATACCACAGTTCAAATACTTTGATTTTTTTTCTTCAGTGTTCCTTGTTCAATGACCAACTTTCATATGCATAGCTTCACAAAATAAGGGACTGTCCGTGCCTCTTTTGATTTCCATTGTACCTGTAATGTCTAGCACAGTAAATGACATAGAGAAGGTGCTCAAAAGAAATTTGAATCCAATTTCTTTGTTTCCTTGTGTTTGTCATACCAACTTCCTTGTTGTCCCACTACCATGTTCCTTGGACACTGCCATGGAAAGGTTTTTACACGTGCTGGTGCTTCTGCCTTCACAACTCTTCTATTCATGCCTGTATCCCCAGGGCCTATAAAAATACCTGAAACATAGTCAGTACTCAGCAAATATTTGTTGAATAGTGGATTAACTAAGGCACCTATACATGATGTTTATGTCACATAAAAGGACAATTTTCCAATTGTCCATAGAAACATGAAGATTATTGGAAAATTTGTGGACAATTTTCTGAAGCAATTTATGTGAAGAGTAAATGTTGGCTGATTTAGCCATTTTGGGACTTGGATTCTATTGATGAGATTCACATCTTGAAGTCTCTCAGAGT
The DNA here is from genome assembly GCF_050624435.1 of Tenrec ecaudatus. Classification (NCBI taxonomy): domain Eukaryota; kingdom Metazoa; phylum Chordata; class Mammalia; order Afrosoricida; family Tenrecidae; genus Tenrec; species Tenrec ecaudatus. The sequence goes on along the minus strand of NC_134548.1, from coordinate 56,463,935 downwards.
ATTTCAATTTTGAGTGTGAAGGATGTCTCAGCTTCTATGTTCTTCCTACCAGGTTACCTCATATTGACCTAAAATTGATTTCATATAAATAACTTAGATCTCACCTACTTCACTAGAGTGAAACCCCCTTAAGGCAAGGAGCTACTTCTGCAGTCTCTAGAAGAGAGGTAAATAGTTGTCAAATGCATGGATTCGGTCCTATTTGTGACAATGCTTCTTCTTAGGGTGTATGGCCCAATGTCCTTTTTCTTGTCTTTTATCCTGAAAAATCTAGGACCCATAAGCAGATGGGAATAAGGTTGTAGCGATTGCTTCAAAAATAATTCTAGGGTGTTCCCAGAAGAATGGGAATACAGTTTTAATTTTTATCGTGAAAACAAATGGGCAAATTACATTGAAGAAACAGAACAATGGTGCATTTATTAATATAAGAAATAAACATAGCTATAGGTTCTTCTCAATTGACCCAAATGACAATGAATTTCATAGCTAAAATAATGTGCTAAAAACGAATGATGGAACCCACTCACAATTTTACATCGAGATTTGTAACTCACATCACTGAGACAGGGTCCTGTGGATTTTGTTTAATATGCCTAAGTAGTGTCAAGGGATCTTGAGGGTGACTCAAACGTCAAAGATTAAATACCAGGGGATTTCAAGAACTTCATGAAAAAACTGGAATTTTCCCATGAACTTTTAGAAGTTTTCTTGTACAAAGTAGATTGAAAGAAAGCGTCCACTCCGCTAATTTGGTCCGCTTCCTTGGGGGCAAGTGCTGCACAGCCAGAGCACCCCACAAACCCATTATAAAAAAGGGAATTTTTTAATAAAACAAACAACAACAACAAAATACGCTCTCAATTCCAGGCTAGGGACCTTTGTGCAACTTTGAATGTAAGCAGCCAGAAGTCTGTCTTTTTGCATAACATTGACATACCAATTCTCATCTCAAGAGCACAGCCTAGAACTTCAACAAAACAAAATGGGAAAAGCAAACAGGTACTGCAAGCTGACAGCCCAAACCAAAAACTAGCTCTACCAGTTCTGGGCTCCACATAGAGTCTTTAAAAGGCTGACAATTGTGGCCAGATAGTCCAGACCAGACCTATGCCAATGCTACCGTCCTGCCCCAACCTGGTCAGTGACAAAGCTACAGTTGCCTGCCACTTCTCAGACTCTGAGGCCTCTCACCACCGATGGTCACTGAGTTGCCACAGCCCCCCACCTACGTAGCAGTTGGACTCACCACCACAGTAGGCCACATGTACTCCTTGAAAACACTCTTTCCAGTCACACAGAGAAATTGCTCAGGGACATTTGGTCTCCAGAATCATGGCACCCAGTTTCAAAATGACATGCAAACAGCAACATACTTCAATACCCTCAACAAGAAAACAATAAAAACAAAATGCAACAGCTGAAGAAGTTGTAGACCTAAAGACTCTCACAGAAGAATTAGACGCTAATTTTGCACTAAAGGAAATCTTCAGACTGCTGCTTAGAGTAATACAGGATATAAATGAAGCAATGCAAAATAAGGATGCAATGATAGAGGAGATAAAGTCCACGATAGAGGACATGAAGTTCATGCACCAAAGGAAAATAAAAGAAATAATGGGTAAGCCAACAGAAGCAAGACACAAGATTACAGACTTCACTAACAGACTACAAGAGGTGGAGAATTGGACCAGCAACCATGGGGGACATTCAGGCAGCCTTCAACAAGTGGGAAAGACAGTCAGACAATATAATCAAAGAGGAAGAAGAAACCCTGAGGTCAATGACAGAAGAACACAACACAATGAAAAAGTCAGCAGCGAAATAAGCAAAGGAATATCTGGAAGCCAACTTCTCCACCTTAATGAAAGAAAATGAGACACTCATACAGGAAGCTGAGAGGACACCAATTAGACTAATCCCAGTAATAACTAATCAAGACACATAATAGTTAAATTCTCCAACTTCAAGGAAAAAGAATATTTTAAGAGCAGCAAGAGAAAAAAAGGTGGTCACATATAATCATGCTCAGGTAAGAATATGCTCAGATCTATCAGCAAATACCATGAAGCGGAGGAGAGTGTGGATTGACATCTTCTGAAAGCTGAAAGAAAGAAACACCAACCCGAGAATCCTCTACCATTAATTATCTATTAAGATAGATGGCAAGGTAAAAGTCTTCCAGGACAAGGGAACACTAAAAAATGTCATAAGACACCCAACCCAGCAGAAAAATCTTGCAGACTCACTACAGTCATAAGACCAACATCCACCAAGCACAAGCACAATTCCACCTAGAAGCCAATGTGCTGAAAACAATTACTAAGATAACATTGCTTCAGAGGGAAAAGGCAAGAGAGAACTTCCCAACATAGACACAGCACACTGATATGAATGGAGGTAAGAAAACACCCAACAAAAAGGTATAAGACAACATCAATGAATGCAAAGATCTTGATAATAACTCTGAAGTCAAAGGCCTCATCTCATCTATTAAAAGATAAAGGTTACCAGACTGACTCAGAAAACATAACCCATCAATCTGTTCCTTGCAAGAGACACATCTTAAGCTTGCAGACAAAAAAAGACTAAGAATAAAAGCTTAGCAGAAAATATACTAGGCAAATGGACATACACACACAAAAAAAACAGAAAACCCAGAAATAAAACTATGAGCACATACACAAATGATCTTCAACAAGAACCCCAAATGCTTCCAGTGCAAGGTGGACACCCTCTTTAATAAGTGGTGCTGGAAACAACGGATATCCACTTGTAGAAAAACAAAACAAAATCCTTACCTTACCCCATGCTCAAGAACACACTCAAGGTGGGTTGCTGACCTAGAAATAAAACCCTAAACTATCAGGACCATCAACGAAGGAATTGGTACAAACTTAAGAACCTTGGCCCAGGGATTATATAGGCTAACTTCCATAGGGAAAGGTACACAAACGGGTGAAGCTGAAGTCAACAAGTGGGTTATGTTAAGGAAAAGACACCTGTGTGCATTGAATGACTTCAACAAGAGAACCCACAGACTGGCAGAGATTTTTATCAATGATACAATAGACAAGAGGCTTATTATTAAAATTTACAATAACCTCCTAGCATTCACAAAAAGGAAAACAGTAACCCCCCTGAGGAAGTGGGCATAAACCTGAACAGAAGTTTCACTAGGAAGGAGAACTGAATGGCCAATAAACCTATGAGAAAATGCTTCTGATCATTAGCCATCAGAGATATGCAAACTAAATCAATCATGAGATCCCACCTAATACCCTGGAGGAGAGCCTAAATCAGAAAATCAGGGGCTGGGGGTGTTGGAGCAACAGCAATCGAGCTGAGAGGAATTACTAAGAGGCAGAAGAAGGGTGAGTGAGATGGTGGGAAAGGAAGAAGGTAAAAGGAAAGATCTGGGAAGCAAAGCTATGAATAAAGGTATGAACATAGGTGTGTACTTATGTAAATATATGAATTCATAAAAATAGAGGCATTTCTGCAGGGTGGAGAGAATGTGGGCTAGAAAGGGGGAACTGATTACAAGAATCTACGTACAGCCTCCTCCCTGGGGGAGGCACAGCAGAGAAGAAGGCTGGGGGAAACATCGGACAGTGTATAATATATGACAAAATAATAATAATTTTTGAATTATGAAGGGTTCATGAGGTAGGGGGAGTGGGGAGGTGAACGTGAACATCAGATAGTAAGGGCTCAAGTAGAAGGCAATTTTTTTTGAGAATGATGATGGCAACAAATGTACATATGTTCTTGACACAATGGATAAAAGTATGGATTGTGATAAGAATTGTATGAGCCCCCAATAAAACGTTAAAAAATAGAGGCATTGGTAAAGGTACATACATTTATAAGGCAATAAATTGAGGAAGTGGACAGACTTTTGGCCTCTGCTCAAGACCTCCTGCAACACAAGAACATTTTGTTCTTACAACCTGGCATTCTGTGATTCTCACACTCCCGGCACAATTGCTGAAGACAAAAATGGCTACACAAGCAAATGTGATGAAGAACGCTGATGTTGCCCAGTATCAAATGATATAGCCTCTAGGGTCTTAAAGGTTTGAAGTTAATAAGAGTTGTTTGAGCCCCTAATAAAACGTTTAAAACAAACAAACAAAAAAAAAGGTTTGAAGTTAAACAAGCGGCAATCTAGCAGAGAAGCAACAAAGCACACATGGGAGGAACACACCAGCCTGTGAGATCATGAGGTATCAACGGTAACAGGCACCAGAAGACCCAAAACAACAAAGAAAAACATATTGGGAATGAGAGGGGTTGGAGCTGAGACCCAAGATCCATCTGTAGACAGTGGGACATCCCCTCACAGAAGGGTCACAAGGAGGGGATGTGTCAACCAGGGTGAAGTATACCATTGATGAAACATGAAATATTCCTCTGACACCTTGAGGCTTCCTCACCCACCGACCCCCAAATATCATGACCTCAATCCTGCCTTTCACTTAGGGCGAGGACAGAGCATGTACATAGGTACAGATAAAAGCACATGACACATGGAATCCATGTCAGATAAATCCTTCAGGAACAGAAATGGGAGTAGTGATAGGAGGATGGTAGGGGGAAATTGGGAGAGGAAAGGGGAAGAAAGTGCAGGGGAAGGAAGACAGTGGTCAATGTAAGATATGAAATTAATAATCATTTATAACATATCAAGGGGTCACGAGGGTGGGAATGGGGGCAAGGTGTAAAAAGTGGAGCTGATAACAAGGGCTCAAATAGAATGTAAATGTTTAGAAATAATGATGGCAACATATGTACACACATGCTTGATAAAATTGATATATGGATTGTTATAAGAGCTCTAAGATCCCCCAACAAAATGATCTTTAAAAAATATACACACTCATACATGCTTTCAAGAAGACAAAAAACATCCACATAACATTAAAAACATTTGCTTTAGAGATAAGCTCCTTTTATATGACAATAGATGGTTTAGTTTCAAAGAAATCTGTTTTTTATAGATTTCATTTAGTTCTTAATTATATGAGTGGGCTTCAAAAGTTCATGGAAAAGAATGCAAAGATAATGGAATTTGCCCACTTTTTCAAACTTCTTGGAATGTAAAGGTGACACATAGCATACTTTATATTCTTCCTTTTGCTAAAATTTTATTTATGCCTTTTTTGAATTTTCATTTTGTCCCTGAATTTTATGTTTATACCTTAATGCTAGATAGTGGAATCCTAATAATTGGGCACTTATAACTGTTAGTTTAATGTTGAGGGGGATAATATTAAAAAGGGAAAACTTCCCTATAATATGCAGAAAAGTAGAATTTTAATTTCTATTATTATAAAATTTAATTTCTATTATTATATTATCTCTAACAAAGTGATCTTGTGAGAAATCTGGAATCAAGAATGCTGATACACAAGCTCAATGCCACAAGGACTACCTGACGTATAGAGACTTTTATACAGATCCTGTGATAATACCATAACTTTAAAAGTCTGTTATTTAGTCCTAATTGGTTATTTGTTGCCGAGGTAGTACTTAAAACCACTTTCGGATTTCAAAGTTTTCTTTGTAAACTTCCTTGCTGAGATGAGGGGGGAAGAAACACAAACACATTGGCACATCTCTTTTATTGCAAATATATGGAGGACTGGAACGTCTAGAGATAGTTCCCAGTTATCCCAAGGTTGTAGATTAAAAAAGCAAAGCAAACAAACAAACAAAAAAAAACCCTTTTGTTTTGTTTTGTTGCTTGTTTGCTCTTATACGGGCTATATTCTCTTTAAAGCTTTTGAAACAAAATTAACAAAACAACAACTGTGGAATTAAAATAGACTTTTAGATTCATGGGTAAATATGAACCTTAAAGTACCCTAGTGCTCTTCCTAACTATTCCACCAACAAGAGAAACAGTGGATACCCTTTACTCTTTTCCTCTAAAGATAAGACATCCACTGGATAGTGGCAGAGAAACTTTATAAAGCTGACAAATGCTTGCAGAACCAAGCACTACAATATACACCCTTCAACAAATTCACCAACCTACCAGACCTATTTACAGTGGCCTTAATGTGTGTGAATGGAAGACAAGTCTACAGAGGCTTGTTTTGTGAATTGGTTTTCTGTAGTTTTCTTTTTTTAAATCATTTTATTGGGGGCTCATACAATTCTTATCACAATCCATACATACATCCATTGTGTCAAGAACACATGTACATTTGTTGTCATCATCATTCTCAAATCATTTGCCTTCTACTTGAGCCCTTAATATCTGCTATTCATTTTCCCCTCCCTCCCCACTACCCCTACCTCATGAACCCTTCATCACTCATATATTACTATTATTTTGTCATATATTACACTGTCTGACATCTCCCCCTGCCCTCTTCTCTGTTGTCCCTCCCCCATGGAAGAGGCTATACGTAGATTCTTGTAATCAGTTCTCCCTTTCTACACTACATTCTCTCTACCCTCCAGGCATCGCTGGTTCTGGGGGAGTCATCTGTCCTGGATTCCTTGTGTTTCCAGTTGCTATATGTACCAATGTACATCCTCTGGTCTAGCCAGATTTGCAAGGTAGTATTGGGATCATGATAGTGGGGTGGGGGACGAAGTATTTAAGAACTAGAGGAAAGTTATATGTTTCATCGTTGCTACTCTGCACCCTGACTGGCTCATCTCCTCCCCACAACCCTTCAGTAAGTGGGTTTCTAGTTGCCTACTGATGGGCTTTGAGTCTCCACTTTGCACTCAGCCACATTTTCAATGATATGATTTTTTGTTCCTCAATGCTTGATACCTGATCCCTTTGACAGCTCATAGTCACTCAGGCTGGTGTGTTTCTTCCATGTGGGCACCATCAGCTTTCTTCACATTTGCTTATGCACACACTTGTCTTTATTGATCGTATCTGGGAGGTGAGAACCCACTGATATGGTTTTAGCTCTTTGACATTTGATAACTGGTCCCTTCTGCACCTTTTGGTCAGACAGGCTCGTTTGCTTCTTCCATGTAGGCTTTGATGCTTCTCAGCTAGATGGCCACTTGTTTATCTTCAAGCCTTTAAGACCCCAGACGTTATATCTTTTGGTAGCCAGGAACCATTAGCTTTCTTCACCACATTTGCTTATGCACACGTATGTCTTCAATGGTTGTGTCAGGAAGGTGAGCACCCACTGATAAGGGTCTTAGCTCTTTGATGTCTGACAACTAGTCTCTTCTACACCTCGTGGTCAGCCAAGCTGGTGTGCTTCTTCCATGTGGGTTTTGATGCTTCTCAGCTAGATGGCCTCTTGTTTATCTTCAAGCTTTTAAGACCCCAGGTGCTATATCTTTTGGTAGCCTGGCACTGTCAGCTTTCTTCACCACATTTGCTTATGCACACATTTTTCTTCAGGTGTGCATCCTGGAATGCCAATTTATTAGACAAAGTGTTCTTGCATTGAGTCAGTGCTTGAGTAAAGGCCCAATGTCCATCTGCTGCCTTAATACTAAACCTCTAAATATATGCGCATAGATCTGTTTCCCCACACTCATATAAGTATATTTACATATGTATATTCCAGTCTTTGTACCTCTACAAATACCCATTGTCGCCTAGTTCTTTCCTCTATTTTCTTTTACTTTCCTCTTGTCCCACTATCATGCTCAGCCTTCATTTGGGTTTCAGTAATTTCTCTCAGTTACTTTGCCCTTGCTGAATCCCTATCAGGCCAGGCATACCTTCCTTGCTACTGATTCTGGATCACTTATTGCTCCCCTGTCCCTTGGTTGGTCAGCACCACCTCCTTGCCCCCCTCCCCCTCTCCCATGTCCCCCCTGGAACCATTGGTCCTGTTGTTTTCTCCTCCAGACTATTCATCCAGTTCATCTTATCTAGATAGATCTGTGGAGATAATAATATGCATCCAAAAAATCAAGTCATTGCAAGATAGGCAATGAGTGAGAACACAGCTTTGACAATAAAAAGGGAAATCAATTACCCATAGAAGAATAAATTAATTAAAAGAAAAAAAATTTTAAAAAGAAAGAAAAACCTGTAGATAAATGTCTGATTTTTTTTCTAGGCATGTCCTTCAGTCAGGTCCAATGGGGTACCATGCTCCGGCCCTAGAGTCAGTCCTTTGTACTCCCTTGGGGGCTCCCTGCTATGCTCCCATGGTTGCTGTGTCACAAGCTTTTAGTGGTTTGCCTCAGTGTCACAGGGTCAGTCTGGGCCAGTCCCAGCCCTGAGTCTCCAGTGTTGTCCCCCTTAGGGCCCTTGGCCATTAAGGGATGATGTGTCTCCTAGTGGGATCAGCCATATTGTCCACTCTGTTCATTGGCTGTTCAGAGCGGGGATATTGTCCTCCAGGCTTGATGAGCCAGGATGTGCTCCACTCTCTCTTCCTCTCCCTTCTTTTGCTCCCATTTATGCTGATCTGACATGCCCCTCTCCCCTAGCTGGAGCTTCAGTGCCGTCCTCTCAAGTAAATTCTTCTGGGGTGAGGGACAGTCGTCCATGTAACGGGTTTTGGGGGCAAGCCCTCAGGCCCCTCCACTGGCTCCCAGCTCATGTTTTCTGTAGTTTTCATTCTCCTGTAGAAGTGACTTCCTTCCCACAGGCTCTCCTAGAAGCCTATTTTGATATATGAGATGTGTATTAAAATACCCCAAGGTTTACATGCAAATGTCAGACATGTAATTAGGACTGGAAATGCAGCAGATTGATAATTGTTTTTGTTTTGTTCTGTTTTTCAAAAGTATCCCCAAAGCTTCTGTTGTTCACCATGCTTTCTTGTGGCTAAGTTAGTAGGATGTGAGACCAAGCTATTTCAGTTCAAATCTCATTTCTGCCACCAGAGCTTTGAAAAAAAAATCAATGAATTCACTTTACCCCAGTTTTCCTTCTGTAAAATGGAGAGATTAACAGTACCAATCTTCTAGGGTTGCTGTGGCAAGAAAATAAATTTATAAAAGGCTAAACACAGTTTCAAGTTTATTGGTTCTTGAGGTTTAATTTGAAATATCTATTATTCTTCTTCATTTAGCTAAAGGTCTGGATAGTTAGTTATATCCACCAAAATAAACTATTTTAGCCTAAACTTAATTTAGGTCAGACAACCATGATTTGCAGGCATTTATCTTCTACACTCTGACCGTTTACTTGATTTTTCCAATGATACCAAACATTTTAAACACAGACACATACACAGAAAAACTGTGTAAGTTCACATTGCACCTCTACTATTTAATAGTTGTATGATATTCAGTAAGTTACTTAATCTCTCTCTGTTTCTTCTCCCATTAAAAATTAAGATAACACAATCTTTCTGATAAGATTGTTGTTAGGAAAAAAAGGATGAAAATAAGGAAGAAATGGGTAGCAGGCGGAATGGGGTGCTAACCCACACAATGGGAGGGTTTTATTTATATTTCCACGGGGAAAGAGGGACCAGACTTCAACCCAGTGACCCAAGGTGTGAATGCAAATTCCAGCATGGAGTGGGGAATCAGTGGAGAGGTCTGGAGGGCTAGCCCCAGTACCAAATACTAAGTGGATGCCTTCCCCTCCCTCCAGAAGAATTTATTTTAAAGGACAGCATTGAATCTGCAGCTCAGGGAGAGAGACATATCTGATCGGAGCACATGGGAGCAGATGAAGGGGGAGTAGGAGAGAGTGGAGCACATCCTGGCCCACTAGGCCTTCAGGACAATGACCCCAATTAGAGCAGCCAGTCCACAGAGAGGACCACATGGCCAGCCCCACTGTGAGACATGACTGCCCTCACTGACCCATGGCTCTGCGGGGGACAGCACCAGAGACACAGTGTGGGAATTGCGCCCGACCTGATCCCAGCACACTGAGGCACAGCACTGGGGGATTGCAGCGGAACAGCAAGGGAATGGAGTGACAAGGTCCCCAGGGAATGCTGAAAGTGGACTTTGGGGCCAGGGCGTGGTGCCCCAACAGACTGGACTGGAAAACACTCCTAAAGGCCAACAAATGATCCTTGAACTAGCTACAAGCTTTTCTTTCTTGTTGTGTTTTGTTTTGTTCTTTGTCAGTGGTTTGTTGTTGTTGTTTTGTTGTATATTTTGCTTAGTTTTGCTCTGTCTTTTTTTGTGCATGTTATTATCTCCGCAGTTCAGTCTAAATAAAATTGGCTGGATGAACAATCTGGAGGAAAAACAATGGGGCCGACAGTTCCGGGGTGAAATGGGATAGCTGGAGGTGGGGGTTAAGGAAGTGATGTTAACAAATCCAGGGACAAGGGAACAACCAGTGATCCAAATTGGTGGTGAGGTAGGTGTGGGAGGTCTGGCAGGGCAGGATCAAGGGTAATGTAACGAACAAATATTACTGAAACCCAGGTTGGGATGGAGCATGATAATGGGACAGGAGGAAAGTTATGGGAAATAGAGGAAAGAGCTGGGAGGCAAAGGGCATTTATAGAGGCCTAGACAAAGACATGCACATATGCAAATATATATGAGGATGGGGAAATGGATATGTGCCTATATTTATAGGTTTAGTATTAAGGTGGCGGAAGGACATTGGGCCTCCACTCAAGTACGCCCTCAATGCAAGAATACTTTCTTCTATTAAATTGGCATTCTATGATGCTCACCCTCCCAACGCAACTGCTGAAGACAAAGCGGGTGAATAAGCAAATGTGGTGAAGAAAGCTGATGGTGTCCGGCTATCAAAAGAGATAGTGTCTGGTGTCTTAAAGGCTTGAAGGTGAACAAGCGGCCATCTAGCTCAGAAGCAACAAAGCCCACATGGAAGAAGCACACCAGCCTGTGTGATCACGAGGTGTTAAAGGGATCAGTTATCAGGCATCAAAGAACAAAAAAACCATATAATTGGCTGCACACCTCCATGATATGATCATTGAGGACAAATGGATACATAAGCAAATGTGGTGAAGGAAGCTGATGGTACCCAGCTATCAAAAGATATACCGTCTGGGATCTTAAAGGCTTGAAGGTAAACAAGCGGCCATCTAGCTCAGAAGCAACAAAGGTCACATGGAAGAAGCACACCAGCCTGTGCGATCACAGGGTGTTGAAAGGAACAGGTATAAGGAATCATCAGAACAACAAAAAAAATCTTACCATAGTGAATGAAGGGGGAAGTGCAGAGTAGAGACCCAAAGCCCATTTGTCGGCCACTGGAGATCCCCTTGCAGAGGAGTCTAGGGGAAGAGATGAATCAGTCAGGGTGCAATGTAGCACCGGTGAAGAATACAGCTTTCCTCTAGTTCCTAAATGTTTCCTCCACCCACTCACCCTACCCCCGCCCACTATCATGATCTGAATTCTACCTTGCAAGTCTGGCTAGACCAGAGGATGTACACTAGTGCAGATAGGAGCTGTAGGCACAGGGAATCCAGGGCGGATGATACTTTCAGGACCAGGGGTGTGAGTTGTGTTACTAGAAGGGTAGAGGGAGAGTGGGTTGGAAAGAGGGAACCGATTACAAGGATCTACATGTGACCTCCTCCCTGGGGGATGAACAGAAAAGGGGGTGAAGGGAGATGTCAGACAGGGCAAGATATCGCAAAATAATAATTTATAAATTATCAAGGGCTCATGAGGGAGGGGGAGCGGGGAGGGAGGGGGGATAAAGAGGATCTGATGCCAGGAACTTAAGTGGATAGCAAATGCTTTGAAAATGATGAGGGCAATGAATGTACAGATGTGCTTTTTTACACAATTGATGTATGTATGGATTGAGATAAGTTGTATGAACCCCTAATAAAACGTTTAAAAAACAAAACAAAAAACCCAAAACGAAAATCCCTCAAAGCTAAGTAGTGGCTTGAAAGTCTTCAAAAAAGGCGGCAAAAAAAATAGGAGGCAAAATAAAATTAAAATGGATGTGGAGTCCTTAGTGATGAACAAATTCATCTAATAATAATAATAGGTACTACATCACAATTTATTTTATTTATTTCCATTTTCTGACTCTACTTTAAAAAATATATCTATCTCTCTGTGTTATTGTCTAAGTGTTTACCTATGTATTTATCTCTGCTACTAACTATATATGTGACTATCTATGTATATATTTTAAATAAATGTTCATTTTAAAAAAGTTTATTGTTAGGATTAAATGAGCTAATTAACATGAAAAATGTTTATGATCTGTGCCTTCAAAAATGACTGAATGGGGCAGGGGCAAAGATTCAAGAAAGCCCCAGTAAATTTTAAAGCTGAAGAAACTAAAATGCAAAGATGTTAAGTGATGTGCCTTAAGTCTTACAACCAGATGTGGTATATCCAGTATTGGAACACAGACAGTTCAAATGGAATATTCCTCCTAGTGTTTTCTTTCTTCTATTTTTTGGTCCAATTATCCCTTGCATGAATTGCTTCCTTCAGAGTACTATATTCACTGCCCCACATATGCACCTTGCCCCAAAGTACCTTTTCACACACTATTCCTCTTGTTTGCAATGGCCTTACCCTTTTTTTTTTACACTTCTCTTAATAGAGGCACAAATGATATTCCACCTCGGAAAATGGGGCTTCACTGACTGATCAGGAAATACTCATCTCTTGCCTCTGTATTATGGAATTCTTCGTATCTCTGTTACCCACTTGCAACTACTACTACTGAGCGGCACTTACTGTTGACTACCTAGGATCAACTTTCACATGCATGGTGATGGAAAAATACCATGGCTTGGGTAAGGTGAAGCTTAGCTCTTAAAGTAATCCTTGCTTTTCAACATGTGAAGGTTGGACATTGAATAAAGAAGACCAAAGAAAAAACAATGCATTTGAATTATAGTGTGTGTTAGTCTGGGTGAGCTAGAGAAATAAATTCATAAACACTCATATTGTGTAAGAGAGAACTTTATACCAAAGAGAAATTGAATATGAATAAAACATAACAGCCCTGTCTAGATCAAGTCCATAAATCTGATATTAGCCCATATGTCTGATACCAATCTATAAATTCCTCTTCAGACTCATGAAAGACATGCAATGATGCTGAATGCAGGAAGATCACAGGCCAGTGAGTGGAAAGTCTTGTGGATCCAGTGGAAGTGTAAGCATTCCAGTGCTGGTGTAGGTCTCCATGTGTTTCCTCCAGTGCCAGGGCTCTAGTGTAGCTCCATGTGTCTTGTCATTAGGAATATGAAGCAGAGAGTGTATCTGGCCTCCAGTGAGTTATGTATTTCTGTGGCATCTCCCATCAAGCTGTGACCTGATTGACAGGCTAGGCTCCACCCCTTCTCAAATTGATGGGAGATTATTAACTGCCACTTGATGTTTGGGAGGAATATTGAAATTACCATGGATTGCCCAAAGAACAAGCAAATCTGCCTTGGATTAAATACAGCCAAAATGCTCCTTAGAAGCAAGGATGGCAAGACTTCATCTCATGTACTTTGGACATGTTATCAGAATAGACCAGTCCCTGGAGAATGACATCATGCTTAATAAAATAGATGGGCAAAAAAAAAGAGGAAGGGCCTTGACAAGATGGATTGACACAGTAGCTGCAACACTGGGCTCAACAATACAAAAAATTTTGAGGATGGGACAGGATCTGTTGATGTTTCATTCTGTTGTACGTAGGGTTGCTATGAGTCAACTCAAAGGCATCTGATGACAACAACCAAGTGTCAAGGTTTTTCTTGGAGCCATAATAAATGCTTATGGAAGCAGCAGCCAAGAAATCAAATGGCATATTGCATCAGGAAAATCTGTTACACTAAAGTGTTGAAGAGAAGGAAGGTAACTTGAGAACTAAGGTGCACCTGATCCAAGCCATGGTATTTTTAATAATCTCATATGCATGTGACAGTTGGACAATGAATAAGGAAAACAGAAAAAGAATGGATATATTTGAATTATGATTTTGAAAAATAATATTGAAAGTACCATGAGCTGCCAGAAGAACAAACAAATCTCTTTTGGAACAAGATCAGCTAGAATACTCCTTTGAAGTGAAGATGGAAAGACTTTTCTCAGTTATTTGAGCATTTTATCAGGAAAGGCCAGTCCCTACAAAAGGACATTGTGCTTGGTGAAGCAGCAGGTTGGCAAAAAAGAAAAACCCTCACTGAGATGAATTGACACAGAGGCTACAACAGTGGGCTTAAACAGAACAACTGTGAGGCTGGTGCAGGACTGGCCAATGTTCCTTTCTGTGGCATATAGGGCTTCTCTGAGTCCGAACTGGCTTCACGGCACCTAAGCACCACCACCACCACCATGTAGGTTAAGCATCATGCCAACCACTTTATAACATCGTTCAAAACTCATGTGAAGAGATGCCTAAGGACACTGCTCAGTGGGCAAGAATTCAACCTTAGAATCACATGGCTGGTATCGGAAGGCTTTCTCCTCCACTTATTAACAGTGAACAGATAAATTACTTAGCCTCATCGAATGTCAGTTTCCTCATGTATAAAATGGGACTGATAGTGAAAGTTTGTAGCTCTGGGCTTGTTATGAGTATTGAATTAATTGAGAGAAACAACTGTGTCTTATTTATCTTTTTAGCTCCCATGTCCCTAGTAATATACTGTTTGGCAAGCAATAGGTATCATAAATATCTATTTAAGAAAAGTAGGCTCACAATTTAATCTAGAATTTAACCTTGAAAGTAAAACAAAATCATTCTGGCAGATGGATACTGAGTAACACATAGCAGAGGGACTCCACAGAAATCAGCAAAGGAGAGTGACTGAGAAAGAAATTCCATACTGTCGGGATGCAGGAGGAGCATCATAAAGATAAGTAGACAAAGATCCACTAGGTTTTGAGTAGCTGGGGCTTGTGGCTTACCACAGAGGAGTCCAACCTTAGCCCTGTCACTGCCTCGTCCAGAGCCGGGTTCCTTTGGATCCAGCCCAAGGGCTTTACTTCAACACAGCCACAGCTTGTCGCTGACGTGGGGCAGGGTTTAAACCCCTCTAGCCACACGGGCAGGCCATCAAAGCCCACCTATATGATCACTTTTGTTTCTCCCTCCCACCATAATCTCAGGCCTCTCAGGGCATGGTTTAACCCCATCTAGCCCACTCAGTTATATTGTTACTTTTGTTTCCCTCTCTGCTGTCTTTCCACCCACATTCTCATCAGGCTTAGTTCTTTATCTTTTTTTTTTCCTCTTGCCTATTCTCTCACAGGCCACTGCTGACCTACAGGCCACTTCCCTTAGCCTAGAGAATTTATGCCTGCCCTACACTGCTCTTAAAGAAAGATATAGGTGGCCAGTTAGCTCAGTTGGTTCGAGCGTGGTGCTAATAAAGAAAGATAGATCCCTGGGGAAAAAACTCAACAAGGTGGCTAAAGATCTAAACACTACAATTAGGCAATTTGACCTGATAGATATTTACAAAGCTCTTCACCCAAATACAAAAAAAAATCACGTGTTTTCAAGCCTACATGGCTCATATTTGAAGATAGACCACATGCTGGGGCATAAGTCAAATCTTAATAAATTTAGGCACATTGATATCATTCAGACCTCTTTTTCTGACCACTGTGCCATAAGGCTGGAAGTCAACGAAAGAAAGATAAAAAACAAGGCAAACAATCGGAGGATGAGTAAATCTCTAATGCAAAAGAAGTGTGTACTAGCCCAGATCAGAAATGAAATTAGGAAATTTCTAGAAACCAACAAGAATAAGAACATGACGTACTAAAACTTATGGGACACAGCAAAGGCAGTTATCAGAGGAAGTTTCATAGCAATACATGCACACCTGAGAAAGGAAGAGAGATGTATAATTGATATGCTGGCACAAATTTTACAGAAACTGAAGCAGAGTCAACAGGAAAATCCTACTAATAGCAAAACAAAAGAAATAATACAAATCAGGGCTGAGATTCAGGAGAGGGAAAATAAGACAACTATGGAAAAATTAATGCTGCTAAAATTTGGACCTTTGTACCTGACCCTTCCCCTAGAAGAATTTATTTCAGAAGACAACATTGAAGCTGCAGCTCAGGGAGATGGACATATCTGATCAGAGCACATGGGAGCAAATGAAGAGGGAAGATGATAGAGTGGAGCACATTCTGGCCCACTGAGCTTGAGAATGATATTCCTACTCAGAGCAGCCAATCCACAGAG
Source organism: Tenrec ecaudatus (assembly GCF_050624435.1). Classification (NCBI taxonomy): domain Eukaryota; kingdom Metazoa; phylum Chordata; class Mammalia; order Afrosoricida; family Tenrecidae; genus Tenrec; species Tenrec ecaudatus. Next base: position 56,447,854 of record NC_134548.1, on the reverse strand, counting down.
AAGACCATATGGCTGGCTCCACTTATGAGACACAACATCCCTCACTGACCCATAGCCCAACAGGGGACAACACTGGACACAAACTGTGAGAATTGCACCCAATCTGATCCTACACCACAAAGGCAAAACACTAAGGGTGTATAACAGAACAGCAAGGGAAGTAGAGGAACGAAGTCCCCAGGGCTTATCAAAAATAGACATTGGGGCTAGGGCTTGTAACCCCATCAGACTGGACCAGTAAACACTCCTAAAGGCCAAAAAAACAGTCCTTGAACTAACTACAGGCTTTTCTTTGTTGTTATTGTTGTTGATGTCTTGTGGTTGACTTTTTGTTGTTGATATTGTTTTGTTTTCTTTCGTTGCTTTGTTTTGCTCTGTCTTCTTTTTGTGCATGTTATTATCTCCGCAGGTCTGTCTAAATAAGATAGGCTGGATGAACAATCAGAAGGAAAAAACAATGGGACTAACGGTTCTAGGAGGACATGGGAGAGGGGCAATGGGGTAAAAGGAAGTGGTGTTAGTAAACCCAGGGACAAGGGAACAACAAATTATCCAAATCAGTGGTGAGGAGGGTGTAGGACACTGATAGGGCATGAGCAAGTGTAATGTAACCAAGAGGAATTAATGAAGCCGAAATAAAGGCTGAGCATAATAGTGGGACAAGAGGAAAGTAAAAGGAAATCAAGGAAAGAACTAGGATGCTAACGGACATTTATACAGGTATAAATAAGACATGTACATATGTGAATATATTTATATACGAGGATGGGGAAATCAATCTATGTGCATATATTAATAGGTTTAGTATTAAGGTAGCAGATGGACATTGGGCCTCCACTCAAGTACTGCCTCAATGCAAGAACATTTTGTTCTATTAAACTGGCATTCCATGATGCACACCTTCCTGACATAATTGCTGAAGACAAAGCAGGTGCATAAACAAATGTTGTGAAAAAAATTTGGTGGAGCCTGGTTTTCAAAAGATAAAGTATCTAGGGTCTTAAAGGCTTGAAGGTAAACAAGTGGCCATCTAGTTTAGAAGCAGCAAAGCCCACATGGAAGAAGCACACCAGCCTGTGTGATCATGAGGTGTTGGAGAAATCAGGTATCACACATCAAAGAACAAAAGGTCATATCATTGTGTGCTCACCTTCCCAATACAATCACTGAATACAAAGAGGTCCAGTTATCAAAGTACAAAAATCAAATCATTTGTATGAGGGGGAGTGCAGATTGGGGACCCAAGACTCAAGGCAACTGGACATCCCCTTACAGAAGGGTCACGGGGAGGAGACGAGCCAGTCAGGGTGCAGTGTAGCAACAATGAGACATACAACTTTCCTCCAGTTCCTAAATGCTTCCTCCACCCTCTCCCCCCAACCCACTATCATGATCCCAATTCTACTTTCCAAATCTGGCTAGACTAGAGGGTGTACACTGGTAGAGATAGGAACTGGAAATACAGGGAATCTAGGACAGATGATCTCTTCACAACCACTGCTGAGACTAGTGATATTGGGAGGGTGGAGGGAGGGTAGGGTAGAAAGAGGGAACCAATTATTAGGAAAGGGGATTACATGGATCTACATATAACTTCCTCCCCTGTGGATGGACAACAGAAAAGTGAATGAAAAGAGTGGATATAGTACCCACTCTACATTTCCCAGTGAGACACACTTTTACATAAATTAACAAGTATTAGCCCACCTCTTAAAAATCTCTTTTAATTATTAAAATTGCTGTATTTATAATTGGTTACAAGGATATACATATAACCTCCTCCCCAGGGGATGGACAACAGAAAAGTGGGTGATGGGAGTGGGTAATATATGACAAAATAATAATAATAATTTATAAATTATCAAGGGTTCATGAGGGAGGAAGGAGTGAGGAGAAAGCAAGTGTTTTGAGAATGATGATGGCATCAAATGTACTAATATGCTTGACACATGGATGGATGTATGGATTGTGATAAGAGCTGTATGAACCCCCAATAAAATGTTTTTTTTTAATTTGGTCTTTTTTAAGGATAAAAAGAATCAACAGACCACTGGCAAACCTAACCAAAGGAAGTAATGAACAAATTTCAATAGCAAGGATGAGGGATGAAAGAGGGGACATTACAACAGACTCTAATAAAAGAAATAGGATAACTTCACAGTACTATGAAGGAGTGTGCTCCAATGAATTCAACAACTTGGAAAACATGGACAAATTCTTGGAAAAACAATCCCTTCCTAGAATATCCCAGATGGACGTCAAGAATCTCAACAGACTCATAGCAATAAAAGAAACAGACAAAGTTATCAAGAGATTATCAACAAAAACAAATCCGCTACACTAGATGGCTTCACAGGAGAATTCTACCAAGCTTCAATGAAGAACTAACACCAATCCTACACAAACTCTTCCAGAACATAGAAAAAGATGGCAAACTCCTGAACCCTTTCTATGAAGCTAGTATAACTCTGACACCAAAACCGGGCAAGGATCCCACAAGAATTTAGAACTACAGACAAATATCCCTAATGAACATTGATGCAAAAATCCTTAACAAAATACTGGCCAATAGAATAAAAAAGTATATAAAATAAATAATTCACCATAACCAAGTGGGATTCATACCAGAGATGCAGGGATGGTTCAACATTGGAAAGACTATTAGTATCATTTGCCACATTGACATGAAAAACTATCAGAACCACATGATAATAATTGATAGATGCGGGAAAAGCATTAGACAACATCCAACACCAATTCCTGTTTAAGACACTCAAGAAGATAGGAATGGAAGGAAAATTCCTCAATAAAACACAAGCTATATATGAAAAAACCAACAACCAATGTGGCAGTCAATGGAGAACCGATGAAAAGAATCCCACTGAAAAGGGGGACCAGTCAAGGATGCCCCTTGTCCCCACTCTTATTTAACGTCGTACAGGAGGTCTTAGCTATCAGCATAAGGCTAAGAAAAGGCATCAAAGGAATTAGCCTGGTGAAGAAAGAGGTGAAACGCTTGTTATTTACAGATGATATGATTTTATATATGGAACATCCCAAAAGCTCCACAAGGGTAATACTGGAAACAATAGAGGAATATGACAGAGTGGCAGGATACAAGATTAACAAACAGAAGTCTACAGGACTGTTATACACATCAGATAAGACCACAGAAGAGGGGATCAAAAAGGTACTACCTTTCACAATAGCCAAGCACAAATTGAAATATCTAGAGATATACCTGACTAAAAAAAAACAAAAGATTTCTACGAGGAAAACTACAGAAGACTATTACAAGAAACCAAGAGTGACCTCAAGAAATGGAAGAATATCCCATGCTCGTGGGTTAGAAGGTTCAATATAGTAAATATGTCAGTTCTGCCCAAGACACTATATAAGATTAATGCAATATATTTGCCATCATCTTTCTACAAAGAATTGCAAAAACTGATTACCTGCTTCATAAGGAGAGGGAAGAAGTCCAGAATTAGCAGAGAACTCCTCAAGAAGAAAGACAGAGTGAGAGGGTTTGCTTTCCCTGATTTTAGCACATATTATACAGCCACAGTGGTCAAAACTGCATTGTATTGGTATAATGATAGATACTCAGATCAATAGAAAATGTCTGAAAAGCCAGAATAAAAATCAGCAGCATACAGACAATTGATCATTTATAAGGATCCAAAAAATACCAAATAGGAAACAGATGCCCTTATCAACCAGTAGTACAGGGAAAAAAATAGATATCTACCTGCAGAAAAATGAAGCAAGACCCTTATTTCACTCCATGCACAAGAATAAACTCAAGGTGGATCACAGACCTCAAGGCCAAACCCCAAACTATTAGGACCATCAATGAGGAAATTGAGACAAACCTGAGAACTTTGGCACAGGGAATACACATAGGCTATCAGCAATAGGGAAGGACACATATACGGATGAGTCACAAATTGACAAGTGAGCTACACTGAAGATAAAACACCTGTGTAGATCAAAAAAATTCACCAAGAGAGTCCACGGACTGGAAAAACATCTTTTGCAATGGCATATCAGATAAAGGCCTTATTACTAAAATCTACAATACTCTGCCAGGTTCCAAAAAGAATAAAACTAATTGCTCACTGAGGAGGGGAGGAAAGAACCTGAACAGAAGTTTCAGAAGGGCTGAAATACAAATGGCCAATGAACATATGAGAAAATGTTCCCAATCATTAGCCATAAGAGAAATGGGAATTAATTAACTCCCTCAAAGGTAGCCCAATTCAAAAAATCAGGAAGCAACAAATGTTGGAGGGGCTGTAGTGAGATAGGAACTCTTTTCCACTGCTGGTCGACCTGTAGGTATATATAGCCACTATGGAAATCGATTTGGCAAGATCAGAAAGAGGTAGAAATTGAGCTACCATGCGACCCAACAATCCCCTTGCTGGGCATATACCCAGAAGAGGCAAGAAACAAACCACGGCCAGACATCTGTGCTCCAATGTTCATCACGGCACAGTTCACAATTGCAAGGAGTTGCAAACAAGCCAAATTTCCAACAACAGATGAATGGATTAAAAAATGTGGTACATAAATACAATGGAGTACTAGGCATCCATATAAAGCAGTAATGAACACATGAGGCACATTCCTGCATGGGAAGAACTGGAGGGAAATTGTGCTAAGCAAAATAAGCCAAGCACAAAAGGACAAGTACAACATGTGTGATAGCCAACTAAAAAGGAGGGATGAAAAAGACATGGGTAGCAGGGGAACAGGGCACTAATCCGCCCAAATGGAGGGTGTTGTTCATATCTCCACAGGGAAAGAGAGCTCCAAGATATGAACACAACATACCGCATAAAGCTGGGACCAATAGAGTGTCTGAAGGGCCAGCCCCAATCCCAACTACATGGACAACCTCTCCCCTCCCACCCACCTCCACTCCCGAAAAATTCATTTCAGAGGAGACCACGAAAGCTACAGATCAGGGAGATGGAGAAGGGAATGTCTGATCAGAGCACACAGGAACAAAAGAAGGGGGAAGGAGAGAGAGTGGTATATATTGTAGCTCACCAAGCCCTGAGGAGGATATTTCTGCTCAGAGCAGCTCATGCACAGAGAGGACCATAGGGCCAGCATCACTAGGAGACACGATGTCCCTCACTGACCCATAGTGCTACTGGGGACAACACTGGAGACACAGTACGGGAATTGTGCAGGATGTGACGCCACCAAACCGAGGTGAAACACTAAGATCATGCAACAGAATAGCAAGAAGAGCAGAGCAAAGAAGTTCCAAGGGAATACAAAAATAAACTTTGTAGCCAGGGTGTGGTATTTCATCAGACTCAACCAGAAAATACTCCTAAAGGTCAACAAACATACCTTGAACTATTTATAGGCTTTTCTTTTTTTGTCATTGCTTTTGTTGTTGTTTTCTTTTCTTTTATTGGTTTGTTTTGCTCAGTCTTGTTTTAGTGCATATTATTATCCCTGTAGACCTATCTAGATAAGATAGCCGGGATAAACTATCTGGTGGATAAAGTAACTGAACCAACGGTTCTGGGAGGACATGGGAGAAGGGGAGGCGGGAGATAGGAAGTGGGTGTCAACAAACCCAGGCACAAGGAACAACAAGTGATCTAAAATCAATGGTAAGGAGGGTGTAGCAGGCCTGGTAGGGCTTGGTCAAGGGCAATGTAACTGAGATGAATTACAAAAACCCAAATGAAGGCTGAACATGATAGTGTGACAAGAGAAAAATAAAAAGAAATAGAGGAAAGATCTGGAAAGCCGGGGACATTTTAAAAGGTGTAAATACAGGCATGTACATATGTAAATATGTTTATATATGCCAATGGGGAGGTGGATCTATAGACATATATGTATAGGTTTAGTGTTGGGGTAGCAGATGGACATTTGGCTTCTACTCAAGTACTCCCTTGATGCAAGAACACTTTGTTCTATTAAACTGGCATTCCATGATGCTCACCTTCCCGACACGATCACTGAAGACAAAGAGGGTGCATAAGCAAATGTGGTGAAGAAAGCTGATGGTGCCCAGCTAGCAAAAATATAGCATCTGGGGTCTTAAAGACTTGAAGATAAACAAATGGACATATAGAGGAGAAGCAAGAAAGTCCAGATTGAAAAAACCACACCAGCCTGAGTGATCATGAAGTGTCGATAAGATCAGGTATCAGGCATCAAATACCCAGAACAACAAAAATCATATCACTGTGAATGAGGGGGAGTACAGAGTGGAGACCCAAGTCCCATCTGTAGGCAACTCGACTTCCCCTTGCAGAGGGTCACAGGGGGTGGGACGGGACGGGCCAGTCAGGATGCAGTGTGGCACCAATGAAACACACAACTTTCCTCTGGTCCTCTGATGCTCTCCACCAGAACCCACCCACCGCACTATCATGATTCCAATTCTACCTCGCAGGTCTGGCAAGACCAGATCATGTACATGAGTACAGATGGGAGTTAGAAGTGAGGGGAATTCAGGATAGATAAACCCTTCAAGACAAGTATTGACAGTGAATATACCAGGAGGGTAGGGGGAAAGTGAGGGAGATAGGGGGAATCAATCACAATGATCTATCTATAACCCCCTCCCAGGGGGGATGGAGAACAGAAAAGTAGGTGAAGGTAGACATTGGTCAGTGTGAGACATGAAAAAGTAATAATAATTTATAAATTAGCAAGGGTTTCTTGAGGGAGGGAGGGTGAGGGAGGGATGGAAAAAGGATGAAGAACTGATACCAAAACCTTTTGTAGAGGGAAAATGTTTTTAAAATGATGGTAATAAATGTACAAATGTGCTTGACACAATGGATGGGAGGTATGGATTGTGATAAGTTACATGAGCCCCCAATAAAATGATTTTAAAAAGAGATAAAAGGAAGGACATTAATTAATGATATGGTCAATTGAACAAGAGGACATTATCATAAAAATCTATGCAAACAAAGAATGCTACAAAATATATATACTTTAAACCTTAACAGAATTGAAGAAAGAAATATATAATTCTTCAGTAATGGTAAGAAATTTTAATAAATCACTTTTGATGAAAGACAGAATTTTTTTAAATGCAGTGAAGAGAGAGAAGAACTAGACAACAAATCAAACAAATTGACCCAACAATATCATATTATGCATTCTTTTCCAGCATACATGAAACATTCACTAGAAAAGACCATATGTTATGCCAGATTGAAAACCTTAATATATCTAGACACACTGAAATGCTACAAAACATCTTCTCATATCACAATGGTATACAATTAGAAATCAACAATAGGAAGATCAAAATGGAAAAAAAATAAATTACACAAAAATCAAATAACACCTCAGTTTACAAATGTTGGATAGTAGAAGAAATAAAAATGAACTAAAAAGAGTCTTTGAACCAAATGAGAATGAAAACACAACATACCAAAATCTTTGGGATAGTACAAAAGTAGTTCTCAGTGAACAAATTCTACAAATTAATCCATATATCAAAAAGAAGAAGGATCCAAAATAGAAACCTTAACCTAACATCTCCAGTAATTAGAAAAAGAGCAGAAGAATATTCCTACAGTCACTATCAAAAGAGAAAGAATAAAGATTATAGCAGAAATAAATGAAACCCCAAACAAAAAATAATAGAAAGCATCAACAATGTTACAAATTGGTTTTCTGAAAGCATTAATAACGTAAAATAAAATTTTTAGAAACTTCTGGCAAATAAAACAAAGGAAAAAAGATGAATTTAATACAACTAAATAAAATGAGTCACATGACTAAATAATCAACTGAAATAAAGTTGAGAGTAACATAATACTATAAAAAACTGTATGACTGGGCAAGATCTCCATCCCTGTATCCTTGAAAGAGTGACCCTTAATGATATGGATGAAGCAAAGCTTTAATGACGTGTATTTCCTGGTGTGGCACGAATCAAAGAGAAATATCTGCTAACATCCATTGATAATAGAAATGTAGAATATCAGAATTGTTAATCTAGAAGAAGTGGAAGCCATCGAAAATGAAATGGGCATAAAGATCAATATTGTAAGCATGAGTGCACTAAATTCAAATGGATTCAATTTGGCCAATTTGAAATGAGCAATCATAGAGGTTACCATATAGGAAATGACAAATTAAAGAGGAATGGTATCATATGCATCATAAAGGAATATATTTCATTATATATCCTGAAGTACAATGCTGCCATTGATAGCATAACATTCATGTCTCCAAGGCAGTCCAGTTAATACAATGATTATTCACATTTACACACCACCCACTAAAGCCAACGGTGAAGAAATTAAAAAATTCTACCAACTTTTTCATTCTGAAAATGATCAAACATGCAATCAATATGTTTTGATAATTACTGCTGATTAGAATGTGAAAGTTGGAAACAAAGAGGAAGGATCAGTAGTTGGAAAATATGGACTTGGTAATAGAAATGACATTGGAGATTACATGATAAAATTTCACAAGATCAATGATTTCATCACTGAAATGCTTTTTTTCCCCAACAAAATAAACATTTATCCAGGTGAATCTTGCCAGATGAAATATACAGAAAGTGACTACATTTATGGTAAGAGATGATGGAGAAGCTCAATATCATCAGTCAAACTAGCTTAAAGTGCAGAACAGACATAAGTAGGTTCAAGTTGAAGCTGAAGAGAATTAAAACTCCACAGAATAAAACTGTGACCTTGGATATATCTAATTTAAATTTAGAGACCATATCAAAAAGTGATTTGTAGCATTGAACAATAATGACTGAAGACTAGAGGGGTTGTGGGATGACATTAAAACATCACACGTGAAGAAGTAAATAGATATTAGAAAGACAGGAAAGAGAGAAAAGAGCAAACTGTCTATCAGAAGAAACTTCAAAAGTTGCTCTTGGATGTAGAGAAGCTAAAGTGATTGGAATTAGGATGAAATAACACTGAACAGGAAATCTCAAAGAACTACTCAAGAATGCAAAGTAAATATATAATAAGTAAAAAAAAACAAAATTAGAAAAGCAAAAGGGAAGATGTTCAGCATTGCTCAAGATGAAAGTAATGGGGGGGGGGGGGTAAATCATGTCCTAGTTGAAATGTTGGCAGATTCTGTGGGTAAGATATAGAACGTTTCAGGAAACATCAAGAGAAGATGGAAGAAATATTGTCACTTTTGCCCCCAAAGAATTGGTTGACATACAACCATTACAAGAGGTAGCATATGACTGCAAACCAATGGTACTGAAAGAAGAATTCCAAGCTGCACTGAATGCTTTGTGAAAATCAAGGCTCTAGAAGTGGACAGAAAACTAATTTTAGTATTTCAACCAACTGATGCAGTGCTGGAGGCACTCACTCCTTCATACCAAGACATGTGAAAGATAGAACTGAAAAATATCCATATCTGTTCCAAATCCAAAGAAAGAAGATCAAATAGAATGCAGAAGTTACAAAACAATGTCAGTAATATCACACGCAAGTAATATTTTACTGAAGATATTTCAGCAGTGAATGGACAAGAAGCTGTCAGAAATTCAAACTAGATTCAAAAGAGGACATGGAACAAGGGATATTGTTAATGTCAGATGGATCTTGGCTGGTAGCAAAGACAACAGATGCATATTTCTGTTTTATGAATAGTGAAAAGTCATTCAACTGGGTGAATCATAATAGAATATGGATACATTGTGTCATAAGAAATTATGTATAAAATTTTAAAGAATGGGAATTCTGGCACACTTAATTATTCTCATGTAGAACTTTTATACAGACTAAGTTGTTTAAACGGAACATAGGGGTATTGCATAGTTACCTCCTATCAGGAAAGGAAATATAGAAAATTGAGAAAATATTATCATTTACAACAGCTACACAAAAGATGACATATTCAGTAGTGAACATAGCCAAGAAAACAAAAGACCTGTACAAACAAAACTACTAAACACCACTGTAAGAAACAAACAACAGAAAGACCCACATCATTCTTAGGACAGGAAAACTTCACATCAACCTCCGTGACTCTCAGACCAGAAGATTTAGATCGTGCCTAGAGAACACTACCAATTCCTTTGAAAAGGAATCATATTAGAATGTCTTAGAGAGAGTGAAAGAAAATTGTGGAACAAAATTCAAAAATCAAGAACTCAAAAAGTCACCCTAAATTTAGGGTAACTAAACTCACTCTTGTAACTCAATAGTCAGCCAAATTATTGTTGTTCTTTGGCACCATCAAGTCAGTTTCGGTTCATGGAGATCTCATGTCCAGTAGAAAGGAAAACTGCCCAGTCTTTTAACATCCTCACAATTGTTCTCATATTTGAACTGGTTGTTGCAGCCATTTGTCCAGGGACTTTCTCTTTTTTGCTGCATCATGTCCTTCTCCAGGGATAGGTATCTCATGACATGTCCACAATCTCGCCATCTTTGCCTCTTGGCAGCATTCTGGCTGCACTTCTTCCAAGGCAGATTTGTTTGTTCTTTTTGCAGTCCACGGCACTTTCCGTATTCCTCGTCAGCATCATTACTCAAATGCATCCATTCTTCTTTGGTTTTCTTTATTTATTGTCAAAATTATAAGCAGGCTTATAAGTTTTATTCATCAGACTTCAGCAATGTTTTCTTCTGAATTCAGCTTGCATTTCTAGAAGCACCTTGTTGATGTGTTGCTGCAGCCATTTTAAAATGATCTTAATCAAACTTCTACTTGCATTTAATATTAATGATATTGCTTGATGATTTCTGCATTCTGTTCGATAATCTTTCTTTGAAATGGGAAAAAAACATGAATTTCCTTCAACTAGCTATCTTCCAACTTTCTTGGCATAGATGAGTATGAGTTTCCAGTGTTTTGTTAGCTTGTTGAAACATTTTAAATCATATTCCATCAATTCCTAAAGTCATGTTTTGCTAATGCCTTAAATGCAGCTTGGACTTCTTCTGTCAGTATCATTTGTTCTTAATCTTATGCTACCTCTTAGGAATGGTTGAATGTTGACTAGTTTGTTGTTGTATTTCTTTTTGATACAGTGACTCTATATTCTTGGTATATTTTTATGCTTTTGGTATCATTTAAGACTTTTTCCATATGATCTTTCATGATTAAAACTTGAGGCTAGAATTTTTTCTTTAGTTCGTTCATTTTGAGACATGCTATGCATCATCTTCCTGTTTGGTTTTTTAACTCTTGGCCTATACACATTTCATTATGATATTTGGCTTTGTCTTCTTAAGCTACCCTTTGAAATGTTCTATTCATCTCATTGACTTTATCATTTCTTTCAGTTATTTTAGCTACTCTAAAATTAAAAGCAAATTTCAGTGATCTTTTCTTTCCTGTATGTTTGCTTTCTTCATGAATGATGTTCCTGATGTCTTCCCACAGCTTATCAGGTCTTCGGTCCTTAGTGTTCAGTGTGTCAAATCTCTACTTAAGATGTTTTAAAAATTCATATGAGATATACACAAAGCCATATTTTGGGTCTCATGGACTTGTTTTCATTTACTTCAATTTCAACCAATGAACTTACATATGAGCAATTGATAGTCTGTTCCACAATTAGCTTTTAGCCTCATTTTAGCTACTGATATTGAGCTTCTCTTCCCACAGACGTAGTCAATTTGGTGAGGTCATTGTGTACCAGTACCATTTGCCATTTATGCTGTTGAAATAAGGTATTTGAAATGAAGATGTCAATGGTCTTGCAAAATTGTATCATGTCATCTCCAGCTTCATTTATATCACCAAGACCATATTTTCCAACTACTTTAGCTGGTTTTTTTGTTTCCAATATTGAAATTCAATTCAAAGATATTACCAATGCACCTTTTAAAAATAATTTTATTGGGGGCTGTTAGAGCTCGTTACAAACCATACATCAATTGTATCTGACATATTGGTACACATATCCCATTGTTCTTTTCTAGACATTTGCTTTCCATTGAAGCCTTGGGATCCACTCCTCTTTTTTTATCTCCCTCCACCCCGCCCCAACTCTCGTGGCCCAAATAGTTTGTAGATTGTTAATAAATTTTCAAATCTCACACCGACCACGGTCTCCTTTCCCCTCTGGTTTCTGTTGTTCTTTTCCCTGACTGGGATGGTGTGGTTATGTGCCATCCATTGTGATCAGTGTCTCCTTCCCTCCCCACTTCTCTCCAACCCTTCCCCCTACCCATTTGGTATCTCAATTCCCATCCCTGTTCCGAGGTTCCATGTGTTGTGAGTTTTATCTCTTGCCTATACCTATGTACATTCTCCCAACTAGTCTAGATTGGGAGGCGCCACTGAGGTCATGATAGCAGGGGGTGAGGAAGTCTCCAGGGAACAGAGGTATGTCGTGTGACCCATTAGTACTCTACTGCACCCTGATTGACTCACCCCCTCCCTGCAACTCCTCTATGGGGGGATGTTCCATTGCCCATAGATGGGCTTTGAGTCTCTGCTCCAACCACCCTCCTTTGTTGGCAAAACGTGTTTTAAAATTGATGAAATGTGGGTACCTGAAGCCACAGCTCCACTACTTGTAAGACCTAAAATAGCCTAATTAGCAATTGACTGGCAGTGCTAGGGCTAAACATAGAGCTTTTGTATAATCTCTGAGTTGCACCATTCCCTTAATCTGTAGTCCTTCTTTACTTCCTTCCACTTCTCCATATTAGCCATGGCCACACAAAAGACTCTCATCATCATTTCCATCATAAGTGTATGGTCCCTCTGGTCCTACAGTCCTACTCCATATCTTATCCCATATGCAAACAGCTTGACCCAGTCCTCAACTGAAGTCCGCAGTGAATGAGTTCATTGTATTCATTGTACAGAAACCCCTGGTTTTGAGGACCCTTCTAACCTTTGGACTATTGAGACTCCCTCAGGTTTTTCTGATGACCTAAGCTTGTCCTATTTTTTAGACAGTATGCATTCGACATGCTTGGTGACTCCTCAGAGACAGGCCTCTACACCCTAGTAGTTCCCTGTTCACTAGTGAGAAGCAACCTCACAGTTAAGAAAAAAGCAATTCCAAAAATACTTAAACATGGCTTGAAGCATGCAGTGTTTAAACCACATTCACTACTTGATGGCTATCCTTTGAACATTCATTTTGTGTATTATCTGTGGTCATTAAAAGTCCTAGTTTGCCCCTTCCCCAATTGCAGAGGCTATGCCCAGGAACTTCCACTCTATCAACAGGCTCCCCACTCCCTGCGCCAGCAATTTACGTATGCTTAGGGGAAGGCTAACTCATACTAAAATTGGACCAATTAAAACAGAAATCAGGAACAGAGGTAACTATAAAACAAATCCTTAAACACATTTCCATAGCAAAAGGAAAGAATTCAGAGCTTATCAGGACTAATAATCCCCTCAATTAAAGTATACAATTAAGAGTGTGCTTGATTCTCTAAAGGCATTCTGGGGCACATAAAAGCATGTAATCTGACGAAATTCATGCAGTGAAAATAGTCACTATATGTATTTTGTTGTCCAAAGCTAGATATAATTCGGAATTTGCCTAAGAATATGTTAAAAATGAAATCAATGGACAAAAAAATTTAAAAAAAGAATAGACTGGCTCAAAAGCAAATTATCACTTAAAAAATAAAACACTTAAAGATGCTAAGGAGAGGAAGAAGTAATAAACAGGATATAAGAAAAGAGGGCAAGAAAGATGAGAAGCAGAAGAGGAATTTGTAGATCTGTTGAGAACATTTGATGGTCACCATAAAGACGGAGAAGAAACGGATCAATACTGACTTTCTGCCTGTTGCATATAAGTCAAGAAGATCTGAGGGAAGCTTGTAGTATGGTTGTCTGCAGCTGATAAGGGACAGGTCAGCAATATATGAAGAATGAGCTATAGACATTTGTATACATTTTTAACAGGATAAAAAATAAGAAGGACAAGCAGGAGGTGGGAAAATGGTAAAAGAAGTGATGAGGAAATGGAAGATCAGAAGATCGGGAGTTCGGGGATGGGAAAATGAAGAGAATGGAGTGAAGAGCACTTGATGTCTGACTATTCTAAGAGGTACCAGATGCAAAGAGCCAAATGAGACACAGACTTAATCATCATTCTTTGCTCAGTGTGGGGGTGCATCATAAGTGTTTAAAAAGGTATTTGTATAATTGAGGGTGTATTGGTGTCTGCATACTTGCATACATATAGGAAAGTTGAGGCAGACTAAAACAATAAAATTATCGTTAGAATCTAGCCACGTAACAAAGCCCACATGGAAGCAGCACACCACAAGTGTGATCATGAAGGTTCGAGGGGACCAGGTTTCAAGCAACAAAGGCGGGGGAAAAAATCATATCATCGTGAATGAGGGGGAGTACATGATAGGGACCCAATGTCCATCTGTAGACAACTGGACATTCCTTGCAGAGGGGTATTGGGGAGGAGATGAGTCACTCAGGGTTCAGTGTAGCAATAATCAAACTCACAACTTTCCTCTAGTTCTTAAATGCTTCTCCCCCCACCCCCGCTAAGTATCATGATCCCAATTCTACCTTGCAAACCTGGTTAGACCAGAGGATGCACAGGGGTACAGTTGGGATCTGGAAACACAGGAAATCTAGGACAGATGAACCCCTCAGGACCAACTGTGAGAGTGGCGATACTGGGAGGGAAGTGGGCGTAGAAATGGGGAACCGATCTCTGGGATCTACATATAACCTCATCTCTGGGAGATGGGCAACAGAAAAGTGGGTGAAGGGAGACACCGGGCAGTGTAAGATAAGATAAAATAATAATTTATAAATTATTAAGAGTTCATTAGGGAGGGGGTAGCGGGGAGGGAGGGGGAGGCAAAAAAGGAAAATGAGCTGATTCCAGGAACCCAAGCAGAAGGTGAGTTTTGAGAATGATGAGGACAACGATTGTATAAGGGTGCTTTACACAATTGATGTATGTATGGATTGTGATAAGAGTTGTATGAACCCCAATAAAATGATTTAGAAAAAAGAATCTAGCCATGTTTATTCCTACATTTATCTTTGCTAATGTTTTACTCCCCAGATCACAGAAAGCCCCAGTTAGCCCCTCCTCAGAACCCCAACTTCCCTGGCTCTGGCAGCTATCTTGCTTTGTGAGTTTGACTATGTATGATTTGTTGCCTTTTCAGCATATGCATTACGAATAGCAAGCAGTTATTCATAGCAAGCAGCCTGACATGCTAGATATATAGTAGTTTCCAAAAAAAATACAGAGTGAATTTATTAAATTTGTTGGAAGTTCCAATATGCTTCAGATAGTTGGGTTTATTTCCTTATTCTCCAAAGAACCATCTTAAGTTGGAATGGGAGAAAGGCAACTTCTCAGGAACGGTGGTCAAAAGTTCCTTATACATTATAGAAACAGCCCAAATTCCCATCAGGAGACAAATGGATAAAGAAACTCTGGTACACACACATGCATGCATGCACGCACACACACTGGAATACTATACATCCTTTAAAAATAGTGCTAACATCATGAAACACCTAATGACAATATGCTGAGTGGAGGTATTCACTCACAAAAGGACAGGAATTGTATGACCCCATTACTAAAAGGATAAACACCAAGAAGAAGGTAGGTTTCTGTTTTCAGGTCATGTAATCTTCTAATTTGCTTTCCCAAGCAAAAAGGTAGAGAGTTTGCCTAGTGCCCATGAATCATCTATCACCTATTTACATGTGCATCTTTTAAAATTTATTTTATTTCTTAACATGTACATCATTAAAGCAACTTCAAAAAAGGAAACTGCATCTCTACTGGGACCAGTGTTTCAAGATAGAGGGAGAGGTTAGAAGATCATTCTGTTGCTTCCATACAACATTGTGCTAAGGTCACTCCAAATCAACAGACAGTCCTACAAGAGTGAAAAGCAAACCTCACTGGAAATTCAGGTGAAGATGGGGAAAGAAGGCATGTATATCTCAGAGATGGCTATTACATTAGTGTTGGTGGATAAACATGGATGAACAACCTCCCATTGGGAAAAAATGCTTATATAGAATGCAAGCAGGGAATATGTCCAGTACTGTGTTTCTAATTGGACACTTTTTTGTTGTTCTTTATTAATTTGCTCATTTTAAAACAGATTTATTGGTATGTAATCTACATATAATACAATTCAATGTTTGATCATATCAAGAAGAGTCATACACTCACGTTTATAACATTTTCTTATTTGTTGAACTCATTGTTATTAGTCCCTCATCTCCCCCCAACCTCCCCTGCCATAGCTCCAGGAATTCATTTACTATAGAGACAGGAACTGTCTCTATAGGTTTACCTATCCTGTATTTCATAGACAGAAAAATATACAAAAAGCTAAACAAACAAACAACAATAACAAAGTAAAACAGAAAAGCCACAAAGGAAAAGAAAGCAGAAAGTATTAAAAACTAAAAGAAATGGATCAAAAGGGAGATCACACAACATTACATTTTACCCTAACTATAGGTGCCATAATAGACTTTACACGGTTATGTGTCTGGTAGCTATTCATATGCCTGGACTATGGCCAGAGGGGATTCACCTGAGGAATAATCTATGTGTGGGTCCTGAAAACAGATTTGGAGCTTTTGTTGTTGTCCATAGCCTTCTGCAAACCAGGTGTTCATAATTTAAACTCTGATACTATTTCCACCTTTAGATTTGGATTATATTATTTACAATCCTTAGATCCCATGGGCCACTGTGCTTCTTCGATGTGAACTTAGTTAATGCATAACTTGGCTGCTTGTTTAAAGACAAGCTTCTAAGGTCTCAGATGCTATTCTTTCTGATAGCCAGTCACCATCTAGTTTCTTTGACTTCTCTGGGGCAAAGGTACAGTATCTATTGATAGTGTCATCTTATGCACCCAGAGGATGATTTATAATAGTCTCTATCATAAAATGAAAACAATGCCTCTAAAATTAATCAGAGACACATATGAACCAGAGGTATATGAATAGATTTTGGACTCACACTTAATTCTAGCCCCAATCTATGAACAATTTGGTTTTATGCTATGTGCCTATTTGAAACTTGCCCTCATAAAGTTATCACTGAAAATATGGGTGCTACAGAAAAGTTTGGTGAAGAAACGAGATGGTGCCCTGCTATCAGAAAGAATAGAATCTGGGGTCTTAAAGGCTTGTTTTCAAACAAACAGCCATCTAAGTTAGGTGTCAACTAAGCCCACATAGAAGAAGCATACTAGCCAGTGTGATTCAAGGACTGTAAATAATAAAACCCAAATTTGAAAGAGGGGATGATATCAGAAGTGAACAACTGGTTTCATTCATAGCAGAAGGCTATGTATGGCAGTGAAAGGCTAAATTCCACGTGGACCCCACATGGATTAAACGGCAGGTGACTCCCCTGTGACCATAGTCCAGGAAAGTGCATGTCAGTCGGAGAGGATTGCAAAATCAATTGTGGCAGCTATAACTAGGCTAAAATGTAATACCGTATCATTTGATTTCCCTTTGACCCAATTTAAAACCACGTTTTTTAATATGCTCTGCTTTCTGTTTGATTAAAGATTTTCTCTGTTTTGTTCTGTCAAGGTTGCTGTATTTTTGTTTGTTTGTTTCTTGTTTGTGTTTTGTATGATTTTCTGTATATGAAATCCAGGATAGTTGGAGCTATATGTACAATAACTGGATAGGGGCCTAGCAGGGTAGGATGGGAGGAAAAGGGGAGTAACAACAATGAAGATGAGAAGAAAATGTTCTGAAATTGGCTGTGGTGACAAATCTTTTTAATATAATTAAAATGTGTGATATGTGAAGTATAAATCAATAAAATTATTTGAAACATAAAAATAATAAAAGTTTTAAAACATTGGTATCAAAATTCTAGGAAAAAATAATAAAATAATGCACATGAGCAGAGACACATAAAACTTTTGAAACTTTGGCTGCTTATTGCATTGGAGAAAAAGCATCTTTGCTGAAGTATTACATTGGGAATCAGAATACCCTATTTTTAGTCACTCTAACTTGCTAAAGACAAACACCCCCCCACCCCGGCCCAAACCTTTACTAGATTCCTATTGCATCAGAACATCTGTGCTGCATGTAAAATATGACCACATTTTCAGACAAAGGCCATCTTAAGGTATTCCTATTTTTATTGTTTTAATGAAAGAGACGTATCTCTGCATACAATGTTAAGGAGGTTAAAAACCCTTTGCAGGGATGGCTCTCATCTTTCATGTGATAAAAAAGGGCCTTGGAAGTGCCTTGACAGAAATAGATCATTGTGACATCTAGCACTTGCATAGTGTGATCTAATTTGGAAAGATTCCTCATATCCACTATAATGTAATCCTTATAACAAGCCTGTGAGGTGCAGCGCCTTCCTCCCATACTTCCAGGAATCACTAAACCTAGTAATTTGTACCCTATGATATTAATTTCTATGTATTAATGAGGCTTTCTTCCTTATTTTCTGTCTTTGATTGTTCTCCTACCTCTTATATTTCCCTTTCTTCCATATTCCTTGGTTTCTCACTCAAGCTAGATTTAGGCATTTTAAAAAGGAATTGCCGTTTTTACGCTAGATGCTTTCATTGGGTTTTCATCTATTTCCAAACCACCAATTGTCATCTACATATTGATGAAACAAAAATGAACACTTAAATTAGTGTTTCTCACTCAGAAATAATTTTCCAAGACAGGGAACATTTGTCAATATCTAGAGACACTTAAAAACTTTTTGTCACAACCCTGGGGTAGTTCCTATGGCATATAGTGGACAAGGATGCTCCCAAGAGCATCCTAAGAACAAAGAAATATCTGGCCCCAAACTTCAACAAAGAAGTATCTAGTCAAGGTTAAGAAATATTGATTAAAAGCAACTGTAAAGAAAAATCTTCAGGAACAATTATTCTGTTTTGTGCCCACCCCCAACCCAAATAAAACAGTAGTCATTGTTAGAATAACTGATCAGTCATGTTCAATATCTGAAAATAAGACACATAGACACAGAAAAACACACACATTCCAAACCATGAGGATCATGGCCTTCTGAAGAGATTGATTCATATTTCTTATAGTTATCATAATATTGACTTAGATGACACCTCTTTCAAAAAGTCTATCTAAAGCCAGCTAATCCTACTCTTGATACTGTTCCTCAGTTCTCCCATAGCAGCTTATGCTTCCTCCCTCATAACTCTGATCACACTAGAATAATCATTTGTTATGGTCTTCTTTACACAGTAGTGCCAACATCTAGCACTTTTTTGTTACATAGTAGATGTTCTATGGCGGTTGTTAAATTTCCCTGATTCTCCTAGTCAGAAAAGATTATTCTTTTGATGTCAAAAAAACTAAAATACTAAAAGATTCTCATTTTTTTTTTACAAATCTCTTCTCTAGACTGTCTTACTGTATAACTAATTTCATACTAGTTGTTTTTCCTCACAATGATTCATTCTTCAGCAAGGAGGGGAAAGGAAGGTTAAGGAATTAACCTTATTTCTCATAAAATTTTCAGTAGACCTTATACTCTACATTATTTGTACAAAGCAGACCTCAATAAATGTTTCCGTGATTGAACTGAATTTCTCTGCCCTATGGCCCCACTGTCACCCAGTTAATGATTAGTCTCACGATCTATAAATAAAATCCTAACTGTACTAGGAAAATTACTCTTTAAAGGAACAGGTTAGTTAATATTTTGATATGGTAAAAGAATGATGTGTATTGTGTATAAGTCTCTCCTTTCCCCCAGAAGAATTTACTTTAGAGGCCAGCACTGAAGCTGCAGCTCGGGGAGAGGGACATGTCTGATCAGAGCACACAGGAGCACATTAAGGGGGAGGAAGAGGGAGTGGAGCACATCTGGGCCCACCAAGCCTGGAGGACAATATCCTTGCTCAGAACAGCCAATGCAAAGAGTGGACCATATGCCTGGCCCCACTAGGAGAAACGAGGTCCCTCACTGACCCATGCCCCTAGGGGGGACAACACTGGAGACTCAATGTGAGGATTAGCCCGGTCTGAGCCCAGCACACCGAGGCAAAACACTAAGGACATGCAGCAGAGCAGCAGGGGGAGCAGAGTAGGGAGGTCCCGAGGGAGTGCAAAGGTTAGACTTTGGGGCCAGGATGTGGCACCCCATTGGACTCCAGTGGAGGACACTCCTACAGGTAAAAAACAGACCTTGAATTATTTACAGGTTTTTCTTTATTTTTAATTAATTAATCAATTTATTTTTGGTCATTGCTTTTTTGTTGTTGTAATCATTGTGTTTTCTTTTGTCGATTTGTCTTCTATGTCTTGTTTTTTTTAATTGGTGCACATTGTTATCTCTGCAGGTCTATCTAGATCTAGATAAGCTGGATGAATAGTCTGGAGGAGAAAACAATGGAACCGATGGTTCAGGTGGACATGGGAGAGGGGGAGGTGGGAGAAAGGAGTTGATGTTGACCAATAAGGGAACAGCAAGTGATCCTAAATTAGTGGCAAGGAGGGTGTGAGACACCTGGTAGGGAATTGATCAAAGCCAATGTAACCGAGAGAAATTACTGAAACTCAAATGAAGGCTGAGCATGATCGTGGGAAAAGAGCAAAGTAAAAGGAAATAGAGGAAAGAACTAGGAGGGAAAGGGCATTTATAGAGGTCTAAATACAGGCACGTATATATGCAAATATATTTATATATGATGATTGGGAAATAGATCTACTTGCATATATTTATAGGTTTAGTATTAAGGCAGCAGATGGACATTTGGCTTCCACTCAAGTACTCCCTCAATGCAAGAACACTTTGTTTTATTAAACTGGCATTCCATGGTGGTCACTTTCCCGACACGGTTGCTAAAGACAAATGTGTGCACATGCAAATGTGGTGAAGAAAGCTTATGGTGCCTGGCTATCAAAAGATATAGCATCTGGGGTCTTAAATGCTTGACGATAAAGAAGCGGCTATCTAGATCAGAAGTAACAAAGCCCACATGGAAAAAGCACACCAGCCTGTGTGACCACAAGATGTCAAAGGGATCAGGTATCAGGCCTCAAAGCACAAAAAAAATCATATCATTGTAAATGAGGGGGAGTGTAGGTTGGGAACCCAAAGCCCATTTGTAGGTAATGGAACATCCCCTTACAGAAGGACCGTGGGGAGAAGACAAGCCAGTCGGGGTGCAGTGTAGCAAGGATGAAACGTATAACTTTCCTCTAATTTTTAAATGCGTCTTCCCCCCACTATCATGATCCCAATTCTACCTTAAAAATCTGGCTAAACCAGAGGATGTACACTGGTACAGAAAGGTACCAGAAGCACAGGGAATCCAGGACAGATGATCCCTTCAGGACCAGTGGTGAGAGTGGAGGTACCGGAGGGTGGAGGGAGGGTGGGGTAGAAAGAGGGAACCGATTACTAGGATCTACATATAACCTCCACCCTGGTGGACGGACAACAGAAAAGTGGGTGAAGGGAGGGAGACACCAGGCAGTGTAAGACATGACAAAATAATAATAATTTATAAATTATCAAGGGTTCATAAGGGAGGGGAGCGGGGAGGGAAGGGGAAATGAGCTGATAACAAGGGCTTAAGTAGAAAGCAAATGTTTTGAGAATGATGAGGGCAACAGATATACAAATTGCTTGACATACAATGGATGTATGTATGAATTGTGATAAGAGTTATATGACCCCTCAATAAAATGATTAAAAAATTTAAAAAACAATGGGCTGAAACATATATACAAATGTGCTTGACACAATGGGTGTATGTATAGATTGTGATAAGAGCTGAATAAGCCCCCAATAAAATGACTTAAATTTAAAAAATTCTCTCCTAATATATCTGATTTTAAATCCGAAATTCTGTAAAGTTTTATTTTTCTGTAAGCATAAAAATGATGTTGTGATAACTTTAAATTGTATGATTTTTCTGTCTCTTGAAAACTTACAAATTGGATAGGTCCTCAACAAATTTCAGAGAGTTGGTTAGAAGAGGCTGAGCTGTCATATAATTATGAATACACACACCTATGCATGGGAAAAGATAGTAAATTAGAAAGATCTCTTTGATCTAGAGGTTTTAAATTAGAAACATTTCTTTAGAGGGTCCCAAGATGTGATACAATATAATGAATATAGTCTGACACTTTTTTGCAAGCCACTAATTTAATCTGGGAATATATATTTAGTCTTTGTATTATTTTTAACTTAAAATACATACTTATCTGATCATAACTTTAAAAATTTAAATGTTCCATTGCCATATCTACATCACTGCTCTCACAGCTTCTAATATTTTCCTCACACAGTTCAATTTCCACACAGCTTCATTGCTCTTTGAAAACGTTGTTGTTAGATGCTCCTGAATCAGTTCTGATGAATAGTGACCCCATGGGCAACAGAAATATGTCTTGAATACATAAATCATAGCATATGATTCCGCTGCTGAAAACTCTCCAATGGCTTCACATCACATTGAGAACAAAATTCAAACTTACTACCGTGACCTAAAATAATCTCTACGGAGGGAGGGGGGAGTGGGGAGGGAGGGAAAAAAAAAGAAGACCTGATGCAAAGGGCTTAAGTGGAGAGCAAATGCTTTGAAAATGATTAGGGCAAAGAATGTACGGATGTGCTTTATACAATTGATGTATGTATATGTATGGATTGTGATAAGAGTTGTATGAGCCCCTAATAAAATGTAAAAAAAAAATTATTTCTTAAAAAAATAAATAAAAATTCTGAGTGATGTGTTCAAATTTATACAAAAGCATTCTAAAGAGTTGTACACTGTGGTTTTTTAGAATTATCCACTTTGTCTCTTCTATTTCAGGTATCCATTTGCATTTTTTTTAAAGAAAAGCCCTCCTGGGGAAAAAAAATCTCTACGACATACTTCTTACCTAGTCTCCACCTTGTTTATTGTGCTTTGGTGGTTTGTTTGTTGTTTATGTTAGTGGTGGTTTTTAATTTTTTTGTCATAATATGACCGCCAAAGTAAATCAGAGTAGTTCATAACTTTTGGACAAAGAGATGGATTCTGGGATCCCATTTAATTTTAGCCCAAATCCAAGAGCAGTTATTTCTTATAGCATGGTATTGCTCAGTATTCACCTTCATGAAAAGATCACTGATGATAAGGGTGTTACAACAAAGTGTGGTGGAGAAAGCAGATGGTGCCTGGCTATCAATTGGAATAGTGTCTGATGTATTAAAGGCTTGTATTCAAGCAAGCAGCCATATTAGCAAGGCTTCAACTAAGTCCACATCAAAAAAACACACTATATGATCCCAAGATCATGGTAACAAAATCTAGATATGATGAAAGGGAAAATATCAGAGCTTAACTTGTGAACACCCAATTTGTAGAAGACTATTCAGAACAGTGGAAGCCCAAAATCCATCTGAAACCTATCTAGTCAGATTAAGCTTCCGGCCGACCCCTCTAGCCACAGGCGAGGGACTTAAACAGGTTTACCATCCGACAGAGGTTATTGTAACTTGATTATGGTGGACTCAACTATGGTATAATGTAATACTTGGTCAGTTGACCTCCCTCTTACCCCATCCTGAATTTGCTCTAGGCTCAAATGTCTGTCACTTTTTTTCACGTGAGAAATTCCTTCTTTGGCTTTTTAAATATTGTTGCTGGTCTTTTTTCCCCTTTATTTTCATTTTTATCATTATGTTATTACTATTAATTTGTCCTCTCT
Organism: Tenrec ecaudatus; assembly: GCF_050624435.1. Taxonomy (NCBI): domain Eukaryota; kingdom Metazoa; phylum Chordata; class Mammalia; order Afrosoricida; family Tenrecidae; genus Tenrec; species Tenrec ecaudatus. The sequence continues at coordinate 56,424,187 of NC_134548.1, read as the reverse complement.
GTTTCATTTTGTTTTTTTATTGCTTCTGTTAGATTTCCCAGTTTATGATGCACAGAAAGTGTAGATACACAGAGACAATAACTGATGTAATGGGTTATAGGAAACATAGGTGGAGGAGGGTGAGGGGAATTGGGGTGCAAACAATAAAGCGGGAGGGGGAGAGATCATTCTACCTGATTGTGATGATGTACACGCAACTCTTTTTAACTATGCAAGCATATGGTATATGAATATTATATAAAGAAAACTAGCAATAACAAAAAAAAGAAAAGAAACCTTACTTGAAGCATAAATACCATGGGTGAAAGAGAAAGAGTTTTTGCTATGGGGGCAATTCGTTTATGTTAATGGTAGTGGAATAGTTTGGAAAAGAATATCAATAATGCATGTACAACTCAAAAAGGATAATCAATGGCACTGAATTATACAAGAAGAACTTGTTGAATTGCAACCTGTTTTATTGTGCATAGCTTTGCTCTAATTAAACAAATAATGACATGAATAACAATGAATAGAAGGAAGAAGAAAATGTTCTAAAATTGACTGTGGTAATGATTTTACAGCCCTTCTTGTTATGCTGAACTAGTGAACTATGACACATAGACGAAATGTCAATGAAATTGTTTTTAAAAAAAACAAGATTTATAGCTCCGTTAACCCTCCCTCATTATTATTAGGTGCCATCAAGTCAGTTCCACTCATAGCGACCCTATGTACAAGAGCATCAAACCCTCCCAGTCCTGCACTGTCCTCCCAGCTGCTCTTATATTGGAGCTCATTGTTGGAACCACTGTCACCACATCCTTAGTGGTCATCCTCCTTTTTGTTCCCCCTCTGTTTTACCAAGCATAACGTCTTTCCAGGGAGTGGTCTTTCCTCACAATACGTCCATAGTATGTAAGGCTTTGGACACTTGTACCCATTCCAGAGAAAGTGGACTCAACGGAATGGTTAAATTATAGAACACTATCAGCAGATCACTGACTGTGAGCTTGCCTCTAATGAATATTCTAGCTCTAGTTCTTCCACGACAGATTTGTTTATTCTTTAGGTGTTTTCAGTATTCTTAGTCACCACCATAAGTCAAACTTCGATTCTTCTTCAGTCTTCCTTGTTTAATGCCCAACTTTCACATGCATGTGAGACTATTGAAAATACCATGGCATGCGTCAAAGAAATCTGCTGGCTTTTCAACCATTTAAAGAGGTCTTACTCAGTAGATTTACCTAATGCAAAGGGTATTTTGATCTTTTGACTGCTGCTTCCATGAGTATTGATTGTGGATCCAAGCACGACGAAATCTTGGCAACTTAAAAAGGTCAATTTTTTCTGGTATTCTCTGCTTTCAGCCAAGATTCATCTGACATTGTTCCACATCCACTTCTGAATGCAGTCTGAGCATCTGGACATTCCCTGTCAATGTACTGTTGCAATAGTTGTTGGATGATCTTCAGCTGGTGGTTTCAGTGTCAACCATGCGGATCACAGCCCAACACCACCAGGGATTCTGTTATTAATAATCTCATTTTATTATTTGAACATTCTGTTAAGTCTCCTTTCTTTGGAATGGGTACAAATATGGATCTCTTTCAGTCTATTGGCCAAGAAACTGTCTACAAATTTCCCGATATAGATGAATGAGCACTTCTAGTACTTCATCAGGTTGTTGAAGCATTTCAATTAATATTTCATTAAATCCTGGAGACTGGTTTTTGGTGAATGCTTTCAGTTCCAGTTGGACTTTTTCCTTCAGCATCATTGATTCTTGCTTGTATGCTACCTCATGAAATTGTGGAATGATGAATAGGTATTTTTGATATACAGTGACTCTGTATATTCTTTCCATCTTCATTTGATGCTTCCTGCATCATTCAACATTTTGGCCATATAATCTTTCAAGATTGTAACTTGAGACTTGAATTTTTTTTCTTGAGTTCTTTCAGTTTAAGATATGCTGAGCGTGTTCTTCCCTTTTGGTTTCCTAATTCTATGTCTTTACACATTTCATTATAATGTATGTGTTTTCAAGCTGTTCTTTGAAAGTTTCTCTTCAGCTCTTTGACTTCATTTCTTCCATTTCTTTTAGCTACTCAATGATTAAGAGGAAAATTCAGAGTCTCTTCTTACATCCCCTTTGATCTTTTCTCTTGCCTGTCTTGTTAATGACCTTTTGTTTTCTTCCTGAATGGTGTTCCTAATGTCGTTCACTTTTGTCATTGGTGTTTAATGTAGCAGAAGCGCTATTCTTGGGATGGTCTCAAAATTCAAGTAGGATAGCATCAAGATTGTAGTTTGGCTCTCATGGACTTGTTTTCATTTTCTTCAGCTCTATCCTGAAATTCCAGTCAGCCTCATGTTAGCTCACTTTAGCTCCTAATATTGAGCCTCACTTTAGCTCCTAATATTGAGCCTCACTTTAGCTCCTAATATTGAGCGTATCCATTGTCTCTTCCCACAGATGTAGTCAATTTGATTTCTAAGTATTCTATCTGGTGAAGTCACATGTATACTTGCCTTTTGGGTTGTTGAAAAAAGATACTTGCTATGAATAACACGTGGGTCTGCCGAGATCCTGTCATGTCACCTCCAGCTTCATTTTGATCACTGAGTCCATATGTTCCAATGACTGTTTCTTTCTCCTGAGTCCCAACTTTGACATTCCAATCGCTAATAGTTATCAATGCATTTTGTTTCCATCTTTGATAAATTTCCAATTGAAGTCAGTGGTGGAGTTAGTCAATTTCTTCATCACTAGTTTTGGTGGTTGGTGCACAAATTTTAATAGTAATTGTATTGATTGGATTACCTTGAAGGTGGCTAGCTATAATCTTATGACAGACAATACTGTATTTCATGTTTGATTTTGCAGCCTTTTTGACAATGAATGTCACAACATTCTACTCAATTGTTATTCCTGGCATAGTAAATCATATAATTTTCTGATTCAAAATGGCCAATATCAGTCCACTTCAGCTCACTATTGCCTAGGACATCTGTCTTCATGTGTTCCATTTCTCTTTTGACCACTTCCAGTTTTCCTAGATTCATATTTAACACATTCAAAGTCTGATAATTAGGAGATTTTTGCAGCTATTTATCTTACTTTGAGTCATTCCCCATAAGTAAATGAAGATCCAGAAGGTTCCAATCTAACAGTCTTTACCCATCTCATGCCTCCATGACTGTTAACTCTATTCTAAGAATGCAGATCCTCCTCAGTCGCATTTCAAGTGCCCTCTGACCCCAGGGGACTGTCATCTGGCACTATCTTCTACAATATCCCATTTCCATTCATTAGGCCTTCAGTATCTAACAGCATTTCAAAGCTGTGCAGAAGATTTTCAGGACCTTTTTCCTCCGAGGGGGAGCCAAGTCCTTCTTCCATTTTCTGCTCTTAGTCCGTTTGGGTGACCCTGCTGGTATTTGAAATAGCAGTGACAAAGATTCCATCATCACAGTGACACATACGCCACCACAGTATAACCAAGTGATAGACAAGAAAATAAAAATAAACAAAGAAAGGGAAAATGGGGTGGGAATGGGCACCCAGAAAGCTGGGAACCCAGGATGGTTCATTGCCCTCTACCAGTCACGGAGTTCACAAGGAGGGTTGGGGTAGGAGGGTAGTGTGGAATACCCAATCTCAGACAGAGATCTGGTGCCCTACCTAATGTCCAAGGTAAAGACACCTGATTCGGAAGTAATTCCTCCTAGTTCAGAGAGTAGCTGAGATCAGGGTGCTTGTTCCAGGAAGGGACATTTTTGAACTCAGAGGGCAATGGAAGGCTGGCTGGTTATGGAAGGAATTTTTGCCTGCCTAGAAGTGGCTGAAGACACATAAGCCATCTGACACTACGTGTTCTGCTGGTCTGATCAGGCAGAATTCATATCTCCATATGCAGGGATGGTACATGTAGCAACCGAACCACCATCTAGTCAGAGCAAGAGCTGTCAGAAAGGCAATGTCACCATGCAACTAGTCAACAAGAAGAGTCGTTATGTTTCTGGCCACCAAGAAGATGTGGGGAAAGGGGAAGGATCACAAATTTCTGATTGTCATCCACTAGTGTAGGCATTTGCACTATCATTGTCTGGACTGCTGCTGTAAAATTCCTAATTGGCTGAGCTGTGTCAGACCAGCTGGCTATTTATTCATTCTGTCTATTCTCTCACTGCTTTTTTTTTTTCAGATTCTTCCCTAATCAGTAGTCAATACACTTCTCTATCCTTTTCTCCAAAGTTCAGGATTTTAGATTTATCATCCCTGTCTGTTTAGTTTGGCCTCTCATGTCTTTGATGAAGAGGATCTGTGTAGCCTGTCTGTCTAGTTCTCCATTTTGCTGGAAGTCCTCACGAGTTTAGTTTTTGTTTTGTTGAATTTAAAGTTAATTCTCCAGGTTGCTGTTAGTGGTGGTTGGAATCTAAAAGGCAGCTAGAAATACAGGTTTGGGGCTCTGGAAAGAAATTGAGACTAAAGATGTTGATTTGAGTGAACGTTCTTTAAATAGAAGTGAGTATTGAGGCCATGAAGTATAAGGTATCACAAAGGTAATGTTATTCAAAGTACCAGACCACAGCAAGAGAAGAAGCATGTGGTAACATATAAAACAATGCATTGTTTATGTCACCGAGAAGACATTGTTACAACAAGCTACCAGCAGAATTAATCCAAATCTTTAGCAATATCAGTGATTTATATTTTGTACAATCTTAATCCCATTGGGGACTAATAAGATATAATTTTCTGATTACCATAGGCACATGTACTAAAGTTTAAGTAGCAGTGCTCTATGGAAAGGAGCCCTGGTGACATAGTGTGCTACACAAGCTGCTACTCACAAGGCCAGCAGTTCAAACCCACTGGGGGAAAAAAAAGGTGAGGCTTTCTTCTCATTGGGTTATGGAGTTCTCAGAAACCCACAGAACTCGTTTCACTATGTCCACAGGATTGCTGAGTCAGAAATCATTTAATGGGAGTGAGTTTAGAGTTTTACTTATGGAAGGAAGAATCTGGAGAAAAAGGGGATTTCATTCTGAACCTTGGGATGTAAAGATATTTGAAGAGGAGGAGAATTCTCAAAAGAGAAATAAATAGGCATTCGTGTAGTGAGAATCAGTTCACTAACATAGACAGTAATATCAAATGCCACAAACAGGTAAAGAATAGAGTACCAGGAATGGCTCTGTCCCTCAAGAAGCTAAATGTTTATATCCCATCTTTCCCTCGCTGCTGACATATGATGACAGGGGCTCCCAGAACCATGCACTTATCCTTTTATGTGCTACTGCTGTGACTTGTAGATGAAGAACCCATGACAAAGAATTACATTCTGTATTCATGACTCTGGGAGCAATTTGGAGGAATATTTCCATGAAGGTTGAAATTGGGTCATTTGGTCTATGATAGTGGGTGGAAGGGGCATGGCAGGTGGCAAGAAGAAAGGGTTTAAAGCTGTACATTGTGAAGTAGGAGTCAGGTCCATAGCCACACCTTGTTCCTGTTGCCATGACTACACTATTGGTGACATCTTCATAGAAAAGCACTATTTACACTGCAGGCTTCTTCCCAAAACATTGATTTGACAGAGTTCAACTGGGCTAAATGCTATTCAGTTCCATATATCCCATTAGCTCCCATGCCCCTAAGTTGTGAGCTTGGACTTCACCCAGTACCAAAAATGTGATTTGAATATGACTAGGAAAACCCAAAACACTGCTCAGGCTTAACAATATTACCAATGTTGCATTCAGCAAGTAGGTAGGAGACTTTCCCAATGGGTTTTAACATGTTGCATTCAGTAGCTTGATGAAGAGATGCTTACAGCTATCTGTGATTGGAGAGGCAAGTTCCTTGCACTAAAAAAAAAAATAGTTACCTTATTTTGTGTTTCTCTTGGACCAGATTTTCAGTCTCTCTGCTTCCATAAAATATCTATTTAAAATGCAATTGTTCTGGAGGCATTCACACCTTATCCTCACCGACAGTCTGAGCTGCTTTTAGATGCTCTTTGTAAGTGACTTCTGGTTTAATGCAGTGGCCTTGCAATATTAGAGTTACCTGAGAACTTTTTAGAAAAGCAAACTGTCAGATCCCTTCCAGACTTAAAGTTCTAAGGGTTAGTTTTTCATGTTTTAACAAGTTCTCTGGGTGATTCTGATGCATGCTAAAATTTGTGAACCCCTGTTATATAGGATTGCTATGAGTTGACATCAATTTGATGGCGGTGAGTTTGGTTTGGTTATAATGGAAAGAGTTACAGGCCAGACAGCACAGGGTTTGAACCAGATCTCCACACTAGCTATGTAACCTTAGATAATGACAACAGCTAATATTTACTGATAATTATATTATTTAACAAGGAAGGTGCTAAGCACATTAAAGGGATTATTAGATAGATCTACAAACACACATATTATTATTGAATTAGATACTATTCTTTAGGTTTCGAAAATAGAGACTTTGGAAAGTTAAGAAAATTTCCTGAGATCTGGTAGTGATAGAGCTCAGCTCGAGTAATTTGGCTTCAGAGTCTGAACTTCTAACTTAATTGAATCTTAATTTCTTCATCTGTAAAATTAGGCTAGTATTATCCTACTTTGAAGAGTTATGAAGATTACAGATAATATACCATGGGCCCAGAGCTTTGTTGGTGAACTGATGCTTTCAAGAAGAAGCCTATAGTGTACATGGTGCATTTCCATGAAGATATCACAAATAGTATAATAAAAGCAGGAGGAACAAGACGCATGGAGCCGTGGTTACATAGTGGGTTATGCACTGGGCTGCTAACCACAAATAAGCATGTCAAAATCATCAGCCACTACATGGCAGAAAGATGGGGCTTTCTACTCCCATAAAGATCTCTGGTCTTGGAAACCCACAGGGACAGCTCCACTTTGTCATATAGGATCGCTACAGGTTGACAGCCGTAAGAGGAGCAAAATGCGGCTATAGGCATAGATTCAATGCCCAGCTTTTCAAGCTATATCTTTATTCCAGGTGAGGAACCTAACTCCTTGCCATCTTCACCTTTAACCCGGGTCTAAAGGAACTATGTTTGAATGATGAACTCAAACATGAGAACAATTGTAAGGATTGTGCAAGATTTGGAAGTGTTTTATTCTGTTGGATGTAGGATAGCTATGAGTCAAAACCAACAACTGAGCTAAGGGGAGCAGTCCTCTCTATGGAAATTCCTCCCCCACATTGATTCAGGTAGGTTTCAAGGGATTACCTTACTGGGAAAGTGTTGCTATGCTGCACAGTGACCTCTGGTAGGAACAAGATTTATGGACAGATATCTTCCCCATACCCACCTACCAAGTAGTTTAGAGATCCATTCCCTGATACAGAAAATTAAAGGACACAAACCTTGAAAAACTGCTTCTCTTTCTCATCTTCTTCATATCTCCCAATTGATCTGTGGAAAGAGAATATGCTAGATAGATGACTTCCTACGCGGTCTATTGAAAGGTTGCCATGGAAACCAAATCCAGTCTCTGTCTCTAGGCTGTTGATAGTCAACAAATGGCTCCTAGTCTATTTTCCTCACTGCTGTGGCCTCCGTTTCTAGTGATTTTTGCCTCATGTACTTTGAATATTTATTAGGGGAGATCAGTCCCTGGAAAAAAACATTATGCTTTTTTAAAGCAGAAATTTGGTGAGAAAAAGCAAGTTCCTTTTGCAAGATGAGATGGATTGACCCAGTGGCTACAAAAATCGGCTCAAATATCACAATTGTGAGGCTGGTACAGGATCAGGCAGTGTTTCATTCTGCTGAATAAAATTCTGTTGCTGTGAGTAGGAACCAACTCTATGGCAACTAACAACAACTACTACAAATCCTTATTTCATTGTTACACAAAGTAGAAATGCAACTTGTTTGTTCACTTAACTAATGTCACTTGAGTACCTAGTGGCCCTGATGGCACAGTGGGTTAAGCATTGGATATCTAACCAAACGATTGGCAGTTCAATCCATCAGCCTCTCCAAGGGAGAAAGATGTCTGTCTGCTTATGTAAAGAGTTATAGCTATTGAAGCTCTACAGGTGCTGTCTCTATAGGTTGCAGTAAGTTGGAATTGACTCAGTAGCAATAGGCTTTATTTTTAGTTTAGTTGAGTACCTACTATGAGCCAGGCATTGTTTTTAGGTTATGGAGAAACAGGTGACTAAGACTGATAATTTTTTGTTGCACTAAATTAAATCAAATTACGTGGAGTTATTAATTTAGGGCTGAAAAGTGATATCAAATGGTTTTCATTGTACTTATTTGATGAAGTGCATAGTCTGAGCACATACTCTGGACCAGGCACTGTTTTAGCTGTTGGGGATAGAACAACATATAAGATTTTTACCTTCATAGAACTTACTTTTTTAATGAGGAAGATACACAACAAACAAGTATATAAATGAGATAATTATATTAGATTGTCTGGAATAATCTAAAAGTAATGGTTTAATTCCATTGCCATCAGATCTATTCTGAACTCATAGTGACCCTATAAGACAGAGTAGAACTGCCCCATAGGACTAGAAAACCATAGCCCCAGGAATGGGTTTGGGGCTTGTACTATATCCTGGCTCTAATTTAAGAGCAATTAGTTCTTACATCGTGGCCCTGGGTCTTAAAGGATTTTTTTAAATAAGCAGCCAATCATGTAAGAGAAATGTCAAATTAAGTCCACGTGGGAAAGGCACATGAATATCAGTAACTAAAAGATTAATAATCATATAATCCAAAACCAAAGGAGGGAAAAGTATCAGAGCCTAAATTGTGAGAGTCAGGCTTGCAGAAGGCTATGGATGACAGTGGAAGCCCAGGAGACATCTGTGCGATCTACACAGGAAATAAGCCTCCAGTGCCACAAACTGGTTACCAAACAGTGCATTGGATAGATGGCTGTCGGAGATCAAAATTATATACATGACCTGAACAGTCAAAATGTTGTCAGTTGATCCCCCCTCTGATGCACGTTGTCCCTGATCTAGGTTTCACCATTTTTTGTGTTGTTTTGTTTCATATTCGGGTTTATGACAGACATATTTTGTCATTGGGCATAATCCTCTAGAATTTTTGCTCTAGGTTTTTCTGGTTTTGGTATATGTAACTTACAGAGGGTACAGTGTGGCAGAAGGTGGGTACAGCGAGAATAAAGGGGGTCTAATATTAAAAAGTTCAAGAAGGAACAGAATGTTTTGAAACTGATTGTGGCCACCATTTTACAGTATGTGATTGAGCTAAGGAATGATATGACATTTGTATTAGCACTGAATAAAATGGTTTTGAAGAAAGATTAAACTCGAGTTGCAATCTTGAAAGATTCTGTGGGAAAAATATTGAATGATGTAGTAATGATGATGGAAAGAATACACAGTCACTGAACCAAAAAGAACTAGTTGACATTCCACCATGTCAGGAGGTAGCATAGAAGCAAGAAAACAATAGAGCTGAAGGATGAAGTTTAAGCTGCACTGAAAAGATTAGCCAAAAACAAGGCTTCAGCAACTGATGGAACACAAATCAAAATGTTTCAAGAAGCCGATGAAGCACTTACTAGTCTATGCCAGAAAATTTGTAATACAGCGGCTTGGCCAACTGGGAAATATTCATATTTGTGCCCATTCCAAAGAAAGATGATAGAATGATCAAATTATAGAATATCACTGATATCACATGCAAGCAAAACTACTTGAGCCGGGCCAACAATGGTAACAGCAGTACATTAACAGGGAGTTACCAGAAATTCAAGTTGGATTCACAAGAGGTCTTGGAGCAAGGGGTATCATCATTGATACCCCTTAGCTGAAAGCAAATCCCAGAATGCCAGAAAGGTTTCACTGATTAGGCCAAGGTATATATGACTGTGTGGGCCATAGCAAACTATGACTACCCTTGAGAAGATGGGAATTCCAAAGCACTCCATTGTGCTCATGCAGAACTTGTGCATGGATCAAGAGGCAGTTGTGCAAATGGAGCATGGGAATATTGTATGGTTTAAAGTCAGGCAAGGTGTACGACAGGGTTGGATCCTCTCACCATAATTATTCAATCTCTATGGTGAGCAAATGATGAGAGAATCTGGATTATCTGAAGAAGAATGTGGCATCAGGATTAGAGGGAGATTTATTAACACCCTGCGACATGCAAATAGCACAAACTTGCATGCTGAAAGTGAGAAGGATGTTAAGCACTTGCTGATGAAGAACAAGGATTGCAGCACTCACCATGGATTACAACCCAATGTCAAGAAAACCAAAATGCTCACAACTGGACCAATAGGTAACATCATGATAAAGGAAGAAAAGATTGATGTCAAGGATTTTGTCTTGCTTGGATCCACAATCAATGCTGATGGAGGCAACAGTCAAGAGATCAAAAACACATGTGCTGGGTAAATCTTCTGCACCATGTGTTGGGTAAATCTTCTGTACAAGACATCTTTAAAGCATTGAAAAGAAAGAGTGTTACTTTGATGACTAAGGAGAACCTGCTGCAAGCCAGGGTATTTTTAAATGTTTCACATGCATGTGAAAGTTGGACACTGACTAAGGAAGACAAAAGAAGAATAGAAACATTTAAAGTTTGGCTCTGAGAAGAATATTAGTAGCATGGATTGCTAAAAGGACAAACCGATCTGTCTTGGAAGAATTATGGTCAGAGTGCTCCTTAAAAGCAAAGACGGTGAGACTTTGTCTTACATGATTTGGACATATTGTCAGGAGGGACCGGTCCCTGGAAAAGCACATCATGTTTGGTAAAGTAGAGGGGGATGAAAAAAGAGGAAGGCCCTCAAGGAGATGGATTGACACCATAGCTGTTGAAATGGGCTTGAACTTGGAAACAATTGTTAGGATGGTAGGATGCTGCAGGACCAGGCAGTCTTTTACTCTGTTGCGCACAAGGTCGCTATGAGTAGGACATGACCTGATGGCACCTAACAGTAACAATCCCTACTTTCTCTCTCTTTTTATTAGCTTCTCATTTCTTGAGCCTAGTTGCACAATGGTTACAGCTTGGGCTGCTAACTGCAAGTTCAGCAGTTCAAAAACAACAGCTACTCTGCAGAAGAAAGATTAGGCTTTCCACACTGGTAAATAGTGACCATCTTGGAAACCCACAAGGTTAGTTCTACCCTGTCCCATGGGATTTCTACAATGGCATTGATTTTGATTTGGGAGGGTTTGGGTTGCCTTTCTTTACTGCTCTCTTTTTCTTCACCCTCCTCAGGTTTAAAATTAGAAAAGGTATATTTTTTTGCTATTACTTTTCCCTCGTTTCTAATTTTCATTCTTTTTTGTTTTAGTAATTAAATATTTTTTCTTGCAGTTGTTCACTTATTTTACCTGGTTTATTATTATAATTTCTTTCCTTGTACCACACAGTGAAAGACAGCAACAGTTGCCACAGGCCTCAACCATATTCATACTTCCTGGAGCCTGATCCTCTGTGTGAGGTCACTACTTACTCCTGATGTACAATGACCAAAACCAACCAGATCTGCCCTCAATAGTGCTACACAACCAGCAAACATAGAACTTCAAGCACCACTTCCTCCTATGTCACACTTAAAGGAAAAAATGGTGAGTGCATATAAACATACCAACATACAATCATCACTTAAATTCAAATACAACACCACAATGTTTCAAGTGAACAGAAAATTTCAGTTCTCACTAAGAAACAAGAAAAAGTGCTCTAAATAAGTCACCAAAATACAAAGTCAAAGAAAAAAGTGGCACTGACACCATCAGATAAATGGCTCCAAAGAATTATATATGGTTATTTTTAGTGACTTGAGAGAAAAACCAACAAACCTGAAGGGCAAATCAAGGTAAACACAGAAAAATTTGAGAATTCAAGAAGACTCTACAAGAAGAAACTGACAAAATAAATTAAAAATTGGAAAGCACACCAAAAAAGCTCATAGAAATCCCTAAAATTAATACTAAGATTTCAGAAGAACACAATTCATTGGAGGGGCAAAGTAGTAGAACTATATCAATGGAAGACTGACTCAGTGAACTTCAAGACAAATCTATCTTTACTAAAGTGCTAGAGAAACAATTAGGTGAATAAAAGACTTGGAACAAGTGAAGAAAGCTTACAAATTATTTTGGCCACCATCAAGAGGAACAACTTATGTGAGAATTGAATTCCAGAACAGGAAGAGGCAAAAGAAAGAGCAGTGAAATTATCAAAGATTTGTTGCAAGAAAAATTGCCTGAATCGTGAGATATCTAGCCAAAATTTTAATGAACCAGAAAAGAAAAGAGATCCCCAGAGAAAAGCACAAGATATGTCATTATCAAATGTTCCAAAATCAAAGACAAGGAAAGAATCCTGAAAGCAGCTTTGTAAAAATAAAAAATCACCTAAACAGTAGAACCCATAAGACAACTCTGATTTCGTGGCAGAAACTGTGCCAGAAAGGTGGAAATAGGATGACATATAAAACTGTGAAAGGAAGAAGAAATAGACACCCAATAAAAAAGTCCCTCAAATTATGATACCTAAATTTAGACATTTGCAAATAAATGGGAATTAATGGAATCTGTGACCAACTGGCCATTTACCAAGAAACACTGCAGGGGATTCCTTGGACAGAGAACCCAAAGTGGCACAAAACAACTTTTTATTAGCAGACATGGCATCCTCAACCACACATATATAAATGTCCAAGGTAAAAAACAACCTATAAGACAGTAAATGGGGGAACCAGAGTTATCAATCTATAACACATTGGTACAAAGTAAAAATGGTGTTTTACAGAACTACAAATGAAGAGGAAGTCAAGTTGATTTCTAGAACAGACTGCTTTAAACTTGGGAAGAAATTAATTAATTGCAGGGTAACCTCCAAGACAGTTAATATACCTCATCAAAATAAAAAAGAGGAAAATTATAAAGACTTAGTGAACAATAGCAAAAGGAAAATGATAAGAAAACACAAAATTATTTGGACAAAAGAAACCACACATATGCATGAATGAACACACACACACACACACAGCAAAATGCCAGCAATAAACTCATACCTAGCAAAGATTACACTGAACGCAATTGGATTAAATACATGATCAAGAGACAGAGAACAGAAGACTGAATTATAAAACCCACAAATTATCATTCAAGACACAAAGAAAAGATCCCTGAAAATCCAAGGGTAGAAAAATATATCAAGCTAATGGTTATCACAAAAACGCAGGAGTGGCAATATTAATATCTGTTAAAATACCATTAGAGAAGAAAGGACATTATTTAGTGATAAAAGTGTCAATTGAACAAGAGGACACAGCCATAATAAATACCTATGCACCCTACAAAATATCCTCAAATACACATAAATCAAATTCTAACAGAAGTTACGAGAGAAATAGATAAATTTGTAATAATAGGAGGAGACTTTAATACAACACATGCCATGAAGGACATAACTAGAGAGAAATTCAACAAAGACACAAACTAAACAGTACAAGTAACCAAAATGATCTCATATTCATATACAGATTACTCCAGCTAACAACAGCACAATATGAAATATTTCTCAGTGCACATGAAATATTTTCTAGAGTAAATCACATGGTAGGTCAAAAGTAAGAATCAGAAAAATTTTAAATGTTATAATATGACAAAGCATTTTCTCAGATCTCAATTCTATAAAATTAGAAATCAATAAGAAGAGCAGGGTGGGTTAAAAAGAGCAAGTATAATTGAATAACACTGATGAAAAACTACTGAGTAACAGAAAAAAAATACAATTTTAAAAAATCAAACAATAATGAAAGCACAACCAAACAACATGCCTGGATGGAGCAAAGCAGTGTTCAGAGATTTATAGTAATAAATTTACATATTAAAAAGAAGCCAAATAAACACCTTAACCCAATATCTCTAGCAATTATAAAAAAGAATAGCAAAATAAGCCCACGATCCCTAGAAGAATATAAATAATAAGGATTATTCACTGCCATTGAATCAATTTCAACTCATATAGAACAGAGTATAATTGCCCCTTTGAGTTTCCAAGGTTGTAAATCTTTACGGGGGCAGAAAAGCCTCATCTTTCTCCTGCAGAGCAGCTGGTGGCCTCAAATTTTTATCTTGTTATTAGAACAACACATAACCTACCGACAGAGCTCCTTATTATAAAGATTAGACAGAAATAAATGAGACAGAAACTAAAACATCGAAGCAGAAGCCACAAGACTAGAACTTAACTCTTTGACGGCATTAATACAATCAACAACTCTCTATCATATCAAACAAAAGGAAATGGGAAGCAGTCAATAACACTAATGGCATCACAACAGAGCCGACTGATACACAAAGGATAATAATCAAATGCTCTGAAGCACAAAAAAATTAGTTGACATTCAACTAGTTCAAGAGGCAGCATATACTCAAGGAACAATGCAACTGATGGAAGAAGTCTGAACAGCACTGAAGACATTAGCACCAAACAGGGTAGACAGACTAGCTCTCAAAAGGGTTCTCAAAACTCCCGCAGCACTAGTCTACGCAAAGAAACTTATAAAATGATTACCTGGCCAACTGAGCAGAAGAGATCCACATTTGTGCCCATTCTAAAGAAAAGTGACCCAGTAGGATGCAGATATTTTCGAATAATATAGCTAACATCACTTGACAGTTAAAATTTTACTGAAGATAATTCAAAAGTACACATATAGAAGTTGCCAGAAATATAAGCCAGATTCAGAAGAGCATTTGGAATGAGGGATATTATTGTTAATATCAGATCTGGAGTGGTCTCTCTTATGATTTTCAGTTCTGTCCTATATTTTTCTCCCCAGTTTATCTAGGCCAGTTGTTCTCAACTTTTCTAATGCCGTGACCCTTTCATACAGTTCCTCATGCTATAGTGAACCCCCAACCATAAAATTATTTTCATTGATACTTCATCACGGTAATTTTGCTACTGTTATGAATCAGGCGACCCCTGTGAAAGGGTCGTTCGACCCTCAAAGAGGTCACGACCCACAGGTTGAGAACAACTGTGCTAGGATCTTGTAATGTAATCCTTCTCAGAGCAGTTGGTATTGGTAACTGGGCATCATCTAGTTAATTTGGTCTCCAGGTTGCAGAGATCGATGTTTTCATGGGTCATTAGTTCATTCAACCAATTTTTTTCATTTATCTTTCAATTTTCATCGCTTATTTCCTTCAAGGTGAAACTAAGAGTTTCACCTTATATGGTTGTTCATAAACTTTTAAGACTGCAGTAGCTACTCACTAAATAGGATATAAAGCATTGTCTTTGTGAGCTATGTTATGCCAATTGACCTTGGTGTCTTCACAGAATATGGTCTCTAGTCTCTGGACTCAGTGACTCATTCCCCCAAAGTGTTTGGCTATATCAAAAAAATTTTCTAATTTTGATCCCTGTATGCTTCACCACATTTATGGATATAGTTACAGCAAATATACACACGTGGGGCTACCCTCCCCCCAAAAAGGGCTTTTAAAGCTTTTTTTTTAATGAAACAACCCAATCACCTTCAAAGTACTCTCTATTACACTTAATACATGTGTCAAATCTACGATTCCATTTTTGGAAATATTTTTCAAATGCAACTGTTTGGATAGCTGATAGTACCTTCCTTGTTTTTTTCTTCACCTCTTCTATATCATCAAATTACTGTCATTTCATGTCCCTCTACATTTGCAGAAACAAAAAGAAGTCACACAGAATGAGGTCAAATAAATAAGGTGTGTAAGGCAAGAGAGGCATGTTGTTTTTTGGGTGCTCAGTGCACCCAAAACTGGTGCACTGAGATGGCAGCATGAGCAGGTGCATCGTCATGGTTGCAAAACAAGTCCCCCATCTGCCACAGATCAGGCCTGTTTTTGTTGCACATTGTTATGCAATCTCTTCAGAACCTCTAAATAGAAAGCTTGATTACAATCTGACCTGCTGGAACAATCTCCAAATGCACTATTCTTCCCACATCAAAAAAACAAATGAGCATCGTTTTTGCTTTCTTTTGGCACCCCCTGGTATATAGATATTCTTTGTCAAACACACACACACACACACACACACACACACACACACACCGGTACACTTACTTCCACGCTCCCTCTCATACTTTTTTAACCTGTATATCTGCATCTATTGAAGATTTGTGTATGTAACAGTAAATGCCTCTCTTGCTTTTACTCTTGCAAACATCCGTCTTCTGCCTCCATCATTTTTTTGTCAAGCTCCCTCTTACTGTATATTGTCTTCCCCTTCACCCAAGTTAACACTTGTCTGCCTACTAGCCATGAATCCCCCTCCTTTCCTTCCATTTTCACTTCTTGGAACAATCATATAATGTTAATTTACTGTGAAACATTTTCTTGACTTTTTATAATCTACACAATATTTGTCCTTTTGTGATTTACTAATTTCACTCAGCATGTTTTCCAGGTTCATCTCTGTTGTGAAGTATATATTTCCCTTGATTTTACTTTTGTTTATTTCCAATTTTATAGGATTCTTATCCAAGAAGAGGTTTTGTAATAACTAACATTTAAAAAGTTATTGAGGCTGCTTAGCTTAACATATGGTCTATTCTGGAGAATGTTTCATATGCACTGGCAAAGAATGCATATTATGTTGGTGGTGGATGGGATGTTCTGTATGTGTCTGTGCAACATTAAAGAATAATGATGACTCTGCAAGAAACCTCATAACATGGATGAACCTGGAGGACATCATGATGAGTGAAATAAGTAAATAGCAGAGGAAAATATAGTCAAGAAATGGTTTTCACAGTAAGAACAAAACAAAACAAAATCTTTGTTGGTTGCCAGGAGTAAGAGAGGGAAGGAAGAAAGGTAGAGAGTAGACAAATATTAAATTGAGTGAAGGAGAAAAATATACAAATATTAGTATAAAAATATTAGATTGAGTAAAGGAGAAGAAAATATACAAGAGGGAGATCAGTCAAAAATAATTGAAGCAGAGGAAGACACTGAAATGAGTACAAGAGTGAAAGGCAACAGAGATAAATGATGTTACATACACAATCCTGCAATAATGATCGTGATGTTAGGTTTTGTGTCAAGTTGGATGGACCAGTATCCACAGAAGTGTCACAGAAATTCATCCTCATAAAATGCAAGTCACAGCCTGGTGATATTGCTTTGGGAGGGTTTCCTATTTCACATCTATAAATAGAGACCTGGAGCACTGCTCCTGCCATCTCTTTCTATGTCTTTCTCTCTCTCTTCTTGACTGTCTCTCCTTCCTGCTGATGTGGACTCTACAACTGGTCTCTTAGAACATGTGAGGGTGGCCTTCGATACTGCTATTGATCCTGGGAGCTCTCTGTGGCCTACCAAAACATTTGATCTGCTGATCTGTTTCTGCTTCCACCAGCCTTTGATCTTCTGGCTCCCTGGCTTCCCGGTTTCCCTGCAGTCATATGATTCAAGAAAACCTCCAGCATATCTGACAACTAAACTGGAATTAACTGCTTCTACAACTCTGTGAACCATTTTTCTTGATATAAACTCTTTTTTTATAAACCCTTTTATATACATACCAAATATCATTGTTCTTGCTCTATAGAATGCCTAACACGATGGTGACTTGTGAGTAGATGCATGGATAGGCAACCAGGCTCAAGAAATGTTTGTGGAAAGTGGGAAAACATACATAGTGTATATGTCTCCCAGAAAATATTTATACATGTATATTTACCTTTGCTACAAATATATCTATGAATGTGGTGGAGCATTCAGGGAGCAAATTTATAAAAACTTCTTAGACATAACAGAAAAAGTTGAGGGAATGATTCATTTTACCTGAGGGCTCAGGATCATGATCTCTGGGGATTCCAAGTTCAATTAGCATAACATAGCCCACAAAGACAAGGCTCTGCATCAAACTTTGGCGAATTTGCTGAGTAGCAACTAGGGTCTTAAAAGCTTTTGAATGGTTAGCTACGGTTTCTAATGGTCTCTCACTGTCCAGAGGAAAGACAGTGATGAAAATAGAAGGTGCATGGAAACAATCTAATGACCCATGTGAATAATTGTCTCCATGACAATGAACCCATAAGTAGATGATGGCTTGCCACTACTGCCTACTGCTCTGAAAGGATCTCATTAGAAGGTATTGGATGCAGTGGGAGAGAAAAATGTAGATCAAAACTCAAATTTGGAAAAAAGACCACACTTACTGGACAAATAGATATTGGTTTAATCCCCAAGGGTGTTGACTGTTAGGTCTAAAAATGAATTCACCTCCATGACTTATTTTTTCAGTTAAATAATAGGCAGGTCTACAGGGAGGTAAGTCCATATTTGAATAATTAACATTTGATATCAAAAGGCAGTATTTGAACAAGGTCAATGTTCAGATGGTTAGGAAAAAAGGAGGACTAGAGATAGGAAAAAGGGAGGAACTATGCTATGTGTGTTACATTGTAGGGATTGCAATCAAAACGTGATACAAAATGTGTACGAATTCTTGAAAGAGAAATTGACCTGCTCTGCAAATCTCCATTTGTTATTGCATAATAAATACAAGTTCTTTAGTATGGCCTAAGAAAATCTTCCAAGGTCTCATACTGAAGTCCAATTGGAAGAGGAGTCCAGTCTCAACGGGGAGCATCACGATCCAAAGGCACCTGAGCAGTTGCAGAAATTGTTTAATCGTGGTCTAAGCTTTGAAACTACAGAGTATAGTTTAAGAGAATGTTGCAAGAAATGGAGCACCCTCACAGAGTATTTGGTGATGAGAGACACCCAGAAAACATTCCAGAGTCTGGCGTTTTGTGACCTACCCTTGTGTTGAAGAGGTGGAGGAAGCAATGTGTCCCCGGCTACACGAGGTTGATGGCTGTATAATGGAGCCAAAGAGAGCTGTTTCAAGCCAGGATTCTGGAAAGCCTGGTGCCCATTGAACAAGGAAGAAGCGTATTGTTGGTGGCTTAAAAGAAGACACGGCATAATATAATTTGAGAGACTACTTTGAAAAGTATTACAAGATTAAAACTATAGAATTCAAGCATAGTTGGACCAAGAGAGGATTTGCTTTTTGATGATACGGTTGATAAAATTGTTGTTCGGGAATACCACACTATTAATGGGCATAATTGTAAAGTGAAAACGGCTCTTTTAAAACAAGAGATGCAGCCTCCTGAAATCACAGGGAGGTCCTGAGGTGGATCTGGTGACAGAGATAAATGATGTTACATTTGTGAAGGAAACTTTGGGGGTGGTGGAGGGAACTTTGGCCAAGGAGGGAATATGGTGGAAGAGAAAGCTATGGTGGTGGAGGAGGTGATGGCGGATATAATGGATTTGAAGGTGATGGTGGCAGATATGGCAATTGTCCTGGTTATTGTAGTAGAGGGGACTGTGATAGTGGTGGGTCAGGATATGGAAACCAAGGTGGTGGATATGGTGGTGGAAGATATTGATGGTTAAAATGTAGGAGATTTTGGCAGTGGTAACTATGGTGGTGGTGGAAACTATAATGGTTTTGAAAATTACAGTGGACAGCAGCAATCAAATTATGGACCCGTGAAAGAGGGTAGTTTTGGTGGAAGAAGTTCAGGCAGTGCTTATGGACCTGATGGTGGGAGTGATGGATATGGTAGTAGGAGTTTCTAAAAATTCAGCAGAAAGCAGGAGAGAGAGAGAGAGAGAGAGAGAGAGAGAGAGAGAGAGAGAGAGAGAGAGAGAGAGAGAGAGAGAGAGAGAGAGGTTGTCAGGAAAGCTACAGGTTACTTTGAGATAGTCGGCCCAAATGCATGAGAGAAACTGTCAAAATCTGCCATAGAAGGAGAGATGATCCGCATTCAGAAAAGTGACTGCAGTTTCAGTGGGAAACCCTTCTTGTTCAGGACTGTCATAGCCACAGTTTGCAAAAAGTTCAGTAACTGATTAATGCAATGCAGTGCCAATGATATGTACATTCTGGAAATCTTTTATCTATTGTAGCTTTGTTGGTTTTTTTTCTCTTTCTTTTCATTACCTCAGGTATATTGCCTGGAGATTTGTGGTAGTTGTACCAGGAATAAAAAATTAAGGAATTAAATTTTTTTAAAGTCTTTCACAAGCACTTCAACTTCCCTTTTTTACTCCGGATACATAGCATTGCTAGAGTCAAACTGAACTCTTTACAGATCTTTAAACACTTCATAGTCCTTCACATTTCTGTATCTTTGCATATATTATTCCTTATATCTGAAATGCCTTCAATCTTCTTCTTCACCTTTGAAACATAGTTCAAGTGTCACCTTTGTGAACACTTTTCTAGTTCTCTTAAGGAAAAGTAGACTTCCTCTTTTGAGTTAGCAGCTTATCCAAGCATCTAACTATCACATTATTCTGTATTTCAATAATGTATGTGTAGATCTGTTTTGAAGATCTTTGTGCCAATATGTAAATGAACCAAAGGAATAAAATTATATTTTATATGCTTTTAAATCTTTAATACCTATTATAGTGCAAAGTGTACAGTAGGTTCTCAAAAAATATTTGGTAAAAAGGGATGATTATGTTTGGCTGCATAGAAAGACAGGAGAATAAATCAAAGAGAGTTTCATGTACTGAGATCCACAAACTACTTGGAGCTCAATCTGGACCCACAGTGAGAGGCTATTGAATTCTTCTAAAAGTATGATAGGCATGGGGAGCAGGCTGCAGGAGAAAGCAATGGGACTGATGGTTATGGAGGGACTTATGGGGAGGAGGAGGCAGGGGAAGGGAGCAGTGAGCAAACAACACCATAGGTAGGGGAATAGCTAGCGAATTAAAATCAACAGCAAGGAGGACATAGAGATCCTGGGGGGTATTGGAGCAACAACAATCAAGCTGAGAGGAATTGCTAAGAGGCAGAAGAAGAGTGAGCATAATGATGGGACAGGAGGAAGGTAAAAAGAAACAGAAGAAAGATCTAGAAAACAAAGCTATGGTTAGAGGTATGAACATAGGTGTGTGTATATATATTAATTCATAAAAATAGAGGTATTGGCCTATATACATATATTTATATGGCAATACATTGAGGTAGTAGATGGACTTTGGGCCTCTGCTCAAGCACTCCCTTAACGCAAGAAAATGTTGTTCTAACAACCTGGCATTCTGTGATGTTCCCCTTCCCAGCACAATCGCTGAAGACAAAATGGGTTCACAAGTGAATATGGTTTAGATAGTTGATGCTGGCCAGCTATCAAAAGATATAGTGTCTGAGGTCTTAAAGGTTTGAAGTTTAACAAGTGGACATCTAACAGAGAAATAACAAAGCACACAGTAAGAAGCACACCAGCCTGTGCAATCATGAGGTATCGACAGGATCAGGTACTAGGCACCAGAAGACCCAAAACAAACAAATATATTATTGATAATGAAGGGGGTTGGAGCAGAGATCCCAAAACCATCTGTAGACAATGGGACATCAACTCACAGAAGGGTCACAAGGAAGGGATGAGTCAACCAGGGTGAAGTATAGCACTGATGAACACACAATATTCCTCTGGTTCCTTGAGGCTTCCTCATGCCCCAATATCATGATCCCAGTCCTACCTTCAACTTCAGGCTAGACCAGGACATGTGCACTGGCACAGATAAGAGCTAGCAGCACACCAAATCCTGGTTAGATAAACACCTCAGGAACAGAAATGGGAGTAGGGATACCAAGAGGATAGGGGTAAGGTGGGGAGAGAAAGGGAGGAAGTGGACAATGATAGACACAACCACACACACACCCCTAAAGAGGGACAAACAATAGAAATAATGGGGGAATAGAGACAGTGGTCAGTGTAAGATATGAAAATAATAATAATTTATCAAGGGGTCATGAGGGTAGGAACAGAGCAGAGAGAGTGAAAAGAGGAGATAATACCAAGGGCTCAAATAGAATGTAAATGTTTAGAAAATAATGATGCAAGGGGAGACAGAGGAAAGGAAGGGGGTGTTAGCAAACCCAGGGTCAAGGGAACAACAAGGGATCCGAAATCAGTGGCAAAGAGAGTGTATGAGGTCTGGCAGGGCTGGATCAAGGGCAATGTAACCCAGAGGAATTCCTGAAACCCAAATGAAGGCTGAACATGATAGTGGAACAAGAGGAAAGTAAAAAGAAATAGAGGAGAGAACTAGGAGGAAAAGGGCAGTTATAGAGATCTAAATACAGGCATATACAGATGTAAATATATTTATATATGATGAGGGGGAATAGATCTATGTACATATATTTATAGGTTTAGTAATAAGGAAACAGATGGACATTTGGCCTCCACTCAAGTACTCCCTCAACACAAGAATACTTTGTTCTAACAATTTGGCAGTCTGAGATACTCACCTTCCTGGCACAATCACTGGAGACAACGGGTTCACAAGCAAATGTGGTGAAGAAAGCTGATGGTGCCTGGCTATCAAAAGATATAGCACCTGAGGTCTTAAAAGCCTGAAGATAAACCAGCGGCCATCTAGCTGAGAAACAACAAAACCCACACGGAAGAAGCACACCAGCCTGTCCCGACTCGATCTGCGAGGACAAAGTGGGTGCATAAGCAAATGTGGTGAAGAAAGCTGATGGTGCCTGGCTATCAAAAGATTTAGTATCTGGGATCTTAAAGGCTTGAAGATAAACAGGTGGCCATCTAGCTGAGAAACAACAAAGCCCACATGAAAGAAGCACACCAGCCTGTAAGAACACAAGGCGTCGAAGGGATCAGGTATCAGGCATCAAAGACCAAAAAAAAAAAAAAATCATAGCATTGTGAAAGAGGGGCAGTGTAGAGTTTGGACCCAGCTCCCATCTGTGGGAAATTGAACATTCCCTTGCAGAAGGGCCGCTGGGAGGAGACAAGCCAGTCAGGGTGCAGTGTAGCAATGATGAAACATACAACTTTCCTCTAGTTCTGGAATGCTTCCTTGCTCCCACTATCATGATCCCAATTCTACCTTACAAATCCTGCTGGACCGGAGGATATACACTGGTCCAGATAGGAACTGGAAACACAGGGAATCCAGGACAGATGACCCCCTCAGGACCAGTGGTGAGAATGGCAATACTGGGAGGGTAGAGGGAAGGTGAGGGAGAAAGGGGGAACCAATTACAAGAATCTATATATAACCTCCTCCCTGGGTGATGGACAGCAGTGAAGTGGGTGAAGGGAGACATCAGATGGTGTAAAATATGACAAAATAATAATAATTTATAAATTATCAAGTATTTATTGGGGAGGGGAGAGGGCAGGGAGGGGGAAAATGAGGAGCTGATACCAAGGGCTCAAATAGAAAGCAAATGTTTTGAGAATGATAAGGGAAACAAATGTACAAAAGTGCTTGACACAATGGACATATGTATTGATTGTGATAAGAGTTGTATGAGTCCCTAATAATATGATTTTTTAAAAGAAAATAATGATGGCCACATATGTACAAATGTGCTCGATACAATTGATTTATGGATTGTTATAAGTGCTGTAAGAGCCCTCAATAAAATGATTTTTTAAATAAAATAAATATAATAAAAAATAGCAACCAGAACCACAATAAATAAGAAGGTAAATTCCTTAGTTACCTGTGCCACTTCAATATTTCTTCCTGCTATTTAGTGTGTTCATTCTTGCCACTGAAGAGCGAAAACGGTAGCATTTGGTTCAGTGGTGGGGCTGGAAAGTAAATATTGAACTTTTGGTGACCTTTTGGATAACAAGCAGCTCTACAGAAGCAACTACACCATCAGTGACACTACAGGATTGGCAGCTCAAACCCACCAGGCACTTGGAGGGTGAAAGATGAGGCTATCTGCTCTCCCAAAGATCTGTTGTTATTAGGTGCCACTGAGTCAGTCCGACTCATGATGACCCTAGGCACAATTGAAGGAACCACTGCCAGTCCTGCGCCATCCTCACAATAGTTGCTATGTTTCAGTTCATTGTTGCAGCCACTGTGTCAATTTACCTCATTGGAGGCCTTCCTTTGTCACTGACCTTTGAGTTGAAATGAACTAGAGGGCAGAATTCATTGTTCCGGATAGTGGTGAATATAGGAGTGGGAGGGACGAAGATTGCTTGGCTCCTTCAATCTCCTTCACACCTTCTCTTTTCCATGGAGGAGAGAGAGAGCACACTGGGATGTCATCGAGTACAAAATCTTCCCTTTTGTCAACAACTTTATTTTCTGATTTACTAAGTTGTTATACACATATGCACAAACCTTTTTCAAGGGAGGAAAATCAATATTTCAGTATTTAGTTAGTCAACCTCGTCACTTCTTTTATCATCAGAAGAAAGACATGGACAGAGCAGAAATGAAAATTCATCCAGAACTCAGCATGTTGAAAATGGTTAGGGAAAAAAAAAAAAGCCAGCTCTCCAGGGACTGCTAGGGCAAATGGTAATCCGGAGAACATGTGAATCCAAGCAAATCTCACCTAGCTTTGCTAACCTACTGGGTTGCCAATGCTTCCTGTTGTCAATACATCTATTAGCACAAAAAAGACCTGGCAAACCAAAGTTTAATCCTCCTACCTTTTCCATTCCGGGTAGCATTCAGCACATACTAGTTGTGAGTTAATGCTCTGTTAACTCCCCCGCTTTTCCATTCCTCAAAAATCTTGGGAAATCTCTCAAATTTCATGAAAATCACTCTGTATGCCTCTCATACTATTTGTATTTCATATGAATGATTCAAAAATTCATTCTTATGCCTCTTATTACCAAAATTTTGCAGATGGAGCAAGTTTTCCCTCATTTCCATTCCAAGTCTTTATATCTCCTATGCAGAAAAAGTTGTGGAGTAGGGTAAGACTACAATTATGTGCTGTAGTTAGAAGAATCTTTCAAATTTCATGGGAAATAATGCACATATAAGAAAAAGTTTAAATGAAACAAAATTTACCGACAAGAAA
The DNA here is from genome assembly GCF_050624435.1 of Tenrec ecaudatus. NCBI lineage: Eukaryota > Metazoa > Chordata > Mammalia > Afrosoricida > Tenrecidae > Tenrec > Tenrec ecaudatus. The sequence goes on along the minus strand of NC_134548.1, from coordinate 56,399,306 downwards.
GGGATGGTCACTAATGGTAAAAGTAGGTAATATGAACAATGGGGTATGGCCATAGGTTTGAAGTGAACAAATCAGTAGAAATGGCAAAAGTTAGTGTAATGTGTCCCCTTGTACCTGGTAGAGACCTTGGCATGTTTCTAGTGAAACTATCCTGATCAGAAATGGACTGAATTGGAAAGAATCAACTTGAAGAATTCAAGGAGAATGAATTCTGATGGCTTCGCTGGGCTTTTGGAGAAAAGAAATGAAACCATGTAGGGAAAGTAAATAACATGAAGACTGATTTGTAGTAATCACTCCATTTTGTTAGGTTCTGTTAAGTCGGTTCTGACTCCTAGGGAGCCTATGTACAACAGAAAAAAAAACACTACTGGATCCTGTACCATCCTCACAACTGTGCTTTTATTGAAGTCCATTGTGGAAACATTGTGCCAATCCATCTTAGCGAGGGCCTTCTTCTTTTCCACAGCCCCTCCACTTTCCCAAACATGATGCTCTTCTCCAGGGACTGGTCTCTCCTGACAGCATGCCCAAAGTATGAGAGACGAATCTCACCATCCTTGGTTTTAAGGAGCAAACTAGCTGTACTTCTCCCAAGGCAGATTTGGTTGTTCTTTTGACAGTACATGCCACTTTTTCTCTTTTATAATTTTTTTAATTTTATTTTTAAAGCCTTATTGGCACTTAATCCACATATCACACAATTCAATAGCTCAATCATATCAAGAAAAATTGTACAATCATTACCAAAATCAATTTCAGAGCATTTTCTCCCCGCCCATGATTAAATTGCCTAAATGAGTTATGTAATCTCCTTTCATTCTAGTGCTCATCCCCCTCCCACCTTCATTCTTTACTCCTGAAATCCCCTCACCCTCCCCATCTTCTGCCCCCTACATCCTCTACCAACCCTTGCATCAGTTATTGTCTCTATGCATCCACTCCTTTGGTGCTTCACAAACTTGCAACACCAACAGAAATAATAAAGTTCAAAATTAATTAAGTAGTAAGTATAAAGCTTTAGCAACATAAAGATAAAAATAAAAACAACGAGTAAGAAAAAAAGGACCACCATCCCTATTTAAAAAGCCAGGGAAGATGTTTTTGTCACGGAACAAGCAAGAGGTCCTTGCATCTAGAACAAAATGCAGTTGCATCTAGAGGGAGGTCAATTGACCAATTCTCATGTTTGATCCAGCATAATCAGGATAGCAATAGTCTATGTTTGCTACTAAGCCTGGTCCAGACCTTTGCCTGTGGCTAGAGGGAATCTGCCAGGGGATTAATCTGACTAGATAGTCTCCAGATGGGTTTGGGGCCCCCCATTGTCCTCTACAGCCTTCCATAAATTGGGTGTTCACAATTTTATCTCTGATAATTTTCCGTTTGCCATATTTGAATTTTATTATTGTCATCTTTGCATCACACAAGCTAGTGTGCTTCTTCCACGTGAGCTTAGCTGGCTTCGCGCTTAGATGGCTACTTGTTTGAATACAAGCCTATAAGACCCCAGACACTATTCCACTGGATTGCAGGACACCATCTGCTCTCTTCACACTTTGCTGTAGCACCCTTATCTTCAGTGATATTTTCATGCAGGTGAGTATGGAGCAGTGCCTGTTATCAGAACTAACTGTCCTTGGGTTGGGGCTAGAGTTCAGTGTGGGCCCAGAATCCATCTGTTTGTTGCTGGGACATGCATGACTCGGGTTTACTATGGTAGTTGTTATAATGACAAATTCAAAACGCCATAAGACCAGCTACCCCAACAATAGCTACAAAGCAAGTAGCAAACAACAAAAGACAGACAAACAAATACAAACAAGCAAATTAAAGGCAGGGAAACAAAATCCCATAGGAAGAGTAAAGTAACACCTTTTCAATCATGCACCTGGGGTATAAGACAATCACACTGGTAACATCATCATTTTTTTCAATTACACATCACTCTGGACTCTGTAGGTATGAGGAGTCTATGCAAGTACAGTCACACTGTGAGCCATAGCCCATGAGTTGCTGCTCCACACAGTTGGATATCACATTCAATTGCACTCTCTTTACCCTAGGCATAAGAGTTGGTGCCAAGGGAAAACTTTATGGATCAGTTCTTCCAAGTTCAAATCCCTACCCAACAGTTCAAAACATATCATATCACTCCAAGGGGAACATCGAGGTACTAAATATATGGTGATTCTGGGTTGCTTGCCACTGGACACTCACCAAACCTGGGGTTCCCCCAAGGTCCAATGACTACAATTTCCACATGTCAAATTTAGCCACTCTGCTTCCTCTCCCCTCAAGTGCCTCAGTCCTCAGTCAAAGAGTGCATGCAGCTTTAGGGTTTTCTGAATCAAAATGGTCAATACCAATCCATTTCAATTCACTAACACTTAGAATATTGATCTTTGTGTTCCATTTCAATGTTATTATTACTGATGGTTAGAGTTTCCTTATCATGTTAAATGCTACAGCAATGCGAGGCTTGTTCTGAGTTAGTTGTATGGTGACATTAATTGTGGCAGAGAGAGTAACCAAGTGGGTAAATGTCAGTGCTATAGAAATCAGTACTGAGAAATAATGAATCAAGAAATAGATGAAATGCACTATCTAATGTGTTGCATAGCTTAGGAGTCATCAGCTCTCAGTTCCCCTTCCTCTCAATCCATAGGCAAGCCCTATTTCTCTCTCTCTCTCTTTTTTCTATTTATTTCTCTTAATATACCATTATTGGATACCAAACTGTTCTCCTGATTTCCCCTTTTGTTCCTTCATCATAATCTATTTTTTTCACAAAAAGCCCAGTGCAATCTTTTAAACATGTAAATTAGGACATCCCATTGACCATAACAATGTGATCATTTGCATTTGCATCTACTCTTTTGCCAAACCTCACTAAAATGGCAGTTATTTAGGGAGAGAAGATGAGAGCAATCCAATTTCTGAAGCTGAAAATTGGGAGAAAAAAAACTGACTTAGCAAACCTGAAGAAATTGAGTCTACAATTGGCATTAAGCAAAATTGGTGACACAATTTTGTTGGAATTAATTCCATTATATGGCAATTTGCCTTGGTTCTTTGGAAAGCCAACTTTGGAAATGTTTACCCTTAGTCCCTAGAAGATTTGTGAATTTTTCCTGATTGATGGATATTTCTGAGGTAATTTTTATAGAATTTGTGATTTAATATATTTATGTGATCTTGGGTGAAAACATTCCCTGTGCTTGGTGCACACTTTAAGTAATTGTTCATTATATCCATGCAAATGTAGTGTATGAACTATGCAAATAATGTAACTATAGCATACCATGCAAATGAAGGGCCTGTGAGCTACTGAATATTGCACACATACCAGCACACATACCAGCTACTAGGAGAGGACATTTTTGAAATTGAAATTGTCAAAAAATTGTGTATGCATGCAGCAAACTTCAAAGGGGATCAGACAGAAAGAAGCAGGAAGAAAAGCAGGACAGAAGCATAAGGAAGAAAGAAGAGTGAAGAAGCAGAGAGAGGGGAGGCAAAGAGCCACCTAAAAGAGCTGTAACCCAGTTTAAGGGTTGTAATTCTCAAGATATTCAGGGACTTGGAAGAAGCCCTGTGTCAGAGTTGATAGTGACACTGGTAGATCAGTGGTGACCAACAACAGGGCCAAGAGGAGCCTGTCCTGAAGGGGCATAGAGGAGCATGTCTTGGCGTGTGAATGGTGGGGGGAGGCTGGAACTGCTGATAGGAGGGTCAGCCTACTTACATGGCTAACAGGAGCTCAGAGAGCTGTTTTGCATTGAATAAGGGAGGGGTATGCTCTACCCTTCAGCAGAGCCTTCCAGGCTTTGCCTGAATGCTTCCTGATCATCTTGATCCCAAGTTATTTTCTGTTACATACAAATACTAAGCATGGTTTGTGAGTTTTGTGCGATCATTTCAATGGACCATTGAATCATAATCAGAATGGCTGGTATCAAAATTGGTGAAAAGATTGGAAATTAGAGGTGTCTGAATTCTATTTCATGGGAGTCAGCTTTGGGCTGATCCTGGTCATTATCCTATGCTGATGAGCTAGAATCAGTTGCATGCCAGTGGGTTTAATTTTGGTTTTTAAGTTACACGGATTCTGATGTCATTTGACTATTTTAACAACAAAGCATCTCAGCAGTAAATGATACCTGTACTTGTGGAAGTAGGATTGAGGTGAGGCTAAAAAAGAGAGTATTGGTTGATATATATTATATGCCAATAAAACTATATATGGTTATATATAGTTTTATTGGCTTATAATTCACAAATCATACAATTCAATAGTTTAATCATAACAAGAAGAGTTGTCCAATCAGAACCACACTCAATTTTAGAATATTTTCTTCATTCTTGTACCCATCATCATTAGTTCCTCAATTCCCACCAACCTCCTCTGCCAAGGGAACTATTAGCCCAGTTACTGTCTCTATAGATTTATCTATCTTGGATTTCATACACAGAAAAAAACATTTAAAACAAAACAAAAAACTAACAACACTAACAAAGCAAAAGAGAGAAAAACCTCAATGGAAAATAAATGAGAAAGTACTAAAAACTAGAACAAATAAAAAATGGGTCAAACAGGGGATCAAATAATTGCTAGATTTTAACCTACCTGCATCTGTCAAAATCCACTTCCCAATGCTTTCTGTCTGATACCACGGCTATTTATATCCCTGGTCTATGGTCAGATCCTAAGGTCTCTTCCCCAACTCCACACAGTTGGATAATTGCTTTTACTCTTCTCCATCAAAAGATGGAAGTTGTATTCCTTGGGAAAAGACTAGAGGACAGTTGATGGAGGAGTTACCATACTGAAATCAGGAGAATTAAGAATTCTACTTAGTAGATGTTGAGATTCCCAGTTCCTTCTGAGAATCCTGGCTTGTTGATGTTGCTAGTTGCTGTGTAGTCAAGTCAATTCTAACACGTGTGTACAGAGTAGAATTATTTCATCCAAGGTGATGCTGGGGGATTTTGATTCACTAACCTTTCCCTAGTAGTCCAACATGAAATGACTTGTGACACTTGAAATCTTATAATACTGGGAGTCTGGTTTAAAATCTCAAGGCAGGAAACTGACATAATTATATCTGGAAATATGAGCAACTCACAAAAATCCTAAAAATGCTCAACAAAGGAGTTGTTCAATGAGAATCCCTATCCAGATTGTCTAGCTGAGAAACCCAACATAGACCCTAAGTGGTCCTGGTATTTGTGCCTTTGTGCAATCTCTTCTCCTTGTATGTAAGTGGGATTTATGATTTCCTTCTAACAGAATATGGAAAAAATGATTGATGCTACCCCCATAATTAAGTTACCTCATATGAGGGGGCTTCAAAAAGTTTGTGGCAAATTGAGTTAAAAGATAATGAAATTTTCTCAAAAATTTTATGAAGCCCCCTTGCATAAAGATTATAACGAATATTAATCTCATCAAATTATGAAAAACATTACTGGGAGAGTGGTGGAGAATAGTGGAATGAGACTTGCATTTGCCTGCATATAGGGGGGTGTTAATGAATGGGATAAACTCTCTTCCATGAAGGTTTAATTTGGAAAAAATTATAAATGTGTTTTACAACTGTATTATTTAACTAAAGGCATTCAAAGTTATTACCTCTATGGAGTTGGGGAAGTTATTACCTCTCTTTTGTAATAACCTTGTAGAAATCTTTGTTTCTTTAGCCTACATATATGAAAATACATACATGAAAATCTTGGAAAATAAAAACTATGCTTAAAAGAAAATTCAAATCAGAATATATTATCAAATTGCTTAAAATCCCTTTAAGCTTACTATTACAGTTACAGTAAAAATCCTAATTTTCTCCATATTTGGTTCAACAGACTTGACTCCTGCCTATTTTACTTCATCTCATAATATTATTTCTCCTGATCTCTAAGCTCCAGCCACTTTAGTCTGCTTTCTTTTCCTCAAACACAACTTGTTCTCATCTCAGCATCTTTGTACTTGCTGTTCCCTCTGTCGGGAATAGTTTTCTCCATTTCTTTAGATGACTAGTTGCTTCTTTTTATTCAGGACTCAACTGAACCCTCTTCAGAGAAGGCTTTCATGACTGTCCAATCCCAAACAACCTCAAACAATAATACAAACTGAGGGCCAGTGGGCAAAACAACTGATCTATACTCTTCAAAAATGTCAATGTAATGACAGAGAAATAAAGGCTGAGACTATTCTAGATTAAAAGAGACTAAAAAAACAGAGCAATGAAATGCAGTTTATGATTTGCTTTTTTAAAAGCTATAAGGTCACTATGAGTTGGCACTGACTCAATGTCAGTAATCTACCTATAAATCTATGTATAGATATATCCATAGATATATATCTATACGTACATAGATATACATATATCCTATACATCACATTATTGGTACCAATGGAAATTTCAAAATATGTATTGTATATAAGGCATTATTAATGTATCATTGTCAAATTGCCTGGACATGACAATTATATTGTGCTTACATAGAAGAATGTTCTTGTTCTTACAGGACATGTAGAAGAATGTTCTTGTTCTTATATATGCTAGTTGAAAAACTTATAGGAGCATTATGATGTTGGAATGTAATTTTCAAGTGGTTAACCAAAACTAAAGGTAGATGATTGATAAATAATAGTTAAGTAGATAGAAATTTCAAACAGATATGACAAATATTAACAATCGATAGATATAGGTGAAGAATATAGGAATGCTCATTATATTATTCTTACAATTTTTTCTTTGGGTTTTAAATTTTCAAAATCAAAAGTTGATGGGGCAAAAATATTAGTGTTGATGGAGTAATTGAAACTCTTGTTTTGTATATAATATAGAATTGAACAAATAAGTAAGCATACTCATCAACAAATTCCTCAAAACACTATCACATCTTTTTTGTTGTTCTTATTTTCTTTACTGCATTTATCATTTTCTGAAATATTTTTGGTCATATCACTGTCCTTTTTTAACATTTTATTAGGGGCTCATACAACTCTTATCACAATCCATACATATACATACATCAATTGTATAAAGCACATCTGTACATTCTTTGCCCTAATCATTTTCGAACCATTTGCTCTCCACTTAAACCCTTTGCATCAGGTCCTCTTTTTTTTCCCCCGTCCCTCCCCGCTCCCCCTCCCTCGTGAGCCCTTGATAATTTATAGATTATTATTTTGTCGTATCTTGCCCTATCCGGCATCTCCCTTAACCCCCTTCTCTGTAGTCTGTCCCCCAGGGAGGAGGTCACATGTAGATCCTTGTAATCAGTTCCCCCTTTCCAAACCACTCAGCCTCTACTCTCCCAGTATTGCTCCTCACCCCCTGGTTCTGAAGGTATCATCCACCCTGGATTCCCTGTGCCTCCAGCTCCTATCTGCACCAGTGTACAACCTCTGCTCTATCCAGACTTGCAAGGTAGTGTCTGGGGTCTTAAAGGCTTGAAGGTGAACAAGCGGCCATCTTGCTCAGAAGCAACAAAGCCCACATGGTAGAAGCACACCAGCCTGTATGATCACAAGGTGCCAAAGGGACCAGGTATAAGGCATCATCAAAAAAAAAATCTTACCATAGTGAATGAAGGGGGAAGTGCAGAGTGGAGACCCAAAGCTCATTTGTCGGCCACTGGAGACCCCCTCACAGAGGGGTCTAGGGGAGGAGATGAGTCAGTCAGGGTTTGATGTAGCACCGATGAAGAATACAGCTTTCCCCCAGATCCTGGATGCTCCCCAAGCCCACCCAACTACCTGTCTTTTTAATGTGTATATTTCCCAGGTTCTATTCCACAAATGTAAACTATTTGAGCACTGATGGTATCATGTTTGTTTATTGTGAATTTCTAGAATAAAAATCTACTGCCTAGCACATAGATGTTCAATAATTCATTGAGGAATGACTTGATGAATCACTGAAACAATTAAGACCAAAAAGCCCTCATGTTTTGGTCAAGTTATAACCAATGGACCTAGGACACAGTTGGGAGATGGCTTTGTCATTGCGGAGGCCTAGGAAGCTGAGAGAGGGGGGTGTGGTGTGGGGTGGTGGTTGGTTTTGACCTTTGTTGTTACTGTGTACTACAGGGTTCATATGACTCAGCCTCATTCGATGGCAGTGAGCATTGAGGAGGCTCTTGTGAAGTGCTGTCGAGTGAGACCTGACTCACGGTGACCCTATGGCGACAGAAGGAAACACTGCCCAGTCCCGTACCATCTTCATAAGTGTTCTTATGTTCAAACCTATAGTTGCAACGACTATGGCAATCCATCTTATCTAGACCTTCCTCTTTTCGCTACCCTTCTACTTCACCGAACATGATGTCCTTCTCTAAGGACTGATCTCTCCTGACAACATGCCTGAAGTACATAAGACAGAGTGTTGTCATCCTTGACTCTGAGGACCATTCTGACTGTACTTCTCCCAAGAGAGATTTCTTTGTTATTTTGGCAGTTCAGGGTACTTTCCATATCTTTCACCAGAATCATAATTCAAATGCATCGACTTTTCTTTTATCGTGGCATAATGAGTTATTCATTGGGATGCTAACCACAAGGTAAGCAATTCAAACTTTCCAGCTGCTCCATGGGAGAAGATGGTGCTTTCTACTTGAGTAGCTAAAGCCTCAGAAGCACTCAGGGGCAGATCTACCCTGTCATATAGGGTCAATATGAGTTGAACTGAACTTGATGCCAGTGGGGTGTGTTTTTACCACAGAGCGTGTCTATGAGACAATTTTCAGTAAGAGAGAAAATTGTACAAGGGGAAACATTCAGGGAAAAGAAGAAGGGAGTGGCTAGGAAGACAGGGGGCATATCACTGGAGGAAAATAAAGTCACCTTCCTCCCTGTGATAGGTTTGTTGTGCCATCACGGCCAATGAACACATGTGAGATTTGTTGAAGGGTGGAAAGAGGAATGGCTTGGCCAGCCTCGCCTCTCTCTCTCTCTTGCTCTTGGATCATTGGCTCCGTGTTTGGCTGCCTTGCTTGTTCTGTGCCTCCATTCGCAAGCTACACTATCTGTGGGACGCCTACCTATGGTCTGTGGCGCTGTAATTTGAGGTTCCTTCAAAACCTGCTTCACCACGCTACTGGAAAGTACATCTCTTGAGCAAGACTGTCAGAACCTGTCGCCTGGCTGACTGTTGGTGACCTGCTTGCTGGTTGCTGCCTGTGGCCAGATAGCCTGAATTGCTCCATGGAGGACTACCTTGCGGTCCTCAAGACTTGAAGGACTGCTGGTGTCCTAGCTATCTCACGGGAGTGAGTTGCACGGAGCCATTTGTACTGCTTTATAGAGCAGTTAACTGTTTATTTCCTATGTTATCTATCTATATACAAAATTATTAGTGTCCTGGTTTTGTTTCTCTAGAGAACCCTGTCTAACACACTCCCCAAACCTTTTAATCAAAGCAACTGTAAGTTGTCAAACCTTCTTCTGAAACTCCTTTTCCTACCTTTTCCCCCTCCTCCATTATTTTTCCCCGTGGGGGAAACCAGCCCCTCACACTATCACTGGTCCAGTAAGCGCAATTGTACGGTTAAGCTATATAAAGATTACAGTAAATTCACAGCGAATAAGAGAGATAGGAAAAAGAGTGAAATAAGAGTCAGACACATTTCATAGTAGCATGCTCAGCTCAGCTCCTCTTGGTGGTGGTACACGGAGGTAGGAGATGAGAGGGCAGGAGAGAGAGTGATTTATTTCTAACCAAGGTTTATATGTCTTTGGGGTGTGCAAGCCCCCTAATTACAGGTAAAGTCATATGTCACAGGAAGCGGTTGTACTGCAGGTAATACAATAATTGGAGGGGGACGATCTAGGGGTATACACACTATAGAAAGAAGAGGGCTTAAGGGTATTCATGTGACAAGATAGGCAGACCCTAGATTCATGATGGTGGCCTAACCTCATTGTCCTTGAGTTAGAGACTTGCCTTACACTAAGCTTTCCAGGGAGAGCAATCTACTGTCCTTCACAGCAGGGAGTGAGCCCCAGCTATGGCGGACAGACGCTCCAGGGGGCTAATGCCTTCAGGGAAAGAACTTGGATCTGACATATACTTGGGGGAGAGAAGCTGAGGAAAAGTCTTTTTGTATCCCACATTTCCCATGCAGGCTGATGCCAAACAAGAAGTGGTTGTAATAAACACTGCTGAGATTTAGTAAGGTAATATTGTGCAGGGACAATTCTTATTGAAATTGTCCCTTTTCCGGATTCCCGACTCCCCTCTCACACACTCATACATACTCTCTTAGTTATACAGTGCTGCTACAATAGAAATACCGTAAGCAAATGGCTTTAATTCATTGTCTCACAGTTCAGGAAATGGTTATTAGGCTGTCATCACGTTGGTTCTGACTCAGATTGAAACACCGCCTAGTTGCGTGCCACCTTCACAATTGCTGTCCTGTTGGAGGCCCGGTTGCAGTCACTGTGTTGATGCATCTTGTCAAGAGTCTTCTTTTTTGCTGCCCCTCTACTTTAGCAAGCCTGATGTCCTACTCCAGGGACTGGTCTCTCCTGATGACATGTCCAAAGTACATGAGATGAAGTCTCACCATCCTCACTTCTAAGAAGCATTGTGGCTAACCTTCTCCCAAGATGGATTTCTTCATTCTTGTGTAAGTCCACAGTATTTTCAACAGTCTTCGTCAAGCCCATCATTCACATGCATTGGTTCTTCTTCAGTCTTCCTTAGTCAGTGTCCAACTTTCACATTCAGATGAGGTGACTGAAAATACCATGGCTTGGGTTAGGTACACCTAAGTCCTCAAAGTGATGTTCTTTTCAACACTTTGAATAGGTCTTGTGGAGCAGATCTGCCGAGTGCAATACGTAATTTGATCTCCTGACTGCTGTTACCATGAGCACTGATCAAAGCAAGATGAGATCCTTAATAACTTCAATCCTTTCTCCATTCACCATGTTGTTGTCTATTGGTTTAGTGGTGAGGGTTTGGGTTTTCTTTATATTAAATTGCAATACATACTGAAAACTGAAATCCTTGATCTTCATCAACAAGTGTGTCAAGTACTCCTTGATTTCACCAAGCAAAATTGTGTCATCTAGAGATGGCAGGTGGTTAATAAGCCTTCATCCAAACGAGATGCTGCATTATTTTTCATGTGATCCAGCGTCGCCGATTGTTTGCTCAGTATACGGTTGAATAAGTATGGTGAAAGTAAACAACCTTGACACACACTGTTTCTGATTTTAAATCACAGTATTTTTTGTGCTCTTTGAACCACTGCTTCTTGGTCTATGCACAGGTTCCACAATTTTTTTTCCCTTCAGTTCTTTCTGCTTAATACATACTGAGCGTGGTCTTTCTTTTTGGTTTTCTAACTCCAAGTCTTTGCACTGTTCATTATAATACAGTGGTACCTTGGTTGTTGAATGGCTTTAACCTCTAACTTTCCACTACCAGAATGGCAAAGTTTGAGAAAATTTGCTGTCATAGCTTTGCTCGATGGTTGAGCTGATAAAAACGATGGGCTGTGGGTCATGAGTAGATCTCACTCCCAACACAAAGGGGAAATGCTGCAGTCTAAGCGCCACTCTCCTTTAGACAACATATAGTGTTGATGTTAGTCCATTAAAAAATTCATCAGTGTGGTTTTTGTGCTTTATTTGAATAAAATATCATAACCATGTGATACCAGCAGTAAAGCTAAGAGGAAACTATGAGAACCACGATAGAGTTTAAGAAAGAAATCATTGTGAACTTTCAACCAGGCCGTAGCTTGTCTGATTTGGTGGCTGAATACAACATGGCTAAGTCAACATTATCAATATGTTTAAGAAAAAAATGATTAAAGCAGCTAATGTAGCAAAAGATGTGAAATCATTTACCACTAAACAAAGAACCCAGATCATCGAAGACATTGAAAAATTACTATTAAGTTGGATAATCAGGAACAACTCAATGGTAATAGTATATCCCAGACAGTGACATGTGAAAAGGATAAAAGCCTCCATAGTGATTTAATGGAACAATGTTGCGGGAGCGAGCGCTGAGCAGCTGGAAGGGTTCAGAGCCAGCCATGGCAGCTCTGAAAAATTCAAGAGGAGATCAGGCATCCACAGTGTAGTGAGACATGGGGAAAGGTTGGTTATAAATAAAGATGAAGCTGATAAATCCAAGGCTGAATTTGCTGAAGACGTGAACATTGAGGATTTTGTTCACCAGCAAGTGTTCAACTGCGACGAAACCAGACTCTTTTGGGGGAAGGGTGTGGGGAACAACCCCCAAACAGTAGGACCTTCATTATTAAAGAGGAAAAGGCATTGCCAGGCCACAAGCCTATGAAAGATAGGCTCGCTCTGTTGTTCTGTGAGAATGCTAGTGGGGATTTTAAAGAGAAGCTCCCCTCCCCCACTGTCATGATCCCAATTCTACCTGGCAAGTCTGGCTAGACCAGAGGATGGACACTGGTACAGATAGCAACTGGAAACACAGGGGATCCAGGACAGATGATCCCTTCAGGACCAGTGATGAGAGTGGTGATAATGGGAGGGTAGGTTAGAAAGGGGGAACCAATTACAAGGATCTACATGTGACTTCCTCCCTGGGGGACGGACAACAGAAAAGTGGGTGAAGGGAGACATCAGACAGGTCAAGATATGACAAAATAATAATTCATAAATTATCAAGGGTTCATGAGGGAGAGGGGAGCAGGGAGGGTGGGGAAAAAATGAGGACCTGATGCCAGGGCCTTAAGTGAAGAGCAAATGTTTTGAGAATGATGAGGTCAATGAATGTACAAATGTGCTTTACACAATTGATGTGCGTATGGATTGTGATAAGAGTTGCATGAACCCCTAATAAAACGAATAAAAAGAGAAGCTCATGTTAATGTACTATTAAAAGAAACCCATGGGTTTTTAAACAACAACAAAAAACATAATAAAATAAGTAAAATGTGATACAGAGGGCAAATAATAAAGCATGGGTGACCAGGCAGTTTTTCATTGAGTGGGTACATGAAGTGTTTGGGCCTAATGCAAAAAATAATTGCAGGAGAAAAAAACTTGACTGTAAAAGCACTCTTCTTAGTGGGAAGTGCTTCTGCTCATCCTCCAGGCTTGGAGGCTTTATCATTGTTAAGTTCTTGCCCCCAAATAAGATTCCTCTCATCCAGCCCATGGCCAGCAAGTCATTGTTAATTTCAAAAAATTGAACCCCAGAGCACTGTTCCAATGGTCCTTTGAAATAACCTGACACCCAGATGACCCTTCAAGAGTTCTGAAAAAGTCATTTTCACCCTTATCAACAAAGCCTGGTTTGCGTGGGGGAACTCGTACAAGAGCGTTAATTTTGCATGTAAACATTGTGGCTAGGAGCTGTGACAGAGAGATTTTGAAGGCTTTGAGGTCTCTAAGGAGGAGAGTATTGTGGGAGACCTTGTGTCTCTCAGCTAGTCAATGGGTTGACGCAAAGGCTGTGGAGAAGTTGGCAAAGGAGCACAGTATAGAGCTCACCACCGAAGAACTTCAGGTTGTTCAAAAGGAAAAACAGCAGACAGGTAGCTGAGGAAATAGCCCCAGGGACAGAGGAGGTCCCTAGTTCATTAATAAAGAAATGGATGATAAATGGATGGAAGTGACCACTGTATGGACAGAACATCATCCATAGAGTTTTTGAGGTTATAGATCTTTAAAGGAGCAGATTTTCTTATCATTCTCATGTGAAGGAGCTGGTGAGTTGCAACCACTGGCCATTCAGTTAGCATCGCAATGCTTAACCCACCTACACACCGGAGCTCTGATGCTATTAGTAGACCAGTGTTCTCGTAATAATCTCAGCTCATTTTAGATCCATTGTGCCTCAGGCCTGGCTGGCCATTTCTTAACAGCCTTCTTCTATAGCTCATTAATACTAAGTCAAAGATTGTGCAAACATGCGTTTTTTCTTATTATCCTTTAGACTTTCTAATCTGTGTTCAGGTTTACAATGAAACCACTCTAGCCTTCCTACGAAGACCCTTCGCTCATCGATTCTATTCCTGTGGTCATTCATCATCCATTCAAACTTCAAATTAAAAATTCCATTAGCATGTTGAGTGCATGCAGGCCAAATGACTCATGATGAACTAAATCTAAAGGTATAGGCAGATGGCTAAGCAAGCCAGGCCAGCAATTTGGATACAAGTTTTAGCAATGCAGAGCCAAAACTAGAGGTTGCGGCAAAAATCAAGAAAGAACGATGCTTCCACAAATGACCCTGCATTAACTGGTTATCATCTCAAGGGGAACAAAGTAGATCCGCATATTCTTCCAGAATCAAATATACTGTCAAGGATAACTTTTCTCACTTGGTTTTGCCATGGCACCCCTATACTCTGGCTGACTTCATTAGTTACCAATTATCTTTGAAATCAAATCTTCAAACAATTTATTCTGGTATTAAAAGTGTTTTACAACTCTTCATTTGCCCACCACTCACTTTGCTGTACCGCATCTTTTAAAAACCCTTGCTATGGCCCTTGCACCTCAACTAGCTTGGCTTATTTTCATCACCAGGTTTCTAGTCTCTAATGCCTTTCCACTTCCTCCTTGCCTGAGTCAGTCAGAGGATTACTGACATTTTGTGCTAGAATAGACTTGAGAGCCAGCTGATCAATTTTAACTTTGCTACCCTCCCTTTTTAAATGAGAAAACTGGAGGTAAGTATTCAAAATGAAAAAAAAGACAGAAAAGATTCAAAATGTAAAAAACAAAATATTCAAAATAATTTGTGTACGGTTGTGCTGTGAGTTTACTGGTTGTCATAGTCTGGGGACTTCAGAGAAACAAATCCACAGAAACTCATGTATAAGAGAATTTTATATAAAGGCTAAGTGTGCATCAAGCAAACATCCCAGCCCAGTGCTGCCCAAGCCCATTAACATTTACCCATTAACCCACATGTCTAACACCAATCCACAAAGTCCTCCTCCATCTCACAAAACACACGCAATGATACCGACTGCAGGAGGAAAGCCAAATCAGTGAATGTGTAAGCACCTCAGCACTGGCAGGGGTCTCCACACGGCTGCTCCAGCACCCAGGGCTGCATCGGGGTAAGTCCATGTGGCTTCTCCTCAGGGATGTCTTGCAGGAAGTCAGCCTTGCCAGCTGAAGCAGGGACCTGCTAAGGCAGCTGTACCCTGGTGCGACCATCACAAAGCAAGAGACTGGAGAACTCAAAAGGCAAGGCTCACCAAGCAATTTATCCCTCCACCCATCAATTAACCCCACATGTGTTTATCGGCCAGGTTGGGACGATAAACTAACGCAATCCACCCCTTGCCAACATGGCACCTGTAAATAATTCCTTAGCTTCATGATTGCAATTAAGT
The DNA here is from genome assembly GCF_050624435.1 of Tenrec ecaudatus. Taxonomy (NCBI): domain Eukaryota; kingdom Metazoa; phylum Chordata; class Mammalia; order Afrosoricida; family Tenrecidae; genus Tenrec; species Tenrec ecaudatus. The sequence goes on along the minus strand of NC_134548.1, from coordinate 56,383,946 downwards.
AACACCTACACCTTAACCCTATAATCCTTGGAATTCGGTACAATAAACTTTAACTCACTGGTAGGAACTTTAATCTTAAGTCAGATTCTTTTATTCCTTTTACAACATCCTTTCTAGTCTGTCACTCATTGTCCTCACCGTACCCCACTTCATGTACAGATTGCAATGTCATGATCATAAGCTTGAATTGTTTTTCACATCTATACAAGTCCTAATGATTCTTGTGGGAAGAGACAGTGTCTCATATTTATGCCCTTTCCCCCTTTTCTTCATGGCACCTAACAGGGCTTCATATACTGCAAACTGACAGTGTCAGTAAATGCATCTTAACTGTAGAGTGATTCACTTCAATGAAAGATAAAAACAAAATCAATGAGTGCACTCTAGTTCAATTATTATATTACAAACACATTCAGAAAGGTTCCTCTAAAAAGAGACCTCCTATCGTGAGCTTGGTTATAGATCATTAAATACTGTTTAGAAACAGGGAGAACTAAGAAACCTCATGTTAAAATCAAATAGTCATTACTCCTCGTATAGGCTTAACAACTTCCCCACTCGGTTATACATAGCCGTTGTCTTAATGTAGTGCAGTGCTTAATGTACTAGGCTGCTAACCAAAAGCATGGCAGTTCAAACTAACCAGACGCTCTACAGTGGAAAGTTGTAGCTATCTGCTTCTGTGAAGATTTACTGTCTTAGAAATACTATAAGGCAGTTCTACCCTATCCTATTGGGTCAATATGAATCAGAATCGACTGGATGGTCATGAATTTGATTTTGTCTAACATCCCGTAGCTCAGCACTATCCTCTGTCTGGTCTCCCTCAGCTTGGAGCCATGTGATACGTGTTCTAAATGCCCGTTTCACCACTCATTGCTATGTAGTCCAAATATATCACTGAATCTCACTTATATTTTTCATCTGTATAGGTGAGGGTGGAGGATGAGTTGTGTGGAAGTTCAGACTTGCTTGCTTCTTTTTTTTTTTTGGTGAGGCTCAAGTGAGGGAAAATACTTCAAAAAATCCCAAATACATTAATAATAATAATTCATAAATTATCAAGGGTTCTTGAGGGGGGGTGAGGAGGGAGCGGAATATGAGGAGCTGATACCAAGGACTCAAAATGTTTTGAGAATGATGATGGCAACAAATGTAGAAATGTGCTAGACACAATGGATGGATGGATGGATTGTGATAAGAGGTGTATGAGCTCCCAATAAAATTATATATATAGATGAGTGGTGTGTGTGTGTGTGTGTGTGTGTGTGAATTGAGTAGTTTACAGAGCAGATAATCAGTTTTGTATTCAATAGTTCATATACATTCTATTTTATCTCTTTCATTGCAATCTCCTGAATAACACATTATCCCTGTGTTTCTTGTCTCCATTCCTACTTCTTTTCTAACCCTTATGAACTTTCTTCTTGGGTAAATCCTGCTTCCTGGATCCCAAATGATCAATTATTCTAAGGTGTGTTCACCTCAATACTGTTATTATTCTCTTGTATATTGTTTGGCTGAAAGGTGAGCCACAGGGGTGAGTTCAAGACCCGAAAAGGGAACATGGGCAATACTTTCGGAGGGTTCATCAGTCTCTATGTGACCAGCAAGCTGGTATCTTTCATAATTTTTAGAATTTTGTTTCACCTTTTCTTTCCACCCTATCCAGTACTTTCTAATATGATCCTTTCAGAGCAGTTAGTAGTGATAACTGGGTACCATTTAGTTCTGGTCTTCGGGTCATGAAGGCTGATGTTCATGTGGTCCATTAGTTCACTGGACCAATTGTTTCCAAACGTCTTCAACGTCATTACCCTTCTTTCCTTTCGATGGGAAGAGACCAGTAGTTGCTCTTTAGGTGGCCACTCACTAGCTTCTAAGAGCCTAGATGCTACTCATCAAAGTAAGATGTACACTTAAGGTGCACAGTTAAGCCAATTGATCTTGGGGTCCTCCAAGACCATGATCCTGAGCTCTCAGACTCAGTGATTCATTTCAAGGCATTAACTTTTTAACTCCCAATCCTATAATTAATTAAAGTTTAGGACAAAACAGCCCGTTGAAATTAGCAAATTTTCATTTTAATTTCATCCAAATTAATTGTCTGAATCCTTTATCTTTTCCATAAATAGTGTTCCCCATCTCATTTCTTTGCTTTTAGTAGATTATTAGAAATATTTCTATTTGGGCTTCTCACATTACCAAAGTGGCAAAGGTGGGGGAGGTTGGCAACTTCCAAGACTTGGAAAGGCATCGAATTCTTCTTTAAATTATTCTAAAATGGAGGGTTTATGGGAATTGGGGTTACTGTTCAAGGGGTAAAGGGCTTCCGCTCTATCACTACAATGTAGTCTCTCAAACAGGAGGGATAAGACCTTTAATTTTGCCACATTTCTCGGATTTCCGCTTCTTTGCCTCTCCAGAATACATAGCACTGTTAAAATAGAAGAAGGAGCTCCATGCTGACTTAAATGGACTTTATTTTTAGTGGAACCTGAGTAAATGTTGGTAATGGGGTTTAGGCACCATATCTCATAGTCCAAGGCATGCGCCCCCTCTAATGCTCAATCTTTTAGCTAGCCCAGTCAGATGCCCTATACAACATAGCCAGTTCTGGGACATCAGGAATCAAGACTCTGGAAATGGTCACCATTCCAGGCATGCCTAGTGGAAGATATTTTATTTAGCTCGTCTCCTTTACTTCAGTATTGTTCAATTAGAAAAGAGCCTCTTCGGTGATAATCAATCAAACTAAATACCATATACTGCTAGAAGCAACACACGCAAAAAGGACGTCCTAACCAGAAATCATCGGTGAATCATCCATTTAACAGACATGTCCTGAATCTTCACTATGATTTCAGCCCCAAATTAGTTTTTGAAAAAAAAGATCTCAATAAGGCTAC